>NC_052149.1:95135167-95735167 GCF_902713615.1 Scyliorhinus canicula
GTTAATGGGTCAGTGTTTTTACCGTTTGGTAACAACAGGTTTTGTTGTTTAGAAGGGTTGGGTATGGGGGGGGGGGTTTCTTTGTTGGTTTTTGTGTTAGGTATGTGTGGCGAGCGGGCTCTGGTGGGGGCCACTTCGCTAGCAAACTTAAGTTGGCTAGTGAACTGGAGCAACGCGGGGACAGGGGTTGCAGCAGGCCAAACCTGTGTGGACAGGTTTCGACTGGCTTGGGAGGTGTGAATGGTGAGGGGATGAGGAGCATGCCGAGAGCAGTAGTTTTGAGAGGAAGTGGTTTGGGGAGATTCTAGGCTGGGGGTGGTTGGCTGATGGTGAGTGAATAGGGACAGGGATTGGTTTGTTCGTGGGGCGGGCCGGGGTGGTGTGAGAGATCCCCAGTCCGAATGGTAATGTGGAACATGCAGAGGTTGGGTGGACCGGTCAAGCAAGCTAGGGTCTTTTCACCAATAATAGGGGAGGCTGTTCCACCTCAAACAATCCACCTTGACCCTGCCCACCAGGCTTGTAAAATTCAATTTATGGAACCGGGCCCAATCCCAAGTCACCTGTACCCCCAGATACCTGAATTGAGCCATCATCACATGAAACGGCAATCCCCCAAAGCTAGCACCCGCCCTGGCGAGGAGACCAAAAAGCACTTGCTCTTTTCCAAATTCAATTCAATTTGTTCCCTGAAAAAGCCTCAAATGCTTAAGCAGCTCCATTATATCTCCCACCGTGGGAACCGGGTTGGAAATATACAACTAAAGGTCGCCAGCAGACAGGGTCATCCTTGCTCCACCCCCTCACTGTCCCCTCTACTTATCCGAGCTCCTCAACGCAATGGCCAAGAGCTCTATTGCCAGTGCAAACTAAAGATGGGACATGCGACACCCCTGCCTCATTCCCCTAATCTGCTGAAAATATCCCGTGTTCACCTCATTTGCGCAAGAACACTCTCCTTCGCTTCCTTATACAACAATTTGACCCATGCCACAAACTTGGGCCTAATCCCAAACCATACGAACACTGCAAACAAATAACTCCACTCTACTCAAACGCTTCTCAGCATCCAGCGCCGCCACCATCTCCTGCTCCCCCCGATGGGTTTAACATTCGAGGATAACAGCCTACTCTTTACAAACCCCGTCTGATCCTCCCCAATCACCTGCAGAAGGCACTCCTCCAACCTAAGTGGTAACACTTTGACAAGAATCTTAGTATCCACATTTAATAGGGATATTGGCCAATACGACCCACACTCCATGAGACCCTTATCCTGTTTTAAGAACAGAGAAATAGATGCCTGTCCCCTCGCGCCAACCTAGCTACCATGGCCTCAAACGTCTCCCCCAACAGCGGGGCCAGCCTAACCAAAAATCTCTTATAAAATTCCACTGGGGGCCCATCCTGGTGCTTTACCCGTTTGCATCTTCCCTACTGACGTCCAGACATCCTCAATCCCCACTGGCTTCTCCAACCCTGCCCTATCTTCCTATTCCACTGTGGAGCACTCCAGTCCCTCCAAAAACTGCCTCATATCTGATTCATCACACGGGGGCTCCGACCAATATAACCTCTTATAAAACTCCTCAACCTCTTATAAAACTCCTCAAAAGGTCCTATTCATCTGCTCCAGTGCAGTCACCAGCCCCCTCAACACATCCCGAACCAGAACAATCTCGCAGGACGCTGCCTGCCAGTGCAGCTGCCCCACCAGCAAGCGACTGGCCTTCTCCCCGTACTTTAATACCACACCCCTTCCCTGCGGCACCTGGCGTACCATTTTTCCTGTAGACGAAAGGTCGAATTGTGTCTTCAATTCCTTTCTACTGGCCAAATGTTTCGAAGTGGAATTTACCGCATACTTCCTATCCACTTCCAAAATTGTCTACCAACTGCTACCATTCCTTTCTTGCCTCCCTATCCACCTACGCCTTAAACGAGATGACCTTGCCCCATGCCACCAAGTTCAGGCCTCCCATACCACGGACGGCGAGACCTCTCCGTTTTTATTGAATGCCATAGATTTGTCAATCACCATTACCATCCTCACACAAAAACTTGGATCCGCAAGCAGCCCCACATCCAGCCTTTGTGCAGGCCCCTTCTCTAAGACCGCATCCACTAAGTACGGAGCATGATCTGGAATAACGATTGCCGAGTATCCCACTGTCCTCACCCCCAACAACAATGACCTCCCCATAATAAAGAAATATAGATATTGCACTGGCAAGAAAAAGGAATACTCTCTACCCCGGTTGCAAGAACTGCCACGGATCCGCTCCTCCCCATTCCTTTCATTTAAAAAAAAAAATAATTTTTATTAAGATTTTCACAAAATATAAACAAAACAATATTAACAAAACAACCATGGTAAAAACCCAAGAAAAACACCCACCCAACTACAAAAGCAACTGCAAACAAAAAAAAAACAAACAAAAAAAACAACAAAAGGGAAATAGATAACACCCGCCACATCCCACAAACCCATGTACACAGTTCTCCCTCCCACCAAACCAAACCTCCCCCCCCCCCCCCCCCCCCCCCCCCCCGGGTTGCTGGTGCTACCGGCCTATTTCCCTACCGTTCCGCCAGGAAGTCCAGGAAAGGCTGCCACCGCCTAAAGAACCCTTGTACTGATCCCCTCAGGGCAAATTTCACCTTCTCCAATTTAATGAACCCTGCCATATCATTGATCTAGGCCTCCACGCTTGGGGGCCTCGCATCCTTCCATTGAAGCAAGATCCTCCGCCGGGCTACTAGGGATGCAAAGGCCAGAACACCGGCCTCTTTCGCCTCCTGCACTCCCAGCTCCACTGCAACCCCAAAAATTGCAAGTCCTCAGCCAGGCTTGACCCTGGATCCCACCACCCTCAACACCGTCCTTGCTACCCTCTTCCAAAACTCCCCAGCGTTGGGCACGCCCAAAACATATGGGCGTGGTTCGCTGGGCTCCCCAAGCACCTAGCACACCTGTCTTCGCCCCCGAAAAACCTACGCATCCTCGTCCCAGTCATGTGGGCCCTATGCAGCACCTTGAGCTGCATGAGGCTAAGCCTCGCACAGGAAGAGGAGGAATTCACTCTCTCCAGGGCATCCGCCCACGTCCCCGCCTCAATCTCCTCACCTAGCTCTTCTTCCCATTTCCCCTTCAGCTGCTCCACCGAGGCCTCGTCTACCTCCTGTATTACCCGGTATGTGTCCGTAATCCTCCCTCCTCCAACCCACACCCCCGAGAGCACCCTGTCCCATACCCCACGTGGGGGCAGCAAGGGGAACCCCTCCACCTGCCACCCTGGCAAACGCCCTAACCTGCATGTACCTAAACATGTTCCCCGGGGGGAGCCCAAACTTCCCCTCTAACTCCCCCAAGCTTACAAACCTCCCCTCCACAAACAGGTCCCTCAACCTCCTAACCCCTACCCTGTGCCAGCCCAGAAATCCGCCATCAATGCTCCCCGAGACAAACCGATGGTTCCCCCATATCGGGGCCTCCATCAAGCCCCCCACTTCTCCCCTATGCCGTCTCCATTGCCCCCAAATTTTGAGGGTAGCTGCCACCACCAGGCTCGTGGTATACATCGTTGGAGGGAGCAGCAACGGCGCCGTTACCAGCACCTCCAGGCTCGTGCCCACACAGGACGCAACCTCCATCCTCTTCCATGCTGCCCCTTCCCCGTCCATTACCCACTTATGCACCATCGCTGCGTTGGCAGCCCAGTAGTGGGGCCTCACGGTAGCATGGTGGTTAGCATCAATGCTTCACAGCTCCAGGGTCCCAGGTTCAATTCCCGGCTGGGTCACTGTCTGTGTGGAGTCTGCACGTCCTCCCCGTGTGTGCGTGGGTTTCCTACGGGTGCTCCGGTTTCCTCCCACAGTCCAAAGATGTGCGGGTTAGGTGGATTGGCCATGCTAAATTGCCCGTAGTGTAAGGTTAATGGGGGGATTCTTGGGTTACGGGTATACGGGTTACGTGGGTTTGAGTAGGGTGATCATTGCTCGGCACAACATCGAGGGCCGAAGGGCCTGTTCTGTGCTGTACTGTTCTATGTTCTATGTTCTAGTACCCAGAGGTTGGGCAACGCCAGCCCCCCCCATCCCTGCCCCGTTCCAGGAACACTCTTCTCACCCTCGGAGTCCCATGCGCCCACACAAATCCCGTAATACTCCTGTTGACCCTCCTAAAAAAGGCCTTCAGGATAAGGATGGGGAGGCACTGGAACAGGAACAAAAACCTCGGGTGCACCGTCATCTTAACGGACTGCACTTTCCCCGCCAGTGACAGCGGTAACATATCTCACCTTTTGAACTCCTCCTCCATCTGCTCCACCAACCTTGAGGTTGAGCTTGTGCAGGGCTCCCCAGCTCCCAGCCACCTGGACTCCTAGGTACCTGAAGCTCTTCCCTGCCTGCTTCAGTGGGAGCCTACCAATCCCCTCCTCCTGATCCCCCGGGTGCACCTCGAACAACTCGCTCTTGCCCAGGTTCAGCTTATACCCAGAGAAGCCCCCAAATTCACTAAGAATCCTCATCACCTCCGGCATCCCCTCCACCGGATCCGCCACATACAGCAACAGGTCGTCCGCATAAAGCGACACTCGATGCTCCTCCCCACCCCGCACCAGGCCCCTCCAGTTCCCTGACTTCCTCAACGCCATGGCCAGGGGCTCAATTGCCAACGCAAAGAGCAAGGGGGACAGGGGACACCCCTGCCTTGTCTCCCGGTACAGCCGAAAGTACTCCGACCTCCTCCTATTCGTGGCTACACTCGCCATCGGGGCCTCATAGAGCAACCTCACCCAACAGACAAACCCCTCCCCAAACCCAAACCTCTCCAACACCTCCCACAGATACCCCCACTCAACCATATCAAAGGACTTCTCTGCATCTAATGGCACCACTATCTCCGCCTCCCCTTCCACAGCCGGCATCATAATAGCGTTGAGGAGCCTTCGTACGTTTGTATTCAACTGCCTTCCCTTCACAAACCACGTCTGGTCCTCATGAATGACCCCCGGCACACAATCCTCTATTCTTGTGGCTAGGATCTTTGCCAGCAGCTTGGCGTCTACATTTAGCAGCGAGATCGGCCTAAATGACTCACACTGCAGAGGTTCCTTGTCCCGCTTCAGGATCAAGGAAATCAGCGCCCGTGACATAGTTGGGGGCAAAGCCCCCCCCCCCCCCCCCCCCCCCCCTTGCCTCGTTAAAGGATCAGACCAACAGGGGGCCCAACAGGTCCGCATACCTTTCATAAAATTCCGCCGGAAACCCATCCGGCCTCGGCACCTTCCCTGACTGCATGCTCCCTATCCCTTTAACCAACTCCTCCAGCTCGATCGGTGCCCCCAGTCCCTCCACCTGACCCTCCTCCACCCTCGGAAATCGCAGTTTGTCCAAGAAGCACCCCATTCCACCCCCCTCCACCGGGGGTTCAGACCGGTACAGTTCCCCATAGAAGTCCCTGAAGACCCCATTAACATCTACCCCCCTCCGCACCGCCTTCCCAGCTCTATCCGTCACTCCCCCAATCTCCCTGACCGCGTCCCGCTTTCGGAGCTGGTGTGTCAGCATCCTGCTCGCCTTCTCCCCATATTCATACACCGCCCCCTGTGCTTTCCTCCACTGAGCTTCCGCCTTTCTGGTAGTCAATAGGTCGAACCTGGCCTGAAGGTTACGCCTCTCCCCCAGCAATCCCTCCTCCGGAGCCTCCGCATATCTCCTTTCCACCCTCACCATCTCCCCTATCAGTCTCTCCCTCTGCTCCCCCCTCTCCCTAGGGGTTCAGATGGAAATCAACTCCCCTCTAGTCACCGCCTTCAGTGCCTCCCAGACCGTCCCCACTCGGACCTCCCAGTTATCGTTGGCCTCAAGGTACCTCTCAATACACCCCCGAACCCTCTCGGCCACCTCCTCATCTGCCAGCAGCCCCACCTCCAAGCGCCAGAGCGGACGTTGGTCCCTCTCCTCCCCCAGCCCAAGGTCCACCCAGTGCAGGGCATGATCCGAAATGGCAATGGCAGAGTATTCAACATCCTCCACCCTCGAAACCAGCCCCCTGCCCAGGACAAAAAAAACAATCCTCGAATAGGCCTTATGCACGTGGGAGAAAAACGAGTACTCCCTGGCCCTTGGCCTCGCAAACCTCCAGGGATCCACCCCCCCCCCCCCCCCCCCCCCCCCCCCATCTAGTCCATGAATCCCCTCAACACCTTAGCCGCCGCCGGCCTCCTACCCGTCCGGGACTTGGATCGATCCAATGGGGGATCCAGCACCGTGTTGAAGTCCCCCCCCACCAATGATCAGGCCCCCCACCTCCAGGTCCAGAATGCGGCCCAACATATGCCGCAAAAACCCCGCATCGTCCCAATTTGGGGCGTAAACATTCACCAACACCACCCGCTCCCCCTGCAGTTTACCACTCACCATCACATACCTCCCGCCACTGTCAGCCACCACATTTAACGCCTCAAAGGTCACCCTCTTCCCCACCAGGACCGCCACCCCCCGACTCTTCTCATCCAGCCCTGAGTGAAATACTTGGCCCACCCATCCCTTCCTCAGCCGAACCTGGTCCGCCACTTTCAGGTGTGTCTCTTGGAGCATGGCCACATCCGCCTTCAGCCCCTTCAAGTGCGCCAACACCCAGGCCCGTTTGACCGGCCCATTCAGCCCCCTCACATTCCAGGTTATCAGCCGGATCAGAGGGCTCCCTGCCCCCCTCCCCTGCCGCCTAGCCATAACCCATCCCCTGTCCACCACTGGCCAGCGTCCCCCGCTCTGCCAGTTCCCCACGGCGGCAACTCCCCCCCCCCAAGCACCCCCTGCATCCTCCAGCTCCTTCCTGACCGTTTCAGCAGCAACCCGATATTCCCCCCCCCTCCCCCCCACCCTCCCCTCCCAGGCTAGGACCCCTCCTAGCTGCACCCCTCCCTTCATAGCACTCCCGTGAGCCAGCTAACTTCTGCTGACCCCGGCAACTCCCGCCCTACCTCCGACTCCTCCCCACGTGGGACTACCCCTCCTCCTTCGTGCCCATCAGCGGGCCCTCCTCTCTCTCCCTCCCCCTCCCTCCTCCCCCCCCCCCCCCCCCCCACGCCTCCTCCAGGGACTCAAAATAATGGTGCCGGTCCTTGTTGGTGACCCACAGACACGCCGGCTGCAACATGCCAAACCTCACGCTCAGTCTGTGGAGCACCGCCTTCGTCCGGTTAAACCCGGCCCTCCGCTTAGCCACCTCCGCACTCCAGTCCTGGAAGATCCACACCTCCGTGTTCTCCCACTTGCTGGTCCGCTCCTTCTTGGCCCACCGGAGCACACACTCACGATCCACGAACCAGTGAAACCGCACCAACACCACCCGCGGCGGCTCGTTCTGCTTGGGCCTCCTAGCCAGAATTCTGTGGGCCCCCTCCAACTCCAGGGGCCCCTGGAAGGACCCAGCTCCCATCAGCGAGTTCAGCACAACCACCACGTAGGCCGCCAGGTCCGACCCCTCCGTGAGGCCCAGGATCCGCAAATTCTTCCGGCTCGACCGGTTGTCCAGCTCCTCGAACCACTCCTGCCACCTTTTATGGAGTGCCTCGTGCATCTCCACCTCCCCCGCGACGGCCACAGCCTCATCCACCCTTTCGGGGGCCTGCTTCTGCAGCTCCCGGATCGCGGTCCCCTGGGCTGTCTGAGTCTCCATCAGCTCTCTGGTGGTAGCCTTCAGCGACTCCAGCAGCTCCACCTTAAGCTCCTGCAAGCAGCGCAGCAGAGTCTCCTGCTGCTCCTGCGCCCACTGCCTTAGCTCCTCAAGGCCTCCGCCGGCCACCATTTTGTTTTTCTTCCCCCGCTTTTCCAGGGGTGCTTCCACCGTTTTTCTTCTTACCCTACTCCTGGTCCGGACCATAGGACCGTGGGGATCGACTCCAGTCCCCTTCCCACGTCGGGATTCGTCGACGAAGTTCCGTTGGGGGCCCTGAAAAGAGCCCCAAAGTCCGTTATTCACGGGAGCTGCCGATCGTGCGGCTTCGCTCCGCATTGCCGCCACTGGAAGTCCCCCATTCCTTTCATAAACGTTGTCAACACCCTCGCTCCCCCGAAGGGGTCAATGGGAACGTCTTTGATCGATCTATCTTCGGATGCAATGCTGCGTTTAAATCCCCCTCTAAAATTTACTGATGTGTGTCCAGGCTTGGAATGGGCGCCAAAATCCTCTTCATAAACCCTGAATCATCACAATTCGGGGCATACACGCTAACCAAACACCACCAATCCTCTCCAAAGCGCCCATTACTATGATGTCGCTGCCCCCCCCCCCCCCCCGCTGCCCCCCCCCCCCCCCCCGATCTGCCACCACCGTCTAACGCTCTTACCCACTAATACCGCTATCCCCAGGCCCTACTATCAAAGCCCAAGTGAAGCACCTGCCTCACCCAACCCTTCCGAAGTCTTGCCTGGTCCTTCACCTTCAAATGGGTCTCCTGCAAGCTCTTCATGGGGGGGGGGGGGGGGGGTTTGTTGGGTATGTTAGTGTGGTTTTGTTTTTATTGAAATTTGATGTTTAAAACGGTTAAAATTATAAATGTCTCAACATTAGGCACGGTAGCATTGTGGATAGCACAATCGCTTCACAGCTCCAGGGTCCCAGGTTCGATTCCGGCTTGGGTCACTGTCTGTGTGGAGTCTGCACATCCTCCCCGTGACTGCGTGGGTTTCATCCGGGTGCTCCGGTTTCCTCCCACAGTCCAAAGATGTGCAGGTTAGGTGGATTGGCCATGACAAATTGCCCTTAGTGTCCAAAATTTCCCTTTGTGTTGGGTGGGGTTACTGGGTTATGGGGATAGGGTGGAGGTGTTGACCTTGGGTAGGGTGCTCTTTCCAAGAGCCGGTGCAGACTCGATGGGCTGAATGGCCTCCTTCTGCACTGTAAATTCTATGTAAAACATTTTCTAAAAAAAAAAGTTCTTCAAATGTGAAAAGGCTCTAGCTTGCTTGACCACTCCACCCAACCTCCGTACCTTCCACATTATCATTCGGACTGGGGATCTCTCATACGATCCCGGCCCCTCCCCACGAAGAAACCAAGCCCTGCCCCTATTCAGCATCAGTTTTTATTTTTTTTCCATTGTTTACCGGTCTTCTTGTGTTTTTTTATGCGGATGGAACAGATGATTTTGTTGTTTCTCTAGGCAGGTACGGTAGCAACGATACAGAAGACGGTGCTTCACAGAGGGCGACAATCAGAGGGCCTGGCTATCTGGAATCTGATGTATTATTATTGGGCATTGAACGCTGAGAAATGAAATGAAATGAAATGAAAATGAATGAAATGAAAATCGCTTATTGTCACAAGTAGGCTTCAAATGAAGTTACTGTGAAAAGCCCCTATTCGCCACATTCCGGCACCTGCTCGGGGAGGCTGATACGGGAATTGAACCGTGCTGCTGGCCTGCCTTTGTCTGCGTTAAAAGCCAGCGATTTAGCCCTGTGCTAAACCAGCCCCTTTCATTTCATTTCATTTCATTTCATTTCAGAAATGACATGAAAAGAGCTTGGTGTGGGGCAGGAAGCCGTAGGCAATGTGGCGGAGGATGGAGGCGGGTTGGAGTTGCTGGTGCTGGCAGTGGCCCCAAGGAATTATTAGGGCAGTCCAGTGGTGGCCACACTGATGGTGTGGAGGCAATTTCAGCAGCATTTTAGAGGCAGGGTCGAGGCTGATGCCGATGCGAGAGAATCATGTGTTTGAGCCAGCGATATTGGATGCTAGATTTTGGGGATAAGAGGAGCCGGGGATGGGGTGGAAATGAAGGACTTATTCTTGGAGGAGCGGTTGGTGAGCTTGGAGGACTTGATGGAGGTATTTGGGATTCTACCAGGGGAGGCCTTTAGGTGCATGCAGGCGAGGGTTTTGCAAGGAAGGTTTCCCCCAACCTTTCCAGTGACACCACCCTCTCCGTTGTTGATGGAGAAATTGCCGGTGATGGGCTTTTTTTGGGGGGGGGGGGGGGTCATCTCGGTGCCTTATGGGAGGTTTCTGGCGGATTCAGCATCGGTGGAACGGATTAAGACCAAGTGGGAGGAGTTGGGTACGGCACAGGAAGGGCGTTGTGTTGCGAGGTGTGGCAGAGGGTGAATGCTTCGACTTAGTGCATGAGACTAGAGTTAATACAGTTAGAGGTGATGCACAGGCACACCTGATGTGCACAAGGATGAGCTGAGTGGTGGAGGATATTTGTAAGCAGTGTGGGACAGGTCTGGCCAACCATGTACATATGTTCTGATCCGGCCCGAAGTAGGAGAAATTTTGGAGGTCCTTTTTCAGCACCAAGTCAGCGAACTTGCACTTGGAGCAAGATGTTTAGCCTTCATCTGGCTGAGTGCTCGCAGGCAGGTCCTGTTGGGTGTGGGGGTCAGCTTCTCCACCATGTGCCTCAGTGTGACTAGGGGACTTGATGGAGCCCCTTAATCTTAAGAAGGTGAATTTCACCTTGACCCCCTCAAGGGGGTTCCATAAGGGATGGGTCTATTTATTCTTCATTGTAAATTACCGTCAGCTGCTGGGGGGCTGGGGGGGGGGGGTTATTCTTTGAGTCGTGCGAGTTGGTTGGTGGGGTATAGGGTGGTTCTTCTGTTATTCTTTTCATTTTGTGTTTTGTTTTATGTATAAAATGTTAAAAACAGAATATTTAAATTTCCAAGAAAACATGAAATCACCACGTAAAAAACCAGCCATGAGGCAGTTAACCATATACTCCTTTGTTTTAGCTTTGTCACAAATTGAGGGGGAAAACTTTAAACCTATTCTCTTATTCTACTATCTATACCAGTGTGTGTTGTGTGTGGAGGCGTTCACGTGCCATGGGAATCTGTATAATGTATGGCAGTTGCGATTTATCTAGTTTTTTTTAAATTCACTAAATATTTGCAATAAACTAATCTTGCTTTTCGTTCAAACTCAGAAAATCTTTTTCAATAAATTTAGAGTACCCAATTTGTTTTTCCAATTAAGGAGCAATTTAGCATGGCCAATCCACCTAGCCTGCACATCTTTGGGTTGTGGGGGCGAGACCCACGCAGACACAGGGAGAATGTGCAAACTCCAGACAGACAGTGACCCGGGGCCGGGATCGAAACTGGGTCCTCAGCGATGTGAGGCAGCAGTGCTAACCACTGTGCCGCTCGAAAATCTTTGACTATTTCTTTACAATTTTAAAGGATAAACAGTGTGTCTACTGCAGTACTGGCAAATTACATCCTCTCTCACAACAAAACCCTGTTACAGTCAGACCTGGAGTGGCAGCACAGTGAAGTAATTTTTACCCTTCACATGGCTGTAACACTTGCCATACCTTTTGAATAACTAAATTGAATGGGGAGCCTTTAACAGTTCTTGCAATCTATATACAACAATCAAATCATCCAAACTGGTCTTGTTTAAAAATCTGATTCAATAAAATTACCTTTACCCACAGAAAAAAATGCAAAAAACCCTTTAAATAACGTATAATTATTAATGATGCATTGTCATCATGAATTAAGAACATTCCGCCCCAAGTTCTGAAAACTATTCCACCAAACAAATGGCCATAACAAATGCACACGACTATGCATACTATGAGGCACATTTTCCTGTTTCTGAAGGTGTCAGATTGTGTGGGTACAATGTAGAGTAAAATCAAACTTTGGAGCACCTTCACTGCAGAAAAATATCCAAAACCACTTCACAGAGACATGATCAGATAAAAGTAGCTGACTCAAATTGAAGATATTACCATAGGTGGGAAAAACGTTGTATAATCTGTGGGTTTAATGGAAATTCTTGACAACACAGAAGAGGACAAGAGAGATGTTCCCAGCCATTATGAAATGCCAGCACCCTCAATCGTTTCCCCCCCCCCCCCCCTCAATCGTTCTCTCCCCCCCCCCCCCCCTCAATCGTCACCCCCCCCCCCCCCCACAGCCTTGGCCTTGTTGAACCCCACCCACCGTTTAGCCAACTCGGCTCCAATGTTCTGATATATTTGGACCTTGATCCCTCCCAGTCGCAGGTACACTTCTACCTGGCCCAATGCAACATCTTCTCTTTTTCCACAAATTTGTGGAGTCTCACGATCACCACCCGTGGTGGCTCCCCAGCTCTCAGCTTCTGCCTCAGGGATCTGTGCGCTCGATCCACTTCAGCACCGCTTCTGCCATCAGCATCTTCAAGAAGTACCTCATGGCACTCACACCTTCCACTCCTTCAGGCAGGCCCACGATTTACAGGTTCTGCCTTCTTCAGGATTTCTCTACTCCTCCACCTTTGCCCCTCAACGTTTCACAAAAGGTCTCCTCGGCACCCCACCTCCAGTTCCACCACACGATCGCCGTGGTCAGAGATCTCTCCTTCGTTCTCCCGAATCTGCGACCCCTGCAGCTCCAAGCACTTCTCCTCCGGTTCCATCAAACTTTTCAGGGGTGCCACAGCTCCTTCAATGGCCTTCGAGCGATCCTCTTGCATTTCCTTCCTCTGCTGGTGGAATTCCTCCTTAATAAACACACTCAAGTGTTCCATCTGGGGTTTTCCACCTTGCACCGGTCTTTCCCCCTTTGCTATCCTTATACGGTTGCTGCGCCACAGGTTTCCTCCAAATCTTTAGACAGGTTTCTCACCCGTCTTCTGCCGGGTCTGATAACCCAGTAAACGTGCCACTCCTGGGGGAAACTACTTCTCTGACCTTCAGCTACCCTTTTTCATCGAAATTCCACCCAATATCGGGTAGAAAGAGCTCTTTCCATGCCTTCGAACAGGAGCTGCCCTGTGTGCAACCACTCATACCATGGCCGCCACCGGAAGTACTTCAAAGAGGATCCGTAACAGCAAGAGTATTTATCAACACTTCTTTGTTATATAATACTAAATCTAAAATAGCCTGCTCCCTGGTTGGCTCCATAACATATTGCTCAAAGAAACAATCCCTCATACACTACGAAATCTCTCTCTCGAGGCTACCCTTGTCAATATGCATATTAAAATCACCCATGATTACCATTGTGTCCTTTTCATAAGCCTCATTATTTCTTTGTTTATACTCTACTCCACTTTGGAAGCATTGCTCAGAGGCCTGTAAATTACTCCTACTAAAGAGTTTTTACCTTGTTTTTTCTTTCCACCCAGATCCAATCAACATTTTGACCCTCAGTGTCAATATAATTTCTTAACACAGCCTTGATGTCATCTTTAACCAATAAAGCAACTCCACCTCCTGTTCCATCCTGTCTATCCTTTTGGAATACGGAGTACCTTTGGACATTCAACCCGCAGTCCCGGTCCCACTGTAACCATGTTTCAGTAATCGGTGAACAATCGGTGGACATGAGGCTATGAATCCTTCATAGAAGCTTCCCAGAATCCTTCAGATTTCCATTGTTCCCATTTTCTCACCATTAACATAATACTTGGATGAATTTTTATGGTCCACGATGGATGACATCACAATTAACAGTCCTGAATTCCTTCTGGCACAGTTTTGCTCTCTTACCTAATTTATCAACACCTCATTGTAAATTCATGCTTCCATCTGCAGGACTTACTGTTATACCAATCTTTGTGTCATCAGCAAACTTGGATAGAAAGCTATCCGTTGTGTTAATGAATAAATATGGTGAATAGTTGAGGCACTGGCATAGACATTACAATTTTCTGTGTGGTGGTGTTCCCATGTGCCTGCTTCCTTGTCCTGCTCGATGTTAGTGGTTCAGACAGTGCATCTCACACTGCTGCCACCATTCGTCAATGGTGGAGGGAGGGAATATTTGTGGATAGGGTGCCAATCAAGCTTTGTCCTGGATGGTGTTGAGCTTCACGAGTGTTGTTGAAGCTGCACTCATCCAAGAAAATGGAGAGTATTCCATCACACTCCTGACTTGTGCTTTGTAGATGGTGGACAGGCTTTGGGGAGTCAGGAGGTGAGTTATTCTACGCAGGAATCCCAGTCTCAGGTCAGTTTTCATTGCCACAGTATTTGGCTAGTCCAGTTAAGTTTCTGATCAATGATAATCACCAGAATGTTGATAATGAGGTTTCAGCAGGGGGCTTCCAGTGGTGGCATGTAGGGAAAGGTCGCACACTAGGTAGCTCCCGCCAGGGTACTTGTTTTTTTGATTCTTTTTGCCCAGGTGCAGAGCAATACTTGTGAACAAACTCGGCCATCTAAAGATTTTGTGAGCCTGTCACCAAAAGAATGTCGCACATGGTGGATTTGATTTTAGAGGTCGGCATTGTTGAATATCTGGTATGAAGGTTGAAAGTGGGGCTACTTGCGGAAAAGGGGTTTTATGGACGTATTTGTAAGGCTACAGATGAATATGTGGGATTCAATGGGAATCGGTCTTTTTCTCCTTCCCTGTGTGGGAGGCCTTGAAAGCAGTTAATAGAGGGAAGATTACATCATACAAGGTCACATGGATAGGGAGGACAGAGAAGAGCGCCAGAAGCTAGCAGACAATACTCTGGAGGTGACCCCAAGTATTTGGGTGACCCGATCCCCAAGCTCCTGTCGAATAGTAAGAAACTGTAGACGCGATTGTCTATGGGTAAGCCAGTTTACCAGCTGCGGCATTCGGGAGGAGTTATTTATGAATATGGGGAGAAGGCTAGCCGTCTCCTGGTTCACCAGATGAGGCGGCAGGTGGCCTCCTGGGAGATCATTCAGATCAGGTACACATGCGGCAAGCTTGTGCTCACCCCGGACAGACTGCGTGTCAAGCTTTTTATAAAAACCTTTGTAGGTCGGAGCCGCCAGGGGGGGACGGGGGGGATCTGTTGCTATGTTTGGAGGATCTGGAATTTCCTACGGTGAGGGGAGGAGGAATGGGAAGAGTTGGAGGCACTGCTAGGTTTGGGGAAGTCTTAGCATCTGTTGGGCAGCTCCAAACAGGTACCGGATGGGTTTCTCATGGAGTTTTAGAAGAGAAGTGCCCAACTCTAGGCCCCGTTGCTGGTAGACATGTTTCTGGACTCTCTGACCCAGGGCACCCTTCCGGCAACAGTAGTGCAGGCATCGGTTTCCCTCCTGCTGAAGAAATCCAAGGATCCTGTGGAGTGTGGGTCGTACCTTCTTATTTTGTTGCTGAATGCTAATGCCAAGTTATTGGCTAAGGTGCTAGCAATGAAGTTAGAGCCTTGTTTCCCTTTAGTGATAGGTCAAGATCAGACAGGATTTGTTAAGGGCCGGCAGTTGTCATCTCATATCCAGCAACTGTTAAATGTAGCTCTTTCTCCATCTGCTGGGCCTGATCCAGAGCTGGTTATGTCTTTGGATGCCCAGAAGGCATTTGATAGGGTGGTATGGAAACATCTGTTTACAGTTTTGGAGAGATTTGGTCTTGACCAAAGTTTGTTTAATGTTTTTTCTCAAATGTATACTGCCACCTCGGCTAGTGTGCATACCAACACTGAGTTAAGGGCACTTTCATTTGGATTGGGGAATGAGACAGAGTTGCCCAATGCCTCCCCTCCTATTTGTATTGCTGATTGCTTTGAGGGATTCGAGAAAGTGGAAGGGAATTGTTAAGGGGGAGGGTGGAAAGGGCCCTCACCCCACTCTCCCATGGCACTCCACCATTGTGGAGGGTCCCCCACCGAGCACTGGGGCGGCAAGCACAGCGCCCCCGGGCTCTTTGTGAGCAAAGATAGCTACAAAGCTCCTTGGTTCCTCACAGAAGCCCTCCACCAGGTTCACATTTTTCAAAAGGAGTACTAATGGGAAGGGCAGCACAATGGTGCAGTGGTTAGCACTGCTGCCTCACAATGCCGAGGTCCCTGGTTCGTTCCCGGCACTGGGTCACTGTCCGTGGAATTTGCATAGTCTCCCCGTGATTGCGTGGAATTCACACCCAGAACATGTGCAGGGTAGGTGGGTTGGCCACACAAAATTGCCCCTTATTTTGGAAAAAAATTAATTGGCTCCTCTAAATTTATAATTTAAAAAAAGGAGTACTAATGGGCGCCAGCGCAACCGTTTTCTGGGGAAGCCACTGAATGACGGGAGGCCTTTGGATATGGGGTGACTCTCGTTAATTGTATGGAAATTGGACTTGTGGTGATAACTGGTTTCTCGCCATGCTACAGAGAGATCCCTATTTAGCCTATGAGAATGGGCCGGTTGCATCGCAAACTGTTTGGCACCTGACGCGGTTCTCGTTCTTGGCATCTCCCACTATTCACCGGCCTTGTTTTGCTTGAGCGACTGCCCAACGAGGCCAGAGAATCGCACCCCCAGTGTCATTGGAAGAGGCCGCCTGCTCCAAATGTAGAGACCCCAAAAGAATATATTTCCTTACATATACGAATGCGAGTCAAATAATACACATTTTCCAATCATGCCAACACTTTTGTTAACATTAATCACTCAAGGAAAATATAAATTTATTTCCTTAGCCTCCAGAAGGCTTGAAGTCTCTCTCTCTCTCTCTCTCTCTCTCTCCCCCCCCCTCCCCCCTCCCCCCCTCTCCCCCTCCCCCCCCCGCCGCCACCAACCTAGATGTAGACTTTCTCTGGAAATATGGTACCAATTCCAGGACACAATATGAAAATCTATGAAATAAATATACAGTACTTCATAATTCAGCAGATCTTAGTAATCAAAGAACACAGCGTTATGATACATGTATTAAATCATGTAACGGACAATGTATTAAAAGGGCCATGAATATAGCGACGGTTTGTCAAATTGTCAAGTTTTTTTTTAAAAAAAGAGTATTGTACAATTTAGTGTCTAATTCCACGATATCAGTGGAATATCAATGTTTTTTCAATTACTAGTCATTTACCTATCGTCTCAACTGTCAGATGTCAGCTTTCGGAAGGCCATGGTACACAGCACATGTACCTCTCATTTAATTGGACTAGGAAAGTAGTGCAACATTGCATGTAGTGAATCTAGGGTTTAACAAAACCAGCAAAAAAAGGAACAAATGGTGCACGGTGGTGCAGTGGTTAGCACTGCTGCCTCAATGCACTGAGGACCAGGTTCAATCCCGGTCCTGGGTCACTGGCCGTGTGCAGTTTGCACATCCTCCCCATATCAGCATGGGTCTCACCCTCACAACCCAAAGATGTGCAGGGTAGGTGGACTGGCCAAGCTAAATTTCCCCTTAATTGGAAAAACATTTGTTTAATTTTTAAAAAGGAGCAGCGAGCACAGTGGAGTGGGAAGAATATGCAAAGTTTGGCTCAGTCGAACACGGGGGCGGGGGGTCTTGCAGCAATTGTGGGACTGGGAAAGAATTGGAGAGGGCGGGAAGGATAGAGGAAATGGGTTCAATAAGGAATTAAGTAGCATGATGCCTTTGCAACTGTAATAGAAAATTTGGTGGGTCATAAATTACATCCATGAAAAAAAAATTAAAGACGCATTGTTCCTGTTTTTCGTAAAATGTTTAGTTAAAATTTTGGCTCACACTTTTCCATGTCAACAAACAAATTGCTTAAACCCCGTATTTTTCTCGGTCAACAATTATCACATTTGTAAAGTGGAATGGGAAATGGCCTGCAATCCACAAACATGCAACTTTACTATTAATCCCAGAAAAACAGTGGCCTGAATTTTGTGTTCAACTGAAAAGTGGCACTCAACATTCATTGTGCTCACAGCTGGCCACAGACTTGATGTATGCTTTTTGCAACTCCATTTGCAGTAATTATAAATCCATTTCAGCACAGTGCTCTCTGAAGGAGACTGGGGACTAATGTGAACAGAGCATGCAACTGGCGATATGGTGGCAGTGGCAGCACTAGGTTCAATTCCAGCCTTGGGTTACTGTGTAATTTACACATTCTCTGAATTCGGTGAGGGTTTCCTCAGGGTGTTCCAGTTTCCTCCCACAATCCAAAGATGTGGTTAGGTGGATTGACCATGCTAAATTGCCCCTTAAGTGCCCAAAAACGTTAGGTGTGGTTACTGGGATAGGGTGGGGGCATGAGCATATTCAGAGGGTTGGTGCAGACTTGATGGGCCAAATGGCCTCCTTCTGCACAGTAGGGATTCTATTCTAGAGGCATAAATCTTGAACAAATCAGACTGGAGAATCCTCACTTATACATGCAGAGACTAAACTGAAAAATGTCAATGAGAATATTTGATAAATGTAAAATCATTCACAGAAAGCATGAATGAGAGAAATAAAGATACGATACAGGAAGAGAAAGAAAAATAATACTTTGTTAATATTGCAAGGAATGGGGCTCCACTTACTAAAGCAATTTTTTTAGTGCCAGAGAGTATATTTGCCAGTAATTAAGGGTTACTTTATAGTTGAAAATTCACTTGCACTTCAATGCACCAACCAAAAATGTTTCTGGTGCAATTAGCTGGCAACTAGTGGACACAGCAACTTCATCCTTTCACGCGTTTCAGTGCCAAGTCGTTTGGGGATGTACCAGTGAAGCAGACAACTCCGATAACCACTTCCTAATTTCCACATTTAATTGAGCATGTTCAGGCGCTAGAAAGTACTGTCTGATTTGCTTCGCAATAATGGCGAGTGCTGATATCCTCGCTGTTACTTTTAAGCACAAAATCCTGGCCATTGCCTCCAATTGCCCAATTATTAAAATCCTATTGCAAAAGTCAAGCAGAGTTCTATTTAATTACACACTTTCCTATTAAATTTCAAAACAGGCCGGTTTCAAAACAAAAAATTACCAGCATTCTAAATGCTCAATCAGCTCAGGGGAAAAGTGCATTTAAAGCCAAAATAATTTGGGATTCAGTAAGCTATGATTAATTTAGGTACCAACCAATATGCAGCAACCAAAACATTCACACAAAAGGAAGAAATCAGCAAACGTAATGATTTCAACAGCATCTTCCAACTAGTTTTCAAATAATTTGGAAAAACTGACTAACATAGATGCAATATTACTAGTCTACTGAGGAAAGTATATTTGCTGTCAACAAAATCTTGTTTTAAATTAAAATATAAACACAGGAACGCATATATGATCAAATTAATTGCTTCAAATTTGTGTCAGGGCAGCTCTCTAAAGCAGAAATTAACGCATAATTGATTAAATTATGAAACCCATCTGAAGTACATAACCCGAGATGTTGTTTCTTTTTAAAATATTTTTATTGAATTTTACGGTTGTACACTATACAGTAGGTGATTGAGACAGTTATTATGTACAATTTACATGTTTATTTTTCATCGACCCTCCCACGCCCCTTGCTCCCCTTCCCCACCCCCATTCCACCCTTCTCCCCTTGTTATTCGAGCTCTGTCTTGGGCCCTTCTTTGTCGATGCTATAGTCTATCTTTCATCTTGTATTTGTTGTTGTTGTCCCTATGGCTGTGTGTGTGTGGGGGGGCCCTCGAGCCACTTCTGATATTTCCCTGGGTTCCTCTCTTTCTGCCCCCTCCTTGTTCCTGTCTGCTTTGTGTGGTCCTGTTGGCACTTATTGGTACCCCCGCCCCCACCCTCTTCCTGTCCGTTATTTGCCTCGAACAGACCTTGGAACCTACACCTAATTGTTCTTAAATTTTAAGCTGCAATAGGCAGCACGGTGGCAGTGGTTAGCACTGCTGCTTTACAACACCAGGGGCCAGGTTCAATTCCAGCCTTGGGTGATTGTGTGGAGTTTGCACTTTCCATCCCATGGCTGCATGGGTTTTCTCCAGATGGTCCGATTTGCCCCCATAGTCCAAAAGATGTGCAAGTTAGGTGGATTGGCCATGCTAAATTGCTCCTTAGTGTCCAAAAGATTGGTGGGGTTACTGGGATGGGTCGGGGACATAAACAGGTGCTCTTTCAGACGGTTGCCGCAGACTTGATGGGTCGAATGGCCTCCTTCTGCACTGAAGGGATTCTATGAACATCACAGCCAACACCTAAAGGGAAACTAAATCTACTGAACGTGTTTCCTTTACTATAGGACTCCACGTCTCTCAATTAAAAACAGTGACAAATTTGCATTTTTATATCCCTCTGCCCAGAAAACTTGAAACTAACTTGGCCATCTGAATTGCAGTCACATTTTTCCAATTTCAGTGATATAATTGAAACCTCCCCGCACCTATTTAAAGCTTGGCCTCCACCACAATACAAGAGAAAAGCATTATCACAAGGAAATGAATGTACACAGAACCAGGAGTATAAAGTCAAATTCGAATTCTAGTTGCAGAGGCCCCGGAAACTCATAACAATCTGAAGAAGCAACTCAAGAGTTTAAAAACAATTCAGACTGAATGCACAGAAAATAAAAAATGCACATAAAATCAGGACAATGCCACTGGCACTTTGTTCCTTTTAATCGAGCCAATCCAAACAATATTCTGAAAATGCATGCTAAGTTTTTAATTTCTTCTGATAAAGTACGATAAACAGGTCTTGAATTATAGTATACAGAAACTTCTACGTACACCCCATATATTTACATTTAAGCACTTCTAACCTTGTTTCATGTTTTAACATGCTCAGCCACACAATACCACATAAAACAAGGTGCAACAGCCTTTTCAGTGATTTTTTTCCCCTCAGTTACACAGAAGTATCGATTATAAAAATCACTTTACAAAACTTTCCATACTTACTATTTTTGCAAATGTAACAATATTTATTTTTATTCTGGAATTAAAACAGCAGAATTTGAAGAATAAAAATGTCATTCATTGAAGACTCCTCGTGCTCGAGAGTATTGCCAAGCAGTAAATGATTTCATCATCTTCTCATGGTTGAAGAGTCCAACGTGGGTTTGGGATGTCCACTGAACTGGTAGTCTATATTTATGTTTTTGGGAGAATTCTGCAGCCATGCTAACTCTATCCTTCCTCTGGGTATCTCAAATGTTGCAAGTTAGTTTGGTGTAGGTGGTCCTCAAAACATGCTGAACCAAGTTTCAGTGCCTGCCTCCACAAGGGTCAGTCGGTTGCAGTGCTTTTCTAAGACAGAGGGCCTAAAATGCAGAAATTTGTATGGTTCTTCTTTAGACTGCCCTTGTGTCGTGAAATAATTTGCCCCGAGAATGCTCCCATTAAAGATCTACTTAGTGATTCTGTAGCCATCACTGTGTGTGTGTGTGTGTGGGGGGGGAGGGGAAAGAGAGAAAGAGGGTGGTGGGCATGGTCTGCCCATCTGTGTTGAATTTTCAGGAGAATCTCTTGAACCCAGCACAATGAAGGGCATTCGCAAGATGGACCTCACCTTTGGTGAAAATATTCCAATGCTTAGACATGCCACTTAGAGCAGACCCAGACGCACAACAAGGAAAATCAGAGTGCTTCTGTATGCATAAGTTCTAGCTGCCTATGATTAAAACATTCAGACTATGACAAGCAAATTCTCAAGTGCTGCCAAAATCTTTGGTCTCCAAATCAGTGACTCCAAGACGAGGTTATGTTTCAGCCAGCAGCAAGCAAACACTATGAACCACCAGACATAACTGTTGATGACATCAGTCTCAAAGTCGTAGAAACCTCATACCTTACTGATGTATTCTTTTGGGATTCAATTATTGAAGATATCCTTGTACGTATTCAGAAAACAAAACAACTTTTGCCTCTGGCTGACTCCACGGTCCTGTCTGAAAGCAGCATGGCACTCTAATCTAGTCCAAAAGATAATCTGCTATTGGTTGCATTCAAACACATATCTTTGGGGAAAAAACTCTGATCTTTAAAAGTTTGACAGAAATTAATTTCACACGATGTAGCTGCAATATTTACGCAAACACCCAATATCAATTAGAAGAATGTGAAGAAAGAAGAATTTTCCATGCAAAATACACACCAGGCAGGGAAAGGAGACAATTACTAATTACAATTCCAGCTTTCCATAAGAACACAGAACCTGTGCACCCAAGCAGTTAAGTAAAGGATGCAGTCTTCAATAGGTTATCTGAAAGAGTTGCTGTCATGATACAAAGTTCCAAAAGGCTCTTCCTGGGCACAGCGGCCAACCAACCACATTTATACCTTCAAAGAACACAAGGACTAGACAACTGTGCTCAATTTGTTTCATCTGGAGACAAGATTCTTGGCAAGATTTGGAAGTAGTGTTTATCTGATATCACTAATGAAAGTTGTAAATAGAGCACAGTCTGCCAATGATGGCATATCAGTTGTCAGAAGGTACAAAGAGAACTGTTCATCCAGTAGCTAGATATGTTAATCAAAAAAAGGCTGTGCGTCATGCAATCTGCAATCAGTTATTCACTGTATCCACTTGTTGGGGTCTTCATCCATTCAGCTTCGAGAGGATGTCTCCTTGATGGCTAAAATTGTGCAGCACACAGCCCTTAACCATGCTCCTGGAGACAGTGTTGCAAGAGATCAATTCATGCACCTGAACCACACGTTCAGTGCATCAATTATTAATTAGGTGATCAAATTGTATTTTCTTCAGCTTATGTTCATGGAAACCACATGGATGCATCAGCTTTGGCTGCAAAGAATAGCCCTGGTCTCAAAAAGGTTACTCAGATTTGTCTTTAGCACTTAAAGGTCGCTAGAAAAATAAACTATCCTAGAACGAAGGTAATATGGCAAACCTCAGTAAAATAATCTCTCTCATCCATCGTATCGTGTCAGGTTTGAGACACAATAAGGGACTTCCAGTGGGGGCCATCTGTGAGAGTGAGTGGTCGCATATTTGGTGGCTCCTGCTCAAGGTGGAATTTTCTAGTCCTCCCCACACGATTTGAGGGGTGTTTGCTGGGGAATGATGTACTAGCCGTAAAGAATTGCTATACTCCTCTGTTGGGGCTGGTTTATGGCTCATCCGACGAGGAGTGTAACAAAGAAAAGGCAGCAGCAGCTTGAAGGCGAGAATAGTTGCAGTGCAACACAGAAAATTATGGCGAAAAAGATGGTGAAAGGTGCTGGGGCATCATTGCCCGCCCAGTGGTCGATAGAGCAGCTCGTGAACCTTTTGAACAAGTTCCAGCAGCAGAGGAAGGAGACCTCAAGAGGACCTGGCTACGGTAGTGGAGCCTCTTAGGGTGACTATCAAGAGTGTGAAGAGGAGGCTGGAGGCCTAGGGTCTGGCACTCCAGAAGATGGAGCAGTTGATGGAGGAGCACAAGGAACAGTGAGCCTCAATGGAGTTGGAGATTGTGGCAGATAGCCATAAGAGGTTGAGGGAGAAAGTGGAGGACCTTAAGAATCATTCCAGGAGGCAGAATCTCCAGATTGTGGGGTGCTTGAGGGGGTCGAAGAAGTGCAGGCTGCTAAATTTGTAGCAAATATGCTGGAGAGGCTGGTCGAGGAGGTGGTCTTTGATCTTCCCCTCGAGGTGGATCGGGCGCACAGGACACTGAGGAGGAGGCTGAAGAGCCACTGAGGGCGATAGTGGCGAGGCTGCAATGTTTTCTTGATAAGGAGAAAATCATGAAATGTGCAAGGCAGACGAAGAAGTGCACTTGGGAGGGGAGCGAACTGAGAATTCACCAGGACCTAGATGTGGAGTTGGCCAAGGGGCCGGCTGGCTACAAGGCTGCCCTTTACAAGGCGGGGGTGAATTATCCTGCTTGCTTGTGGATCACACATCATAATTTTATTCTTTCAAGGGACGTGGGCATCGCAGACTGTACCAGGATTTATTGCCCATCCCTAATTGCCCTCGAGGGGACACTTGAGAGTCAACCACATTGCTGTGGGTCTGGAGTCACGTGGACGCCAGACCAGGTAAGAATGACAGATTTCCTTCCCGAAAGAACATTCGTGAACCAGGTGGGTACTTACGAAAATCGACAATGGTTTCATGGTCATCGGTAAGACTTTAAAAAAAATTTCAGATACTTTATTCTGTTTTAAATTCCATCACCTGCAGTGGCGGGAATCGAACCCGGGTTCACAGATCATTATCCTAGGTCTCTGGATTACTAGTCCAGTGACAATACCACTATGCCACTACCTCACTCAGAATCAGGAGTTTTCTTTTGATACGTCGGAGGAGGTGATTGAGAGACCATGGACTGGTAGAAGTCAGAGGACACTGAAATGTGGAGATGTTAAATGTGAGGAATGCGTTTTCACAGGAGGGGTGGATTGGTGAATTTAATGAGAATGGGAGCGGAGAGGATGAGGTGCTTTCTTTTATGTGGGGTTTCGAGTGTGGGGGATGAATGGCGATTTGGGGAAAAGGGGTAGATGGAAGTCCCAGATGGGGGGGGCACTATCCTAGCTAGTTAACGGGAGTGAAGTGGAGGTGGGGAGGTTCGATAGGCCGGGGGGGGGGAAAGAGAGGGATGCTGACGTGGGAAATGTTAGTGTGATGCAGTTGGCCAAGAAGGGATGGCGGCAGATATCTTGGGGAGGGCCCGGAGGAGTGCAGGGGATGGACTGGTGGTGAGGGGGAAGAGGACAAGGTTAGGAAGGAATATCGCTGACTGGCAAAGACAGGGGTGGAAGAGCAGGGTGCCTCCCCACCCGGTTGATGATGTAGAATATACAGGTGCCGAATGGGTCGGTTAAATGGTCGAGTGTTTTCTTGATGAGAGTTTTGGATAAGGTTGGTACCGAAGGGCCTGTTCCTGTGTTGTATTATTCTTTGTTCTTTGTTCCCGCTAACCATCATGTACCTGCCCCCCCGGGTCAGTTACGATACTGCCGACCTCAAAGGCCACCCTCTTGTTGAGCAGGACTGCTGATGTTAATATCCAAGCAAGAGTGGAACACCTGCCCCACCCACACTCGAAAGCAGATTGTATGGCGTTTGTACTTTCTCCCCGTATCTGCGTGGGTTTCCTCTGGGTGTGCTGATTTTCTCCCAGAGTCCAAAGACTTGCAGGTTAGGTGGATTGACCATGCTAAATTGCCCCTTAAGTGTTCATAAGGTTAGGTAGGGTTACTGGGTTAAAGGGATAGGGTTGCGGCGTGAGCTGAGGTGGAGTACTCTTTCTAAGGATGGGTGCTGACCCAAATGGCCCCCTTCTGCAATGTAGAGATTCTATTCTGTTCAATAGCCGAGGTAGGGTACTCTTTCCAAGGATTAGTGCAGAATCGATAGGCCGAATGGCCACCTTGTGCACTGTAGAGATTCTATTCCATTCAATGTGCTGTGGCACAAAATCGCAGAACTGTCACAGGGAACAATACATTATTTAGCCCATCGTGCTTGCACCAGATCTCTGGCTGAGTGCCATTCTTCCACTTATAATAATCCTTATCATAATAATCATCTTCCTTATTGTCACAAGTAGGCTTACATTAACATCGCAATGACATTACTGTGAAAATCCCCTCGTCGCCACACAACTGATTCGGGTACATCAAGGGAGAATTCAGAATGTCTAAATTACTTAACAGCACGTCCTTCAGGGCGTGTGGTAGGAAACTGGAGCACCCGGAAGAAACCCACGCAGACACCGGGAGAACGTGCAGACACCGCCCCAAGCCGGGAATCGAACCTGGGACTCTGCCGCTGTGAAGCAACAGTGCTAACCACTCTGCTACTGTGCCTTCTCTCCCATAACCCTGAAACATTCTTCCTTTACAGATAATAGTCTAATTCCCCTTTAAATGCTTCAATTGAACGTGCCTTCACTCACTACACTCTTAGACAGTGCATCTGTTATCTGCAGTGCGGCTTTTTCAAACATAAAACTAAATAACTAAATTACACAAAAATGCAGTCAGACAACGAAGCTGGATAATTAATCATTAATGCAACAGTAATATTGAATAATAAAAACAAGCGGTATAAAAGACCATTGAGTAAATGCAGCCACTGATGAAGCATGTGAAAACTGAAACTCCAACAGCATTGCTTTCCATGATAAAAAGAAATTCAAATTCCTATTTGTAAACTGTAATTCACCTCTATACTTTGCCAACCTTTAGTTCCTCTAGTGCTTTGACAGTAAGTCATCAAGACTTGATGTTAGGACCCTTCTCTCTCCACAGATGCTGCTAGACCTGCTGAGATTGTCTTTCTGCTTTTGGTGCTCTCGTTGCAATTTGCTTTCTATCTCTCTGCCACCACACCACTCATTTCAGGCAGCTCTCTTTACAAAACTCCATTACAAATTTTTCAACATTAATATAAAGGACTCATTCTTTAGATGCATCCGAGTGTAATTCTTATATAACTCAGCAGCCCACAAATTCACATTTGCCTTCATCAGACGGGGTATTGAGTACAAGAGTTGGCAGGTCATGTTACAGTTGTATAGGACTTTGGTTGGGGGGGGGGGGGGGGGGCCTGTTTGCGAGAGCTGTTGGGGAGGGTTTAAACTAACGTGGCAGGGGGATGGGAACTGATGCAGGAAGTTGGAAGGTAGTAAAACAGGGACAGAAGCAAAAGGAAGTAAGGGGGAAAGTGCAAGACAGAGAAGATATAGTCAAAAATCAAAAAGGGCGATAGTACAAGGTACAGTGACTGGGGGGAGCTCAGTGAATAGGCCCAGTAATACTAA
Organism: Scyliorhinus canicula; assembly: GCF_902713615.1. Taxonomy (NCBI): domain Eukaryota; kingdom Metazoa; phylum Chordata; class Chondrichthyes; order Carcharhiniformes; family Scyliorhinidae; genus Scyliorhinus; species Scyliorhinus canicula. The sequence continues at coordinate 95,161,552 of NC_052149.1, forward strand.
AAGGAGTAAAACTGGAGATGTTAAGATTCAAAACAGAGATAAAAAAACCAACATAAATGTACTTTACCTGAATGCTCGTCGTATTCGGAATAAAGTAAATGAGTTGATGGCGCAAATAATCGTGAATGACTATGATTTAGTGGCCATTACTGAAACATGATTAAAGGATGGTCACGACTGGGAGTTAAATATCCGAGGGTATCAAACTATTCGGAAGGACAGAGCAGATGGTATGGGAGGTGGTGTAGCTCTGTTATTTAAGGATGACATCCGGGCAATAGTAAGGGATGACATCGGTGCTATGAAGGATAAGGTTGAATCCATTTGGGTGGAAATCAGGAATAGTAAGGCGAAAAAGTCACTGATAGGAGTAGTCTATCGGCCACCAAATAGTAACGTTATGGTGGGGCAGGCAATAAACAAAGAAATAACTGATGCATGTAGAAATGGTACAGCAGTTATCATGGGGGATTTTAATCTACATGTCGATTGGTTTAACCAGGTCGGTCAAGGCAACCTTGAGGAGGAGTTTATAGAGTGTATCCGCGATAGTTTCCTAGAACAGTATGTAATGGAACCTACGAGGAAACAAGCTGTCCTAGATCTTGTCCTGTGTAATGAGACAGGATTGATTCATGATCTCATAGTTAGGGATCCTCTTGGAAGGAGCGATCACAATATGGTGGAATTTAAAATACAGATGGAGGGTGAGAAGGTAAAATCAAATATTAGTGTTTTGTGTTTAAACAAAGGAGATTACAATGGGATGAGAGAAGAACTAGCTAAGGTAGACTGGGAGCAAAGACTTTATGGTGGAACAGTTGAGGAACAGTGGAGAACCTTCAAAGCGATTTTTCACAGTGCTCAGCAAAGGTTTATACCAACAAAAAGGAAAGACGGTAGAAAGAGGGAAAATCGACCGTGGATATGTAAGGAAATAAATTGAAGGAAAAAGCATACAAAGTGGCAAAGATTGGTGGGAGACTAGAGGACTGGGAAATCTTTAGGGGGCAACAGAAAGCTACTAAAAAAAGCTATAAAGAAGAGTAAGAAAGAGTGAGAGTAAACTTGCTCAGAATATAAAAACAGACAGTAAAAGTTTTTACAAATACATAAAACAAAAAAGAGTGGCTACGGCAAATATTGGTCCTTTAGAGGATGAGAAGGGAGTTTTAATAATGGGAGATGAGGAAACGGCTGAGGAACTGAACAGGTTTTTTGGGTCGGTCTTCACCGTGGAAGACACAAATAACATGCCAGTGACTGATAGAAATGAGGCTATGGCAGGTGAGGACCTTGAGAGGATTGTTATCACTAAGGAGGTAGTGATGGGCAAGCTAATGGAGCTAAAGGTAGACAAGTCTCCTGGCCCTGATGGAATGCACCCCAGAGTGCTAAAAGAGATGGCTCGGGAAATTGCAGATGCACTAGTGATGATTTACCAAAATTCACTAGACACTGGGGTGGTCCCGGTGGTTTGGAAATTAGCAAACGTGACACCACTGTTTAAAAAAGGAGGTACAAAGAACGAAGAAACTTACAGCACAGGAACAGGCCCTTCGGCCCTCCCAGCTTGCGCCGATCCAGATCCTTTATCTAAACCTGTCGCCTATTTTCCAAGGTCTACTTCCCTCTGTTCCCGCCCATTTATATACCTGTCTAGATGCTTCTTAAATGATGCTATCGTGCCCGCCTCTACCACCTCCACTGGTAAAGCGTTCCAGGCACCCACCACCCTCTGCGTAAAAAACTTTCCACGCACATCTCCCTTAAACTTTCCCCCTCTCACTTTGAAATAGTGACCCCTTGTAACTGACACCCCCACTCTTGGGAAAAACTTGTTGCTATCCACCCTGTCCATACCTCTCATAATTTTGTAGACCTCAATCAGGTCCCCCCTCAACCTCCGTCTTTCCAACGAAAACAATCCTAATCTACTCAACCTTTCTTCATAGCTAGCACCTTCCATACCAGGCAACATCCTGGTGAACCTCCTCTGCACCCTCTCTAAAACATCCACATCCTTCTGCTAATGTGGCGACCAGAACTGCACGCAGTATTCCAAATGTGGCCGAACCAAAGTCCTGTACAACTGTAACATGACCTGCCAACTCTTGTACTCAATACCCCGTCCGATGAAGGCAAGCATGCTGTATGCCTTCTTGACCACTCTATCAACCTGCGTTGCCACCTTCAGGGTACAATGGACCTGAACTCCCACATCTCTCTGCACATCAATTTTCCCCAAGACCCTTCCATTGACCATATAGTCCGCTCTTGAATTTGATCTTCCAAAATGCACCACCTCGCATTTGCCTCGATTGAACTCTATCTGCCATTTCTCTGCCCAACTCTCCAATCTATCTATATTTTGTTGTATTCTCTGACAGTCCTCCTCGCTATCTGCAACTCCACCAATCTTAGTATCATCTGCAAACTTGCTAATCAGACCACCTATACCTTCCTCCAGGTCATTTATGTAGATCACAAACAACAGTGGTCCAAGCACAGATCCCTGTGGAACACCACTAGTCACCTTTCTCCATTTTGAGACACTCCCTTCCACCACTACTCTCTGTCTCCTGTTGCCCAGCCAGTTCTTTATCCATCTAGCTAGTACACCCTGAACCCCATACGACTTCACTTTTTCCATCAACCTGCCATGGGAAACCTTATCAAACGCCTTACGTCCATGTGTACGAGATCTACAGCCCTTCCCTCATCAATTAACTTTGTCACTTCCTCAAATAATTCTATTAGGTTTGTAAAACATGACCTTCCCTGCACAAAACCATGCTGCATATCACTGATAAGTCTATTTTCTTCCAGATGTGAATAGATCCTATCCCTCAGTATCTTCTCCAACAGTTTGCCGACCACGGACGTCAAGCTCACAGGTCTATAATTCCCTGGATTGTCCCTGCTACCCTTCTTAAACAAAGGGACAACATTAGCAATTCTCCAGTCCTCCGGGACCTCACCTGTGCTCAAGGATGCTGCAAAGATGTCTGTTAAGGCCCCAACTATTTCGACCCTCGCTTCCCTCAGTAACCTGGGATAGATCCCATCCGGTCCTGGGGACTTGTCTACCTTAATGTCTTTTAGAATACCCAAAACTTCCCCCTTCCGTATGACAACTTGACCGAGAGTATTTAAACATCCATCCCTAGCCTCAACATCCGTCTTGTCCCTCTCCTTTGTGAATACCGATGCAAAGGACTCATTAAGAATCTCACCCATTTCCTCTGACTCCACGCATAAATTCCCTCTTTTGTCTTTAAGTGGGCCAAGTAGGCAGAGAGCAGGAAATTATAGGCCAGTGAGCTTAACTTCGGTAGTAGGGAAGATGCTGGAATCTATCATCAAGGAAGAAATAACGAGGCATCTGGATAGAAATTCTCCCATTGGCCAGACGCAGCATGGGTTCATAAAGGGCAGGTCATGTCTAACTAATTTAGTGGAAATTTTTGAGGACATTACCAGTGCAGTACATAACAGGGAGCCAATGGATGTGATATATCTGGATTTCCAGAAAGCCTTTGACGAGGTGCCACACAAAAGATTGCTGCATAAAATAAAGATGCATGGCATTAAGGGTAAAGTAGTAGCATGGATAGAGGATTGGTTAATTAATAGAAAGCAAAGAGTGGGGATTAATGGGTGTTTCTCTGGTTGGCAATCAGTAGCTAGTGGTGTCCCTCAGGGATCTGTGTTGGGCCCACAATTGTTCACAATTTACATAGATGATTTGGAGTTGGGGACCAAGGGCAATGTGTCCAAGTTTGCAGATGACACTAAGATGAGTGGTAAAGCAAAAAGTGCAGAGGATACTGGAAGTCTGCAGAGGGATTTGGGCTAGGGTCTAGCAGATGGAATACAATGTTGACAAATGTGAGGTTATCCATTTTGGTAGGAATAACAGCAAACAGGATTATTATTTAAACAATAAAATATTAAAGCATGCTGCTGTGCTGAGACCTGGGTGTGCTAGTGCATAAGTCACAGAAAGTTGGTTTACAGGTGCAACAGGTGATTAAGAAGGCAAATGGAATTTTGTCCTTCATTGCTAGAGGGATGGAGTTTAAGACTAGGGAGGTTATGCTGCAATTGTATAAGGTGTTAGTGAGGCCACACCTGGAGTATTGTGTTCAGTTTTGGTCTCCTTACTTGAGAAAGGACGTACTGGCACTGGAGGATGTACAGAGGAGATTCACTAGGTTAATCCAAGAGCTGAAGGGGTTGGATTACGAGGAGAGGTTGAGTAGACTGGGACTGTACTCGTTGGAATTTAGAAGCATGAGGGGGGGGATCTTACAGAAACATTTAAAATTATGAAGGGAATAGATAGGATAGATGCGGGCAGGTTGTTTCCACTGGCGGGTGAAAGCAGAACTAGGGGACATAGCCTCAAAATAAGGGGAAGTAGATTTAGGAGGAATTCTTCACCCAAAGGGTTGTGAATCTATGGAATTCTTTGCCCAGTGAAGTAGTTGAGGCTCCTTCATTAAATGTTTTTAAGGTAAAGATAGATAGTTTTTGAAGATAAAGGGATTAAGGGTTATGGTGTTCGGGCCAGAAAGTGGAGCCGAGTCCACAAAAGATCAGCCATGATCTCATTGAATGGCGGAGCAGGCTCGAGGGGCCAGATGGCCTACTCCTGCTCCTAGTTCTTATGTTCTTATGAAATGAAATGAAAATCGCTTATTGTCACAAGTAGGCTTCAAATGAAGTTACTGTGATAAGCCCCTAGTCTCCATATTCCAGCACCTGTTCAGGGAGGCTGGTACGGGAATTGAACCGTGCTGCTGGTCTGCCTTGGTCTGCTTTCAAAGCCAGTGATTTAGCCCTGTGCTGAACCATCTTTCCAAAAACACCTGATCATAATTGAATTCTAAAATGAATACAAAGGAAAGTGCCTTTTACAATAATGCTTTCAGTAGTGCATTCCTTACCGTATCTCTGGCTCTGCACTGCCCCGGCTATAAACAGTTCAGGCAAATCCCAAGCTTATAGCAGTTAAGTTCGATAAAAAGATACACATCTGACGTAGTAAACTGCAACAATCTGGCCAGTAACCGAACAGAAAAGCAGAATACAAATGAAACAACAATCTTTGCCCATCCTTGTCAAGAAACATTCGTCAAATTTACATACTTTTGTGAGCTTTACACAGTAACTTCATTGCAGTGTTAATGTATGCCTACTTGTGACAATAAAGATTATTATTCATAGAATCATACAACTTACAGTGCAGGATGCCATTTGGCCCGTCGACTCTGCACCGGCCCTTGGAAAGAGCACACCATTTAAACTCACACCTATCCTTGTAACCCAGTAACCCCACCTAACCTTTTTGGACACTAAGGGCAATTTATCATGGCCGATTCACCTAACCTGCACATCTTTGGACTGTGGGAGGAAACCCACACAGACACGGGGAGAATGTGCAGACGCCACAGAGACAGTGACCCAAGTTGGGAATCAAACCTGGGACCCTGGCGCTGTGAAGCCATAGTGCTATGCTATCGTGCTGCCCCTGTATTATTACAATTGACTGTGAAACATGTACATCCCAAATTAGAAACCATAAAGATTTTTATTTATTTATATTTTTCATTTTTTTTTTAAGATGAATGTTTGTTCCTCCAATAATTATACGCAGTTGCATTCATTTTGCCAATGTAGTAAATTGTACAGTGGTTAACACTGTTGCTTCACAGCGCCAGGGACGCAGGTTCGATTCCCAGCTTGCCACTGTCTGTGCGGAATCTGCACGTTCTCCCCGTGTCTGCATGTGTTTCCGGTTTCCTCCCACAAGTCCCGAAAGGCGTGCTTGTTAGGTGAATTGGACATTCTGAATTCCCCCTCTGTGTACCCGAACAGGCGCCGTAGCGTGGCGACCAGGGGATTTTCACAGCAACCTCATTGCAGTGTTAATGGGGCTCCCTATACACAGGATCTGCTCAGACGAGGAGGAGCGTAAGACACCTACAGATGCTGAAAGATGCTCTTGTACGAACGGGATATGGCGGTCGACTCATCGATCGACAGTTCCAACGCGCCACAGCAAAAAACCGCACCAACCTCCTCAGAAGACAAACACGGGACACCAGACAGAGTACCCTTCGTCGCCCAGTACTTTCCTGGGGCGGAGAAACTACGACATCTTCTTCGCAGCCTTCAACACATCATCAATGAAGATGAACATCTTGCCAAGGTCATCCCCACACCCCCACTACTGGCCTTCAAACAACCGCGCAACCTCAAACAAACCATTGTTCGCAGCAAATTACCCAGCCTTCAGAACAGCGACCACGACACCACACAACCCTGCCAGGGCAATCTATGCAAGACATGCCAGATCATCGACTTGGATACCACCATTACACGTGGTAACACCACCCACCAGGTACACGGCACATATTCGTGCGACTCGACCAATGTAGTCTACCTCTTACGCTGCAGGAAAGGATGTCCTGAAGCGTGGTACATTGGCGAGACCATGCAGACACTGCGACAACGAATGAACGGGCATCGTGCAACAATCACCAGGCAGGAATGTTCCCTTCCAGTCGGGGAACACTTCAGCAGTCAAGGGCATTCAGCCTCTGATCTCCGGGTAAGCGTTCTCCAAGGCGGTCTTCAGGACACGCGACAACGCAGAATTGCCGAGCAAAAACTTATAGCTAAGTTCCGCACGCATGAGTGCGGCCTCAACAGGGATCTTGGATTCATGTCGCATTACATCCACCCCCCACCATCTGGCCTGGACTTGAAAAATCCCACCAACTGTTCTGGCTTGAGACAATTCATACCTCTTTAACCTGTGATTATCCCTCTCCCTGGATCTGTAATGATTTGGTTATCTGCAAATGCTCGCATTCCAAGCATTGTCCAGCATCTCTGACTTTGTCTATATAAATGTTTCTGGAACATACCTCGCCATTCACCTGAGGAAGGAGCTGCGCTCCGAAAGCTCGTGTTTGAAACAAACCTGTTGGACTTTAACCTGGGGTTGTAAGACTTCTTACTGTGCTCACCCCAGTCCAACGCCGGCATCTCCACATCAGTGTTAATGAAAGCCTACTTGTGACACAAATAAAAATTATTATTGTCTGTTACTTGAATGTCTTTATGTTGCAGTCCCAGGACTCGGGAGACACCAGGACTAGGGAGACAAAACTAAGGGGGCTCTCATTTAAGATGGAGATGAGAAGAATTTTTCTTTCAGAGGATCGTAAATCTTTGGAATTACCTTCCCCAGAGAAGAATGGAGGCAGCCACTGAATATTTCTAAACCAGAGGTAGATAAGACTCTTGACTGACAATAGAGTCAACGGTTATCAAGGTTAGGCAGAATATGGAGTCAAGGCTACAATCAGATAGACCATGATATTATTGAATAGCAGAGCAGGCTTGAGGAGCCAAATGACCCATGTCTACTCCAAACTCATATGGTCTTACGTTTATTTCTTATGGATCTTTCACAATACAGGATATCCCAAAGCATTAGACAGCGTCTCATGTACTTTGGAAGGACAATCACTGTTGTAATGCTGGAAAATACAGTAATGAGATGAGTAACCAGAATAAAATAGAAAATGCTGGAAACACTCACGGTTCTGACGTAAAGTCACAGATCTCAAACATTAATTCTAGTTCTTTCTCCACATATGCTGCCAGCCCTGCTGAGTATTTACAGCAATTTTTGCATTTCTTCCAGGTATATATCAATCACTGTATTCTGCTTTTGAACTCTTTTAATGATGCTGCTCTTGCTCATGTATTTGCTTTGTTTGGCCCCTTGTTCCGCACTGTAACCAAACACTTGTTTGTCAATGTACCATTTGTCAATGTACTCTGTTGATTATTCTTTGTCAACTACGTATGTACTGTGTACGTTACCTCGGCCGCAGAAAAATACTTTTCACTGTACTTCGGTACATGTGACAATACATCAAATCAATCAGTCAATCAATATTGGTTACCACCATCCAACACACTCGCCAATTTCTATTTCTATTTCTATTCCAGATGATCATTACAACCACCTGCTAGAATGGATCAGGTCTCATTTTAACGTTTCATCCGAATGACAGCACCTCCATGCATACCAACTGTCAATTTGGTTTATGTGCTCATGTGTCTGAAGTGAGGCTTGAACAAGACTTGCTGACTGAGAGGCAGCAGTGATACCATTGATTCAAGCCTTCCATGTAATGTTGTGTTTTATAAGGACAGGAACATTATATGATATGAACCATAATATATTATTCTTGCTCTATCTGCCCCTTGCAGTTTAATTAAGTAAACATTAGAAAATTCATTATGATATCGGTCACAAAACTGTAGTTATTGTGCCTCAGGTTATTTTGTTTCGCAGCATTTGAACATTCCAAATTACAGAATTGTTACAGTACAAGATCCCAATTTGCCATGACATGTTGGCACTGGCACTCCAATCACATTTTTTCTTTCTTGATTCTTTTTCCCCACTAAACAGAAATTTGCACAAAGTACAAATGGGCTGGAAATGCACGTGTACAAAGCAATTTTGGATCTTTGCACATTGTTGGATAAGAGTACAAGAATATTTTAATGCAAGTTTTTGCACAAAGATAGAAAAAGTAACTTTGTGGAGAGCATATTTGGTTTTTTTTCAAATTAAATACAAAATCCAGAAACCCTCATTGTTAACTAGATAATGCAGCTTGTCATCTGACACTGAAACTGATATCCCCAAGTCGGAACACATATTCTAACATTTGCTGAACTATAATATAAACAGTAACACAGCACTTTGAGATTCAAACTCACTGAGCATTGCAGCGATTCTTAACACTGCAAATTTCAAAACCACTGAGGGAAATTCATATTTGGTACAAAGTGATATGACTAGAAATATGCACCAGATGTACTGTTTTTATCAATATACTAATAGGTTGCTTCCAACTTTGCTCATAACGAGTCACTGTTGCATGGGAGAGCAGTATTCAACAGGCAGGATAAATACATCTCCGAAGTGAACAAATTTGAAGAAGAAAGTTTCTCAGACTTCTATCCAAAGACAGCCATGCAAATGATTTTTCAGGGCTGCTTCTTGGAAGTCGACTAATGATAATTCTCTTTGCAGCTGGATGAATTGTTAACATGGCTGCTTCAACAATCTTACCCGCAACAGTTTTTCTTCAAATTCTCACTCTAGCTAAAGAAAACATCCTTTTATTCTTCATTCTATTTCTCAACAAAAATGGTCTTTGTAAACTCTTGCCCTCTGGGAAATTGGCTGTATTGCTCAAATGGGTTTCTTAAATTCATCTCCCCTTTTTATGGAAAGTAAATGCAAATATTCTTTCAGTTTGAACAAGTGAATCTAACATTTTCACAAAATAATTTTCTGTGAACAATTATTGTTTCAATGTTCAGTATTACAAAACATACAACTGATCCAGAATAGATATGCGTCATACAACTGCCACTTTAAAAAACTCAACAGTTTCAAATAACTGGGACTTTTTTGTGTTATGCTTCGGACAGATTTTCAATACAAGTATTTTGTTGTTCACTTTTCTCTCATTCCTCCCAAAACCTTCATTGTTCTTCTCAGTTGTGCACAGAATTATGCAAAAAAAATGTAGACCCTGTTCCTTTCCCACTCCCAAGCAACAGCAAGTTCTACATTCTAACCAGACACTGAATAAATTCCTTCTCCTTCTAGATAGATGGGTTCCAAGGTGGTTGATAAGTATATCTGATCTACAGACTTTGCTATCTTGTCCTTTGATCTGGACACACAACCAGAAATAATTTCCCCACGTCTTCTTCCCAATCAATTTTATAATTTTAATGGGGGAAGTTCTCCTCTTGTTGTCTTTTTTTCCAGAGGGGCAAAAAAGATGACAATCTCAGCCAAATTTCTGAATCCAAGAGGATTTTGATTGCTTCCCATCTAACCTACGAAATATTTGATCAAGTCATTTTTTTGCTCTAGAGGTGCAAAGTTTGTTAGTCAGACTCCCGACCAACATATATTATACCCAATACTTCATTTATAGATAAGCAGTTTTCCCATGGAATTTCTGGTAGATGTAGGAAAAATTGCATACATAATTTATAGGAATTGACAGCATGTGACAGACAACATATTAGGTCCACTGCTGACTTTGTTCTTCATTAAATATTCCAACATCAGTGTTTGAGATCAAAGTCTGCAAATTTTGACCATTCTACTATTAAAATTACAAGCTTTACTCCCATGCCTACACACCAATTTATTAGTTTTATTTTTAAAAGGCCCTCGGTAACAGCAAGGTGGTAAAGGACATGTTTGAGTTTGAGGGAGATATCTGGTTTATAACAACATTCATGAGACAAAGAGAGGTTGTGGGGTTTAGCATCAATGTGAGAAAGGAGACCTTAGCAGCCGCAGCAATGGAATACAATGGATTAGACTTCAACAGCATGCACGTTTTTCTTGACTTTGGCAGTGTTAGGAGGTGGAATCACAGAGATTTCTGGAAATTGGCAGCACTGGGGAAGTGGGCCCCCAAAGGTATGGCCACAAACCATTCATTAGCCACTCTGACCCATATTGGGCCTGTGATGCCTGATCTCAAAGCATAGCCAGGCGTGTTTTCCAACATTGAACCTTAAACTATATTTAACTGTTGTAGTTAATATTTGTGCTGATAAAGTGGAAAGCAGAACAAAGAACAGCAGCTCTTGGTCAGGGATGGGGCATGGCCAAGAGGCCAGAATCGAAGAAATGTAGAAATCTTTAAAGTTATAGGAATTGAAGAGAAGATACGGAGGGGCAAAGTCATGGAGGGATTTGAAAACAAGGCGAGAATTTTAAATGCAAGATGTTGCTTAACCAGGAGTCAATGTAGATCAGCATACACAAGGAAATGGTGAGCACAGTTTTGAATGAGCTTTGTTTATGGAGGGTCGAAGATGGGAGGCCAGGTAGGAATGGGTCGAGTTGTAAAGTCTGGCAGAAACAAAGGCAAAGATGCGAGTTTCAGCAGCAGTTGGGATTTACCTCAAGAAGTGAATGGGGAGTTTTATTCCAGGGGCAGAAGTAGTGGAACTTGGGTGTTTCTTTGCAGTGTGGGATGGAACAATGGTAGCACGGTAGCATTGTGGATAGTGCAACTGCTTCACAGCTCCAGGGTCCCTGGTTCGATTCCGACTTGGGTCACTGTCTGTGCGGAGTCTGCATATCCTCCCCGTGTGTGCGTGGGTTTCCTCCGGGTGCTCCGGTTTCCTTCCACAGTCCAAAGATGCGCAGGTTAGGTGGATTGGCTATGATTAATTGCCCTTAGTGTCCAAAAATTGCCCCTAGTGTTGGGTGGGGTTACTGGGTTATAAGGATAGGGTGGAGGTGTTGACCTTGGGTAGGCTGCTCTTTCCAAGGGCCGGTGCAGACTCGATGGGCCGAATGGCCTCCTTCTGCACTGTAAATTCTATGAATGCACTGCCACATAAAATACAATTATATTGTGACATGAAAGCCAAAATTAATATAACTGTTTCAAGAATATGACAATAGGAACTAAAAGCCTTATCTGACCCCAACACGAGTTGCTGACCATATTTCTGCTCCATTAACAAAACTACCTACGTTCAGCTCTTTAATACTGCTCATCTCGGACACTGCCTCCTCAGCCAAAACATTCATTCGCCAAGCCTTTGTTACCTCTAGATTTGATTATTTGAAAGCTCCATCTTCCTATCTTCCAATAAATACTACATCCAAACTCTGCCACCCTTTTCCCAACTAATGCCAATTTCTTTTCCCCTATGCTCAGTGGTCTGCAGTGACTCCCACATAATTTTGTTTTAAATCATCCATTACTTTCAAATCCCCAAAGCCCACAACACTCTCTCTCTAAACTCCTTCAGTAATACAACCAAAGAACTCTAGACAGTTATATTTCCAGCCGCCCGCATACCCTGATTGTTAATCAGTCTACCACTGGCAGCCACACTTTCAGCTGCTGTGGCCCTCAGCTCTCAAACGCGAACCTCCCCTGCATCCTTTCAGATTGTCCTTAAAACCTGACTCACTGATCAAGATTGTGGTCATCTGTCCCGATATCTTCTTTTGTGGCTCGGTATCAAAGTTTGTTTTGTAACGCTCTAAATGCCTTGGGACAATTTACTACATAAATGACTCGATCGAAATGTAAGCCATTGTTTTTGTTGGTTATGAGCAGTAAGTGCAAACAGGTGCAAGATTTCTGATATACCATAAATTAATATAGATAGTTCCCCAAATGAAACATACACTTCCTTTCTCTGCATGCTGGCTACTCCACTGTAAAATATTGTTGCGGGAAACTCAAGTTGGATCCATTAAACTCCACAGGATGCAGCATTGCATTTTCTCCACACAATTATACCCTTTGAGAAACCCACACAATTTGAACTATTATGACAAAGTGAAAAGGCAACACCAGCTTGAACTCTAACAAAACGAATTCCTGTACAAAATACGAAATACAACTAAAATAATGCATCAGGCAGTCTAGATCTTGAATGAATAAAAAATCTCCCAGAACAACAGACAAGAAGGCTGCTGGTGTGGAAAGGGGTTATTGGTGATAGGAGGGGTTATTGGGTACGGGGATAGGGGAAGTGAGGGTTTAAGTGGGTCGGTGCAGACTTGATGGGCCGAATGGCCTCCTTCTGCATTGTATGTTCTATGTTCTATGAAATATGAATGTCTGATTCATGCATCACGGAGTCTTCTCTAGTTTTAGATTAGTGTGTGTCATTTGGACAGTCAAGATAGAGCGAGCTGTTCACAATATATGCCTGCAATATACCTGACACAGAACATAGAATATGTTCCATTCCGCAGAATGAACATACCTTACCATCTTGAGATGTCGCACTGTGGCAATGGAATGTTGAAAATATTTGCATATGCATTGTGCAGTGGTAGAAAACAACAGGATTTGTAACAAACATTACATTTCCAAACCACCCTTATTGCAACACAGGATCTCTACAGTGCAGAAGGCAGCCATTCGGCCCATGAGTCTGCATTGACCCTTGGAAAGAGCACCCTACCTAGGCCCATGCCCCGACCCTAACCCAGTAACCCCACCTAATCTTTTGGACACTAAGGGGCAATTTAGCATGCCCAATCCACCTAACTTGAACATCTTTGGACTGTGGGAGGAAACCGGAGCACCCGGAGGAAACCCACGCAGCCACGAGGAGAAAGTGCAAACTCCACACAGACAAGTCACCCAAGGCCAGGATTGAACCCAGGTCCTGTGAGGCAGCAGTACTAAGATGTGCCATGCCAAACAATAAGGCAGACTTAATCCACTTCATAATTGAAGTGATTTACTACATCACACTGACAAATCCAACACTTTCCCACCCACAATACACCATATTTACCCATAGATCTACAAGCAAGATCTATTCACATGGATAGGGGAATCTCTCTTTTGCATCACTTCATATTAATTGTTGACATGTGTGCATGCTGGGCGGCACAGTGGTGCAGTGGTTAGCACTGCTGCCTACAGCGCCGAGGACTCGGGTTCAATCCCGGCCCTGGGTCACTGTCCCTGTGGAGTTTACACATTCTCCCTGTGTCTGCATGGGATTCACCACACAACCCAAAGATGTGCAGGTTAGGTGGATTGTACAGTGGTTAGCACTGTCACTTCACAGCGCCAGGGACCCAGCTTTGATTCCCAGCTTGCCACTGTCTGTGTGGAATCTGCACGTTCTCCCCGTGTCTGCATGTGTTTCCTCCGGGTGCTCCGGTTTCCTCCCACAAGCCCCAAAAGATGTGCTTGTTTGGTGAATTGGACATTCTGAATTCCCCCTCTGTGTACATGGACAGGCGGCAGGAGTGTGGCGACGAGGGGATTTTCACATTAACTTAATTGCAGTGTTAATGTAAGCCTACTTGTGACAATGGAGTAGTGCAACACCAAACTTCACAATATCCAATAATTCTGCTATATGGAAATAGGCCAGCATGTTTACTTGCAATGATACTGACGTATCCAAAACAAATACAGCCTAACCTAGGTCTACATGTTGAAGCAAACTAGTTAGAATCTAAAGTCTTTAGCATTGTAACTGACCAACTACTTTTCCCTCACATTGACTAGAGATTTGTTTTATTTGTTCTTGAGATGTGGACCAGTATTTGTTGCCCATCCCAAATTGTCCTTGAACTGACTGCTTGCTGGGCCATTTCAGTGGGGGACAGTTAAGAGTCAACTACATCACTGTATGGGTCTGGAGTCACAAGTAGGCCAGGCCGGGTGGACGGCAGATTTCAATTGGCAATGGATTTGTGGTCATCTTTAGACCTTTAATTCCAGATTTTTGTTGAAATCAACCTGTGATTCGAACCCAGGACCCCACAGCAATACCCTAGGTCTCTGGATTACTAGTCCAGTGACAATACCACTATGCCACCACCTCCCCATATGCCTCTAATTTGATACCTATTCCACGTCAATCAAGAGAGTGTTTAAAATAAAACCTCAATGTCCGAAACACTTGATTAGTAACATCATTGAGGGAAAAATTATACAGCTATTTGACTGTAGTGTACGTCACCCTCACTCTCATGAGACACCAAAGACTCTTGGGAGTTAAAAACTAGTCTTTAATTACAAGTTATGGTGAGGGCTATCGGCATTCTAATTAGGACACCAAAAAGCCTGATTCAAGAATGATACCCAGTTATACTTTGAGATTCTACTACAAGAAATTAACATATACCAATCATTTGTTACTAGTTATTTATGTCCAATCATGACTATCGATTAAAGTTACATCACGAATAGCATATGGGAGTACTTAACCAATCACATCAAAAGGTCCGCATGCTTAATTGAACTGTCCAATCATTACAATGGTAAGTATGTTTACTTGCAACCAGTGATACCAGTGGTCCAATATCTGGGTGTAGCCATTAAATCATCTCCCTATCAGTAGACTTACGAGGACCATCACAATGGTACCTTGTACACATTGCAGAATAGGCCTCGAATTGCAACATATGCAATTTATTTGCCTGAAAACTGGGTTCTCGGAGACATTCTGCGTCCTTGGGTTCTCGGAGACATAATATGTCCTTGCAATACCTGTTACACATGGCAACTGAAGAATTCAACTTCTCCAGTAAAATGGTGGAACTATAGTTTTAAAATGGTTACAATGTACTCTCTCATATCTAAGGATTCCCAAATTGTCCTCTTCAAATATTATTGTGCTCGTTAAACATTTTTCAAAAATTTGGATGTATTTTTAAATTGCCTACAAATGCACAAAACAGTAACACACGCGGTATGTAGACAAGCAAGAAGAACGGAGAGTGAATTTCAACCTGAATGTTGGTGAATGTGCAGATGTCTCAAAAGTCAACGGTAAATCCAGAGGCGCACATTTTTAAAAAAAATCTTTTTGATATCGATTGCATGTAAAGAAAACTGAAATTGCAAGGCTTTCGAAAATATTCAAATACAATGAATCTGCACTGGGCATGAGGGAATGTATTGGAATATGCAGGTTTGGTCTGATTCAAATCAGTTGTTTTACTCATTACCAGTTTTTGTATGAAATTCTCATTACTGTACAGCAATAAAACATATCCACGCGAGGCGGTGGACTAGCGGTATTGTCACTGGACTAGTAAACCAGAAACCCAGCTGTGGACCCTGGTTTGAATCCCACCACTGCAGGTGGAAAAATTCGAATTCAATAAAAATCTGAAATTAGAAGTCTAATGATGACCATGAAACCATTGTCGATTGTCATTTTAGAAACTGATCTGGTTTACGAATGTCCTTTCGAGCAGTAAATATGCCGTCCATACCTGGTGTAGCCTACATGTGACTCCAGACCCACAGCACTGTGGTTACTGTGGTTGACTCTTAACTGCCCCCTCATTAGCAGGGGGCAATAAATGCTGGCCCAGCCAGCACCGCCCATGTCCCATGAATGAATAAAAAAAACAAATAAAAGGTTCTACAGAGTATAATAGATTTTCTAAAGAGGCTATATTGATGAATAAAAATCTTTCACTTTGGGATATAACCTAGAACATCTAACAAGAATAAAAATCTGAGCTGCTGGAGCCTCGTGTTAAAATTTGGCAAAATCATGTCGTTCCCAAACATTTTTATTACTAATTTATACAAATGGAAGTTAACAAGTCCGCACAACGTGAACAGTATTTAATGACTAAACTGGAAGCTTTAAACTGATAAATAGGTTTCCTTCTATTATAGCAAAAATAATATTAATTATAACCACATATCAATCTATTAAATAACTTCGATCTTGCTCAATTTTTCATTGCCAAAACAAGCAACTCACCCAATAGCAGGAATAGTTCAATGCTGGAACAAATGTCCTCAAGCTATTTCAAGAACTAAGCTACAAGGTTCTGCTCCATCAGTTCTTGGTTCACTGTAAGTCACATGATAAGTCACTATAGCCGGAGCCACTGATTTACATTGGCTGGGAAAGTCAAATTCCACTTCTGTTGAGTGGAACGCTCGGATATATGCCAGTGTCTTTGAGAACTATACACGTTCAATTTAGGTGTATTTTGCACTAATAACAGAATCCAATGGCCTTGATTTTCATCAGAACATGACTGGTAATTCCTACTTGAAAATTAACTCCACAGTTGCTGCCCAACCTGCTGAATATTTTTAGTACTTTTTTGCTTTTTATTTCAGATATCCAGTGTCTGCAGTACTTCACTTCTGGAAAAATTACAGGGCTGTTTTGGTATCTTAAATTATGGTAGAGCCTGGTTACAGACTGTTCCTTCAGTCAAAATGGGAAGGTTAATAAGAACTTGCCCTATATGCTACTATTCTAAAAATTGTGGGCAGGATTCTCCGTCCTGCCAGACACTATCTCTGACGCGACGTGCCTCCGCTGACAGATGGATCCTCCGTCCCAGCAGCCAGCCAATGAGGTTTCCCATTGCTGGCACTCCCATGGCGTCAGGAATTCCGCATATGTTAGTACGCTGTTGGCGAAGCGGATGATCCCGCCGATGGAGAATTCTGCTCTGTTTCTTTGAATTCTACACTATCATCCAATTTTCACTTCTAAATAGTTAAGATGGCAACCAAGAGCACTGGCAAAATGGCAGTTCACGCAAAATGACAACAAAATATAATTTATCATATAAAACAAATGCAGAAAAAGATCTGATCTAATTATTATGGGCAAATAGCAAAATCATCTCAAACACCAAGTAGATCTGAATGAGGCCAGTTAATTTGTCCTACTTTGCCTTAATTCAGTCTCAGGTGGTGCAGGAGGATAAAGTGTGTGTGTATATATTATATACAAGTGTGTGTTTTAATGTATATGTGTGTGTATATATATATATATATGTTTTAAAAAGGTGTGTGTGTATATAGAATGTGTGTATATAGAAAGTGTATAAGAAGTCTTAGAACACTAGCTTAAAGTCCAATAGATCTGATTGAAATCACTAGCCTTCGGGGCACTGCCCCATACGCAGGCGAATGAAGCGGTAGGTTCCAGTCACACACACGCGTTGTCGCACGTCCTGAAGTCTGCCTTGATGAATGCTTACCCGAACATCAGAGGCCGAATGCCCTCGACTGATGAAGTGTTCCCCGACTGGAAGGGAACATTCCTGCCAGGCGATTGTCGCGCGATGTCCGTTCATCCGTTGTCGCAGGGTCTGCATGGTCTCACCAATGTGCCACGCTTCGGGACATCCTTTCCTGCACCGTATGAGGTAGACAACATTGGCCGAGTCGCACGAGTACGTACCGCGTACCTGATGGGCGGTGCTCTCGTGTAATGGTGGGACCCATGTCGATGATCTGGCACGTCTTGCAGAGGTTGCCATGGCAGAGTTGTGTGGTGTCGTGGTCGCTGTTCTGAAGGCTGGGTAGTTTGCTGCAAACAGTGGTTTGTTTGAGGTTGTGCGGTTGTTTGAAGGCAAGTAGTGGGGTGTGGGGATGACCTTGGCAAGATGTTAGTCTTCATCGATGATGTGTTGAAGGCTGCGAAGAAGATGTCGTAGTTTCTCCGCTCCGGGGAAATATTGGACAACGAAGGGTATTCGGTCGGTTGTGTCCAGTGTTTGTCTTCTGAGGAGGTTGGTGCGGTTTTTTGCTGGTGGAACTGTCGATCGATGAGTCGAGCGCCATATGCCGTTCATACGAGGGCATCTTTCAGTGCCTGTAGATGTCTGTTACCAATCCTACCTGTCTTGAGACAATTCACACCTCTTTAACCTACGATTATTCCTCTCTCCAGTTTCTCCGTCTGGACCTGTAGACTTAATTACCTGCAAACGCTAGCATTCAAAGTATATATATGTGTGTGTGTGTGTGTGTGTGTGTGTGTGTATATAAAGTATGTGTGTGTGTATAGAATATATATATAGGATATATAAAGTCTGCGCGTGCAAAGTGTGTGAGAATTGAAAGGCCCTCGAAGAATCTACTGGGTTTCCTTTCTATTAATTACAATTGCGGAAAAGCAGTTGGGATCCGCTTGTGATCCACCTACCCAATTTCTGTTTCAGGCAGTCAAGATGAAAATCAAATCCTACAAAGCTGCACTATTGTAATTATAGAGATTCACTGGTAGTCAATTAGAGATTTTAAGGAGAGCTTTCAGAGTATGAGAGCGCTGGAGAAGTTTGCATTGATGAGGGGAAACAAATTTAGATATATGCAGGTGCAGGACTTTCTGCGTAGAGAGGTATCAACCTTCCCACTCCTGCCGCTAACGGGGATTCAGGACAGGGTAGTTTCCAGAGGATCGGTAGGAGAGGGGAGCATCTCTAACATTTACAAGGAAGTCATGGGGTCAGAGGATACGCAGACAGAGGAGCTGAAGCGAAAGTGGGAGGAGGAGCAGGGGGGAGAGATGGAGGAGGGCCTTTGGGCGGACGTGTTGAGTAGGGTCAACGTGACCGCGACCAGTGCCAGGCTCAGCCTGATTCAATTCAAGGTCGTTCACCGGGCTCACATGACAGTGGCCCGGATTAGCAGATTCTTTGGGGTGGAAGACAAGTGTGCAAAATGTGTGGGAGGACCAGCAAACCATGTCCACATGTTCTGGGCATGTCCAAAGCTTAGGAGATTTTGGCAGGTGTTTGCTGAAGCCATGTCCAAGGTATTAAAAACGAGGGTGAACGAGTCCAGAGATGGCAATTTTCGGGGTGTCGCAGGATCCGGGAATCCAGGAGGAGAAAGAGGCAGCCGTTCTGGCCTTTGTTTCCCTGGTAGCCCAGGGACAGATACTATTAGCATGGGGGGGACTCAAAGCCCCCGAAGTTGGAGACCTGGCTATCGGACATGGCTAGCTTTCTCTGCTTGGAGAAAATAAAGTTCGCCTTGAGGGGGTCACTGTTAGGGTTCGCCCGGAGGTGGCAACCATTCACCGACTTCTTCGCGGAAAATTAATCGTCAGCTGGGGGGGGGGGGGGGTTTAGGTTAGTGTAGATGAGGGAGTTAATTAATGGTGGGACCTGTTGGGGAGGGAGGTGGTATTTGCACTATGTTTATATTCTCATATACATTGTTTATATTGCTGCTGTTACAATGCCAAAAAAAGTACCTCAACAAAATGTTTATTTTTAAAAAAGATTTTAAAAAACATCAATTCAATGAACATGTTCCAGCTCAAAAGAGCATGGCTCAGTTGTATGCAAATTCTTAGAATCCAAGATCAGGTTAATAACAAAACAGAATGAAATAGCATCAACACACTATTAGAAGGTATTCAACAAGGAGTATTCAACAAGGAGTATTGGCATAGTTCAGGTACAGTATTATGGAAGAAATGTAGTAACATGGATAGAAAGCTGTACTCCAAGGAATCAATGCCATGTCAACTTGTACATAGGTATGTTTTGTCTTGGGTTACAGAAAACACAGCCTTCAAATTTGCCAAAGGCATAAGCCTAGGCAATTTACCAAACTACAAAGGTGACCGTAAAAGACGGACGATGTAGACAGATGAGGGACTAGGCAGACAGATGGCCGATGCAATTTAATGGGGACATGTTTGAAGTATTACATTTTGGAACACAGAACAAAATCATGAACATGATTTTAGAACATCCCAAAGCAAACCAAGCCAAATGAATTACATCTGAAATGTAATCACTTGTAATGCAGAACATAAATGTAATGGAAAGACACTGCACATCTCTGGACACTCTTCAACACTTTATTAGTGTGACATTGAAATGACAACCTTGATTACATTCGCAATTCTTTAAAACAGCTTGACCACAAAGCAAGAATGATACCAATAGCAGTAACCAGACAGTTTTAAGAAAAGCTACAAACCTACTGAGATAGATCAGCCAAGAAAAAGAAGAAAGCTGAGGAAAGGTGATCAGTAAAATAAAATAATTTTTGACTGATTCCTGAAAATTCATAGGAAATACAGCAATGGAAGCACATTTAAAACTCGTAGGATGTCGTTTTAGAGAATTACTTACAACTGAAGCAAGTTTTACAAAGTGGGAGAAAAATATGATTAAATATTGTATTACTGTGCAGCTTAGTGAAGAGTGAAAAATCTTAATCTCATCTGCTATGTTATATATCAATGCATTTACCATATTACAATAGTGGAAACATCTATGCAGCAGAAGTACTTTAACCATAGATGGCCAAGGAGCACAGACATTAGTATATACTGTACTTATTTGTAACCCTACATTTTGATTTACATGTAATTCATATGAATTTCTGAAAAGGTTTCGATATTGAAAACATTAATATACACTTATTAACAACATCTGTCACAATTGCTCATTTCAAGTTTTATGATTTCGCTACTTTTAAACAATGCACCAACTTTGGAGTAATAAGCAAACTTTCAAGCAGATCTGGTTTGCAAATGCTGCAATGCTTATTTTCTAAAGATATACAGTGCTCAATTTCATAAATAAAGAAACTTAATAAATGATGCCCAATTCTCTGACAGAAAGAGCCACAAAGCAAAAAAAAACTTTGGAATCCAAAACAACTAAGAAATTATTTCAGTATTACTACAGCAAAAAGTTATTGAAGAAGAAATGAGGTTTCGAATGAATGCAGCACGGGCTAAAATAAGAGATTAACTTAAAATACGTAGCTTACTAAATGAGTGTTCCCTGAAACTAAGCTCGAGAGAAGATTTTAGCTGCCTACTTGATTCTAGCAGGTTCCACAACTAAAGTTGATGGTTTGAAATTCAAAGATAGGATTCAAGACTAACAATTCCTCAGGAAAATACATCATATATCCATGGGTGCTATATGAGAAAAGGAATTAAATCTACACAGCGCTGACAGTCATCAAAACAAACCAAAGCCGTGCCTATTTTGAAAACCCAAGTAAAAACAGACCATTCCATCTCGCATCAATAACAGGCAAATTAGCAGAATTGATTACATATAAATTCAAGGTTAATCACCTGAAATTAACATACTAAATGGCAGCCAATTTGGTTATCAGAAGACCTAAATCATACCTGTCCAAATTCCTTAATTTTGAGGAAGTGATATTCCAAGTGGATATTGGAAGTCCCACGATGTTGTATACCTTTTGCTTCAAAATGCATGTGACAACATTAAATAAAGAAGGCTGCTACACAAGTTTAAGAAAGTAATTACGCTATGTAAAGCTTGGACAAGAGAGCAGGGAAGCACTTAAGGGAATTACATCAAGATGGAAGAGCTGGAGTGTCCCTGGGATGCCTGGGGAAAGAGGCCCCGATGTTTCTGATCTACATTATCAACTTAAATTCAGAAAGACAGTGGAAGGTCATCAAGTTTGCAGGCAATAAATTGTCAGAGGTAGCAAACAGTATTATCCAATCAAGCTGGCAAAATATCGAGAGCACTCGGATAATGTTTGCAAGTGGCAAAACTATGGCATATTAGATCAATGCAACTAAGTGCAAAGTATTGCACACAAAAGAAAAAGGACAGTATAACAATTGAAATAGTTATTAGAGGATAGGCTGAAAGAATTCAGAGTATGATGGTGAACTCACCATACATTATTCCTGCAATAAACAAGGCAAGCAAAACACTGAGTAAAATTACAATCTAAAATTATGGAAATAAGCAGATCACTCAGCATTTGTGGAAAGAGAAATAGCTTTTCGTTAGAACTGAAAAAAGTTAATGTAGCAAATCTTAAGCAAGTACAGAGACAAGGAACAGGCAAGCGGGCATCAAACAAAAAAGATGGCAAAAGCATGGAAGATAGGATGGGTTTCCCATATTTTTATTGCTTACATTTCCAATACAAGTTCATCGAACTGAAACATTGGTTTGGATTTGGGAGTTTGCGGTGCAGCCACAGCACAACGTCCACAAAATCTGTCAGAATGAGGTTTTTGCAGCACCATCACATGCTTTCAAACAGAATATTTATAAATCTGCACAGAAACATGTTTAAAAATATATTTAAATTTAAATTTAAATAATTTAAACAGCCATTTTGACAGTTTATGTCATCCTGGGACCAATGACTTATTAGCTATTAACGAACGGAGAGGAAACCCTTTTCACCTGGAAAAAAACAACCCTAATATGCAATGGCAAGGAACTTCCCATCACTACCATATTTTTCCTTTTAATATGAATGTCAGAGTTCAAGAACAAACCCTCTGGAACAGCGTTATAGTGCACCCATTGTCCTGAAACTGCTGGTATTTCACTGTTGGAATGATGGCAAACACTGACAGCTTCGCTATCATTAACACAGCAAAATCAGGCTTTCAACTCTGCTCGTCTCTCCGCTGTCAATGCCTTATCTGCTGACTTTTCCAACTTTATATGTGTGTACTCCAAATTTCCAATATCTGAAAAATTTAGCTTTGTATTACAATAATGAGCGATGCTGATAAATCAGGAGTAGGAAGTCCTGTTGGGTGCCAACTCAGACATTGTTTTTGATCTAGTCACTGAGAAACATCCAAGCTATGGAAGCAGTAAGAGTCAAAACGCTGAGGCCTTATAGCTCAGAATCATTCAGAACAGACAGTAATTGCAACACAGTATGAAGCTATTTGGCCATCTAGTCCAGTCATTTTCAAGCCCAGGATCGCGACCCGCAGGTGGTTCGAGGGTGGGTGCCAGGAGGGTCGCGGGGCCATGCGTCGCAGTGTTCCCGACTGCAGGAAGAATTGCACAATGACACAACCGGCTTTTAAAAATGCCAGCTATTCCGTGCATGCATGCCCCCTCAGCAATGCTCAGGCCCGGAGCCCAGAGGAGCAGAACACCTCCTCCAGATGTCAGCAGGCTAACCCAGGACTAGATTTTATTTTTTATTATTGGCATCTTCCTGCCTACAGCAGCGGCAAAGAGCAGGTCACGCGCCCTGTGCACTGATGTCACATGTTCTGGGCGCGCGAAAGCGATTCCATCATTTTGCAGCTGCCAGCAGTGCTGGTGTGTATTCCAGAGTCTCTGGTGAACCCATGAAGAAGCTGAAAGCAGGAATAGAGAAGCATAAAGATGATTACTTGAGGTGTAGGTTATTAATTGTGCCACTGCAAATCAGTTGTATGCAGGGAAGCACTGGCAAAAAAGTTAAAAACCCTCAAAACTTCAAAGACATTTGAAGACTAAGCATGGCGAGTTCGAGGACAAACCTGTTTTATTTTTTCAAACAGAACAGTGAGATCTTAAATCATCAGCTGAAGTCAATACCAGAAACGTAAAATTGAAAAACAAAGCAAGCAAGATTGTGACGACCAAGCAGGGTCACGAAGGTCGGCCAGCGCGGATTGCGAAGGTTGGTCGGTGCGGGTCACGACGGATGGTCATTTGGTAAAATGGGTCCCGGGCAAAAATGTTGTAGCGCAATACTCCACTCTATCCCCATAGCCCTGCTAGTTTATTTCCCTCAAGTGCCGATCCAAATTCCTTTTCAAATCATTGATCCATCTTGTGCAATTTTCTGTTCAGTACCAAACAAAAATTAAAAAAAAACGGTGTCATCAGCCACAATGAGCTAAATGGCCTCCTCCTATGGTGCAACAATTCTACGATCTCTGCTTGCACTCTCATGGGCAATGAGTTCAAATATATTGGATTGAATTACATGGAAGCTTACAACAAAAACTCTTCAACCACAAATTGAAGCAGTTAAAAGGATAATGGAGAAGCTTACAAAATACGAAGAAAAACTGAAATATTTATCTTAAGCTCTATTCTAAATTAAAACATAACTTCAGAACATCTGAACAACAGTTACAAAACAGTAAACGGTAACAAGATTGTTGTTCAGAAGCATTGCTTCATGCAAAGAGTGATTGATATCTGGAATGATCTTTAAAAGATCATTGCCTAGCACTCGCGTTATAAATTAGCACAGAATCACTGAATTAACAGTTTACAATGTAAACTCATTCAACCTGTTTCTGGCAGATCTGTCTCAAATATAAGAGTGGGTGAGTAATAAATCTTTGAAATAGGAATATATCATATTGCCTTACTGGCTCGATTCATAAGTTGACTTTTAATGACACGCATATATTTCCCATTAAAGCATTCAGTTGCAACCTGGAAAACCTACTTGGAAGAAAATTGCTCAAATCTTGGGATTGTACCGATCCAGAGTTAACAAAGCAAAATAGTTCCACAATGGCATTCAAGAAAAATTAAACAGATATCACGAACAATGTTTAAATATCAAGGACAGCGGACTTCCGGTGGCGTTCGCGGGCAGAGTGGCCTCGTTCTGGAGAAGCTCCCGCCAGTCCGCGATATCGCGGTCCTTTTACGGGGGTTCCCTGCTGATTTTTTGAAAGAATTAAACCTCTCCGGGGTCAGCCCTGCCTCCCTCGCCCTGTTAAAGCGTCAAAGCTCCGTTTCACAGAACCGGAGGGTTGGAAGGGCGGGAGAGGAGTGACTGGTCCCGGTGAGTTCGGCGGAGAGGCTGCACATGGAGGAGGAGTGGGGATCGCGACTTTGTTCCCCAAGGAACAACCTGAAATCCGATGGGCTCAAAGAGCATGGAGAGAAAAAAAAAAAATGTTCTCCCTCTCTCCTGAAAACCTGAGAGAAGCAGCTGTGGCGGAGCCAAATAGAGGCCGAGGCTGCAGGCCCGAAGCCAGGGCGCGATGTAGGTGAGATGTCCCACATCGGATGGCTCCCGCCTAGAATGTGTTAAGAAGACTGAAGCCCGGTCCCAGAGAAATTCTGGAAGTATACAAAAAAGAAGAGAAAGGGTTTTAAAGAAATTTGAGATTGAAGAAGGAAGGACGGGTGAGAAAAAGGAAAAATAATAAGCCGTTAAGGAATGCAAAAAGCATGGTCGAGGAAGGGAGGAAACGCGGGCTCGCCGTTGAATGAGAGGATGAGCAAAAGTGCTGACAAGATGGTGGAGGCTAGACCACATGGTGGGGCCGCACTACCTACGGTGGAGAAGATGGCCGAGGTGATGGCGGTGGAGCTGGAAAAGCAGTTTGCGAGGCACATGGAGGCTTTGAGGAAGGAGATGGCGGTCGCATTGAAGTCATTGGTGGAGGAGGCAATCGCCCCGGTGAAGGTGCGGTGACAAAGACATCGGCCGAGGTGAGAGAGCAGGGCGAGAAGATGAAGGCCGTGTCGCAGCACAGCGACCAGTTCACCTTGATGGGGGACGAGCTGTGGAGGGTGGTGGAGGTCAACAGAGGACTCCGAGCAAAGCTCGAGGACTTGGTGAACTGCTCGAGGCGGCACAATCTAAGAATTGTGAGCTTGCCCGAAGGGACAGAGCGTCCAAGGCCAACAGAGTACTTGGCTAAGAAGTTGGCGGAGCTGATGGGGGAGGGTGAGAACCCCACCCGGACCAGCTAGACCGAGCTCATCGGTCATTAAGGCCGAAGCCCAAAGTGAATGAGCCACCAGGAGCAGTAATTATCTGCTTTCATAAGTACTGCATGAAGGAGAAGGTGTTAAGCTGGGCAAAGCAGAAGCGCAAGGTGCAGTGGGATGGTGCTGGAGTTCGGATCTACCAGGAGTTGGCAAAAAGGCGAGCAGCGTTCGGACGAGTGAAGGCGTCACTGTTTAAAAAGGGGGTGCAATTTGGTATGGTATACATGGCGAAGCTGAGGGTGATGTATGTTACCAAAGACTTTTATTTCGAGACAGCGGAGGTGACTGAGGCGTTTGTGAGGGCAGAAGGCTTGGGACAGAAGTGAGGTGCGGGAGCTGGAAGAGAGACTGTGGATTGTGATTGGGGAGTTGGAAAATGTATAAATGCTATAACTTTCTTTTTACTGACGTGTATTGTAATTTACTTCTCTTCACATTGTTAGAGTCCAAGTTATTGGTTGGGTTCAATCGCACTCTGTGTTGTGACGGTTATATCTTAGTTTAGTGAGTTGGATTGTTGTTTTTGTTTTTTTCTTTCTCTGGGACTGGATGGGAGGGGATGGTACATCTTGGCAGGGGGAGCCATCAACGCTCGCTAACTAAAGTCAGCTAGTGAACAGAGGTGAGGCTAGAGGGCGGCTGCGGACATTGGAGCCTGGTTAACAGGTTTCAATGGGCTTACGAGGCAAGCAAGGTGGTTGGGGGGGATGCTGGGAGATGTCTTTTTGAGAGGAAATGTAGGGGGTGGGTTTTGGGAGGGGGGGGGAAAAGGGGTTCGATGTTAATAATGGAATGGGGCGGGTCAGGCTCATGGGGCAGGGCCCGGTGGTATGATGATGGTGGATAAGAAGGGTGGGGGGGGTGAGAGACACCCAGTTAGGATAGTCACGTGGAACATGAAGGGGTTAGAAGGTCCGGTCAAGAGTGCTGACGCATCTTAAAAGTTTGAAAGCCGATATAGCAATGCTGCAGGAGACTCACTTGAGGGCGAAAGACCAGGTGAGACTTAAAAAGGGCTGGGTTAGTCAGGTGTTTCACTCTGAACTTGGCGGAAGGGCTCGAGGGGTAGCGGTAATGATCAGCAAAAGAGTAAGCTTCCAGATGGAGAAGGTGGTGGCAGATCGGGGGGGGGGATACGCAATTGTGACAGCGTTGCTGGAGCTTAGGTTAGTGGCGCTGTTAAGTGTGTACGGCCCTAATTGGGATGATGTGGGATTTGCAAAGAAGGTGTTTGGGGCCATCCCCAACTTGGACACACACGAACTGATAGTAGGGGGGAATTGAACTTGGTGCAGGAGCCATGGTTGGACAGGTTACGGCTGCGTTCACTGGTCCCATCCGGGGGGGGGGGGCGTTGGCTGGGCTAATGGTGGAAATGGGAGGGGTGGACCCTTGGAGGTTTCTGCGCCCGAGGGAACAGGAGTACTCGTTTTTCTCAGCAGTCCATAAGGTACACTCGCAGATCAACTTTTACGTGGTGGGGAAGGCTTTGCTGGCTGGGGTTAAGGGGTCGGAATACTCAGCAATTGCAGTGTCAGATCATGCTCCGCATTGGGTGGATATGGTGCTGGAGAAGGGGGTAGCGCAAAAGCCGGGGTTGAAATTAGATGTGGGACTTTTGGGGGACCAAGTGCTCTGTGACAAAATTGAAAAGGTAATTAAGGAATATGTAGGTTTCAACTGTACAGGTGAGGTGTCGAAGGCGGTCGTCTGGGAGGCTCTAAAGGCAGTGGTGAGTGGGGAGG
Source organism: Scyliorhinus canicula (assembly GCF_902713615.1). Taxonomy (NCBI): domain Eukaryota; kingdom Metazoa; phylum Chordata; class Chondrichthyes; order Carcharhiniformes; family Scyliorhinidae; genus Scyliorhinus; species Scyliorhinus canicula. The sequence goes on from NC_052149.1 coordinate 95,189,170, forward strand.
TGATTTTGTTTACGGTCAGAATGGACAAAGAGGAGGTTGGAGCGGCAGAGGGTAATAGATGAGGTGTTGGAGGTAGATCGGGGTTATGCAGAGGATGGGGACCCAGCAAAGCTGGAAACGAGGAAGGAACTACAGACGAGCTTTGACTGACTGTCTACCAGGAAGGCGGTGCGCCAACTGAGATGAGCAAGGGGTGAAGTTAACGAAAATGGAGATATGTTAGCAGGTCAGCTCCGGAGGGAAGCAGCGGCAAGGGAAATTGTGCAGGTGAGGGATAGGGCAGGGAAGTTGGTCGTGGCTCCGGATCTGAGTAACAAGGTTTTTCAGGAGTTTTATGAGAGTTTGTACAGGTCAGAGTCACCTGGGGGAAGACCGTGAGATGCAGGAATTTCTAGATGGGTTGGAGTACCCGAGGTTAGGGGAGGGGGACAGGTCTACATTAGAAGGAGCGATAGTCCGACGAGGTTTGTGGGCGGATAAGGAGGAACATCAAAAATTACCTGGAAACTAACGATACGGGGGAGGTAGCGGCGTCCACGGTGTGAGAGGCCCTGAAGGCAGTTATTAGAGGGGAGTTGATCTCTATCAGGTCCCATAGAGAGAAGAAAGAGCAGAGAAAGGCTAGTCGGGGAGATACTTAGAGTAGACAGGAGCTATGCGGAGACCCCCGAGACGGGGCTACTGAAAGAGCGCCAGGGGCTGCAGGTGGAATTCAACCTGCTGACCACTGGGAAGACAGCAGCACAGCTGAGGAAGGCCAAAGGGACTGTCTACGAATATGGGGAGAAAGCAAGTAGAATGCTGGCGCACCAACTTCGCAAGAGGGAGGCGGGAGGGCGTGAACAAAGTCTTTAGGGCGTTTTACAGTAAATTGTGTCAGAGCCCCCACGCCGGGGGGGGGGGGGGGGGGGGGGGGAGCAATTCATGGACCAACTGAGGTTTCCAAAGGTGGAAGAGGATCTGGTGGAGGGTCTGGGGGCCCCAATAGAGCTGGAGGAGATGGTCAAGGGTTTAGGGAACATGCAGTTGGGCAAAGCCCCGGGGCCAGACGGCTACCCTGTAGAATCGGACAAGAAATTTTCAGAACTGTTGCGCCCACTCTTACTAAGGACCTTTAATGAGGCCAAAGAGAGAGGATATGTAGGAGGGGTTCTGGTGTGAGGTGCTCTGGAGAGTGAATGCCTCCACGTCGTGCGCGCGGTTGGAGATGATACAGCTGAAGGTGGAATACAGAGCACACCTCATGAGGGCGAGTATGAGCCGATTCTTTGAAGGAGTAGAAGATGTGTATGAACATTGCGCGGGGGGGGCGCTAATCATGTTCATATGTTTTGGTCCTGTCCAAAGCTACAGGATTACTGGAAGGAGGTTTTTAGGGTAATTGCGAAAATGGTGCATGTGAAACTGGACCCGGGCCCCCCGGGAGGCCATATTCGGGGTGGCGGACCGCCAGGGTTGGAAACGGGTGCAGAGGCAGATGTTGTAGCCTTCGCCTCATTGATCGCCCGAAGGTGAATGCCGATGGGTTGGAGAGCAACCTCTCCACCCTGTGCCCTGGCGTGGCGGGGGGACCTGTTGGAATTCTTGACTCTCGAGAAGGTTAAATTTGAACTGACGGGAAGGATGGAGGGATTCTAAAATTCATGGGCATTATTCATTATGCACTTTCAAGAACTGGATAACACTGAACATTAGTTGGGGAGGGGGTGGATGGGAGGGTTGGGGGAGGGGGGGCAGTGTGTGTTAATGGTGGCTATGGGTGATTCCTTTTTGTCATTCGTCTATGTGAACATGCGGGCGGAATTTGGGGTTTGGTGGGAGGATAGGATTGTTGTTATTGATATGGGGATTGACATATTTGGTACTGATTGTTGGTGGGTATAAATTTGGGAGAAAATGTCAAAAAGGAGGTGAATAAAGAAGTATTTAAATAAAGATCAAGGACAAGTCTGAAAGTAAAGTTTTTTAAAAAATCTAGCATTAGACAATCAAAATAGATCAAAAGATAGTTTGACAATATTAACAAGGTTGCCCAAAAACAAACTGCTCAAATCAAGTGATGGAAGACATGTCGAGTGTGACGAATTATTGCGTTTCAGCCAGTTGAGGAACACCAGCTGCCACCCACCCCCACATAAATGGATGCTAAACTCATATATTCCACTGGAGTAATTATAATCCACAGTATTAATCAAAAGTTTTTTGGGGAAACTGGAAATTAGGATATTAGGGTTCGAGTAACTTTTCTATCAGAAGCAACATCCAAAATAATAATTAATTGTAATTTTTTTCAATAAAAGACAAATACTTTCCTTAAATTGTTGTTATAACTTCAGGTTGAACAGGTCGATAATGTGCTCAGAATGTGAATGTACATTTAAATCAAGACAGTTGCACAAATAAGCACGGGTAGGCTGTTTTAGCCCCTTGGGTTTGTTGTGCCATTCAATTAAATCATGGCCGATCTGCGACCTAACTCCAGGTATAAATCAAAAATCTGTCAATCCCAGTTTTACAAATAACATTTGATCAAGCATTAAATTACAGAAGAATTCCAAACTTCACAGAATTGCGCAGGAAGCCATTTGACCCATTGTGTCTGCACCAGCTCTCCAAATGATCATCATGACTTACCCATTGTCGTGCATTTTCCCTGTACTCCTACACATTGTTTCTATTCAAGTAATCATAACGCCTTCAAAGTAATCATAACGCCTTCATGAGTGCCTCGATTGAACCTGCCTCCAACACACTTCCAGGCAGTGAATTCCAGACCCAAACCGCCCTGTGCACAGGGATGTTTTTGAAAGGAACGGTTCAATGTTCCCATCACTTAACCAAGAACCTGAGTCTAGACATTCTTCCACAGACTTGAAACATCACTGTAATCCACCTTGCTTGCACTACGTCAAAGTTACATTTTAACAAAATGTACTCGCCATGAAGGCTGATGTTAACCCACTGAGCGCGAAAAGTACGGCACTGCAGCTAACTTAAAGTAACTACAAACGACAAAATAAAGCAGAAATGCTGAGAAAAAAAAATCACCACCCGAAAACCTACTAATTCCAAACCGTCCAAGTGACAACGTTGTTCTTTGAATCTGGGCAAGTTGCTGCTGGAAGTCAAGCGGCCTATCCGACTTCAGAAACGCCAGTCAGCCAATCCCAAGGGACAGATTATTTGGCAGCGCTGGCAAGCGGCCAACGAGGGGCGGGAGCTGCGCTGCCAGCAGGTTTGGTTGCTCCTTGGGCTTGCGCTCTCGCTCAGATGCGCCTTGATTACGGTGCAGACGTTGAGGGAGAGAGACCGTGCCCGGAGAGGCTGGAGCCGTGGACGAAAAGTAAGCTCGATGGTACGCTTCGGAACCGGCTCCGCCGCGAAGGGCCTCACAGGGGTTGGAGGAGACCAGGCAAGTGGGGACTTACAATTTCGGCTGGAGGAACATCGTTTAGAGGCGGTGAGAAAAAGCTCCGCGGTCAGGAGGAGACGACGCTATGTCCTTACCAGCAAGTGGCAGCCGTCGCTGTGTGGATTGGGATGATGGTGCCGCTTTTGGTTTTCTTCCACCTGCGGCCTGTGAAACGCGTGTGGTCGCTCCAGGCTCGAGCTCGGGCTCGCGCGCTGATGTCAATACAGAGACTGCGTCGCCATTGGCTGGAACCTCCCAGCATTCCCTGGGACGCGCAGGCAGCGGGATGCAGCACGTTGTGAGGGGGCGTGACTGCAGCGTGGGGGGGCAGGGGGCGTGACTGCAGTGCGGGCGGGGCAAGGGGCGTGACTGCAGGTGCGGGCGGGGCAGGGGGCGTGACTGCAGGTGCGGGCGGGGCAGGGGGCGTGACTGCAGGTGCGGGCGGGGCAGGGGGCGTGACTGCAGGTGCGGGCGGGGCAGGGGGCGTGACTGCAGGTGCGGGCGGGGCAGGGGGCGTGACTGCAGCGCGGGTGGGGGGCAAGAGGCTTGGCTGCAGCGGAGGGGGACAGGGGGCGTGGCTGCAGGGCGGGGGGCAAGGGGCTTGGCTGCAGCAGGGGGCGTGGCTGCAGCGGGGGGGACGGGGCGTGGCTGCAGCGCGGGGGGGGGCAAGGGGCTTGGCTACAGGGGGCGTGGCTGCTGCGTGGGGGGGGGGGGGGGGCAGGAGGCGTGCTTTGTCACCTGTGTCCTCTACCATGTGGTCACTTTGAACACTTGCTCAACCCTTGGATGATCTGCTCAAACAAGCCCATTTGGCCACCACCTCCAGGTTTCTTGACGTGTACCCTTCTCGACTGACGATGCTCTCAGTCCGGTGACGAGTCCAGCTCATCTCCCCAGCGGTGTTAATAAACCTCGACACCTTCAATCCCACACAGAACAAACCACCACGCTGACAGAATATTCAATCACTTGTGGAGCCCAACCAATTAAAGCGATGATAGAGCACACCAAAGAGGCTTGGCACTTATGAGCAGTTCTGCAGGGAGTAACTGTCGAAGTGAAAACAGCCAAGACTGCAATAAAACGCTGCAACATGATTCATTCAAAAAAGCTATGAATAAAATGGGACGAATTTTCTAAAATACTTCCATTTATGTGGTAACTTGAAGGCATTAAACATCCCAGGGTACTTAAAGGGAGCAACATAAAATAAAATATGACATGGAGCTACATAAATTTAAAAATAATTAATGTGCTGGAAAAAATGGGTCTGGCAGGATCAGTTAACTTTCGATTCTGTATGACTTCATACAGAGAGATTGGGTCAACTGACTAATGCCTGGGACAAAGAGGTGAGTTTTAAGGAGTATCTTAAAGGAGGAAAGCAAGATAGACTGACGGAGAGATGTCAGGAGGGAATTTCAAAGCTTAGCACCTTGACAACTGAAGGCACGGCCATCAAAGGGATGCAGTTAGCCAATTTATTGCTATTTGTTTAGTTGTTAATATTACAGCTATTACAGGCGGAGGGGGGCTGGCCCTACCGAACTTTATAAATTATTACTGGGTGGCAAACATAGTGATGGTCAGCAAATGTGTTGTGGACGAGGGGATGGTGTGGGAGTGGATGGAGGTGGTCTCATGAAGGGACACGAGTTTAGGACGCCTCTGCCGTTCTCGCCGGCCTGGTACTCCACAAGCCCAGTAGTGGCAGCCCTGAGTGTGTGGTGACAGCACATGGGACTGGATGTGGCATCGATATGGGCACCAATATGTGGCAATCACCAGTTTGCTCCGGGGAGTGGGTTGGATGGGGCGGGGGGGGGGGGGGGGGGGGGTTCCGGGGTGACAGTGTGTGGAGATTGAGTGGTTTGGGGATTTGTTTATCAACGGCAGCTTTACCTGTTTGGAAGATCTGAAGGAGGAGTTTAAACTGCCTGGTGCTTCCTGCAGGAGAGGGACTTTGTGCGGAGGCAGGTGCCGACTTTGTCGCACCTACCGCCCCAGGTGCTGCAGGATAAGGTAGTGTTGAAAATGGGAGTGGGGAGGGGAAAGTATCGGATTATTTTAGGGAGCTGATGGAATGGGAGGGAGCCCCGATAGAGGAGGTGAAGTGAAAGTGGGAGGAAGAGCTGGGTGGTGAGCTGGAGGCTGGGTTTTGGGAGCTTCCTCGTCTTGTGCCATGCTTAGCCTGACACAATTTAAGGTGGTCCAAAGGACGCACATGACTGGCCCAGATGAGCAGGGGCTGTTTTAGCACAGGGCTAAATCACTGGCTTTGAAAGCAGGCCAGCAGCACGGTTCAATTCCCGTACTAGCCTCCCCAAACAGGCGCCGGAATGTGGTGACTAGAGTCTTTTCACAGTAACTTCATTTGAAGCCTACTTGTGACAATAAGCGATTTTCATTTCATTTCTTTGATGGGGTGAAGGATAGTTGTGGGGGTGTGCTGTGATGTCCATATGTCTTGGGCACGCCCGAACTTAGGGTATTTTTGCTGACGTCATGTCGGAAGTATTGATGGTAAGGGTGATTCCGTGTCCAGAGATGGCGATTTTTGGTGTGTCAGAAGGTCCAGGGGCAGGAGAGGCCAATGCCTGGAGACGGATTTTGCTGACAGGGAGGGACTCGAAGCTCCTGAAGTCGAGGGTGTGGGTCAGTGACATGGCTGGGTTTCTCCGGCTCAAGAAGATTCAGTTCGCCCTGAGGGGATTGACACTAAGGATTGCCCAGAGTGGCAGCAGTTTCTCGACTTCTTTGGAAGTTGTCAGCAGTGTGGTGGGCTGGTTTTTAAAAAAAGGGGAGGCATGGGGTGTTGGGTAAGGTGGGGGAATGGTTGTGGGGAATTAGGATTGCAGAGTCGTTGATGTAAGCCATGTTGGCTGGGTCTTGTTGTTGGTTGGATGTGTGGTTGTTCATTTTGTTATCTTGTTAAAAATATAATATAGATGCCTTAAAATATTTTTCCAAAAAAAATTACAGTGTTATGTATCACTTCTGTATCACGGTAGCACAGTGGTTAGCATTGTTGCTTCACCGCACCAGGGCCCCGGGTTCGAGTTTAGGACGCCTCTGCCGTTCTCGCCTGCCTGGTACTCCACAAGCCCAGTAGTGGCAGCCCTGAGGGTGTGGAGACAGTGGTGACAGCACATGGGACTGGATGTGGCATCGATATGGGCACCAATATGTGGCAATCACCAGTTTGCTCCGGGGAGTGGGTTGGATGGGGAGGGGGGGGGTTCCGGGGTGACAGCGTGTGGAGATTGAGTGGTTTGGGGATTTGTTTATCAACGGCAGCTTTACCTGTTTGGAAGATCTGGAGGAGGAGTTTAAACTGCTTGGTGCTACCTGCAGGAGAGGGACTTTGTGCGGAGGCAGGTGCCGACTTTGTCAGCAGTGTGGGGGGCTGGTTTTAAAAAAAGGGGAGGCATGGGGTGTTGGGTAAGGTGGGGGAATGGTTGTGGGGAATTAGGATTGCAGAGTCATTGATGTAAGCCATGTTGGCTGGGTCTTGTTGTTGGTTGGATGTGTGGTTGTTCATTTTGTTATCTTGTTAAAAATATAATATAGATGCCTTAAAATATTTTTCCAAAAAAAATTAGTGTTATGTATCACATCTGTATCACGGTAGCACAGTGGTTAGCATTGTTGCTTCACCGCACCAGGGTCCCGGGTTCGAGCCCCGGCTTGGGTCACTGTCTGTGTGGAGTCTGCATGTTCTCCCTGTGCCTGTGAGTTTCCTCCAGGTGCTCTGGTTTCCTCCCCCAAGTCCCAAAAGACGTGCTGTTAGGTGAATTGGACATTCTGAATTCTCCCTCAGTGTACCCGAACAGGCGCCGGAATATGACGACTAGGGGATTTTCACAGTAACCTCATTGCAGTGTTAATGTCAGCCTACTTGTGACAATAATAAAGATTATATTATTATCTATTAAATTATTTTCATCTTAATTTTGAGTTTCCAATATGGCAGTGAATGAGTCAAGCGTTTGGAGACTCTCAGCAGGTCTGACAGGGAGCTAACATTTTGAGTCTGGATGAATCTTTGTCAAAGCTTTGTCAAAAAAGGGAATGCGATTTTGGGCAAGGGTAAGCTTAATTATGTGCACCCTGTGTGTTGAAAATATCATGCCAGCCAGAGCTCAAAGTAGCACTCTCAACTCTGAACTAAAAGGTCATGGGTTCCAGTCCCAGGGCAGAGACTGAAGTACAAATGCTAGGCAAATATTCCAGTGTAGTAGCGTGGGAGTGTTGGTGGGCGATAGCGTATCGGGGGAACAATAGCAGCCAGAACAGTGTCTCCACAACTAGCTCTGTTTCTCAGCACGGGAGGGCAAAGTACAGGAGACCGATAGTTATAGGGGACTTTATAGTAAGGGCAGATAGACGCTTCTGTGTATGTGAAAGAGACTCCAGGATGGTATGTTGCCTCCCTGGTGCCAGGATCAAGGATGTCTCTGAACGAACACAGGACATCCTGAAGGGGGAGAGTAAACAGCCAGAGGTTGTAGTACACATAGGTACTAATACATAGGCAGGAAGAGTGATGACATCCTGGAGAAGGAGTTCAGAGAGTTAGGCACTGAGCTAAAAAGCAGGACCTCTAGGGTTGTAATCTCAGGATTTTGACCTGTGGCACGTGCCAGTGAGGCTAAAAATAGGAGGATAGTGCAGCTAAGTACGTGGGTAAAGTGGTGGTGTAGGAGGGAGTGTTTCAGATTTCTGGACCATTGGGATCTCTTCCCGGGCAGGTCTGACCTGTACCAGAAGGACGGGTTCATAGATTATCATAGAATCTACAATGCAGAAGGAGGCCATTTGGCCCATCGAGTCTGCACCGGCTCTTGGAAAGAGCACCCTACCCAAGCCCACACTTCCACCCTATCCCCTAACCAAGTAACCCCACCCAACACTAAGGGCAATTTTGGACACTTAAGGGCAATTTATCATGGCCAATCCACCTAACCTGCACATCTATGGACTGTGGGAGGAAACCGGAGTACCCGGAGGAAACCCACGCACACACGGGGAGGATGTGCAGACTCCGCATGGACAGTGACCCAAGCCGGAATCGAACCTGGGACCCTGGAGCTGTGAAGCAATTGTGCTATCCACAATGCTACCGGGTTGCATCTAAACTGGAGGGGCACCAACATCCTGGCTGGGTGGTTTGCTGGAGGGTGTTAGCTATGCGAAGAGGCTGAACAGACTCGGACTGTTTTCATTGGAACGACAGAGGTTGAAGGGCGACCTGATAGAGGTCTACAAGATTATGAGGTGCATAGATAGAGTGGATGGGCAGGCACTCTTTTCCAGGGTGGAGGGGTCAGTCACTAGGCGGCATAGGTTTAAGGTCCGTGGGGCAAAGTTTAGAGGAGACGTGTGAGGCAGGGTTTTTACACAGAGGGTGGTGAGTGCCTGGAACGCGCTGCCAGGGAAGGTTGTGGAAGCAGATACATTAACAGCGTTCGAAAGGTATCTTGACAAATACATGGATAGCATGGGTATAGAGGGATATGGCACTAGGAAGTACTGAGGGTTTCAGCCAAGGGTGGTATCATGACCGGTACAGGCTTGGAGGGTGGAATGGCCTGTTCCTGTGCTGTATGGTTCTTTGAATGCTGCACTTCAGATGCAATTATAAGCCGAGTTTCCTCTCAGCTGAGCACAGAAGATCCCATGACACTATTTCAATGAGAACCAGGGGAGCTACCTATGCCTCAGCCAATATTTATTCCTTGACCAGTAACAAAACAAACATCCTGATCATTGTCATGTTGCTGATTATGGCACTTTGCTATGTGTAAAATGGCTGCCATGTTTCCTGCATAACAGTGACTGTACTTCAAACGCATTCATAGACTTGAAAGCTGTATGGGACATCCTGAGGTTATGCAAAAGTTTTAAACACATGAGCATGGGGGAAATTGACTCACTCCTCCAAATCTGACGGTAATAGGTTTTTGTGAATTTAAAATGATGAAGCTATTTAATCACATTTAACCATTGACATGCTAATTGCAGGAAAACGAGTCTGGCAGACCTTTTTGAGTTTAAGGCAAAAAGGAGATTGTTTTTATTGAGTTATAAACACACACAGGCAAGATATAAAACATATTTCAAAGGATAATCCTGCATGCAGTTGATCTTCACAACAAACACACAGAGAAGCATGCAGAATTACAACATTGTGTTGCCCTATTATGTATTTTATTTTAATTTTATTTTCATGTACTTAATGATCTGTTTGATCTCGCAGAAAAATACTTTTCACTGTACCTCGGTACATGTGACAATAAACAAATCCAATCCAAATTAAAGTCCAATGCTGAAAGATAAAACCATTGAGTTTTTATGAATCATTGGTTGCAGCAACATTTTCTCCACGGTAGTCTTAAGTTTCAGGAGTTCAGCCCAATGTAAAACTGCAATTATGGGAACAATTTATTTTTTTTAAACGTAATACTTTTCCAAAAGTGGATGATTTTTGTATCTGAGATTCCTTTTGATTAAAAATTCGTTATCTCTGTGCTGGATTTAAACTGTAATAGAAATAAAGGGCGCGATTCTCCGCAAATGCGGCGAGTCGTAAAGGCTGCCATGAAACTGGCCGTGTTTCACGGCAGCCTCCGCGCCCCCTCCCAGGACCCGATTCTCCCCCCTGGGCGGGGCTAGCAGCACGGCCCCGTCAAGCACGGCATCGCGGGCTTAGCGACCGTCGCTAAGTCCGCGCGCCAAGTGTCACGGCGGCTGACGCGCACGATGACGTCAGCCGCGCATGCGTGGGTTGGACGGCTCCAACCCGCGCATGCGCGGATGACGTCATCGCGCAGACGCGTCAAACCCGCGCATGCGCAGGCCGTCATGCCCCTCAGCCGCCCCGCGGACTGATCCTGCGGGGCGGCGGAAGAACAATTAGTGCGCGGGTATCAGGCCCGCTGCCCGCGATCGGTGCCCACCGATCGCAGGCCCATGCCACCCTTGGCACGGCCGTGGTGCGGCCGTGCCAATCGGTGCCATGGTTGTCCGGGACGGCACTTTGCGGCCGTTTTCACGAATGGTGAGAGCAGGTGTGATTGCGTTCATGAAAACGGCCGTAAAGGCCTGGGAACTCGGCCCATCAGCCTGGGGAGAATCGCTGTTCGCCGTAAAAAACGGCGAGCAGCGATTTGTGTCGTGGGGCGGCCGTGCGGGGGTGGGGCGGAGAATAGCGGGAGGGCGGGAAAAATGTCGGGAAGGCCCTCCCGCTATTCTCCGACCCATCGTGGGCAGCGGAGAATCGCGCCCAAAGTTTTTATAACGTTTCCAGTCTCTTAAAAGATTGGGGAGGTAATTGATGAATATGTGGGGTTTAATTGCACTGAGGAGGTTTCACAGGCGGTGGGAGGCTCTGAAGGCGGTGATAAGGGGGGAGGTGATATCATTTAAGGCGAAGGTGGATAAGAAGGAGAGGGTGGAGCGGCAAAGGTTGATAGACAAGATTTTGGAGGTAGATAGGAGGTATGCAGAGGACGTGGATCCAGCGCTTTTGGAGAGCAGGAAGGCGTTACAGGCAAGTTTTGATTGATTGTCCACAAGGAAGGTGGTGTGCCAACTGAGGCGGGTGAGGGGAGCAGTTTATGAGTATGGGGAGAAGGCTGGGCGCATGCTGGCAGGTTAACTTCAGAGGGATGTGGCGGCGAGGGAAATTGTCCAGGTGTGAAGTAGGATGGGGAAATTGGTGGTGGCCCTGGACCAGATTAATAGGGTGTTCAAGGAGTTTTAAAAGAAGTTGTATAGGTCGGAGCCACCGGGGACGATAGGGAGATGCAGGAATTCCTGGATGGTTTGGAATACCCGAGGTTGGGAGAGGAGGATAAGGCCACTTTGGAGGGGGCGATAGGGGAGCAGGGGATAAAGGAAGCAATTGGGAGGATGCAGTTGGGGAAGGTAGCAGGGTTGGATGGGTTCCCCGTGGAGTACTGAAAGAAATTTAGGGATAGGTTGGCTTTGGGATGTTTGAGGAGGCGATAGGGAAGAGGGTGCTCCCACACACTTTGGGGCAGGCCTCGATTTCCTTACTGCTAAAGAAGGATAAGGATCCGCCAGAGTTTGGGTCATGCAGCCTACATCGCTATTGAATGTGGATACGAAGATATTGGCAAATGTATTGGCGGTTAGGTTGGAGGAGTACCTCCCGAAGGTGATAGGGGAGTACCAGACTGGGTTTGTGAAAGGGAGACTATTTTTGAATATTAGGAGGGTATTAAATGTCCTTATGGCAGAGGGGAGGGAGACAAAGTGGTGGTTGCGCTGGACCAGAAAAGGCATTTGATCGGATAGAGTGGGGGTATTTGATGGCGGTGTGAGAGCGGTTTGAGATTGGGCTGCGATTTGTGGAGTGGGTATGGTTATTGTCGCAGTCGAATGTGTCGATGGGGGATATACTGGAGCTGCACCGAGTGTTTGGGTCCTTTTCAGGGTATAAGGTAAATTTGGACAAAAGTGAAAATTTTGCGGTGTCCTGGCCTGAGGTGGGGGGTGGGGCTGCCGTTCCGTCGAGCAGCGACCCACTTTAGCTATCTGAGGGTGCAGGTGGCACAAGACTGGGGTGGGGGGGCTCCGTAGTTTTAATCTTACGCGTTTGGTGGAGAGGGTGTAGGCGGACTTGGCAAGGTGGGAGGGTCTTCCTCTGTCGCTGGCGGGTTGGGTGCAGGCAATTAAAATGAATGTGTTGCCGCAGTTTTTCTTTATACTTCAGTGCCTGCTGGTCTTTTCATAAAAGGCATTTTTTAAGGAGGTGGAGAATATGATTACCTTGTTTATTTGGGTGGGGGGGGGGGGGGGGGTTTGGCTGGGATTAGGAAGGTGCTTCTTCAGAGAGGACTGGGAGCAGATGGGTTGGGCCTCCCGAATCTGTTATATTATTACTGGGCGTCGAATGCTGAAAGGGTGAGGAGCTGGGTCAGAGGGGGGAACTCCCAGTGGGCTAGAATGGAGGAGACTATGTGCAGGGGGCCCGGGCTGAGGGCGTTGGCACCAGTGCTGCTCCTGATTGCCCCGGGTAAATATTCGGGGAGTCCGGTGGTGGTGGCGACTGGAGGCAATTAAGGCAGCACTTTAAGTTGTAGACGGGGTCAAAAGAGATGCCAAGTAGGGGGAAAACAATAGGTTTGAGTCAGGGAAGTGGGATGGGAGTTTTCGGAGATGGAGGAGAAGGAAGTTAGAGTATTAAAGTGTTTGTTTCTGGGGAGCCGTTTTGCGAGGCTGGAGTAGTTGGAGAAATATGGGCTGGGACAGGTCAAGGTATTTAGATATCTGCAAGTCCAAGATTTTGCCAGGAAGAAGGTTCTGAGCTTCCCAATAGCGCCGGCCTCCACATTGCTGGAGGAGGTATTGAGAGGGGGTGGTGTTGGAGATCTGCGGGAAGATTCTGGGGGAAGACAAGGTATCATTGAAGGGGATTAAAGCAAAGTGGGAAGAAGAGTTGGGTGAGAGTATGGAGGAAGGGCTGTGGTGTGAGGTGCTCCGGAGGGTAAACACCTCAACTCATAAATGAGGTTGTGGCTGATACAGTTGAAGGTGGTGTATAGGGCGCACCTCACGAGGGTGGAAGATGCGTGCGAGTGCTGTGGGAGGGACCCCGCAAACCATGTTCACATGTTTTGGTCCTGTCAGAAACTGGAGGGGTATTGGAGGGAGGTCTTTAAGATCATCTGGGGGATGGTGCACGTGAGGTTCGAACTAAGGCCCCTAGAAGCCATAGTCGGATCAGCCTGGCCTGGAGGTGGGTGCGGGGGCAGATGTCTTAGCCTTCGCCTCACTGATTGCCTGAAGGTGCGTCCTGCTGGGGTGGAGGTCAGCTTCTCCGCCCTATCCCTCAGCATGGCATGGAGGACCTCCTGGAATTTTTAACGTTCGAGAAGGTGAAGTTTGAGTTGAGGGGCAGGATGGAAGGTTAATGGGCATTGTTTATCCTGCACTTTCAAGAATTGGATGCCATCGACATTAGGGGGGGGGGGGGCGGTTTGAGTGTATGGTTTATTGTTTCCCATGTATGGAATGGCCGTGGATTCTCTTTTTCTTTCTTGTTTTGTATTTGGGATGTATGGGGGAGGTTTGGGTTTGTATGATGAAGGGGTTGTGGGTTGGGGGATTGTTATTGTATTTGTTATTATTGGTTATCTTTTGTTGGTTGTATATTTGATGAAAATGTGGAAAATGAGGAGAATAAAAATATTTTTTAACAAAACCTTTCCAGACTCTTGCCATAGTAACTGGTGTGCCGTTTTAAGAGATTCCAAAAATGGCCACTCCAGTCACATGATTGCTCTCCCCATAATGATTCACAATTTGGTTGCTTATGATATTTGGACAGGCCGTCACTTTTGCCAAAGTGATTAGATTCTGTAATTTCCCAGCCATTATCTCCTGAGTATCCATTATCCATCTTGAGATAGGAAGAACACCTCTCCACGTAACTGTTGTCCGAGTAGACTTCCTGTACCGCTTGCAAGGTAGCCTTATAAAAATGCCAATGTAAGATCCAGTACAGTTTTCAGTAAATCCTTTTGAAGTAGTTCTTGAGATCAGTGGGTGTGAAATTCCGTCAGGATGCCATGGCATGTCTGAATTATAATTCACATTGGAACTTTCCAGAAACTGGTCAACTTGTAATACCAGACATCAGGTGACTTGTCACAGCCATCTTAAGTCAGTGTCTTCTTCCTTTTAAAAAGTTATTTTTAAACAGTTGATGTATGTTAAATCAGCCAGTGAAATTAAAGAACAGTATCACTCATGCACCCCTCTACTTCATGAGGAACAAATGCAAATTTCAATGAGCATTTCATTATGTCGAGATATTAAAAGAATTAAAATAATACATGCACACCCGTTCACACTTTTAATCCAATTACATTCACTTTGTTCTGTGATTTTGTGTTTGGGGGGTGTCACAGGTCAATAGGGTGTGTGAGGTCGGCTGCTCAGGAGGTTGGGGTGCATCGGGAGTCAGTGAGAGGAAGTTAAGAGGATTGTCAGGGGGTGGGGGGAACGATGGGAGTGGCATGGGAAGGGATGTTAGAGGGGTGGGGGGGTCAGAGGATGGGAATGTGTGGGGGTTTGGAGGGGGGAGTGGTGGGGGATTGAAGTCCAGGAAAGGTTTTGAAGGTTGATGAGTGGTGGGGGGATTAGAGGAGTGGGAGGGGCTTGGTGAGTGGTGGGGAGATTATGGGAGGAGGCTGGGGTGGTCAGAGATTGGTGGGGTAGGGGTTCCAATCAGGTCCAAGGGCTAGGGGTAGTTGGGTTCAGGATGTTGCATCCTGGGGGGGGGGGGGGGGGGGGGGGGGAAGAGAGTCAGGGTTGAGGTCCCACTATTGCAGTGGGGGGGGGATTGGTTAGCATTGTGGGGGATGCCCCTTGGGGTTTGTTCTTGGTCTTTACAATACTTACCCAGAAGCTGTAAGAGATTTTAATTCTTTTAACTTTTTCAGAGTCGCTATTGGTGTAACCCTGGTGGGACCATCTGAAATTTGCGATTTAAATTGCATTTTGTGATCCAAAGATCCAGTCCAAAAATGTGTGGGTTAGGTGGATTGACCATGCTAAATTGCCTCTTGAGTGTCCAAAGATGTACAGATTAGGTGGGGATATTAGGTTACGGGAATAGGGCTGGGGAGTGGGCCTAGGTTGGGTGCTCTTTCAAAGGGTCGGTGCAGACTCGATGGGCCGAATGGCCTCTTTCTGCACTGTACGAATTTTATGGATGGTTCCCAGTGCAGTGGAAGTTAGCACTACTGGGCAATTGTTGTGTGATCCCTTACCTGTGATGTTCTAAGAGGGATTCCCCAGCACATCTTTAAGGAACCGCCCCAAGGTTGTTAGTGGGTTGTAGTTTGATTTTTGCTTGCTGTCAGAATTCTGTACTGGCATCCAGCACTTCACTTTTGGTGAATTTTCCATCAACATCATTCCTGGCTGAGTTTTTAAACGTGGGTCTGTTTCAGTGCGTTGCACTGATATTCTCCTTGTGGCCTCCTCAAGCATTGGCTGCTTTGGGTTGGGTCCCCTTCTCTTGCATTTTGGCAATGGGAATTCCCTTAATATCACAGAATAGAATCATAGAATCCCTACAGTACAGAAGGAGGCCATTCAGCCCATCGAGTCTACACTGACCTTCTGAAAGAGTAACCTACTGAGGCCCACTCTGTCACCCTAACCCCATAACCCCAACTAGCCTTTTCCTTTTGGACACTAAGGGACAATTTATCATGGGCAAGTCACCAAACATACACATCTTTGGACTGTATGGCACCTGGAATACAATTACCCCCAAGTGGACAGCTCCTGCTCTACTCCTCTGTAGCTCTTCAACTGAGTAGGGCATCACCCTCATACTTCCTTGGTCGAGTTGGGAATTTCCCTGGTGCGCATTTAAATCTGCCGTGAGGTATCTGCTAAATAGATCAATGGCTCTTCATCCTTTTTAACCTTTACGAGGCTTCATGGATCTCTTTTACTTCGGCTGGTCCAGCATCGGCCGTTTTACGTTCAAATGCCTGTTGCTTAGCGACCTCAACTCTCGCGGATTATACCCTGACCCATTTTATGTCTTCTGGCCTAGCTTTGGCTTTGTTAAATTCAAGTGGATCCTCCCTAGCCACTTCAACCCTCATGGGTTCTAGTGTCCCCATGCACGGCTTCCGAACCTCTCTTTGTTCCATGAACTTCAAAAGACCCCTGCTCTATAGCCTCCTGTAGGGCTTCTGAACTTCTGCACTTCCCTGCTGGCTCTCTACAGTCTTTTCAGCCTCTCTGGACCATCCCTGACGTCAAGAATATTATTTTCCAGTCTGCCCTTGTTGCCCCTAACTCCCCACAGTGTTCATATAGTCTTATCTCTCTTGCTATCTTCTTTGAAAAGCATTTTTCTTTCTTGATTTTTTTTGTTGGAAAGCCCCCAGTCTCTCTTTGCTTTCCTTCTCTCTCCCTTTCCAATGCTTGAAGTTCTAGTTCTGTTCCCCTCTGTTTCTAGCTGTATTTCTGTGAAAGCTTCTTTTTATTTTTCACTTTTCTCAGGTTTACAATCCAATTGTTTGGCTACCAGTTTCTGGTTTTAACAGTTCAAATCTCCTGACTTTTGGGGGAAAATCTCACTCCAACCTCTTGGCTAAATTTTAGCTCATTGACGGTCAGAAATTTTAAATCCTCAAAAGTATTTTCCATCTATTCTAGAGAGGCACGGTCTACACATGTAAATGCTTTTGTGAGTACTGTTGTACCCTATATCAGAAAGCCTGGATGATCCCAGTTGATGTTATAACTGGATGGGAAGATCTCAGAATTGGACCCTGGCTCAAAAGACCATAACGTCTTTTTTTTTAATAAAATGTGGAGAAACAGAGTCGCAGGACCGAAAATTATTTTTAACAACAGGAAAAAGCATTTATTCGCCATGAAAAGTTGGATCATTATACAATACTCCCTTATTCTCTCCTTAGCTCAACAAATACACACAGATTTAAGGATTAAATCTTAATCCTTGCTAATGAGGTTGACCCTCCCCCCCGGGTTGCTGCTGCTGAATGTAGAACAAAGTCACATGCAACATAGCTCCCACCAGAGTCTTCGGTTTCTGGTCCTTTTAATCTGGTTCCCGGGATAATCTGTGGACAGACCTGTCCCATCTGATAGCCTTTTACCGGAATCTGTCAAAGGACACACAAAAGAATATTGGATGGAAGGTTAAGAGCTGGAACTCTCCTGAGAAATTGGGGAAGGTGCGGAGTCCGTTTGGGACAAGAATGGCGGATGCAAGCTTGTTAGGTAGGGCTATACCTATTATAGTGAATAAGCTGACGGAGGTAATGGCGGCCGAATTTGGCATGCATTTTGAGAGGTGAGCAAGGGTGGTGATGGAGACCCTCAAAAAGCTGTTGGAGAATCGGTTGGTCCTGATAAAGGAGGCATTGGAAAATACCTCCGAGACAGTGCAGGAGCATGGTGATATGCTGAAGGGGTTGGGGGAGGTCCTATTGCAACACAGCGACCAGTTAGCCTCATTGACAGTGCAGCTATTGGTGGTGGAGGACAGGAACAAGGGCATGAGGGCTAAGATCGAGGACCTGGTTGACTAGGTTGAGGAGGCAGAGACTCAAGATTGTGATTTTGCCGGAACGGATGGAGGGCCCGAAGCTGACTAAATGCTGCGATGTTCACAAAGTTGTTGGAGGAGGAGGATCAGTTCACCCCACCCCGAGCTGGACAGGGCCCACTGGTCGCTCCAGGTGAAATCATGAGCAAAAGAGCCACCATGAGCGGTGATAGTGTACTTTCATAGCTTTTGAATGATGGAGAGGGTCCTAAAATGGGCCATAGAAAATCGAGAGGCGCGGTGGGAAGGTAGCAGTTTTCGAATATACCAAGATGCCACGGCAGAGTTGGCAAAGAGGCACGCGGCCATCAACAAGACAAAATCAGTGCTGTAGAAGAGTGGTGTGCATTTTGGTGTGGTGTACCCGGCAAGGCTGAGTCACGCACAATTCCAGGGATCATTTCTTTGAGACAATGGAGGAAGCGGAGGCCTTCTTGAAAGCACAAGGACTTGGACTGAACAAAGGGGTTGAATAGGACTTTGGTGGTGTTTGGGATGGGACTCTTCGGGGATGTTTTTCATTTTTGTGTGCAGATATGGTTCATTTAAATTTCTGATTCTGTATTGAGGGAGTATATGTTTTTGGGAGGGGGCAGCGGGAGTTGGGGATATGGATTAAGGAAGGAATCCTGGTAGTTTGTGGCCCAAAGTGGAAGATGGGGGCATTAATGGTTTTGGGTTTCAGTTACTTCTTGGGAAAGGGAGGGGTCTGGTGAGTTTTGGTTCTTGGCTGTTACCTATTTGATGTGGGATCTGAGGGGAAGGGTCAACCTCATTAGCAAGCAGAGGTTGGTTAGTGAACAGGAGTGATGCGGGTGGAAGGGGATGCGGCCTGTTGGACCTTCTTTAGGCAAGTATTGATGAGCCAAGAAGGTGTGAATGGTGGGGGGAAGAAATAATGTTTCAAGAGGAAGTATGTGGGGGATTTCTGGGATAGGGAAGGGGTGGGGGGGAGGGTAGATTGCTGACCGTGACCAGGGTTATTTTTTTCTTTGTGTCATTCAGTGGGTGGGGTCGGATGCCATCTTGGGTGGGCCCTGGTATCATGAGTCTAGGAGATGGAGATGAAAACCCCTCACAGTGGAAATGGCTGACTAAAGGGGGTGAGGGACTGAGAGAACCCCATTAGATTGGCCACGTGGAATGTGCAGGGTTTGGGGGGCTCAGTTATGCGAGCGAGAGTATTCTCTCATTTGAAGAAACCCACAATCTCAGACTAAATGGGCGATCCTTTAAAACAGAGATGAGGAGGAATTACTTCAGCCAGAGGGTGGTGAATCTGTGGAACTCTTTGCTGCAGAAGGCTGTGGAGGCCAAATCACTGAGTGTCTTTAAGGCAGAGACAGATAGGCTTTTAATCAATAAGGAGATCAGGGGTTATGGGGAGAAGGCAGGAGAATGGGGATGAGAAAAATATCAGCCATGATTCAATGGCGGAGCAGACTCGATAAGCTGAGTGGCCTAATTCTGCTTCTATATCTTATGGTCTTATGGTCACAGTAAGAAGTCTGAGAACACCAGGTTAAAGTCCAACAGGTTTGTGTCAAACACTAGCTTTCGGAGCATTGCTCCAAGGAGCTGCGCTCCAAAAGCTAGTGTTTGAAACAAACCTGTTGGACTTTAACCTGGTGTTGTCAGACTTCTTACTGTGCTCACACCTGTCCAACGCCGGCATCTCCACATCAGGGTCATATGGTCAGCCGCCATACCCGACTTCGACATGCACCAGTTGATCTTTTAGGGGGTTGGGCGATTTGGACTGTGTTTTGAATCCCAAGTTAAACTGGTCTAGGCCAAAGTCACTGGATCCTTTGGGATAGCAAAAGTGTTGACAGTATTTATGAATGAGATGGGAAGAGTGGACCCATGGCGATGTATTCACCCTAGGAGCCAGGGAATTTTCTTTCTTTTCTCTGATGCATAAAGTGTACTCGCGGATTAAGTTCTACATGGTGGGGAGGTCTCTGCGGCCAGGAATGAGGAAAGCGGAATATTCCATGATAGTTATTTTGGATGAAGTTCCACCCCGGTAACTGTGGTATTGGAGATGGGGCTGGCTCAGCGGTCAGCATGGAGTTTGGATGTGACCGTTGGTAGGTTTGAGGTTTTGCGTAAGGCTATCAAGGGTGATCGATAAGTATATGGGGTTTAATGACAATGGGGAAGTTTCACCCTCCGTTCTGTGGGAGGCCCTGAACGCGATGGTGAGAGGAGAGATAATCTCACATAAGGCACAGATAGCTAGGGAAGCAAGGGAGGAACACCAAGGTTGGCGGATGAGATCTTGGAGGTAGATCGTAGGAACTCAAGTTATCCCACCCCAGAGCTCCTGGCTCACAGAAAGAAGCTGCAGATGCAGGTTGATTCACTGTCCACAGATAAGGCGGTGCACCAGTTACGGCACTTGAGGGGGGTAACGTCCGAATATGGGTAGAAGGCCTGTTGTCTCTTGGCTTGCCAGTTGAGGCAGCAGGCAGACTCCCGAGCGATTGTTTAGATTCAAAACTCAGGAGGTGATTGATGCGCTAACAATTGCACACAAAGACTCAAATCTGTACAAGAGAGGCTTTATTACCGTGAGATGTTATTCCTTCGACTGCAGCTGTAGAATGGCAGCTCAGAACTCATGAATATTTATACTGCGGTGTCGACGGCATCGGTGGTGACGGTGTTGGTGCTGGCCAGTGGCTGGACGACTCTAGTGTGGGCAGGGGAATGAGGGGTGGACCTGGTGGGGCTGATGTTGGGGGCGCCGGGGAAGGGGAGGGTGGCGTGTGGGTGGGGAGGTGTGTGGGCGTGGGATTGGCACCTGAGGGAGCCAGATCCCTGAGCGAGACTGTATCCTGGCAGCCGTCGGGGAACTCCACGTAGGCATACTGGGGGTTTGCGTGGAGCAGGCGTACCCTGTCCACCAGAGGGTCTGCCTTGTGGAGTCTGACATGCCTACGCAGTAGGACGAGCCCTGGAGCTGCGAGCCAAGTCGGGAGCGACACCCCAGATGTAGACTTCCTAGAGAAGGTAAAAACACGTTCATGGGGTGTGTTGTTAGTCGCGGTGCACAGCAGTGACCGAATGGAATGGAGCGCATCAGGGAGGACCTGCTGCCAGCGAGCGGCTGGGAGGTTCCTGGACCGTAGGGCCCTCTCTACCTGCCCGTTTCCCTGGGGATTGTAGCTGGTCGTCCTGCTGGAGGCGATACCCCTGCTGAGCAGGAACTGATGCAGCTCATCACTCATGAACAAGGATCCTCTGTCACTGTAGATGTAGTCGGGGAAACCAAACAGAGCGAATATGGAATCGAGGGCCTTGATGACGGTGGAAGACGTCATATACAGGCATGGGATGGCGAAGGGGAACCTCAAGAATTCATCGACCACACTAAGGATGTAGGTGTTGCGGTCGGTGGAGGGGAGGGGCCCTTTGAAATCTACGCTGAGGCGTTCAAAGGGGTGGGATGCTTTCACCAGGTGCGCAAGGTCTGGCCGGTAGAAGTGCGGCTTGCACTCCGCACAGACCTGGCAGTCCCTGGTGACTGTCCGTACATCCTCGACGGAGTAGGTCAGGTTGCGGGCTTTGACTAGGTGGTATAACCGAGTGACCCCCGGATGGCAAAGGCTCTCGTGCAAGGCACAGAGCTGGTTCACTTGTGCGCTGGCACATGTACCTCGGAAGAGGGCGTCTGGGGGCTCGTTGAGCTTGCCGGGGCGATACAAGATCTCGTAATTATAGGTGGAGAGCTCGATTCTCCACCGCAAGATTTTGTCGTTTTTGATCTTGCCCCGCTGCGTGTTGTTGAACATGAAGGCTACCGACCGTTGGTCAGTGAGGACAGTGAATCTCCTACCGGCCAGGTAATGCCTCCAGTGCCGCACCACTTCAACGATAGCCTGGGCCTCCTTTTCAACAGAGGAATGTCGAATTTCAGAGGCATGGAGGGTGCGGGAAAAGAATGCCACGGGTCTGCCAGCCTGGTTTAGAGTGGTGGCAAGGGCGACATCTGAAGCGTCGCTCTCTACTTGGAAGGGCAGTGTCTCGTCTACTGCGTGCATCCCAGCCTTGGCTATGTCTGAGCGAATACGGGCGAAGGCCTGTTGTGCCTCGGCCGTGAGGGGAAATTGCGTGGACTGGATCAGTGGGCGGGCCTTGTCCACGTGTTGTGAGACCCACTGGGCGTAGTAAGAAAAGAACCCCAGGCATCGTTTGAGAGCCTTGGGGCAGTGGGGGAGGGGAAGCTCCATGAGGGGGCGCATGTGGTCGGGATCGGGTCTGTGCTGAATACGCACTTCTCCTTGTTATAAGTGAGGTTGAGGAGAGATGCGGTGTGGATAAATTTGGTAAGGTTGGAGTCATGGTCCTGTTGGTCGTGGCCGCAGATGGTGACATTGTCTAAGTACGGAAACATGGCCTGCAGTCCGTACCTGTTAACCATTCAGTCCATTTGTCATTGAAATACTGAGACCCCATTAGTGACGCCGAAGGGAACCCTAAGAAATTGATAGAGTTGACCGTCCGCCTTGAAGGCTGTGTAGGTCCGATTTACGGATGGGGAGCTGGTGGTAGGCGGATTTCAGGTCAATTGTTGAGAAGACCCGGTACTGTGCAATCTGATTGACCATATCAGATATGCGAGGGAGGGGGTACGCATCGAGCTGTGTGTACCGGTTGATGGTCTGGCTGTAGTCCACGACCATCCTGTGTCTCTCCCCAGTTTTAACCACCACCACTTGGGCTCTCCAGGGACTGTTGCCGGCCTCGATAATACCCTCCCGAAGAAGCCGCTGGACTTTGGACCTGACGAAGGTCTTGTCCTGGGTGCTGTACCGTCTGCTCCTGGTGGCGATGGGCTTGCAATCTGCAGTCAGATTGGCAAAGAGGGAGGGAGGGTCAACCTTGAGGGTCGTGAGGCCGCAAACGGTGAGTGGGGGTAGCGGTCCGCCAAATTTGAGTGTGAGGCTCTGGAGGTTACATTGGAAGTCCTGGCCCAGTAAAAGTGTCACACAGAGGTTGGGGAGAACGTACAGGCGGAAACTGCTGAATTCAACGCCTTGTACAGTAAGTTTGACCAGATAGAAACCCCGGATCGGGACAGAGTGGGATCCAGAAGCCAGGGAGATCCGCTGATTGGCGGGATGGACCGCGAGGGAGCAGCGCCTTACCATGTCCGGATGGATGAAGCTATCGATGCTCCCGGAGTCAAGTAGGCAGGAGGTCGTGTGGCCGTTGATGAGCACCGTCATTGAAGCGGTTACCAGGTTGCGAGGACGGGATTGGTCGAGCTTCATGGAGGCGAGTAGCGGGCGGTCGTCTGAAGAGTCCGATGAGTAGTGGCAGCGACCCGCGTCCCGTGGTCCAGTCCCGAGGGGAGGACAAAATGGCGGTGTCCGAAGTACCTGCGGGGAAGAAGATGGCGGCGCCCATGCAGCGCACGTTGTGGGGGCGGGGCAAGATGGCGGCGACCATGGAGCGCACATTGCGGGGGCGGGGCAAGATGGCGGCGCCCACTGATCGCACGTGGAGTCGGAGGAGGAAGATGGCGGCGCCCATGGTGCACACATTGCGGGGGCGACAAAAGATGGCGGCGTCCACTGATCGCACGTGGGCCTGGGGGGAGAGATGGCGGTGCCCATTGGTCGCACGTGACCCCGGGAGCAGCGGACGGTGGGGCCCATTGCGCGATCGGCTGAGGAAAGGGTGAGAGGTCGGGCGCGATAGCGGCAACTGCGCGAGCCTGACACACCGCTGCAAAGTGGCCTTTCTTGCCACAGGATTTACAGGTCGCGGCGCGGGCCGGGCAGCGCTGGTGAGGGTGCTTCTGCTGGCCGCAGAAGTAGCAGCGGGGACTCCCAGGGCGCGCGGTGCGGCGAGCAACGCAGGCATACTGCACGGGAGCGGCCCCAGTCGGGGCGGTCGGTTGCGGGGTCCACGAAGGGTAGGATGGGTGGGCCACGCGGTGGGCGGGGTAGGATTGTACGTTACGGGATGCGACCATCATAGAGAGCGCTAAAGTCTTTGTCGCCGCAAGATCGAGCGCGGCCCCTTCCAGCAGTCGTTACTGGATGGGGTCCGATGCAATACCCGTCACAAAGGCATCTCGCATGAGGAGATTGGAATGTTCCATGGCCGTGACGGCCTGGCACTCGCAGTCCCGTACTAGAGGGATAAGGGCCCGCCAGAAGTCCTCAATCGACTCACCCGGTTGCTGGACGCGAGTGGCGAGTACATGCCTCGCAAACAGAGTGTTCGTCGACTGGACGTAATTTTCTTTGAGAAGTTCCATGGCGCGGGCATAGTTCGGCGCATCCTGTATCAGCGGGAACACGCTGGAGCTCAACCTTGAGTAGAGGAGTTGAATTTTCTGAGCTTCCGATGGTGTAGGGTCCGCTGAGGTGATGTAGGCCTCGAAGACAACCAGCCAGTGGTTAAAGCCTTTTCTGGCGTTCGGCGATTGTGGATCGAGCTGCAAGCGGTCGGGTTTAATTCTGATGTCCATGATGCGGAAAATCTCACGGTAATAAATTGATGTGCTAACAATTACACACAAAGACTCGAATCGGTACAAAGAGGCTTTATTACCGTGAGATGTTATTCCTTCGACTGCAGCTGTAGAATGGCAGCTCAGGAGAACTCATGAATATTTATACTGCTCCCTGTGGGCGGAGCTAGCCGGCAGGGGCTTACCTGCAAACCTGTTATAGCAGGTACTGCTGTACATCCCCTAATACAGGCACACACATATATATATACAGTGGTGGATCACTACAGTGGTTTGGTGTGCATGGCAGATAAAGTCAATGAGGCATTTGAGGCGTTCTATAAGAACCTTTATAGGACAGAACAGAGTCGGATATGGTGAAATTTCTGGAAGGCTTGGGGTATCCTAACGTGGAGGAGGAATACAGGAAGGGTTAGAAGAGCCTTTGGGTGTGGAGGAGATCCTGACAGCTATTGGATGAATGCAGACTGGTGAGGCACCGGAGTCTGACGGGTTAAGGCGGAATTTTATAAGTAATTTTCAGGACGATTGGTACCGTTACAGTTGGCACTGTGGCGATGTTTGAGGACTCCATCGCACGGGGTTCTCTCCCTGAGACTCTGCAGCAAGCGCCATTTTCACTCCTGTTAAAAACAGATAAGGACCCGGTGGACTTCCCTACTAAATGTAGATGCTATGATATTAGCCAAGGTACTAGGTTTAAGGCTGCAGCAGTGTCTTTCTCAAGTTATCATGGAGGATCAGATGGGTTTCGTTAAGGATCGGCGATAATTGTCTAATGTGTAGCAGTTGTTAAATGTGGGGCTTGTTTCTCCAAAAATGGGGCTATGTCCCCACACCGGCGGAAAAACACTGGCGTTTTACTCCCCAGTTTCCTGCAAAAAACAAAAGGTGGTTCACTTACCTGCAGGGGGGGAGCTTCACGCAGCTTTGGCTGCGGATACGGGCCCCTGCACTTCCGGTTCCGAGTCCACGCATGCGCATGGCGGCAGTCTCCAGCGGCCGCGCTGAGTGCCATGGCGGACTCGGACCACGGATCAACATGGACAATGTAGGCCCTCCCCATCGACCACGCGCCACTGCATCTGACTGGCCCGATTGCTGTCCCAGCCGGGCAGCCGCCCATAATGCACCCCCACCCCCCCTTCCCCCGGTGCTTGATTCCCCCGCCCCCCCCCCCCCCCCCCCCCCCCAATCAGGGCGGCCACGGACTGAGTCCGCAGCCGCCGTGCGAGAGTCCTAACCAGCTACAGTTAGTTCCACGCCTTCAGGAACTCGGCCATCGGAAGCGGAGTATCGCTGGGAGGGCCTCTGGCAATGGCCCTCCTGCCGCGCCGCATAAATCGCGGGCGAGCAATTCTCCGGGACCCAGAGAATCGCGGGAGTGGTGCCGGGCCCGATTCGGTCGGGAACTTCGATTCTCCACTCCCGCACCAAACGCAATTTCGGCGGAGGACTGTGGAGAATCCAGCACGTGGCGTTGTCCCATCGAAGGGGATGGAGAGGAGGTCATTGTTGCACTGGATGCCAAGAAGGCTTTTGACAGGGTAGAATGGGGGTTTTTGTTTGTGGTCAAGGAAAAGTTTGGGATAGGGCCTAAATTTGATCGTGGGTATGGTTGTTATATAAGGCACTGAAGGCCAGTGTCCACACAAACAAGGTGAGTTTGAGGTATTTTCAGGTGAACAGGGAAATGAGTCAGGATTCCCTGCGTTTCTCCCACCCCTCACCCCCCCCCCCCCCACCCCCCCCCCCCCCCCCCCACCCCCCCACCCCCCTTTCTTGTTTGCATTGGTGATAGAACCTTTGGCCATTTCCCTGAGAGTTTCAGATAGGCGGAGGGGTATAATGGCAGGTGGGGGTGGGGGGTCATGGAGCATACCGTGTCCCTGTACACTGAGGGTCTTTGGGCAGCATGGGCAGTACAGCGGTTAGCACTGTTGCTTCACAACTCTGGGGCTCAGTTTCGATTCCTGACTTGACGTGCGGAGTCTGCACGTTCTCCCTGTGTCTGTGGGTTTCCTCCGGGTGCTCCGGTTTCTTCCCACAAGTCCCGAAAGACCTGCTGTAAGGTCATTTGGACATTCTGAATTCTCCCTCTGTGTACCCGAACAGGCGCCGGATTGTGGCGACCAGCGGCTTTTCACAGTAACTTCAGAGTTAATGTAAGTCTACTTGTGACAATAAAGATTATTATTATTATTCCGTATGTGACAGATCCAATCCCCAGAATGGGTGATAAAATGGCACTGTTGAAGCATTTTTGCACTTTGGGTGTTTACCCATGAATTCTCTTCCACAACACGACAAACGCCGACCCCAGTAAATACCGGAGCCCACGTGTCCCATCTGACATAAACCATTGCTTTTGGCAAGTGACCTCAGAAGAATGTTTGAGAGACTGGTACTGTCGTATCTATTTCACAAACCATTGCCACGATGAATAATGGGAACCTACAGGTCTTTGTTATGATGACTCAGGAAAGACAGAATGAAGTGCCTCAAAGTACTCTGGCGGGATTCTCCGAGCCCACGGCGAATGGGAGAATCGCCGGGGATGCGGGAAATTCCCGCCACACCGCTCTGATTCCGGGACGCGATTCTCCAGCGACTGGAGAATCAGCAGCAATCACACCCACGCAGTCGCTGGGGCGCCGGTCGGGTGCTGATGAAATAGGCCCCCGTGGCAATTCTGCGCGTTCGACCGACCAAACCCCAGCTGAGTCCCGCCGGCGTGGTTCCAACCTGGTACCACCCGGTGGGAGCTTGGACCCGCGGCCACGGTGGACGTCCTGGTGGGGGCTGCACGGGGTCCAGACCCACGACCGGGGGCTTCCAATTGGCAGGCGCCCGCAATCTGGAGGGGGCCTACCTCCTTCCGCGTGGGCCCGATGTAGGTCTCCGCCATGTTGTGCTGAGCCAGCAACTATGCGTATGCGCCGGCGCAGAGAAGGCCGGCGCGTGCATCTGTGGACCCGCCCCAGCTGTGCAGGGACACCTTTTGGCACCGGAGCAGCGCTCAGCGCTCCGGCGCCGTGCTGGCCCCCTGAAGATCGCTGAATCACTGGGCCAGGAGACCAGTTGATGCAGGCATACACCACTCCGGTGTTTACGCCGGCGTCAACACGTAGCCGGCATTTTGGAGAATCCAGGCTCATAAATTCAGATGACTCGTCAACTGCTTGATGTTTATTCTCATAATCAGAATCTACATCTTAACACTTTGACTTCCAAAGTAACTCCTTCAACCAAAAATAGCAGGTTTTCGTTGTCCATAATTAATAACTGGCTTATTCCTTACTCAAAATCTACAGGGCATGATTCTCCAGCCTCTTTGTGCTCTCACTCGAGCGGAACGAGGCCAGTAAATAGCGAGAGAGTAGGAAAACGAGAGTGGGCGGAGCAGCTTCCTCACCATCCCCTCCTCACCGGCCAGACTGACCTGAAGCGGACGGTTAGCTGAGGGGGTTGTATCTTGTCGATCTCCGCACCTGACTCTCTGCTCCTTCCTCCCGCTGTCGAAGCTGCGGCTCCCACCCAGCGCTTATCAGCCGGAGGATGTGTAACTGCGTCTGACGTCACCCCGTAGGCCCACCCTCCCTTGTCTTCCGGGTGCGGAGTCGGCTGCCATTTCCTAATGCCCGCCTCCTTCTGAATGGGGTTCAGGATTTCTATCATCCATAGAAACTTTGCTTCTGAGACCAACAGGATACCTGATGGAAAATCCACAGGCCTGCCTTTCACCAGGAAGAAAACCTAACATTTCTCCAGCTCTTTCCACAACCTTGGGAGGTCCCAAACCCTGAATTGCCTGTGAAGTAATTCTGAAGTTTAATTCACTGTTGCAATGTAGGAAAGGTGACAGCCAATTTCTGCACAGCAAGATCCCACAAACAGCAATGAAATAACTGGAGCTGGCTTTGCCGCATCCCAACGCTGAAATTGCAGCCAGCGGTGGGTTGGAGAATCCAGTTTGATGGCGTAATTGGGCCCGGCGCCAGTTCGGCAATTCTCCGGGCACCGAAAAGCGGCGTCACCGGGGAGTATGCCGCACCACCAGGGGCCATTGCCAGAGACCCGCTCAGCAATCCTCCGCCCCCGACCGGCCGAGTTCCCGACTGCGTGGAACTAACCTGGTAATGCCGGTCGGGATGTTCGTGTGGCGGCTGCGTACTCAGTCCACGGCCGTCATGGTCGGGGGGCAGGACGATCAGAGGCCGGGTGGGGGTCTTATAGGTGGCCGGGGAATGTTCGTGCGGGGTTGAGTGTCGGGCACTTGGCCGATTGGGTGGGTCCGCTTTGTGGGTCTACCTCCGCGCTCCGAGTACTTCATGGAGCACGGCGTGGCCGCTGGAGGTCGCCGCCATGCACGTGCGTGACCTCTGACCCAGAAGTGCGGGGGGCCCTTATCTGCAGCAAAATCTGCGAGATTTACTCTGGGTCCCTGCTAGCCCCTGCTATGAATTTGTGTCACTTTTTTTCCAGGATTTTAATAATAATAATAATAATAATAATAATAGCTTATTGTCACAAGTAAGCTTCAGTGAAGTTACTGTGAAAAGCCCCTATTTGCCACATTCCGGCGCCTGTTCGGGGAGGCCGGTATGGGAATTGAACCCGCGCTGCTGCCTTGTTCTGCATTATAAGCCAGCTGTTTAGCCGACTGTGCTAAACCAGCCTCAGGAGTAAAACTCCACGGTTTTAACGCCGGCGTGGGGAC
This sequence comes from Scyliorhinus canicula, assembly GCF_902713615.1. Taxonomy (NCBI): domain Eukaryota; kingdom Metazoa; phylum Chordata; class Chondrichthyes; order Carcharhiniformes; family Scyliorhinidae; genus Scyliorhinus; species Scyliorhinus canicula. The sequence goes on from NC_052149.1 coordinate 95,217,929, forward strand.
ATTGTCTCAATAATGGAGAATCCTGTTATATTACAGGGGTGTAATATATATGCTACTCATTTGTCTTGCTGAGTTATCCTTAACTTGATGATAAACAGTTAAAGTTTTCCAGTTGTTGACAAATTATTTATTGAGTAACAAAATAATATCTTTGTGAGTTCTTTATTTTAATACTTTGACGAGTAGCAGAATTAACAAAGATTGAATTAAATTAACAATGAATATAATACACTACACTCTGAGCTGGTCACACCTCTATCCTCTAGCTACAACACATACGAAGAGAGCGGGAAAACTGCTTGAGCTTGCTTATATACTCCCTGTTAGTGTTGCCCTCTAGTAATCATCTGACTGTACTGACTGTAGCCATCTGGGATGGCCACTTCCAACCAAGCACAGAGCATCTCGCAAAGATTGATGGGTAAAATGGACAAGCCAAGAGTCAGGCAGGTTCTGAGCCTCATATTTGTCAGCAAAGTCCAGATGGTATCGAAACCACGTCCCATTAGCATGTTAATCAGGCTGATTAGCAGATGATGGCCCATCTCCCCCAACACAAAGGACTGGCACTCCAGCAACCGGGACAGTCCCAGACATTTCGGCGCCACTCCCTGTCCAAGAGAAACACAAACAGCGGAGTCAATGACCGCTTGAGACACGCCCAGTCATCCAGATCCTCGCCCACCTATTGGCTAAGGGATCGAACGGAGTGATCAGGGATCACCCAATTAGTGAGGCCCAAATCGAAGGACCGCCTAAAAGAGCGCGAAAGCCCCCAAGTATAAAGGAAGAGTTCGCCATATGCTCGCTCTCTTTTGGCCTTGGTACCCCGGTCACGGTCATCGCCAATCGCAGCAACACCAGAAGCAAGTCCGAGTTCAATGCCCACTACCAGACGGATGAGCCCAGTTGAGCATCAGTTACCCCTCTGAACCCAAGAGATCCAGAATTGAACAGCGGCCACTGTTTCCTGACCGAAACTGGGTGCCCGAAGTTAAGTACAGGTTGTCTTAGTAATAGGTGTAGTTGACTAGTAGTGTTTATGTTGCATGACTGATTGTATGTAAATAAAGTACCCTTGACCTTGAACTAACTAACTGGTGTTTGGCTCTTTGATTGATAGCCGGTTGAAACTTGTGGTGGTATCATTCGATACCTGGCGACTCTAAGCATTCAAAAGCAGTCCAAAGATGTGCGGGTTAGGTGGATTGGCCATGATAAATTGCCCGTAGTGTCCTAAAAAGTAAGGTTAAGGGGTGGGGGGTTGTTGGGTTACGGGCATAGGGTGACACGTGGGTTTGAGTAGGGTGATCATGGCTCGGCACAACATCGAGGGCCGAAGGGCCTGTTCTGTGCTGTACTGTTCTATGTTCTATGTTCTATTCGGACATAGGCAATATAGAAAGAAGGCAAATTGACTAATTGCCCTAATTGGGACAGAGCCAGAGTAAAGACCATAGTAAAGAGAAATCGGCAACAGTTATTGGTGACATCTGACGGGACTCGACCCAGAAGTGACCGTATCACGAGAGAACCCACAAAAGCATTTGAATTAGAATCCAAATTGGCAAAGTAAAAGAAACCACAAGCGAAATTAGTATCGATCAAACCTCCAGAATTCAGAAGTGTGTAATTTGCATGCGTAGTAACAAAGGGATACAAGGTAAACTAGATAGATTTTCTTGCGTGAAACTTTTGGGAGTTGTGTAAACCGGAAAATAGCTTGAGCCATACCCGTGTTTGCATCATCGCTTTATTCCCCCTTGTTCCAAATTTCCGGTAAGAGACAGAAGAGTATTTGTAGGGATGGTTATGAAGGCAATGGAACGCCTTATGCATCCACAAGAGCCCGAGGTCGCAGCGACCAATAGATCAGAACAGTGTCCCATTTGGGAGGAAGAGATTAGGAAATACTTAAAGGGGACAGGATGGCCCCTATGGTCTGAGTTCTGCGCGAATGAAGAGACAAGTCCTGGCAGCATAGGACAGACTTGGTGGGACAGCCTGACCGAGATCCATAATAGAAATATGACTAAGGTTCGTACGCCGATGGCAATCGCGTCCTGTCTGGCACAATTGTGAGGCACAGAGGAGGTCGTGAAGACGCTCTGCAGGCAGCTAGAGAAGAAAGAGAGAAGTAGAGAGGGAGATTTTAAGTGAATGCGAGAAGTTAAATGTGCAGCTCCGAGAGCAGTTAGCAGCGAAGGACAAGGAAATGGATGATGTCAAGAGGGCACATCAATCCTGTCTCGCCCAATTTAACAGCTTCCAAATCCAATATGATAAGGCCTACCAGGACACACAGTGTGCTGTACAGGCAAGAGAAGAGACAGAGAACCAGGTAGAACAATTGAGGAAACAATGCGATGATTTGAAGGCAGCCCTCCGAGCACTCTACAGTTCCACAACGGAACAGAGGCAGAGTTCGGTGGACTATGCCAAATGCAGGCAGCAAATTGCAATGTTGCAATCCCTGCTATCAGTTCAAAATGGGTTTAGACACCTTTGGCCCACAGCTAGACCAGGAAGACGGGCCAGATTGGCAGGAACTCAGTGAAACGGCCCAACGGTACATAAGCGAGGCCGAGAATCAAAATAGAGCCGCTCAGGCCCTGAAGAGAAAAGCACCCGCACCACTGACTGCACAGGCAGCACCCAACCCAATGAACCCCATTACCACATAGCGCAGGGTTACCACAGAAGACCAACCCGATTTTGTCTAGACCACCCCATTATCGATCACCCAGTTATGAGATGCCTGCAAGAAGATAGAGACTTTCCACCCCACATCAGATCCACATCACTACTTTGACTTAGTAAAACAACAGACCCTCATGTACGGTTTAGACGAGCCGGAGCAGGTTAAGCTCATAGGTATGTGCTTACACCCGTCAGTAAGTTCAGCCCTTCCCGACCCACAAAATGTAGGAGCAGGTAGTCTCCAAGAAATGAAAACGGTCATTTTAGACGCCATAGGATATAACAAAGGAGATCCGGTAGACGGATTCAACCATTGCAGGCAGAAAAAGGGAGAGCATCCAACAGCGTTTGCTGGACTCCTTTGGATCCATTTCACTGCGGTATTCGATGAATTAGCCCGCGCCCATTTATCAGCAGACAATACGACCATCGACTACCGAGAATTGAACAAAGCAACTCTCCGAGCAGCCCACACCGTTGCCACGAGTCCCGAAACCATGTTGACAGGGACTCCAGTCGAAATTTTTCTCTGTATTAGGCATCAGTAATGGCTTTTGGTCCATACCACTGGACAAAGCACGGCAGTATAAATTTGCGTTCACTTTCCAGGGACAGCAGCACACGTGGACGTACCTTCCACAACTCCCCCTCCATCATTCACAGATGATTGGCAAACGGAATATCTAAATTTTCACGCCCCGAATGCCTTGTTCAGTATGTGGACGACTTGCTCCTACAGACTGACACCAAGGAAGAGCACATCTCACTTCTTTCTGAATTATTAGAACTCCTTACTGCGATTGGATGCAAAATTAACCCCAAGAAAGCCCAAATCCTTCAGGAACAGGTCACTTATTTAGGTACAGTCATCATGCATGGGAAGCGTGAAATAGAACTCAAACAGATTGATTCCATTGTAAATTTCCCCTTTCCCCAGAACATTACAGCCCTCCGGTAATTTTTAGGACTGGTTGGCTATTGTTGGAACCATATCGACGGATTAGCCACAAAAGCAGCCCCACTCTCCAAGTTACTAAAGAAACAGGCCCCATGGAAATGGCTTCCACAGCACACGGATGCCGTGGATGCATTGAAACTGAGCACAGCCCCCACTTTGCAAGCCACCGATCCACACTCCCCGTACGCGGTAGAGGTAGCGACCACCGACTGAACCCTTTCGGCCGTACTCCTGCAGGAAAGGCACAATCATCTGGGACCCGTAGCCACTGCCTCACGAGTCTTAGATCCGGTCGAACAAGGATTTTCAGCCTGCGAGAAGCACCTATTAGCAGTTTTCTGGGCGGTACAGTACTTCTCGTACATAACTGGACTCAACCCAATAACCATTTTGACCAAGCACACCCCGACACAGCTTTTATTGGACGGTAGATTAAAAGACGGCAAAGCAAGCCAAGCTTGAGCAGTGCGATGGATCCTACTCCGGCAGGGACACAACATCACGGTAAAACGGACCAAAACGCACACGTTTCTGGCCGATAACTTGCATTATTCAGGGACCCCACAAGAGTGCACGATCATAGCTCCAAAACATACCACAGTACCCTTTGTTCCAAAGTCAGTACCAAGAAAGACAGATATTGGACCCCAGCCCATTGACAATGCCCTCAGAATTCATGTTGACGGATCCTCCACAGTCCTTGAGGGAAAAAGGATAACAGGCTGTGGCATTTATGTAGAGGACGCGCAGGGACGCGCTTTAGAAGAGATAGCTTTAAAGTTGCCTGGACACTTAGGTTCGCAGGCAGCCGAGTTAGCGGCCATTGCTTACATTGTCCAGCAGCCCGATTCGTCCCGACCCCTGCAGACATATATTTGGACAGTTTCTCCGTCTGCAACAGCCTTACGGAATTCCTATCCCTGTGGGAATCGAGAGGATTTATTTCCGCGGACAGAAAACCTCTACCCTCAGCCCCACTACTAAATCATATCCTTCAGACAGCTAAAGGCAGAGAATACGGCATCATCAAAGTATGAAGTCACCATCGTTTCTCCCCACCCGGTAATGTGAAAGCTGACGCCCCAGCGAAGGCAGGCTCACGACCTGGCCACTTTTGGCAACCCCCCCGAGAGTGCCCCAGTACACACAGTTCAGGTCTCACAGCCCAACATCCAAGACCTAGCCCAGGCACAAAAAGAAGACGAAGCATGAAAGGAGATTTTAAAAGGAAACTTCCCAGCTCCCTATGCCAACTTTAGAAATTCTTTGATGGTCCATGAGGGAATCGTTTTAAAAGATGGAGTTTATGTAGTCCCCACCCAGGACAGGAACAAGATAATTTGCAATTTCCATGACGGACATGGACACTAAGGGATTGAATCCCCCATTGCCCACCTCAGACCCCTCTGCTGGTGGCTTGATTTGAAAACCGACGTGTCCCACTACATCGAAAATTGTTTAATTTGTGCTCAAATAAACCCCGATAGGTATGTGAGAAAAGCCCAGCTCCGACACACCCGCCCTGTAAATAGCCCGTGGACAAACCTCCACTTAGATTATATTGGCCCCCTCCCCCCCTGCAGAAATGGTTACAAGTATGTCTTAGTAGTGATAGACATATTTACGAAATGGGTCGAGGTGTTCCCACTGAGAACAATCACAGCGAAGGCCACCGGAACAGATTTTTACAAGATGGGGAATCCCCCGTAGTATTGAGTCGGTCCAAGGTTCCCACTTTACGGGAAGAGTTATGAAAAATGTAATGATGATATTTGGAATTAAACAAAAGTTCCACATTGCCTGCCACCCGCAGTCCAGCAGCATAGTGGAGCGCATGAATCGTACGCTAAAAGCCACCCGTAGGAAAATAGTGCAGCAGCACAATGCAACATGGGACTACAACGGTGCTTGCATTCACACTGATGTTTATTAGGAATACAGTGTCGAGCTCAACAGGATATACCCCCCATACCCTCAGGACTGGACGACCCATGAAGGGTACCGAATACCTATTCGGACTTGATTTCGCCAGCCCCACAGTTACCTTAATTTCTTGATACAGTTTCTTCTTTCGGTCTCACACCAACGTTCTTGATACAGTCATAATTATTCGTCTGTCGCCACATGGCAGTTAGTGAAACAAGTTTGCCTGCACCCATATTGTTACAAATTTGTTCCGCTCTTGGAAGGTCACTCAGGCAGTGGAGTAACGGCACTGATCCCCGCCATGCCTGAAGATCCCCAATACATTTGGTCAGCCAAACTCGGGTAGTGGAGCAACGGCACTGATCACCGCCCTACCCGGGGATCCCACCCATTCTTGCCCTGCCGCAGATCATACGCACCACCCCATTCGACTACTTGGTTTCAAAACTCTTTTTCTGGGGGTTTTTTGAGTCCTGTGGTTTAAAGAATGCACTTTGCCACAACTATTGTCCTTCAGTTGCTATTCTCCTGCATACTATTTACATGTAAGAAACACTTGGTTGGAAAAACTAGTTTGCAGAGGACAGATAAATTATCCGCCCGCTCAGCTCATTGACCACAGGCTGCGAGAGTGCTCGCACCTTTTTTTTTGGGATGTCTTGTCTCCGCAAATGGTTGTTTTAAAAAAAAATGAGTGAGTCACATATGGTGACAATTATAATGGGAGAATTGACATTACAGAGGCACAGACGGAAATACGAGATGTTAAACAACACGATGATAACAGACACTATGCTTGTTCCCTTAGAGAGATACAAAGACACTCGACCGTGAAGGAAAACCAAAACAAGATGAAGACGACCCTGATAATCGGCATAATGATCGTCGCTGGAACAGTCCAGTTGCATGCGTTACCTACCTTCACCTCCCTCACCACACAGGCCCCGAACACAACACCCCCAGCCCGGACACTACACCCTACATAGACCCAGCCACCGATACCCCCACATGGTGTGAGAACCTCACCAAGTGGTATTCCCTGTCATACACAGTGGAAGCCTTACTAGTAATAACCATATTTACAGACAATTAGATTGCGGAAATGGAAACGGAGAGCCTCCTGTCCCCCAGTATATACATTCAGAGCCCCTTTCCTCAGACTCCAGCAGACCCCACACTCTCTGAACCTTTTTCTTTAATAAATTCCGTGGTTGGTGTTTTGTGAATAAAGTTTATTTTTCTGTGTATGTAAGTGTCCGTGACAGGAAGAAATGCGATGCTGCTATCGAATATTTTTGTATTGTAACCTAAGTTTTTGGATTGTAAATAGCAGCATGAGTGTAGTCTAATTAGAGGCAGTTAGAGGTTCCCCTTTTACTGAATGTTAAATGGCCCCTAGGAATTCTTAGACATGTGTTGTTTAGGGAAATTAGGTCAATGTTTTTGGACCAATAGGACAGAGTAGAGTAGAACCTGTCCTTGCTTAAGGATACCCAGCATCCCAAGAAACAAAGCAGACCCAATATTGTGATCCTTCACGCTTCGCGTTGTGGATCAAGAGGACGGAGTGTAGCCATCTGAGACGGCCACCTCCAACTAAGCACAGAGCAACTAATTCACTGATTGCCCTAATTGGGACAGAGCCAGAGTAAAGAACAGAGCAAAGAGAAATCGGCAACACTCTCTGATCATGTATTTGCGTATACATGGATCACTACAAATCCAGCCCCTGGTTTTTGGCCAGATTCTGGCGTGAGGAGCTGACGCTGGGTCAGGATGGAGCTGCTGCTCTTAGATTTACCGACTGTTTAGTTGTCTGACCATATTCCACCAGATGGTTCAGCTTTGTACAACTTGTGAAAACGAAGCAACTTCCTTCTGTGTTCAGGGCATTACATCATTATGTCTGTTGCTTCCGCATATTTTTCTGCTTTGATTCTTTGTACTTTTCTTTCATCCTGGAGCAGCTTTGCCACTAACCTGCTGACCTCTGCCATCATTAATGATGCGGTGTTCATAGAACCTCCTTGACCCCTTCGTTGCTTAATTGGTTAGAACTGTGGCTTCACAGCGGCAGGAGCCCAAGTTCGATTCCCGGCTTGGGTCACTGTGTGGAGTCTGCATATTCTCCCCGTGTCTGCGTGGATTTACTCGGGTGCTCTGGTTTCCTCCCACAAGTCTCAAAAGACGTGCTGTTAGATAATTTGGACATTCTGAATTCTCCCTCTGTGTACCCGAACAGGTGCTGGAATGTGGCGGCTATGCGCTTTTCACAGTAACTTCATTGCAGTATTAATGTAAGTCTACTTGTAACAATAAAGAGTATTATTAGATTATTATTATTATACTGGTTGTGCACATGGGTGTTTATTGTGTTTTACAATTCCCCAACCTTAGAATGGTGCTGCCCCCTCCTGTACCCCTGCCCTCTCACCCCCTACATACCACCCTCCCCCACACCCCCTCCCTGGTACACTCAGTGATCCTCGATGTGCTTTGCCCTACTAGCTCTACCGCTACATCTAGGTGTAACCCCAGGATGCACATCTGTGGTGGAGGCAGCCAGCTGCCTACCATGTCCCGAGACCTTCATTGACCCTGGCGTGCATCCTTTTGGGCTCTGTGGTCGGAAGGTCCAGGTTCACGTGTCAGTAGCACATGCAATTGCCGGCTGTGAGATGTAGCCTCATCAGAAAGGTGGAACTCAAGGGAGCTGGTGGCCACCGTTGCCACTCCATGGGGCGGGTCCTGGTTGGCACTCAGCACCCTCTCATCTCGCCCGGTGCCCATAGGGCCCTGGGGTTCACCTTGGAACGGAGGGGCAGCTGGTTAGAGCCCCAGCTGCCCCTGCATCGTCTGGCTCTGCCAGCCCTGGCGGTTCCCCATGGTCCGCACCATCGGGTCGATGCACTCGCAAACTGTGATTGGGACAAGCTTTGCAGCGCCTCAGCCGTGCCCATCTGAGAGCGAGACATGTCCCGCAGGACCTCATCAAGGTCAGCCTGGTGCTGGGTCACATGCCCCAGTGAGGCAGGCATTCTGATGAGACCCTCAGCCATGGCCGTCACCGACTGCACGACACCTTGGGCATCTTTGATAATGGTGTCAACGTCATGCACCAGGCTCCACTGCAGTCGCCACCCTAGCAGTGTTGGCCTCGGTGCTACACATTGCGGGTGACATCTCCAGCGCCCGTAGCCTCTGGGACTCCTCCAAGCGGCTATGGATCTGCTGGAGTGATGCTAACATTGCCCTCTGAATGTCCCGGCCCTAATGTTTCCATCAGCTCCGGGATGACCTCTTCCACAGACTCAGCATCAGGCTGGGGCCCAGCTGGGTCCTGGGATCCAGCAGACCTCCGACTGCTGTCTCACCTGGGGGTTCCTGCCTCCACCTGATGTGCATCAGCAGCTGTGTGGTGCTCACCAGATTGTGTCCCAGAAGCCTGACCACTAACATTTCCCACCGAGGTGTGTGTATCTGCGCTGGTGGAGGGTGGGGATGACAGCTGTGATGCAGCTATTATGGTGGCATCGTCAGGGCTCTCCCAGGTGGTCTCATGGGAGGCTGGAGAGGAGGCCACCTGGGATGGGCCAGCACTGTCGGCTGAAAGACCTATGGGAGAATGGGTATGTGGTCAGTGGGAGGGATGGGTCAGTTAGTAAGGCAATAATAACTCATGTTTGACAGGTCCTCCGGATGGAGCCCGGTGGTTCTTCACCTCTGTGGTGCCCATCAGCCTCCGCGTTGGTGACTGCTCTGTCCTCGGCCACCCCAGTCACCTCAGGGTCTGTTTTTCGAATGAGGTGAGGATTCTTATGTCCGACCCACCACCACCAGTCTGGGCCTCTCCGGGCGATTATGAGAGAGCTTTTCCTGAGGAGACACAGAGAGGGCATCATTAGCCACGCGCGTGGTTCACAGTGGTGGGAGAGGGGGTGTGAAGGAAGGGTTGGAGGGGGTTGAAGGGTGAGGGAGGTGGAGGGAGATTTTGGGTTGCATGGAGAGTTGGGGGTGGACGCTCCCATGGGAACGGAAAGGTCTTGGGGGGGCATTGGTTTTTGCGGGGGCGTTGGTGCCCACTCACTCGTGCTTGTCTGGTGTAGCTCGTTGCCCTTTTTCCTGCACTGGAGGCCGGTCCTCCTGGTCACACCTTCACCAGGCCGAGCGCTGGGAAACCTGCGGCAGTTCCCGCTCGCTCCCACACTTCAGGATTTTTCCAACTAATCACGTCCATAGATTCCAATGTCACATGACGATGCAATTTTTTTTTAACAGGCCAATACATCCAGAAAAATATTCCTTATCCAATATTTATTTAAATAATACTTTCAGTCTCTGTTACAAGATCACAATTAGAATGAAAATATAAGAACAATGGTAAATTAGATTAAGAACAACAGTGTAATTACAAGATACATTTACCTTATTTTTCTATTAAAATGTTTTTTAAAAAGGTGATGTTAGATTCTGAATTAAAATTCTCTGCTGAACATAAACTCTTTAATTTTACCTGCCACTAAATAACACTGACCATTAAATTACTATTTTTATAGAAATAAGCATATGAAGGCCTTCAGACAATCCTGAACACAAGAGATACTATGGCTGGTCCCATCTTATACTTCTTTCCAGGTTTGCATAGATTCAGAAGTGTGACATCTTGATGATGGCTAGGTGCCATCACAGGTTGATGAAACGACAAGCTGATATCCATTGCACAGGAAGAAATGCTGTGGACGATCATAAACATTGTTCAGCTCTCTAGTTAATGGGAAAAGCCATATGTCTTAACTGTTAATTTAAGAATTCTGTCGACTTAATGGACAAAGCCATATGTCTTAACGACTAATGTAAGAAGTTTCCATTTCCTGTTAACTCCTAAAGCACCTAATCATTGCTTGCAAGTACACAAAGGAACAATTATTCTTAAAAACAATCCTGAGGTCACTTCTGTAGAAGGTGAAAAGGGGTATTTTCAGTTAGGATAAAGTGTGTGTGTACTCATTTAGTATGGGCTGTATTAGTGTACAGTGTTTATATTAAAAATACTGAATTCAGGTGGACAAAGGTGTGGTATGTTTTTTTGAAGCCCACAAATTAAACTAGGAATAAGCTTCATACCCTGATGCAGTACTTCACCGTGGCAGCACGATAGCATTGTGGATAGCACAATTGCTTCACAGCTCCAGGGTCCCAGGTTCGATTCCGGCTTGGGTCACTGTCTGTGCGGAGTCTGCACATCCTCCCCGTGTGTGCGTGGGTTTCCTCCGGGTGCTTCGGTTTCCTCCCACAGTCCAAAGATGTGCAGGTTAGGTGGACTGGCCGTGATAAATTGCCTTAGTGTCCAAAATTGCCCTTAGTGTTGGGTGGGGTTGCTGGGTTATGGGGATAGGGTGGAGGTGTTGACCTTGGGTAGGGTGCTCTTTCCAGGAGCCAGTGCAGACTCGATGGGCCGAATGGCCTCCTTCTGCACTGTAAATTCTATATGTATTTATTACCTATATATCCCCAGTGACTAAGCAACTCTTCTCTTTGAATTTAATATGAAAGGCAACAATATTTTGATTTTATGCATCTTATCCATGGACTTTCAAAAGATCTAAAATATGGCACTGCACAACAAACTCATGACTGAAGTCAGCTCGCTTGGAGTTAAGAGGCAAGCAGCAGAGTGGATGGGAAACTGAATACAGAACTCAAAACTGAGAATCGAGGTTAAAAATAGTTACTCAGATTGGCACAAGGTGTTCCATCGGTTCAGTGCCAAGTCCACTGTTGTTTAATATTTATATTAATTGCGTTTTAGAAATCAAAGGTAGAATATCAAAATTTGTGGACAATCCCAAGTTGGTGGGGCGGAGTGTTAGGGAGTATCATTAATACTGTGGAAGACTATGACAAAATGCAAGAAGATAGTAACAAATGGATGAGTAATTGGCAAACTTATTTCAATGCATATAATTAGGGGGTGATGCATTTGGTAAGAAAAGTAGAGAAGCCACGTAATCCTTGGAAAATAATTTGAATGGGCTGGAGCTGCAAGGTGGGCTGGAGGTTCACAATCATTAAAAATTGTAATGCAGATTAGAAAGGAATGAAAAAATTCTGGGGTTCAGTTCCAAGGAAATAGAATTCAAAATAGAACTTTGGTTGTGTTTTTACCTGCCTGCTGACCATAGACTGGGGACTAATGGCAATCCCACAATCCTTAGGGAGTATGAGCTTCCCCAATTTGGGGGGGGGGGGGGGGGGGGGGGGGTGGCAGCGGAGAAATCATTAGCAGAGTCTCTGTATAAATAGAGCTGGCCAGTATAGAACCAGCTAGAGAGGAGTGAGCAGCAAGGGAGTATTGCGGCTGTTGTGTTGTTATGTAATTGTAAATAAAGTTATTTCTTTCTATTCTACAAACTCGTGCTGGATTCTTTGTGGCCCTCCCAAAACTGGCGATGAGGGTTAAAGTGAATAGCTGTCTACACTGCTGAAGCTACCTCCCTGGATTGTTGTTGGATACAGGTTGGAAGTTTTTTTCCTGTTACATCATGCCACTTTATGGACGTTTAGATGTCTTTGATACTGCGCTGGAAAGTTGGAACCAGTACACACAACGGATGCGTTACTATTTCCGGGCAAACAACATCACCGAAAGCAAGTGCCCGGTGGTCATTTTGCTCACCACCTACGGCCTGCATACGTTTGGGGTGATTAAGAGCCTTACGTACCCAGCTGTGCTGGACACCAAGACGTTTAATGAACTTGTGACCTTAGTGGAGCAACATTTTAACCCAATCCCGTCCACGATAGTCCAGCGTCACCGGTTTAATACCGTTGAGAGGACCACCAGTATGTTTATGTCCACCACTTCACTGTTGTGACTGATCATAAGCCTCTGCTGGGACTTTTCCGAGAGGATAAGCCAATACCGCCCATTGCTTCTGCATGGATCCAGCGCTGGGCTTTGTTGCTCGCTGCCTACGAGTATTCTCTGGAGCATAAACCAGGGACCCAGATAGCGAATGCCGATGCACTGAACCGATTTGCCTTTGTCGACCGGCCTCATGTTGACCCCACGACCGGTGAGGTGGGTTGCAACACTAAATTTTATGGACTCCTTCCCTGTCACGGTATCACAGATCCGTGAGTGGACCAAGACGGAGCCAGTCCTCAAAGGTTCGGCACATAGTCCTGTATGTTGGGACAGAATTGCTGTCAGAATTTAGCATGGAAGTCGGTATCCTGGACAGGAGCTGAGACTTGCATAATGGGTATCTAGGTGTGACCAAAATGAAAATGTTGGCATGGAGTTATGTCTGGTGGCGAGTGGGTTCCTGGTGTTATCTTTCGCCGTCTCTTACCAGGTGCAAGCCCAGGGTCGTGTCCAGCACAATCATGTAAACCACGGTCAGTCCAGAAGGCCACTTCTTCCAAAGGTTCCCTGCCCCCAGAGCTCACATCTACAGCTGCAGAGACCAGACACAGTGGGGGGGGGGGGGGGGGGGGGGGGGGGGTGGGGGGGTATTCCTCACGATCTTCCTCTGGCGCAGCACTCAAAGCCTGCGCAGGTCATTGCAGAACCGTGTGGCGATAGGGACGCTGAGATGACGGAGGCAGTGGACTCCAACTCCGAGATGGAGTCACTGGACGCCTCAGATGGGGAGTCTTTGGTCCCACGGGCTGTGGATGTACAGCCATTACGCCGTTCACCATGGAAGCGCCGTTCTCTGTCTCATTACACGTCGCCGATCCAGCGGCATGTGTAAACGGTGTTTGGCTTGCGGCAAAACTAGTCCGCCGTCCTCCTTCGCCAGGGTCTTTGGTGGATTCCTTTGACTTGGGGGGGGGGGGAGATGTTATAACCTTCCTGCTTACCACTGGCTGGGGGCTAATGGCAATCCCACAATTCTTGGAGTATGAGTTCCCCCAGTGAGGGGGGGTGGAGAAATCATTAGCAGAGTCCCTGAATAAATGGAGCTGGCCAGCATTGAACCAGCTAGAGAGGAGTGAGCAGCAAGGGAGCTCTGGAAATAAAGTTATTTTTTTCTATTCTACAAACTTGTGCTGGATTCTTTGTCACCCTCACAAAAGATTGGAACACACTTAAAGTATTCTGTGCAAAATTTAATTCTGAATGTAACAAAAATGATATAAAAAGCACTCGAGAATATACAAAAAAAATTACAAGCTTGTTGTCAGAATGGAGAGGATACAACCAACTAGAAAGAGTGAACAGTCTAGGCTCTTCTCGAGAAAAGAGAAGACTGAGAGGTGACATGATAGAGGACTTTAAAATTATGAAGGTGTTGAATAATGAGGTCGTATGAGGGAGTCCAAAACTCGGTGCCATAAATATATAATTCATTCACAAATTGAATGAGCAGTTCACGAGAACCCTCCACACTTTGATAGTATGTGTGGAAATTATCACCACATACGGTAGTTGAAGAAAATAGCACAGATGTATTTAAATAGCAGCTAAATAAGTGCATGAGACATAGAAAAAAAGGATGTGTTGATAGGGTGAAATGAAGCAAGGTGAGAGGAGGATCACGTGAAGCAGCACGGTAGTGTAGTGGTGGTTAGCACAGTTGCTTCACAGCTCCAGGGTCCCAGTTTCAATTTCCTGCATGGGTCACTGTCTGTGTGGAGTCTGCGCGTTCTCCCCGTGTGTGCGGCGGGGGTTTACTCCGGGTGCTCCGGTTTCCTCCCACAGTCCAAAGATGTGTGGGTTAGGTGGATTGGCTGCGCTAAATTACCCTTGGTGTCCAAAAAGGTTAATTAGGGTTATTGGGTTAAGGGGATGAGGTGGAGAAGGTGTGTTCTGCAGTGGGGTTCTCTTTCCAAGGGCCTGTGCAGACTCGATGGGCCGAATGGCCTACCTGTGCACTGTAAATTCTATGATACTATGAAGCATAAACACCAGCAGAGTCCAGCTGAGTTAAATGTTGTGTTTCTGTGCTGTGAAATCATATGTAACTTTGAATATTCAGTTAGCCAAATGTTTCAAGAATGTAACGATGCTTATGTTATATTTAAACAATAGAATTTTGTCATTCAATCCGTAAATAATTTGGTGAACATGCTGTTCTCTTTGGGATACGTGTCTTTATCTCTTTCTTTCTAAGACTCGTTACATTGCATCTGCCACATGCCTTTAAGGTTTTGATGTCTTTTGCAGTTGTGATCAGGGCTCAACCAACTCCTTTACTGTCATTGATTTTTGTGCTCCTTCCCAAGTTCAACTCATTTCTGGATGTCAAGAACAAATGTGGACCCCTCCGGACTGACCATTCTGTAGAACCCACTAATCTAACTCCATGTTGCCACTTCTATTCTTGTCCAGTGTCCTTAGATTTCTGTAACATGCCCTTCTGTGAGAGATCCTAGTCAACATTTCCTGAAAACCATATCAACTACTTTCACTTTATACAACCAGTCACTCCTTCAGAGAAAACCCTCTTATTAAATATGTCAAACACAAAACGCCTTTACCAAACTGCATGTTTCAGTTGCATAATTTGATTTAGTCAAGGGGTGTTATTAACATTCAGAAAACAATTGAGGTTCAGCATGGTATTTTACGATGTCATCAGAACAGTCAATTGAATAACACATTTACAATTCACTCCGATCAGTATTCTGTATGCTCACTGATATAATAATACTTTGGTGTTGCTCAGTGCTTTGAATTATGGTCTACACTTTCTTAACTAATTGTCCTAATTTGCCATGCAAATTAACTACAAATGAACATAACCAATTTATTATCTCTAATTTCTCAATGATTACACAGTCCTAGTTTCACAAAGGTGTGACTTGGGTTGACCTAGCGATACATTGTAGCAACATGGGGTCATCGGCCTGGTTTTGTTCACAGTTCTCCAGATAGGAAATCCTTGACTTTAACTGGGACAGGCATCAAAAAGTAACAAAGTGTTTCTTTTTTTCTTGTTGCTCGAGCCTTGATGCCTCCAGCATAATGGCCTTGGTGCAGGATTAGGAGCAATTGGCCCATTCCCACAGCCAATGAATCATGCATGCTGATAAAAGCTCCATTTTAAATAAAGTGAGAAAATGATGAAAAGTCATCAACCTGAACTATTTTTCTCTTTGCACTAAGTGTTGTCTGCTGAGTGTTTTCCAGCATTTTCTGTTATAATTTGAATAAATATGTTCTCAGGGTGGTATTAAGTTCATCAATGCATTATGCAAAGTATTTTTTTACAAGAGTAACTAATTCTATAAAGAGGGCCATCAGGTAGATAACTGATCCGCCACCTGTTTTCTGTCAATGACAAATTCTCGTCAAGAACCCGGACAAATAGGAAAGCTGGCAAGCTGAATTTGTTAAAAACTAATTTAATGGAAGTCTTTTGTTAACACTTTGTGCCTCCGCTAAATAGCTAGTTGAGTTTTCACTATCACTGGACTATGAATTTGGATTCTTGATTTCCTATTCAATAATGAATCAAAGACTTCCGGTGGTGGCCATGCTGTGAGTGGTCGCACATTAGGTGGCCCATGCTCGAAGTGGAATTGTTTTGGGTTTTTTTATGCACATTTCATGAGGAGTTATGCAAGTAGAAATTGTTTAAATGTAAGGGACTAAGAATTCTCTTTTGGTGGAGCATGTCTGGGGCCTATCAAATGTGGAGTGCAACAAGTAAGGGTCAACAATCCCCTCCTCCTATTGTCTCACACTTTCCCCAACACTCTTGGCCCATCCCCAATATAAACTTTCTTCTCCCCTCTGTTACCCTCGAACCTTCCCCTGTTACCATGGACTCTAATACCATTTACCTCCAAGTGCCATCTCTCTCCCTCTATGCCGACACCTGTGACCATCCTAATGCCCATTCTGATGCTGAACCCTCTCGTTATCCTCCCTGCTTTTGTCCCTTGACCCACTCCATGAGTCCTTCCAATACCTGACCTTGACTCTGGGCCTGCCATCATACCAAATATAACTCCGTCCTTTGATTGTGACTGTTCCATTCAGCACCCTCAATTGAATTCTCAGGACCCCTATGTTGGTAGTACTGACCCCACCATTTTGGCCCATCATCCATTGCTGCTGTGGACTGCCACCCCTGCTTTATAGGACCACCACACCCAGGACCACCACATCTATGCCCTTCCCTCCACTGCAGCTCCTTGCACCTGATCAGCAACCTCTGTTCATCCTCCCTCCCCTCCACCCCATCTCCCTGAACCCAAGCAACAAACTTTCAACATCCACCGCCTTGTGCCACAGAGTTCAACATGGAAATCACTGACTTTAATCACAACTGCTCAAAGCCGACTTGTGTATGGCACCCTTAAACAATCATGAATCGGGAGCCACACAATTATTGTGCACTGTTAACTTTATCATGAGGGTAAGACTCCTCAACGACTCTCCCTCGGACTGATCTGTTCCCTGTAATAACACTATTCACGACGACCTATACTGCTCTTGTTCACGTATCTGCTTTGTTTGGCCCCTTGTTCAGCACTGTAACCAATCACTGTTTGTCGATGTACCATTTGTCAATGTACTCTGTCGATTATTCTTTTTCTGTCTCTGTCTACTGTGTACGTACTGTGGACGTTCCTTTGGCCGCAGAAAAATACTTTTCACTGTGCTTCGGTACATGTGACGATAAATCAAATCAAAACAAGAGACTTTATTAAAAACAGTTTCGTTTTCATGAATATTCATGGTGTGCGAATGTATTATGAATATGAACCTGCCACAAGCAGGTATTCAACATTTATTCAACATGCCGTGACTTTATCTCTGCATCTTAACCCACTGAACTCAACCCACTGTTGGGAAATCAACATTTTGCATCCTGCTTAATTAAGTGACCCCACATGCCACATTTCTCAGTCTTGTGGGCTCCATAAAATCTTCCCTACCCCCTTTCGCCACCCACCCCCAGCCACCCAAGATATCTGTCTCCATCAGAGTATGACCTTTCCTTACCTCCAGCAAATTATAGCTATCTATAATTGATGTTTCTATTTGTAACTTTTGTCTTTGGGTTTTTTCCTAAGGAAAGGCATTTTCATATTGAAGGTCTGGCTCCTGACTTTCCACCTGACTGACTTGACACACTCACAGCAATATTTCAAGTCATAGAGTCTTCCCATCACATCAAGGTGTCATCACCATGGTTTAATATAAGCATTGTCACATCGCCCCATTCAGATATATAGTTCTATGGCCCTCCCATTGGGCAGTGCTTCTGTGCTACCCATTTCGTAAGTCTAATAATATTCTAGCTAGATAATCATTAGTTACACATAGCTTTTTATCGTGACTCCAACCCTTTTGTTTCTCAAATTGACTGGATGAACAGAAGAATGACTGTTACTCCCTGAAGGCTATTATAAGCAAACTGACTCTGATATAGTAAAGGGAAAGGCTGG
Organism: Scyliorhinus canicula; assembly: GCF_902713615.1. NCBI lineage: Eukaryota > Metazoa > Chordata > Chondrichthyes > Carcharhiniformes > Scyliorhinidae > Scyliorhinus > Scyliorhinus canicula. Next base: position 95,235,924 of record NC_052149.1, read on the forward strand.
GAAATAATCAAGGAAATATATTGCTAAGTTAATCAGTAAGCATCATGGAAATGAGATGACTTGTATTTCTTAACCATCCTGAAACATATGGCAACCTTTGGAATATTAAGAAGTAAAGACTTGAAAGGGATTGAAAGGGCAAACAGTGAAAGATTATTTCCAATAGTCAGCGAATCAATAGCAAACGGATATATAAATTTAAGATAACAAGAAGCACAATGGAAATGGTTCAAAAGAATTGTTTTCACACAAAGGGTTACTAGGCTACAGAATTAATTACCACAACAGACTTTTGAAGTGGGATTACTAACATTGAAGAGGAAACAGAATAAACACTTGAACAAGAAAAATACGAAAGGCTATGGACAATAAGACGGGATATGAGATTGGAGTAAATCACTCAGAAGGAAAAGAGTAAGTAAACTGAACATTGGCCCTCTGCAGAATGAGTGTGGGGAATTCATAATGGAAGGAAAGGAAATGGCAGATGAACTGAACAGGTATTTTGCATCTGTCTTAGCCATAGAGAATACAGATAATATCCCAGGAATAGTGTGAATCAAGACGAAAGGGAGGTACTTTGTCTTGTAAAGGGGCAGCAGGGTAGCATGGGGGTTAGCATAAATGCTTCACAGCTCCAGGGTCCCAGGTTCGATTCCTGGCTGGGTCACTGTCTGTATGGAGTCTGCACGTCCTCCCCCTGTGTGCGTGGGTTTCCTCCGGGTGCGTGGGTTTCCTCCCACAGTCCAAAGATGTGCGGGTTAGGTGGATTGGCCATGTTAAATTGCCCGTAGTGTCCTAAAAAAAGTAAGGTTAATGGGGGGGGGGGGGGTTGTTGGGTTACGGGTATAGGGTGGATACGTGGGTTTGAGTAGGGTGATCATGGCTCGGCACAACATCGAGGGCCGAAGGGCCTGTTCTGTGCTGTACTGTTCTATGTTCTATGTTCTATGTTCTACTTATTATGATCAGGAACTGACAAGTCCCAAAGTCCTAGTGGATTTCATCCGATGGTCTTATAAAAGCAGATGCTACAAAAAAAACCCCAAAAAAAGGAAAAAAAACATATCTGCTGAGATAGTTAATTTTAATTTTCAAAAATTCCTAGCAGATTGGAAAATAACAAGTGTTATTCTCTATCTATTCAAGATAGGAGGGAGACTGAAAGCGGGAAATTACAGGTCAGCTAGTTTAATGGGTTAGATTATCTGCGGTGTGGTCATACTCAGATTAAATCACCACCAGTCAGCTCTCCCCCTCAAAGGAGAAAGCAACCTATGGTCATCTGGGCTATGGCGACTTTATTTTACTTAAGGAACTCCTACAGTGACGTCCCAGGACTGAGGTCATTGACCGAAAGAATTACAACCATCTTCCTTTGTGCTAAGTATGACTCCAATCAGTGGAGAGTTTCCCTCCATTTTCCATTGTTCTGCTAGGGCTTCATGATGCCACATTCAGTCCAATGCTGCTTTGATATCAAGGGCAGATACTCTCAAAGCTCCTCTCAGAATCATAGAATCATAACATCCCTACAATGCAGAAGGAAGCTATTTGGCCCACCGGGTCCGCACCGGCCCATTCAAACCCACCCTACCTAGGCCTATTCCCTAATCTATTCATGAGACCTAAGGGGCAATTTAGCATGGCCAAATCACCTAACCTGCAGATTTTTGGACTTTAGGAGGAAACCAGAGCACCCGGAGGAATCACACCCAGACATGGGGAGAATGTGCAAACTTCAGACAGTCATCAGAGATCAGAATCAAATCCAGGTCCCTGGTGCTGTGAGTCAACAATGCTAACCACTCTGCCACAATGCCGCCCCTCTTGCATTCAGCTCTTTTGTTTGAACCAAGGCTGTAATGAGGTCAGGAGCTGAGTGACTCTGACGAAACCCAAATTGAGTGGCAGTGAGCAGGTTATTGTTGTGTAAGTGCCATTTATTAGCAGTGTCGGTGGCACTAGCCATCACTCTGTTGAAGATCGAAAGTAGACTAATGGGGCAGCAATTGGGTGGTTTGGGTTTGTCCTTTTTTTGTGAACACAACATACCTGGGCAATTTTTCACACTGCTCATTTTGTAGCTGTGCTGGAACAGCTTGGAAAGGATGCAGCTATTTCTGCAGCACGGTTTCAGTACTATTTCTGGAATAATGTCAGGGCCCACAGCCTTTTCAGTATCCAGTGCCTTCAGCTAATTCTTAATATTACATGGAATGAATTGAATTGATTGATAATTAGCATCTGTAATGCTAGAACCTCAGGAGGAGGCCAAGACGTATCATCCACTTGGCATTTCAGGCTGAAGGCAGCAAATGCTTCAGTCTTGTCTTTTGCATTGATGTGCTGAGCTTCCTCATCATTGAGAATGGGGATATTTGTGGAGCCTCCTCCTTGAGTTAGTTTTTAATTGTCCACTACCATTCATGACTGGATGTGGCAGGACTGCTGAGCTTAGATCTGATCCTAAGTGATTACTTAGCTTTGCCTGTTGCATGCTGCTTCTGCAGTTTGGCATGCAGGTTGTCCTGTATTACTGCTTCACCAGGTTGACACCTCATTTTTAGCCATACCTTGTGCTGTTCCTGGCATGCACCCTTGCACTCTTCATTGAGCCAGGGTTGCTCCCCGAGCTTGATGGTAATTGTAGAGTGGGGGATATGGCAGGCCACTAATACAATTCTGCTGCTGTTGCTGATGGCCCACAACACCTCATGGATGCCCAATGTTGCATTGCCAGATCTGTTCGAAATCTGTTTCATTTTGTGTGCTAGTGCCACACAACACGATGGGTAGGTATCCTCAATGTGATGAGAGGATTGTGTTTCCATAAGGACTTTGCATCGGTCACTTCAACCTTTACTGTCATGGACAGATGCATCTGTGACATGTAGATTGGTGAGGACTCAGCAAAGTTGATTATTTTTCTCTTGTTTGCTTTCATACAACCTGCCGCAGATCCAGTCCACCAAACCTTTGGGATGATTGGCAGAATCTTACTGGAATCATATATAAACACAGCTTGTGATCATTTCTGGTTCCCAACCTCACAGGGGTCCGAGGCGCACTGATAAGGCCTCAACAGGAAATGGTCAATTTAAGTACACTGGCCAGTTTCCCAAGCTGGGTGCCCAAGAGAAGGGCCTGCAGCACTCTAGAGGCAGTAATCCAACCAGGGGAGGTAGGGTAAAGCACGAGGGTGCCTCAAAATGTATGTGCTCCCAGTTGCCAACTTAAATATTAAAAATACGTTCACAGTTCTATGGTTGAGGCTGCAGCCTTCTTACAGTTCATTCATTGGGCCAGTGAGAAGAGGCATCGATTGTCCTCTAGCCTGCCACCTCCAAGATACTGATGACCTCTGCAGGGTTTGGTCTGACACCGATAAGGTACCTTCTGCATCTGAAACATTCTGTGATGCCAAAATCGGTCTTCACTAAGTAGCTGCTGTCGCATAAGCCCATCTCTGACAAAAGCACAAGGAGATGGGAACATTTCATGGATGCAAATGAAACTGTAACTTTCCAATTAAACCCACCCCTCGCCACCAAAGTCACCTCTGTTGCTAAGAGTCTGCCCACAATTTCTGAAGTTTAATTGTCTAATTGAAGAAAAATTTACAATTAATTTAACAGATTTTAAGTGAGCCTCTTTGGGCATATACATTTCTGTAAACTATAGGTCAGAATTTACAAATTAGGAACAGGAGTAGGCCACTCAGCCCCTCGAGCCTGCTCTTCTATTTAATGAGATCATGGCTGATCCATTTGTAACTTCGACCCCACATCCCTGCCTACCCTCCGACAACCTTTCACCCCTTTGTCCATTGTTATGACCACGTGGGCTAGTGCGTGGTCAATTCCAGCGCCACAGGTCCCGGAGTCCCAACATAAGTGAATTAAACAATCATTTGCATGTTTTCCTGTGATCTTTGACCCTTGACTGCTCCAATGACTTACAAACACCAGATTGTAGGCAAAAATATTTGGTAAAACTTTATTTACAAGAGTAGTGATAAACATGTAATGGAAATAATATACCAATCGTCTACTAATCAAACTGTTCCTCAAACCCCGCCCCAACCTCCACCCAGACACACACAGGACAGACACATGGTAAGCAGGAAGGAAAGGTTCAAAAATAAGAGGGATTAAAAGGGCTGAGATTAATCTTTGCTGCTGCGTCTTTGTAGTCGGCGATCTTGATATCATAATAATAATTGCTTCTTGTCACAAGTAGGCTTCAATGAAGTTACTGTGAAAAACTCGTAGTCGCCACATTCCGGTGCTTGTTCGGTGAGGCTGGTACGGCCTCATCATCGGTTGATGTGGATCTTCTAATGTTTGTCTTCAACTAGAACTCACAGGCTGTAAGGCTTCCTCTAGGAAGTTACCTTCACTTCCGCTGACCTGGGCTTTCACAGGGAAGATTCACCTCCGGTCTGTACAATTCTTAACTTGTGTCCACCAGATGGAACATCTGCCTCATTGAGTCAAACTGAAGTTCTCACCATGAGAATTTACAAGAGAGTTTTCTATCCACTCTGCTTCTGTGACACTGGTCTGCTCTTTCTGAAGATCAAGATGAACAGTAATGAACAGAAAGTTCCCTTTCTCCCAGACCTCTAGAGATCTCATGGGAGAGTTATCAACACTGTGTCTTCCCCAGCCTTCCAAACAGAGGTTGGGCTTTTACAGAGCTGGTTGGAGACTGCTCGCAGTCTTTTGATCAGAGGGTTAACTTCACAGGCCTAGGGGCAGCACGGTGGTGCAGTGGGTTAGCCCTGCAGCCTCACGGCGCTGAGGTCCCAGGTTTGATCCCGGCTCTGGGTCACTGTCTGTGTGCACATTCTCCCCTTGTTTGCGTGGGTTTCACCCCCACAACCCAAAGATGTGCAGGGTAGGTGGATTGGCCACGCTAAATTGCCCCTTAATTGGAAAAAATTAATTAAAAGAAAAGAAAATTTAAAAAAAAACTTCACAGGCCTGGCTGGGTGGAGAATACGTGCAACACTTAAATCAGGACTGATAGTGTCCAGACCTGTTCACTCCAGCTGAGATGTCAGAGACAGAAGATGTTTCAGCCTTTCTGGGAGAGGTATTTAACAGGCTTCTGCTCAGCTCCTTCTTAGAATGAAACTGAAAGCAAAAATTGCCCAAAATCTTCTGAAAGGCTCCACCAATTCCAATTGGAAACAGAAAATGTCCTGCGGGAGTTTGAGTTCAAAATCAAAAGTCTGTAGTTTTAAAAGCAGCCAGCAGGACAGGCGTTAAAAGGAAACTCGGATCAGACATGGACTTAAAAGAGGTTCCTCACATAATCAAGCGTAAATCTCGCTCTTCCTTAAAAATATTCAAAGACTTTGCTTCCATTGCCTTTTGAGGAAGAGAGTTCTGGAGATTAATGTGAAAAATACCATTTATGAGACATTTTCCTCATATTCCAATTTACTACAGCTGAGTCAAATTGTTTACATGCAACAACTGTGTAGCTTCTTGGCAGAGGTCAGAATTGAGTAGTGTGTGCTGACGTTTGATGTGAAAGTTGATGGTTACTTACCTCAGCAACAATTTAACTTTCATGGAGGAGATAAAGATTTGTCCATCTTTCAGTTTATCCATTATCATTCTCTCTCACTAATATTTTTAAACAAATGTTATTTTTTTCACACTATTTAACATTATAAGAGTACCAATAATTGTGCACAGGCAAGGCACCTTCCCCCATAAAATTTGCCACATTTATTACGAGCTTGAAGGGTAATAATGATTTTAAAAAACACATCTTGCTCAGTTTTAACCAGAAAGGATGCTTCCTGAAGTTTCTTGCAAAATATCTGTTACTTATTAGTATTGTAACTTCCTTTTTAATATTTGATTCATGGTTGCTATTCTGTTTCTACACATCACTTATCTTAAAGCCCGTCTCTCATTTTCTCACTTCTAACCTTCACCTTCCGTTTACTTAGTTTGACAGCCTCTTGTGTCTCCTTTTCTCATTATCCTGTGTTGATTTACTTTTTGTTCTTGACCATTTAAAAAAAAAATCCTTTTCTTACTACCCCTTTCACCCTATCTTCCACACCAGCCGCACCTTACCACACTTACCTCCTCTTCCTCCCCATCCACCAACAGCCCATTTGTCATGGTTAAACCCTAGGCTGCAAAGAACATGGAGATTTTGGAGGAAATAGATAAAAGGACGTGTGCAACAAATGGGATCTCCTGGCCGAGTGCAGCTGAGTTCCCTTCAGAGACCTGCCTGTGAAAAGCTTAAGTTGCTGTGGGATCTGTCGGATCATTTCCAGACATCCTGGAGAAACACGTCCGTTTCAGGAGTTGGAATGCGAGGTGAAGAGAAACTAATTCATTATATCATATGTGGCCAAGAGAACTGTTGATAATATCTTAAATATGGAAAGATTTGGGATTGTCTGTTGGCAGTATAATGTGGAATGCTAATAGCAGCTGGACTTCAAGTCACATTAAAATTCACATAGAATACTCCATCGTGAATTAGAAATTTCAGCCAAGCTGTTGGCTGGAGCTGCCTGAGCAGAGACAAGTGGAGTTAGAAAACCCAACCGCAAGTTAACTCAGGTCCTTCTTGACCTTCAGATGCCCTCGGGCAAGTTGTGTGGCATTCTTATCAGTCAAACTATATTACCCAGAAGAGAACAGGAGGAAACTTGGGGCAAAATTCTCCATTTGAGAGACTAAGGGCACGATTTACAGACCGCGTCCCACTGGATGCAACCGGTAGATCACAGGGGAGGCCTCCCCCAGGATTCCCAATAACCCTTGCACTTCGAAATCTAACCAGATCACAAGATGTCACAATCGGATCACACTCACGATGAGCACGACCCAGTCTCGCACGGTTAAGTGAGTTTAAAAACCCACTTAGCCGTGCTGACACCGGATCGTCCCAGCCTCCCCAAACAGGCGCCAGAATGTGGCGACTAGGGACTTTTCACAGTAACTTCAGTGAAGGCTACTCGTGACAATAAGTGATTTTCATTTTCATTTCAAATGGCCATCCGGCACATATTGGCCTCATCGAGGAGACCCCAATCGAGCACTCATTAGTACTGGTCCTCACAAACGGGTGCCCAGGTGGCACTGCTAGGCTGGTAGGGGCACGGCCAGGGTGCCAAGGTGCCAGGCTGCCACTTTGCTCGCCTTGGGGATTGGACCCAGGGGCTCACTGCCGATATGCGGTGGGGTGTGAGAGGCTCAAGGACCATCCAACAGGTGAGTTGGAGCATTGTGGGGGGTCAGGGGGTCATGTCAGGAGGTCAGGATGCCATTTCAAATTGGTGCCCCAATCGCTTCCTGCACTGAGGAGCTCAGTTTTTCAGACCTCTTCAGTGCAGGATATGCGGATAAGTGCGGCTTTGGCAGGCGTTCCCTGCTGGGGGCTGAAAAAATGCCCAGAGTGACCTTAGATAGTGCGGTCATTCCCAGCACTACAAGCGCCAGGAATGACCCCTTCATTCCCGTCCAGATTAGTTAAACTGCACCCTAAGTGTTGCCGATGAGGCTAAATTACATGTTCCCATTGGGGGCGCCAGTTCCAGAGCAATTCAAGGCATGCTAATGGGCCAGTACTCTGCCCACATGAATCTAGAGCAATTCTCATTACCATTGGCATCAGAATCACTGGGGCCCGAATTGCCGCTGGAGTGCTTGCCGAGCTGGAGCTGCTTATAAGCTCTCCCCTCCCCACGCATTCTTACTACAACCAAGAAGATGGCCTCATGAAGAGCAGCACCATGCTTCATGAATGCCAAGTTGGACTGAATGCTGGATGCGATGGAGGAGAGGCAAGACATCCCCTTCGCCACTGTGGGCAGAAGGCTACCACCCGTGGACGTTGACAGGGTGGACGGAGGTGGCAGAGATGGTGAGTGCTGTGGGCTTCACCAGATGAACTGGCTTGAGGTGTCGGAAAATATGAATGATCTCCATAGGTCAGCTCGGGTGATTCACCACTTCTGTGGCCCTGGCATCACTCTTGTTCCTCACTCCCTACCCTCAGAGGTCAATCAAAACCTATCTGCCTGCATCTCCCTTACATCCCACCCTGTACCAAACACCAACACCTGTATTATCCTCTTTGGCCAGGTGTCTTACGCACACATGTCACCAGATACAGACGCCCCCCCCCGTGTTACTCAGCTCCATGTGTCTCAACATGTCCTTTATCTGCCCCCTGAGGAAAAACAGCCGACAATTGCCAGGAGTGGCAATTGTCTATAACAAGTGAGTCAACCCTGTCCCAGATCACTCCTACCCGAGATCTCACAATTTGTCTTGTCTTTTGTCTTGCAGGATCATCAATAGTGTAGCCGGCCGTCTAGGGTTCCTCGTTCCAGCCACAACTCCAGCACACCTGAAAGGATCAGCCATGGGATGACACTGACTTTTCGGCACTGAATTCACTACACCCTCCACCAACCCGGGTGCTCTCACCCCGGTGGGTCTATTGGTGAAGAGGCTCCTGGTGCACATGCTCCATATGCTGCAGCGCGTCAGGTAGAGGTAGGGACACCCAAGGGAGCAGGCAGTTGGAGGGCTGCCCAATCGCAGGAAAGAGCTGTAGGGTAGACAGGTGTATTGCTTCGGGAAAGGATGATCCCATCACTGGTGAAGATGCAGACACAGAACCAAGGTTTACGGGGGAGGGGGGTAGTCCAACGGCCTTCAGGCGCAGGAGACGGTGACGACAATGCGTGGTACCCAGTCGTCTGTGGTGGAAGTCTTGGGTGAAAATTTCACAGCCATGGGACAAAACATCCAAGACTAGGGGCACATTGTGCGGTCATGGCTGAGGCTCAGGACAGGGGAGCCCAGTCACAGGCAGCCATTTACAAGGCTCACATGAACATTGCTGCAGCGCTCCAGAGCTTAGCCCAGTCACAAAGGGTCATGGCGGAGGGCATTGAGAGCATTGGCTGGGTGCTGACTGACCTGTGCTAGGCCCAGTCCCAGAGGGACCAGGCACTGTACCAGAGGGACATGACCAAGGCAGTGAGGGACATGTCTCACTCTCTGAGGGACATGTCCCAGCCTCAGTGCTCTATAGCTGAGGGCATCAAGACCCTGGTTGAGACAAGAGCGGGCTTCCAGGACTGGCAGTGCCAGGTGACGGTGAAGCCTCGGGAGCTCACTCCGGCCTCACCTCCATCCCATTGAGTAGCACGGGGACCATCGATCTGCCCCAGGGAGGAAGTGAATCCTGCAGAGGAGGTGCTGGAACACCTCAGTGCTTATGAATCTCCCCCCCCCCCCCCCCCCCCCCCCCCCCGCCCCACCTGAACTGGCGCATCTGATGGGCAGCAGGCAGAAGAGGGTCGTAGCTCATCACCTTTGACACACCAAAGTTGGCTGAGCCCAACCATGTCCAGGCCCTCCAGAGGCCGGCCACCAAAGACACCTCAGGTGAGAGGGTAACATTCGCAACAGGCCATCTACACATCTGATGTGCTATACGGGGTCACACCTAGAAGGAGTGGTAGGCTGCGTAAGATAAAAAAGTTAGACACCAGTTAAGTTGGCACGTAGGTTAGAGGTAGGGGGTCAGGGTGTAATCCTGTAAATAGTCACGATTGAACATCTTTGCAGCAAAACTGCGACCTGCCTCAATCCTCTGTCTGAAGGGTGTGAGGGATGGGCTGCGATGCACTATCAATTACGACGAGACGGGAGTAGAGAGTAATCGAGTCTTTATTACGCAGAGATGTGGAGCCTCCCGCAGCTGTTGCCGAAATGGCTACAGCTCGGAGAGCCCACACATTTATACTCCACCTACTGGGCGGAGCCAGCAGGCAGGGATCTACCCCCGTACCTGTGGTATAGGGGCCTTCCCGTAATACCCTCGTATGCGGTATATAATACAACAGTGGTGACTACCACAGGTTGTCAGGGTGTAGAGGGTGTGCCAGGTTAAGAGGGGGTTGGGGGAAGGGCTCTGATGTGGGAGGTTGGTGGTGTGAGCTGTGCGTGCAGGAGGATAGCACAGGGCTGGGCACCCAGGACAATTGGACATTTCAGAATTGGCAGAAGTGTAAGACTGCCTTGTGTGAGAAGGCCAGAAGTATGAGGCCACAATCTCCATAACCGCCACCCACCCCCCCAACTCACCATCTCCATAACACCCCCCACCAAAAGGATATATGGGCCTGTGAGGTGGAATGGCAATCACACATTCAGGGATCACCTGGGCGGACAGTGGAATGTGATCTGAAAGGCAGGAGTCAGACTTTGTCAAAGAATGAAGCGCACGAGAGCTCATCTCACAGCGAGTCATCATAATGATAATAGTAATCTTTATTGTCTCAAGTAGGCTTACATTAACACTGCAATGAAGTTACTGTGAAAGCCCCTAGTCGTCACACTCTGGCGTCTGCTTGGATACACAGAGGGAGAATTCAGAATGCCCAAATTACCTATCAGCACGTCTTTCTGGACTTGTGGGAGGAAACCGGAGCACCCGGAGGAAACCAACGCAGACACAGGGAGAACGTGCAGACTCCACACAGACAGTGACCCAAGCTGGGAATCCATGCTGGGAATCTTGTGCTGTGAAGCAACAGTGCTAACTACTGTGTGACACTGGAACACTCTCACTTGGGTGTGTGTGTGTTTCGATGCCAATGATATTCAGGTCTGATGAATCATGTGACTGTCAGACATTGATGTTATGTTTGAGTTTCCTGTCTGCAAACCTGTCCCTTCAAGTACCCCCATCGCCATACCAGCACTGCGCATCATCAGCCCCCATCCTGTGGACAAGACTTGCTGATACTGCCTGCCCAGGGCCGGCACCCTGTGGTGATGCAGGAAGCACACTCTGAGCAGGCAGAGGGGGCTGGGGTGGTGGGATGCGGTAAAGGAAGAAGGGACAAGGGAGGATGTGAGTGGTTATGGGGAAGTGGGCATTACTTGGTGAAGGGGTGTTGGGGACAAGTAAGGAGAGGTGCGGCAGGCTACCGGAGCTGCCAGTGGCCAAGCCTCTTCATTATAAAATCAGGAGATGATGAGGTTTTCCCGCATACAGCGACCCTGGAGCACACCTTGGGTGGTCTGCCGTGTAAGCCTGGGTTCCATTCCCAGATCATTCTGGACACCCTCCTCATCCCACTCGTCAGATGAGGCCCCATGTTCCTCCTCCTCCAGTCTGTCCCCCCTCTGCTGCACAATGTTATGAAGGACGCAGCAGGCCACCACCGTGTTTGATACCCTTCTGGGGCTATGTTGGAGCACCCCAGCAGAGTGGTCCAGGCACTGGAACCACATCTTTTAGGAAGCCGATGCACCGCTCGATATATTCCTGGTCGCTGCATGGGCATCATTGTAGCAGTTCTCAGCCTCGGTCTGGGACTTAGGGACAAACGTCATTAGCCACAACCTCAGCACAATAGCCAACCCCTCACCCGAGGGAGCACCTCGACAATGCTGGTAACAGGCGCAAGTGTGCATTCTGTGCAGCTGGCGGTCACAAACCAACTGCACATTCAGGGAATGGAAGCCCTTCCTATTGATGAAGTGGACCCCCTGATGAGCCGCTGCTGCCTATCACACACTGGACATGCCAGCAGTGGCAGTGACTCGCGTTCCCTGGGCATTCTGGTGGGCTTGGCCCAGATTGGTTTACATAGTCCGCTGCCTGGGCAAATAGGGCATCCGCAACAGTGCGGATGTACCTGTACGGACATCTGCAATTTCTCAGACAGGTCCCCGCCTGGCTCCTGGAAAGACCCAGAGGCATAGAAGTTCAGGGTGGCTGCCATCTTGATGGCCACCAGGAACGGGTGTTCTCCTCCATGCCCCTGAAGTGCCAGTACTCAGGACAACAGGAGTCTTTGGCAGTGCACACAGTATGGTAGGTCCTCGAAGGACAGGCTCTAACGATACAAAGGCAGCCTGATGCTGCACCTCCTTCACACCTCCTCCTTGGCCAGTTGGACAGCCACCTCTCCAGCCTCAACAGCCAACCCGTGCTCTTCTGGGCAGGTTCCTCTTGTACAGTGCCCATCCGAGCAGACCTTGTGCCTTCAGCCTCCATGTATGGTGATGGCAGCTGCGGCCAGGTAGACGGCAAGCATTCCTGGCTGAAGTCCGAAATCCATCTTCTGCAGGAGGGAAAAGAGAAGACATGTTAGCCAGATGAGTATTCTTTTGCTCATCCAAATCCAACAGGCTACATAATGATCCTGGTTTGCATTTCAGCTCCGCTTTCCAAATGCTCCCCCAAATCCACCCCCACCCCTCAGCCATTCCCCCAATATGTTGCCTTCCACACTGCACCCTTGCCCCCAACAGTGAGTGGCACTGAGCCTGTGATGTGGGAAGCCTCTATCCTCGCCACCTGTCCCAGGTAACAGGGGTACTGGTGGCTGTCGGAACCTTTGTCAGCGATGGCCTCTGTGGCCTCTGTCCTGTCTACTCAGTGGGGTCGACTGTGGGTATCCTCATTGGGTGGGCCGTGTGTTATCCCGACAGCAAGGTGGCACCTGGTTGTGTATTGGAGAGGGTCACTGTGTGCCACCAACACCCCCATGCTTAGAAGCTTGTGTGTGGGCAGGTTGTTCAAATGGGGGTGAGGCAGGACAGTGTACGTCTGCTGGGAGTGTCACATGGGTCCTGGGTGTGACACACATGTTGTGACAATGTGTCTGGGGGCAGGATGGGTGGAAACAGGAGTGCAGAGGGTAGGGAGGGCTTGGGGGCTGCTGGTGGTCCTGCATAGAGGGCTAGCTGATCATGTAACTGGTGAGGCCTCTTCCCTGAGAGGGACAGTGCACTAGTGAGGGTGCCAAAGGCCACGGTGCACATGTCCTAAGTTTGGGGTGAGCTCTGCTATTCCCCTGCTTCCCCTGCAGGGGGCTGAGCTTCTGATGAGGTCACTGAGGAGTGCCAGCATCTGGTTGTGCCACTGATTGAGCTTGGCCACACCCATCCCATTGATGGGTCAGCTGGGGTCTGAGGGTTTCAGAGGGGTGGCCTGGGTAGTCTCCCAAATAACCAGTGGCTCTGTGAACATTTACAGCACACAGTGAGCAGTCAGCAGAGTGAGAAGCCAGGGGTCTGTAATTTGTGGGTGCTTTTACTGCAGCAATGGCAGCCTGAGCCAGGCTACCCCGATCTCGAGGAGGACACCCCAAATTACAGAGCCATCACAAAGTCACTCCCCTCTCCTGACCTGACCCCCCACCCCGGCAGTCACCCCTCAACAAGTGCTATAATTTTAAACTGTTTTTAAAACTTTGCTCACCTTCTCTCTCTCTCTTGCAGCAAACATGGTGTCCAGTCCCTGCTTGTAAACACCTGTACCAAATCGTGCCTGCGTGACTTCTGCCTGAGAGGGGCGGAGAATTGTAGAGACCCACAGCATACTGGGCCAAACCCGCTAATGACATGTAAACTAGTGTAAATTCCGGTTTTTGCATACCACCGCCAGCATGTGGCGCAAACCTCGTCACCGCCACCAGCGAGGGATGGCGTCGAATTTTGGCTGGGCAATTTGTCTTTCCAGCGTCGAGGGATGGAGAATGTAGCCTATGATATGACAATAGCTCTGTCCTTGGCCTCCTTCAGTCTTCCAGTGAAGCCTAAGGTAAGCTAATGTTGTAACTCCTCATCTTTTGATCAGGTCCTTTGCACTGGGTTCAATAATTTCAGAGCATAATCTCTGCCCCCATTTTGTTTCCTTTTCTTTTGCAGGCTTCGCTTTTACTCGTGTTTTTCTTACATTTTTACTTTTGGCCATCAGCAGTTTATCATTCTGCCATCCACACCTCCTGCAGACAATTCTTTTGTTTCTTTACTTGCCCCATTACAATTTCCCTTGGCCTTGCACCACCAACTTCCACCCATCACAGACTTTCCCTTTTGTTCTTGCTTTGCACTCTGTCCGCTGGCCCTTTCACTTGCTTAAAACCTATTACATTTCTAACTTTCCCCCAGTTCTGATGCAAGGCCATTGATCTGAAGCATTTTCTATTTTTATTTCAGACTTCCGGTATCCACAGCAGTTTGCTATGTATTTGATATGCAAGTCAGGTATCGAAGCGAATGAAATGATGCCTGCATGTCTGTTTTCACACATTGGCCTGAACGGTGGAATTGATTAATAACATAATTGCCTCTCAAGTAGAAAATATCTATTGATCTTCTGTGTTGCATGCTGCCATAGAAATGCGTCGCCAGGTCGGTGAGGTGGGTGGGAGGTTCAGGGAACGCAGGGCTGGGTGTAGAAGGGGAAACTATTGGTTGCAGTGTAGAAGGGGAAACTATTTCATTAGTTCCCTGTTCTCTTGTTTCAAATGTTATGTTTGCACATTATGGTAGCGAGTCAGCATTCTGTGCATCAAAGGTATGCCGAGGTTACCATGTTCAAAATCTCGCTGAAAAGATTCTGAAAAAGGACCTTCGGGCGTAATTCTCTGTTGACCAATGCCAAAAATGGGGGAAGGCGATTGGACGGAGAATCAGTTTTGATGCCGAAATCATGGCGAGCGCTGCTTTCACACCGAATCACAATTCTCCGGTGCCTCGACAGCAGTGTCCACAATCTATCCCTCAATTGCAGCAGATCTAAAGAACTGGTCATTGACTTCAGAAAGCAAAGTACTGCACACACCCCTGTCAGCATCAACAGGGCCGAGATGGAGATGGTTAGCAGTTTCAAATTTCTAGGGGTGCACATCTCCAAAAATCTGTCCTGGTTCACCCACATCGACGCTACCACCAAGAAAGCACAACAGCGCCTATATTAGCTCAGGAAATTAAGGAAATTTGACATGTCTACATTAACTCTTACCAACTTAGCCTGGGAGGGCTGGAGGAGAAGTTTGAGCTCCCCCCGGGAAACATGTTCAGATATTTACAAGTGAAGGCATTTGCTAGGCGGCAGGTGGAGGGGTTTCCCCTGCTCCCCAGTAAGGGGGCGAGTGATAGGGTGCTCTCGGGGGTCTGGGTCGGAGGGGGGAAGATATCAGACATCTACAAGATAATGCAGGAGGCGGAAGCAGCATCAGGGGAGGAGCTGAAAGCCAAGTGGGAAGGGGAGCTGGGAGAGCAGATAGAAGACGGGACGTGGGCGGATGCACTGGAGAAGGTCAACTCTTCCTCCTCGTGTGCGAGACTGAGCCTCATTCAATTTAAGGTGCTGCATAGAGCTCACATGACGGGGACAAGGATGAGCCGGTTCTTTGGGGGTGAGGACAGGTGTGTCAGATGTCTGGGAAGCCCAGCGAACCATGTGCATATGTTCTGGGCATGTCCGGTGCTGGAAGGGTTCTGGAAGGGGGTGGCAAGGACGGTGTCGAAGGTGGTGGGGTCCAGGGTCAAACCAGGATGGGGGCTTGCGATCTTTGGGATCGGGGTAGAACCGGGGGTACAGGAGGCTAGGGAGGCCGGAATACTGGCCTTTGCGTCCCTAGTGGCTCGACGAAGGATATTAATTCAATGGAAGGACGCGAGGCCTCCAAGCGTTGAAACTTGGATTAACGATATGGCTAGCTATATTCAGCTAGAAAGGATCAAATTTGCCCTGAGAGGGTCGGTACAGGGATTCGCCAGGCGGTGGCAACCTTTCCTTGACTTTTTAGATCAGAGATAGACGTTCGGGGTCGTGGCAGCAGCAACCCGGGGGGGGGGAGGGAGGGGGGGGGGGGGGGGGGAGGGAGGGGAGGGGGGGGAGGGAGGGGAGGGAGGGGAGGGAGGGGAGGGGGGGGGCAGCAAGGGTCATGGGGGGACATGCACGACTGTAACGCGGGCAAGTCTGCTCGCTGCTCATGTCTGAAACTGTAGGCTGCCTTGTTTGTTAAGGTTGCCTGGGGGGGGGGGGGGGGGGGGGGGGGGAGGGGAGGACAGGTGCGCGCGAGAGGGCGGGCAAGGGAGGGACATTTGCCTAGAGGGATTGTGTTGTAAATAATTTAAAAATTAGTAGGGGTAAATGTCTGTATGGAAAAACTCTTTCAATAAAAATTATTTAAAAAAAAAACTCTTACCAACTTTTACAGATGCACCACAGAAAGCATCCTATCTGGCTGCATCACAGCCTGATATCTTTTTTAAAATAATTTTTATTGAGATTTTCCAAAACATATCAAAACAGAAAATAACAACAAGAAACCAGTATTAACAACAACCAAAAGAAAAACACACTAACCCCCAAAACCCCCCCCCCCCCCCCCCTCCCCCCACAAAACCGGGTTGCTGCTGCTGCCGGCCTATTTCCCTACCGTTCTGCCAGGAAGTCCAGTAAAGGCTGCCACCGCCTAAAGAACCCCTGTACCTCAGGGCAAATTTCACCTTCTCCAATTTAATGAACCCCGCCATGTCATTGATCCAGGCCTCCACGCTTGGGGGCCTCGCATCCTTCCATTGAAGCAAGATCCTCCGCCGGGCTACTAGGGACGCAAAGGCCAGAACACCGGCCTCTTTCGCCTCCTGCACTCCCGGCTCCACTGCAACCCCAAAAATTGCGAGTCCCCAGCCTGGCTTGACTCTGGATCCTACCACCCTCGACACCGTCCTTGCTACCCCTTTCCAAAACTCCCCCAGCGCTGGGCATGCCCAGAACATATGGGCGTGGTTCGCTGGGCTCCCCGAGCACCTAGCACACATGTCTTCGCCCCCGAAAAACCTACTCATCCTCGTCCTGGTCATGTGGGCCCTCTACAGCACCTTGAACTGTATGAGGCTAAGCCTCTCACAGGAAGAGGAGGAATTCACTCTTTCCAGGGCATCGGCCCACGTCCCCTCCTCAATCTCCTCACCCAGCTCCTCCTCCCATTTACCCTTCAGCTCCTCCACCGAGGCCTCATCCACCTCCTGCATCACCCGGTATATGTCCGAAATCCTCCGTCCTCCAACCCACAGCCCCGAGAGCACCCTGTCCCGCACCCCACGTGGGGGCAGCAGAGGGAACCACTCCACATGCCGCCTGGCAAACGCCCTAATCTGCATGTACCTGAACATGTTCCCCGGGGGGAGCCCAAACTTCCCCTCTAACTCACCCAGGCTCGCAAACCTCCCATCCACAAACAGGTCCCTCAACCTCCTAATACCTACCCTGTGCCAGCCAAGAAACCCACCATCGATGCTCCCTGGAACAAACCGGTGGTTCCCCCGTATCGGGGACTCCATCGAGCCCCCCACCTCCCCCCTATGCCGTCTCCATTGCCCCCACATTTTGAGGGTAGCCGCCACCACTGGGCTCGTGGTATACCTCGTTGGAGGGAGCGGCAACGGCGCCGTTACCAGCGCCTTCAGGCTCGTGTCCACGCAGGACGCCATCTCCATCCCCTTCCATGCTGCCCCTTCCCAGTCCATTACCCACTTACGCACCATCGCTGCGTTGGCAGCCCAGTAGTACCCACAGAGATTGGGCAGCGCCAGCCCCCCCCCCCCCCCTATCCCTGCCCCGCTCCAAAAACACCCTTCTCACCCTCGGAGTCCCATGCGCCCTTACAAATCCCGTAATACACCTGTTGACCCTCCTAAAAAAGGCCTTCGGGATAAGGATGGGGAGGCACTGGAACAGAAACAAAAACGTTGGGAGCACCGTCATCTTGACGGACTGCCTGCACCCTACCCACCAGCGACAGCGGCAACATGTCCCATCTTTTAAACTCCTCCTCCATTTGCTCCACCAGCCTAGTGAGGTTAAGCTTGTGAAGGGCCCCCAGCTCCTAGCCACCTGGACTCCCAGGTACCGAAAGCTCCTCCCTGCCCTTTTCGGCGGGAGCCTATCAATCCCCGCCTCTTGATCCCCCGGGTGCACGACGAACAGCTCACTCTTACCCAGGTTGAGCTTGTACCCAGAAAAGCCCCCAAATTCCCTAAGGATCTGCATCACCTCCGGCATTCTCCCCACTGGGTCCGCCACATAAAGCAACAAGCTCCTCCCCGCCCCGCACCAGACCCCTCCAATTCCCCGGACCCCTCAACGCCATGGCCAGGGGCTCAGTTGCCAACGCAGAGCAAAGGGGACAGGGGACACCCCTGCCTTGTCCCCGGTACAACCGAAAGTACTCCGATCGCCTCCTATTCGTGGCTACGCTCGCCATCGGGGCCTCATATAACAGCCTCACCCACCTGACAAACCCCTCCCCGAACCCGAACCTTTCCAGCACCTCCCACAGGTACCCCCACTCAACCCTATCAAAGGCCTTCTCCGCGTCTAATGCTACCACTATCTCCGCCTCCCTTTCTACCGCCGGCATCATTATAACAATCACAGCCTGGTATGGCAACTGCTCGGCCCAAGACCGCAAGAAACTTCAGAGAGTCATGAACACAGCCGAGTCCATCACACTAACCTGCCTCCCATCCATTCACTCCATCTACATCTCCCGCAGCTCTGCCATTCAATCATGGCTGATATTTTCTCATCCCCCAATCTCCTGCCTTCTCCCCATAACCCCGATCACCTTATTAGTCAAGAATCTATCTATGGTGCACTGCATTACACCCCTTGGAGGGTCGCCTGCTTTGTGCTGGTCTGCTGTGCCCTCCACAACCTGGTCCAGGAGTGGGGCAATAAGGTGAAGGTTGGAGCTGAGTTGTCACTTCCGAGGAAGAGGACAAGGATGTTGATGAGGCACCGGACTAGCAGGGACTAGAGGACAATCCCAGGGAGGAATCAGAGTACCAGACAGAGGATACAGGACAGGCAGCAGCGGCGAGAGTCCGGCAAGCCCAAGGGCCAGGGAGATCCTCATACTCGCCCACTTCACGTAGGACGTGGCTTGGTCCATCAACAATACCTTACTCAGCCCCCACCCTCCCAGGGTCTGTGTCACTTCATTCCACGGTGCTGGGACTGTGTCAGCACCATCAGCGGGTCACTGTCGAGGGTAGGGGGTGATGAGAACCCGCAGAGAGCTGAGCGCCAGTGCTTCTCAATCTTTGCCACACTCTAACCCCTGCCTGTCTGCTGAGTGCTCGCTCACACACATCACCTGGACGTGGTGTATCGTGGAGGGGGAGACGCCTGGAGAGGGGCCAAAGGTTCAGATGTCGGCCCGCATAGCAGAAGAAAGTGACAGAGGAGTCAGACTGGTTGTGTTGAAGGGTTTTTAACATGTCGCAGGTGTCCAAAATTCCCCACTCTTCCGATAGTGCCGTCCCAATCGCCCCACCACACCCTCAACCCCTCACCCTGTAACCTACCATCCCCCCCACCCACTCTCCCCTCTTCCAGAGCCCTCGCTGATCCTCAATATGCTTGGCCTTCTTAACTCTACTGCTATGTCCAGGTGTCTCCCCAGCATGCACATCTGAGGTGGAGGCAGTCAGCTGCTTACCACGTCCCGTGGTCTATGATGGTCCGGGCAGGTGTCCTCTGGGGCTCTAAGGCAGGAGAGCCTCAGTGCACATATCGACAGCACATGTATAGCCATGCTGCCCTGACCTGTGTGCTGACCTCAAGATGTGGCCTCATCAGAGGGGTGGAACTCGGGGGAGATGGTGGCCACCATCCCCAGTCCTTGGGATGGGTCTGGTTTGGCATCCAGAGCCCCCTCCTCCCGTTCAATGCCCACAGGGCCCTAGGGTCCACCTTGGGATGGAGTGGCAGGCAGTTTGAGTACCGGCTGCCCCTGTGTCACCTAGTGATGCCAGCCCTGCAGGCTCCCCGATATCTGCACCAAGATATCAATACCCTCGGCGATGCTCCTCAGTGATTCGGCCACGCTCTGCAGCGCCTCAGCAATGCCCACCTGTGACTGGAACAAGCTCCGCAGGGCCTCGGCCATTCCCATCTGAGAATAGGACATGTCCCACAGAACCTCATCAAGGTCAGCCTGGTACTGGGTGACATCCCCCCAGTCGGACATTCTGCCGAGACCCTCAGCAATGGCTGCCATCGACTGTGCGACACCTTGGACACCTTCACTCATGCTGTCGACGTTGTGCACCAGGGTCTCCACTGCAGTCGCCACCTCAGCAGTGTTGGCTTCGGTGCCACGCATTGCCGGCGACATCTCCTGCGCATGTAGCCTCTGGGACTCTTCCAATCGGCTATGAACCTGCTGGAGTGTTGCTGACATCTCCCTCTGAATATCACGGCCACACCCAAATGTCTCCATTAACTCCGGGTAACCCTGTACCAGAGGTTCAACATCAGGCTGGGACCCAGCTGCGTCGTGCAATCCAGACGACTCTGATTGCTGTCTCACCTGGGGATTCCTGCCTCCACTTGATGTGCATCAGCAGCTGGGTGGTGCTCACCAGATTGTGCCCCAGAGGACTGATCACTAATGTTTCCCACCGAGGTGTGCCTATTTGTGCCGGCAAAAGGTGAGGATGACAGCTGTGACGCGACAATCGTGTCTTCCTCGGAGCTCTGCTCTAAGGTGGTCTTACGGGAGGCTGGCGAGGGTGCCACCCGGGATGGGCCAGCGCCGTCAGCTGGAGGACCTGCGGGAGAATGGACATGTGGTCAGTGGGAGGGATGGGTCAGTCAGTAAGGCAATAACAACTCAAGTTTGACAGGTTCTTCGAGTGGGGCTACCACCAGCCTCCGCGTTGGTGACTGCTGTCTTCGACTATCCCGATCACCTCAAGAGCCCATTCCTCAAAAGTGGTGAGGTCCGTATGTCCGGCACACCTCTGCCAGTCTTGGCCCTCTCCCTACGACTTGACCTTCAGAGACACAGAGAGGGCATTGTTAGCCGCACGCGTGGTTCACAGTGGTGAGGCGGTTTGAAGGGAGGGTTGGGAGCCCGGGTTGAAGGAAGAGGGGGTTTTAATGGAGAGTTGGGGGCTCGGATTGAAGGGAGAGTGGGTTTGAGGGTTGGGTGCTGCATTGGGGGTTGTGGGGGTGGATGCTCAAATGGGGGTGGTAGAGTCTTGGGTGAGGGGTGGCAGTGGGGGCATTGGTGTCAACTCACCCATGCTGCCCAGTGTAGATCGTTGACCTTCTTACGACACCAGAGGCCAGTCCACCTGGTCACACTCCTTTTGCTTACGGCTGCTGCCACCTCGTCCTAGTTGGCACTGACTGCCCTGTGGCTCACCCTCCAGGACCCTCGGGGGGAAAGGACATCCCTCCTGGGCTTCCCAGGTCTGCATCGCCGAATTCTGGGGCCGGTCTTCTCGGCGCCATGGCTGGGAGCTGAGTGGGGCTGGCTGTGCAAGTGCGGTTTAAGTACTGCTCAACCTTGTTAGCGGGGGGCTGCCGAACATGGTCCTGCTGAATTGACTGGCGAGCCTTCATTTGCGATGAGAAACCCTTTGGGCCTCATTAAGCGGACTAATTAATGTTGAATAGTGTTGCTGGCCTCACTGGGCCGAGCGCCGGAAAGCTCACAGCAGTTCCCGCTCGCTACCACACTTAGAAATCTTTCTGAAAAATCGCGCCGTTAGCCTCAGGAACAGAGAATCCAGCCGTTTTAAAAGCACAAGTGCAAACTCAGCTTTGCAGGTGAGCTTCTATCGATCTTTTGCCCCTGTGCAGATCAGCAGTGCCAATTGTTAGATGGTGTAAAAAGATAAAATGGCCGGAGTCTGCTCACAACCATTTCAGTGAGATCCTTGCTGATCATCATGTTGTGATAGTGTGGGTTTCCCCACCAGTGTGCCAGAGGTATGCACGGTAGGCAGATCACCATGATGGTCAAATCCCTAATGCTGCATTGACAAATGATCTGCCGTTTTCAACCTCAGCAGTTTTGGTAATGCGCATTCTTAATGCTATTTGAAAGAATCACCAAACAACTTTCAGGCGAGGTTCTTTTGACTATCTAGTTGCTGCTGCAGAATGACTTGAAGTACTGTGTTGGAGGAGTTCACAAGACGTTATTTCAGTCAGAATGGAGTAGAACTGGACATTTGATTTAAGTTCCTGGGGGTCACCATCACCAACAGTCTGTCCTGGTCCACTCACGTTGATGCAACAGTCAATAAATCCCAACAACTTCTCTACTTCCTATGGAAGCTATAGAAATTCAGCATGTCTGCATTAACTCTCACAAACTTCTACAGATGTGCAATAGAGAGTATCCTATCTGCTGCATCACAGTCTGGTATGACAACTGCTCGGTCCAAGATCGCAAGAAACTGCAGAATATGGTGAACTCAGCCCTACGCATCATACAAGCTTGCCACCCTCACATTGATTCTGTATACACATCTCGCTGCCTCATGAAGGCAGACAGCATTATCAGAGACCCCTCCCACCCAGGCATTGCCTTCTTCCAGACCCTCCCATCAGGCAGAAGGTACAGAAGACTGTAGACCTGCACATCCAGACAGAGGAATAGCTTCTTCCCCACAGCTACAAGACTCCTCAACGATTCCCCATCGGGTTGATCTGTTACCTGTAAGAACACTATTCATGACGCCCTATGCTGCTCTTGCTCATGTATTTGCTTTGTTTGGCTCCTTGTTCTGCACTGTAACCAATCACTGTTTGTTGATGTGCCATTTGTCAATGTACTCTGTTGATTATTCTTTTTTGTCTACTATGTACGTACTCTGTACGTTCCCTTGGCCACAGAAATTTTTTTTTAACTGTCCTTCGGTATATGTGACAATAAAATCAAAACCAAAATCAAAATCAAATTAATTTTGATGGAGTTGTATGGTGGCCTGGTTTTGAAAAGAATCTGAACACAACATTTGCTCACAGTAATGAGGACTGCAGTTGCAGTCCCTTCTGGACTGTAGCATCACAGAGAGATGTGGCAAAGACAGCAGAGAAGACAACCTGCTCCAGAGGGAACAGGAGCAGGGCTCTCAGGCGGACGTATCCAGGTAACCTATTCAGAGATCACTCCTCCTATCTCTATCTTAGCCAGGTGTATTGTCTGGCACAGCCTTCCTTCACTAAAGACAAGGAGGTGGTCATTGAATGATGTCACCTCTTTTTGACATCACTGTCTAGGCCAACACTTTTGGCAATATAGCCCTTGAAAAGGTGATGGTGAGCCACCTTCTTGAACCACTGCAGGCCATGTGGTGTAGATGTACTGTTCTGGAGTGAGTTCCAGGATTCTGACCCAGTGACAGTGAAGGAACAGCGATATAGCTCCAAGTCAGGATGGTGTGTGGTTTAGAGCTGGCGGTGTTCCCTTGCTGTCCTTGTCTTTCGAAGTGGTTATGGCGAGTTCCTGCAGTTCATCCAGTGTCTCCACTTCTGATCTTTAGATGGATGGAAGGTAATTGATAAAGCAACTGGAACATTGTTGACCTAGGGCACTCCACTTATGAACTCCTGCAGTGATGTCCTGGGACTGGGTGATTGACCTTCAACAACCAGCAACAGTGAAGGAATGATAATGTATCTTCAAGTTAGTTTCGTCTTGGAGAGGAGTTTGCAGGTGATGGTGTTCCCATGCATCTGCTGCTGTTAACCTTCTAGGTGGTAGAGATCATGGGTTAGGAAGGTGCTATTGAAGGAGCATTGAGTGGGTTGCTGCTGTGTATCTTGATGGTACGTGCAACATCCCTTTGTGTTAGTGGTGGAGGGGGTGACAATCAATTGGCTGCTTTGTTTTGGATGGTGTTGAGCTTCTTGAGTGTTGTTGGAGCTGCACTCATCCAGGCAATTGGAGAGTATTCCATCACACTATCATGGTCCTGACTTGTGCCTTGTAGGTGATTGGCAGGCTTTGGCGAGTCAGGAGGTGAGTTACTCATTGCAGAATTTGCAACCTCTTGCCTGTGCTTTATATGGCCATTTTATGAATATACAATATTTATATGGCTGGTCCAGTTTCTGGTCAGTGGTGACCCCAAGGAGGTTGTTGATGCAGAGCAAGGCTTACAGTGCAGGTTCATTTCCCGTACCAGCTGAGGTTATTTATGAAGGCCCTACCTTCTCAAACTTGCCCTGTGCCTGAGGTGTGATGATCCTCAGGTTAAATCACCACCAGTCAATGTAATGTTCTCTGCTTTCTTGATAAGTATGGCTTTGATGTGTAGTGTTCAACAAAGAACATCAGGCTATGTTGATCAACCAAGCTAATTTATTAACACTACTTACAACTAGATTTAAACATCTTACTAAGATACAAAGGTTGCTGAATAAACTGTGCTATAATTCTATCTGCAGACCTCCTGAACACACACTAATTTCTATCCCCCTAATCACCTTCTCCCAGAATCAAGGGTGTCCTGTGATCTATGTGACTGCTCTTGATCACCATCTGGTGGTTAGATGCATTTACATAAAATTGTTAACCCTTCATTTACCGTACAATATCCATATTGTCAGTCAGCACTCCCCCTCAAAGGGGAAAGCAGCCTATGGTCATCTGGGACTATGGCGACTTTACTTACTTTTACTGTTGATGGGGGTTACAGTGATGGAAATTGAAGTGGGAACACCTATAGTGTGGTGGCCAGAACTGCACACAGTACTCAGGCTGTGGGGTAGCGAGCATTTTGTACAGCTCCATTATAAACTCCCTGCTCTTATATTCTAGGCCTTGGCTGAAAAAGGCAAATATCCCATATGCCTTCTTAACCACCTTGTTTACGTGTCTTTCAGGGATCTATGGACATGCACCCTAAGGCCCCTCTGGTCTTCTGTACTTCCCAGTGTCCTGCCATTCCTTGATATTCCCTTGCCTTATTAGTCCTCCCAAAATGCATCACCTCACACTTTTCAGGGTTAAATTCCATTTGCCATTGTTCTGTCCATCTGACCAGCCCATTTATATTATCTTATAATCTCAGGATTTCCTGCTTGCTATTTACCACACCACTAATTTTGATGTCATCTGTGAACTCAAACCTCCCACTTTCAGGACCAGGTCATTACAGTGCACTACAAACAGCAAGGAACCCAGCACTGATGCCTGTGGTACACAGGCTTCCAGTCACAAAAACAACCTTTGACCATTTACCCTCTGTCTCCTGCAACAAAGCCAAATTTGGATCCAATTTTAAGTCTACTAAAATCCTTAACACCTTCTCCCTCTACACATCTCATCAGGCTGCAGCCAGCAACACCACCAAAGAATCCTAGTTTTCTGCTCGTTGTTGCACCCCTGAGTTTTCCGAGAACTTGGATGCCAGGAGGTGGGATTTTATTGCCTTCTCTCTGAGCAAGCAGAAGCATAAGGATCAGATACATGTTTTTGTGACAATAGCAGGTTTCCCTATGATGCATTGTCATGTGAGAGTACCTTTAAGAAATGGGTGTTTATAAATGGGTGTGTATATAAATATCTGTAGTGAGAGTACCTTTAAGAAATTTATTACTGCAGTGATGTCAGAGAGTAGGTGGAGCTGGGCTGTCTGTCAGCTTTTTACTTTTGTTTTAGGCTGTTTGCTGCAGGGTGGGTTTTAGTTTCGTTTTCAGAGCTGGACAGCTGCAGTCACAGCCAGAAGGGGTATTAGTCTCTCTCTCTCTGTAATCTAAAAACTGTAAATCGATCCTTTGATGATGTAAAACTAATAACTGTTTTCAGTAGTGACTTTAACCTGATGTGCTTCTGTTAAAAATTATTTTTTTAGTCTTATGGATGTTAAAAGGACAGCTTAAGGATTACTTAGTGTTGTATTATTTGGGGGTTGTATTTGAATTAATGGGTGCTAAGATGTTCACTGTATGTTTTAAAAAGGTTAACTTGAGTTCATAGAATTGCTTTAAAAAATACTTTTCCATTTCTGCTGTACCACCCTGTAGTGTGGGCCGTGTGCTCCCCATACCGCAATCTATTAAAAGTTTTGTGTCAGGTGAACTCCATGATACACTTTGGGGTTCTCTAAACCCTGGCCCATAACATGCATGCCTTAGTCTTGCAGGTGTTACAGATGGAGGGGGTTAATTTTAACAGCACTAATTTCTCCTCTCACCACCTATTCGTAATCAGAAAGGTGTTTTTGATTTGCTTCCCCCTTATAATCACTGTTGTATTTCCCAGCCTCTTAATTTTGGTGCCATCCAATTTTCAATCAATAATGCCAGTTTTTCAATTCTAGTAATAGGATATCAATATATATTTTGCAAAACATACAGTGTGAAGTCTTAGTCCCCTCACACAGCAGCTGAATCTCAATATGGAGATATACCGTAACCACAAGGGGCAGCACTCACTGTGCAGTTGATGCATGACCACACCAAGCCATCATGTCCATAATGCTACTCCTTTTCTTGCAGTTCCTAATGGGAGGAATCCTAACATCTTTGAAAGTAATTGCGGGTCGGGACAATTTCTGGATCCTGACCATTTTCTGGCAGTATGCCCACTGGCACAAACCTCTGGAAGGTCGTCTCCTAATCGGTGTAATTGATGATGGGGAATAGGTCCTGGGGCTGCAGGCCCTGATTCCAATCAGGCTGCTACGGACACCTTGTCAGACCTCAAAAAAGCTAACTCTCCGCCACCCGGGAATCGGCGGGGGCGGGAATCGCACCGCGCCGGTCGGCGGGCCCCCCGCACTGGTCGGCGGGCCCCCCGCGGCAATTCCCCGGCCCACGATGGGTCGAAGTCCCGCCGCTGACAGTCCAATCCCGCCGGCGGGAATCAAAACACCTCTGGTCCTGGGGGGGGGGTCACGGGGCGATCTGACCCCCACGGTGGCCTGGCTCGCGATCAGGGCCCACCGATCGGTGGGCGGACCTGCGCCGTGGGGGCACTCATTTTCTTCCGCCCCGCCATGGCCTTCTCACCTGCGCATGCGCCGGTATGACGTCAGCAGCCGCTGACGCACCGGCGCATGCACGGAATTCTGCCGGCCGGCAAAGGCCTTTAGGCCCCGGCTGGCGGGGCGCCTAAGGCCGTTCGCGCCGGTCAGTGAAGCGGCAACCACTCTGGCGCGGGCCTAGCCCCTCAATGTGAGGGCTTGGCCCCTAAAGGTGCGGAGAATTCTGCACCTTTGGGGAGGCCCGATGCTGGAGTGGTGGACGCCACTCCAATACGCCGGGACAATGGGTCTTTGGTGAATTAAATTATGCATTCCCTGACGAGTTTAAGTTTGAATGGGAACATGTGACTCAGCCAGGTATGGGTGTATCCCTTTGGCTCTGCTGCTAGCAATCTTAATAATTAATTAATTAATTCTTCATTCTGTTTAAACCTTTAAATTGTCTGCTTCATTTTTAGACCTCATTTCTAGACCCAAACATCAAACATCTCCCTATCATGATAAGGGCCAGCAGCCTTGGAGGAATAGCAGCTCCAACAACAGAGGTGGACCCTAAGGCTGTAGGAGTGGGGCCATGAGGACATCTCCATCCTGAGGTGCCTTCTGAAGATGTGTCAGTTTTGTTGAAATGAACTGTTGCCACAGTTGCCAGGCCACCCCTGGGGGGACAAGACCTCTCTGCAGGATGGTCTTCAACTGCAGTTGTGATTCAATCATCCATGTGGCTCCAGTGGTGGGGAAATTTGGGGGAGTTAAGTGGATGAGGCCCCAGGGGACCTTGGCCAGCCACCGCTATCCACCTCCAGGCACGCTGCTGGACTTTGGTGTCAGCAGGGCACCTGTGCCAACAATTGGGCACTTGAATATGTAAACTGAAAACTCACTACTGCCAGGCATCCACTCTATCTCTGACGAGATCTACTGGAGGTGAGAACCTGTCAGCCCACCTATCCAATGCTCTTCCATCCTAGCTTTTTTCCTGTAGCCCCTCCAAGCCTGTCTTCTGGGGACAACGCAGTCCCTGCCTAATATGTTCCCAGTCAGTTGAATGAGCTATTGCAGCTAGGATGCACCTCTCTTTCAGAGGTTCAATTTGGCTTCAAGAAGTGCAGACTACCTTGAATTAGTGCTGGCCTCGCACGACCTTGAACCCCATGCTGAGCATGCAACCAATCAGCAGCCATTTGACATTGGGCTGCATTAGGATTACTAGGTAAGGTAAAGTCGCCGTAGACCCAGACGACCAGAGGCTACTTTCCCGGGGGAGAGATGACTGATGGTGATTCAACCTGAGAATCACCAAACCTCATCAAGCGAGGGGCAAGGTTGAGAAGCCAGGACCTCCATGAACAACTCCTCTTCCGGTGGCACACTCCCATTCATGACATACACAGAGATTGATTCATGATCAAAGATGACATTATACACTTTTGGTGTAAACATAAATAGAGGCCAAACTGACAGTTTATTATTTTTAAAAATGATACATTTATGCAACAGTTCATTACATCATGATAATACCATGATAGGGCATCCATCATTTAAAAATTGTACTATTTTATTTCAAGTAACTCATTATTAGACATTGTCATTCAATATTATGGTTCAAGTGAAGCAAAATTAAATCAGTTTTAAGACTCCTCATCTCGTGTAAACTTGGCGATACGACAGTTATAATGGGGTGGGGGACATATCCACTCCTTTGACACCTTGACCTGACTGACAGCAAGTTTAAATCACAGGTAGCAAGGACAGGATTGCCCTGATTGTGGACTCCTTTTTAAGTAAGCAGATCAGGGTTTGATTACATCCTCAGGCTCCAATGTACTATTTTTACCCTGTGTGAGGCATGAATAGAGGGCCGATGGTGGATTAACGTGTCAGGAGCAACAGCCAAGTGTAGAAGAGTCCAAGTCGTAAAATTGTTTTTGGCAGGTTTCCTTGTGGGCAGGGACCTAAGGAGTGCTGCTTGGGCCCCACAAGGGTGGCTTGGGCCTCCCCACCTCAATATTCCATTCTCCCTCAACTGGGATTCTCCTACTCAAGCTGATGACCATTCTTCTAGGACCCCGAGGTCACCTGCCACCCCATTTTCATAGTCTGACATGTGTTTCTGCTGACTTGGGAGTCGACAAGTGATTTGCTGATGAGGGGCAGGTGGTGAAATCAGCCGAGGCTGCCCACTGTTGCTCACTTCGCAGTGTTTCAGCCAAGTGTGAAGTCAATCAAATCCCACAGTTAAAGTTATGGAAGTGTGGCATGAAAACTACATTGTATCTATACCTTGCGCACACACAACCTCAATACATATCCAATTAGAATAACTTTGACAGTATTGGTCTGGCTCCGAATTAAATTTGGTTCATAAGAACTCAACTACTTCATAATTCTAACACTATAAAAGCCCACACAAACAGTCCTTGTTAGGTTAAAAGTCCTTTTTAATTATTCTCTCAATTATTTTGTCAAACGAGTGAAACGCCAAAATGCTTCTATGATTCTTCTGTGATAATTAGAAAATAGAGAGTTTCTCTCTCAATTAGCCCAATATAATGACTAAATCAATTATTTCCTTTCATGGGTGTGAATCATAGCAAAATCATCTCAGTAAAGGTAGATAATTCCGCAATATATCTGCTCATTACAGAGCGGTTAATAAAAATAATGAGCTCTCAAACACGGTATCCATTTTGTGCTTTTAATATTACAACCTATGATTGTGTTTTGAAGTAATTATTTTAAAAAGGACAGGCTTGCACAATCTTCTTATAGAATCATAGAATCACTACAGTGCGGAGGCCATTCGGCCCATTGTGTCGGCACTGACCCTCTCAAAGAACACCCGAACTAAGCCCACAGCCCACCCTATCCCCATAACCCAATAGCCACATCTAACCTTTGAACACAAAGGGGTAATTTATCATGGCCAATCCACCGAACCTGCACATCTTTGGACTGTGGGAGGAAACCGGAGCACCCGGAGGAAATCCACGCAGACATGGGGAGAACATACAAACTCCATACAGACAGTGACCCAAGGTGGGAATTGAACCCGGGTCCCTGCTGCCCATGAAGTATATCTTCAGTATCATAAAATGTAAAAATATAAATTGGTGAATTTTTTAAAACATAAATACATCTCAGTTTTTATTTGAAAAAAGTATAGGCAAGTTTCAATTGAATTTAATAATAATTTATTTCCAAACAAAAAGTCCCAGAACAAAGGAAAGAGTAAAACCAGATAAAGTTTGTATTTATTTAATTAAAAATATTTCGAATGAAAAGGGAGATCAGGTTTTACTGAAAATAATTTGACATGAGAAGTAGCCACCATCCAACTAACATTTCACTCAAAGGTTGATGATTGCTGATCTATTTTGAGTGAATTGGGAGCAGTGTTAGATTTAGTCATGTCATCATCAGACAGCTGTCATTCTAACTAGACAACTTAAAAAGCAACAAATAATGGGATCATTATTAAAAATAAACGTTCCCATAATATTAATAGCCTATTTATAGGCATTACCGCCTCATCTGATAAATACCATGAGCTGTGATGGAGGATGTCCCTGAAAAACTCACACAAAAATGTGATTTTGAAAAAGACTTTTCAAAAAAATTTTTTTAAAATAAATTTAGATTAGCCAATTATTTTTTCCAATTAAGGGGCAATTTAGCGTGGCCAATCCACCTGCTCTGCACATTTTTGGGTTGTGGGGGCAAAACCCACACAGACACGGGGAGAATGTGCAAACTCCACACGGACAGTGACCCAGAGCCGGGATCGAACCTGGGACCTCAGCGCCGTGAGGCGGTTGTGCTAACCACTAGGCCACCGTGCTGCCCGGACTTTTCAAATATAACACAATGGTGTTTCATTATTTCAAAAGCATAATTTTGCGAATAAGAACAGCATCTGCTCAGGGGCTCATAAAGCCCTACAGACAGGAAGGCCCCAGGTTTGAGCTTCGGTTTATCTTAAGTAGATTGATCTCAGGTTCTGTGGTTGGCTTCAAAGCTTCTGAGCTATGAAAGACACAGAAACAAAATCAGCCAGTGTTCCTGTTTCCTATTTCTGATGGCTGCTCAGTGCCTCCTGCTGGAAAATACATGTGTTCAGTGGGTGATAGCAGGGTCTAATTTAGAAGTGTTATCCTGCCTCTTGCTACCCCTGCCACCTACAACGACAACTCCCCCTTCCAGCCCCCACCGCCCCCCTCCGGCCAAGCCCTGCGCAAATACTTTGCGATCAAACAGTCAGCTCCTACTGTCTGCTGGCCAGACGTGGAAGAATCACTTCAGTTATTATTTTCTGTGAAATGGTGCCCAACAACAGGCACTGGCTTCAAAATATAGGGCCGATTCTCCGGAAAGATTTCCAAGTGTGGTAGCGAGCGGGAATTGCCAGAAACGCTATTCAACGTTAATTGGTCCACTTAATGAGGTTCCACAGGCTTCTCACCGTAAATAAAAAACAAAGAACAATACAGCAAAGTAACAGGCCCTTCGGCCTTCCAAGCTGTACCGGTCATGATACCACCCTTGGCCAAAAAGCACAGCACATCCTAGTGCCGTATCCCTCCATACCCATCCTATCCATGTATTTGTCGAGATGCCTTTTGAATGACGTTAATGTATCTGTTTCCACAATCTCCCCAGGCAGCATGTTCCAGGCACTCACCACCCTCTGTGTAAAAACCCTGCCTCGCACATCTCCTCTAAACTTTGTCCCATGGACCTGAAACCGATGATATAACCACTGTGGATATGTGTACTTGCAGTAGGGGGATGTATGGCTGAACCTGTAATACAGGTTCCTCCGGTAAGCCCCTGCTGGCTAGCTCCGCCCACAGGGAGCTTGTGTATAAATATGCGTGTGAGTCACTGAGATCCTATTCTACAGCTGCCGCTGGAGGAATAGCATCACACAGCAATAAAGCCTCGATTGTACATGTCTCGAGTCTTTGTGTACAATTGTTAGCGCCACAGCCCCCTTGTGACTGACCTCTCCACCCTGGGCAAGAGTGCCTAGCCATCCACTCCATCCATGCCCCTCATAATCTTATAGACCTCTATCAGGTCCCCCCTCACCTCCATCGTTCCAATGAAAACAGTCTGAGTCTACTGAGCCTCTCCACAGAGCTAACACTCTCCAGACCAGGCAACATCCTGGTATATCTCTTCTGCACCCTCTTCAAAGCCTCCACATCCTTCTGGTAGTGTGGTGACCAGAATTGTGCGCAACGTTCCTAGTGCGGCCTTACCAACATTCTATACAACTGTACCATGACTTGCCAGTTTTTATACTTGATGCCCCGTCCATTGAAGGCAAGCATTCCGTATGCTTTCTTGACTACCGTGTCCACTTTTGTTCCCACTTTCAAAGATCTGTGGACCTATATGCCCAGATCTCTCTGACTTTCAATATTCCTAAGAGTTTTGCCATTTACGGTATATTTCCCCTCTATGTTAGACCTATCAAAATGCATTACTTCACAGTTGTCCGGATTAAACTCCATTTGCCATTTCTCTGCACAAGTCTCCAACCTATGTTCTACTGTATCCTCTGACAGTCCTCAACACTATCTGCCACTCTATTAACCCTGGTGTCATCCGCGAGCTTACTAATCAGACCGGATACATTTTCCTCCAAATTGTTTATGTACACCACAAACAGAGGCCCCAGCACAGATCCCTGTGGAACACCACTCGTCACAACCTTCCATTCAGAAAAACACCCTTCTACTGCTACCCTCTGCCTTCTGTGAGGGAGCCAGTTCTGTATCCAACTTGCCACTTCTCCACTGATCCCATGTGAGTTCACCTTTTGTACCAGTCTGATGGTATGAAGGCTCGCCAGCTGATTCGGTGGCACCGCGTTCGCCAGTCCCCGCTAACTGGGTCGAGCAGCACTTAAACAGTTCTTGCTCATTCAACCCCAGCCAACTCGCATAATGGCGCCCAGGTTACCAGCCCCAAGTTTAGGGGATTCAGATCCGGCCAGGCCCCTCAACATAGTAGATGCCAGGAGTGATATCCTGTTCGTCTGAGGGTCCCAGAGGGTCAATGCTGCCTGGGATGAGGTGGCAGCGGCTGTGAGTACTGGCAGTGTGACCAGGAGTACTGCCCCCCCAGTGCTGGATGGAGGTCAACACCGGGCAGCACGAGTAAGTAGACACCAACAACCAGCGCCCCCCCCCACCCACCCCCCGAGACCTTTCCACCCCCAGGCGAGCATCCCCCCACAACTCTCCATGGAACCCCCAACTCACCCTCCATCCCCTCTACTTTCAACCTCCCAACCCTCCCTTCACCCTCCTCTCCCTTCAACCCCTCCAACCATCCCTTCACACCCCCCTCCCACCACTGTGAACCAGGCGTGTGGCTAAAAATGCCCTCTGATTTGATTTGTTTTATTTATTTATTTATTTATTATTGTCACATGAATTAGTATACAGTGAAAAGTACTGTTTCTTGTATGCTGTACAAACAATGCATACCGTACATAGGGAAGGAAGGAGAGACTGCAGAATATAATGTTACAGTTATAGCAAGGTGCAGAGAAAAGATCAACTTAATACGAGGTAGGTCCATTCAAAAGTCTGATGGCAGTAGGGAATAAGCTGTTTTTGAGTCGATTGGCACGTGACCTCAAACTTTGGTTTCTTTTTCCTGACGGAAGAAGGTAGAAGAGAGTATGTCCGTGATGCGTAGGATCCTTAATTATGCCGGCTGCCTTTCCGAGGCAGTGGGAAATGTAGACAAAGCCAATGGATGGGAGTCTGGTTTGCCTGAGGGTTTGGGCTACATTCACGACCTTTTGTAAATTCCTGCGGTCTTGGGCAGAGCAGGATCCATACCAAGCTGTGATACAACCAGAAAGAATGCTTTCTATGGTGCATCTGTAGAAGTTGGTGAGTGTCGTAGGTGACATGCCAAATTTCCTCAGTCTTCTGAGAAAGTAGAGTCATTGGTGGGCTTTCTTAACTATAGTCGGCATGGGGGACCAGGACAAGTTGTTGGTGATCTGGACACCTAAAAACTTGAAGCTCTCCGTGTCTCCTCAGGAAAGCTCTCCCACAACCATCGGGAGAGGGCCCAGACTGGCGATGGGGCACCAGACATAAGAATCCTTGTCTCCTTTGAGAAACAAGACCTGGAGGTGACTGGGGCGGCCGAGGACAGAGCAGTCACCAATGCAGAGGCAGGTGGACGCTGCAAAGGTGAGGAACCATTGAGCTCCACCAGAAGGACCTGTCCACTGTGAGTTGTTATTGCCTTACTGACTGATCCATCTCTCCCACTGATCACATGTCCATTCTCCCGCAGGTCCTCCAGCCAGTGGTGCTGGCCCATCCCGATGGCACCCTCCCCAGCCTCCCAGGAGAACATCTCGGAGGGGAGGACTGAGGAAGAAACGATCGAGGAGTCACAGCTGTCATCCCCACCCTCCACCAGCGCAGATATACATACCTCGGTGGGAAATGTTAGTGGTTAGGCTTCTGGGACACAATCTGGTGAGCACTATACAGCTGCTGATGCACATCAGGTGGAGGCAGGAAACCCCCAAGTGAGACAGCAATCGGAGGCCTGCTAGATCCCAGGACCCAGCTGGATCTCAGGCTGATGCTGAGCCTGTGGAGGAAGTTTTCCCGGAGCTGATGGAGATGATACAAAGTGGTCAGGACATTCACGGAGAGATGTCAGTGAAACTTTAGCAGGTCCATAGCCATTTGGAGGAGTCCCAGAGGCTATGGGTGCAGGAGATGTCGCCGGCACTGCGTGTCATTGAGGCCAACACTGCTAAAGTGGCAACCACAGTGGAGAGCCTGATGCACGAAGTTGGCACCATTAATGGAGGTGTGCAAGGTGTAGCATAGTCGGTGATGGCCATGGCTGAGGGTCTCAACAGTATATCTGACTTTCTGGGGGGCAGTACCAGGCTGACCTTGATGAGTTTCTGAGGGACATGTCCCGCTCTCATATGGGAATGGTCGAGGTTGCGGAGCTTGGCCTAGTCGCAGATGCCAGGGCTGGCAGAGCCAAACGATGTGGGAGCAGCCGGGGCTTGAACCAGCTGCGCTTCCGTCCCATGGTGAGGGGCCCTATGAGCGCCAGGCTGGAGGATGAGGCACTGACTACCAACCTAGACCTGTCCCATAGAGTGGGGATGGTGGCCACCAGCTCCCCCAAGTTCCAGCCCTCTGATGAGGCCGCATTTCAAAGTCAGCACACGGCCCGGCGCCGACAAGTGAGTCAGGGCCCTCCAGCCTGAGAGCCCCCAGAGGACGCCTGTCAGGGGCATCGAGGGCCACGGGACGTGGTAAGCCGCTAGCTGCCTCCACCTCTCATGTACATCCTGGGGATACACCGAGTTATAGCGGTGGAGCTTGGAAGGCAAAGCACATTGAGGATCACTGAGGGCACCGGAGGAGGGGGTGGGGGGATAGGTAGGTGGTCATACAATCATAGCAATTCCAGTGCCGAATTTACAGGTGAGGGGGCGGGGGAGGGGGGGGGGGGGGCACCGTCGGGAGAGTAGGGAATTGTTATGCACATTAGCACCCTTGTACTCACCAGAATAATTCCGCTATTACTTTCTTCCGCAATGCGGGACGACTGGCACACCATTGGCCCATCTCTCCAGGTATCCTCTCCTCCCTTTGCCCCTCACCTCCCTCCAGCCATGGAAATGTCCCCGAAGCTGTGTCCCATCCCTCGGGTGTTTAGATGTTTGCTGCTGCATGTGTGGTATTGTCCCCCGCAGTGTTCAGGCACAGCATCCATGTATCAAAGTGTGATTGCGATGCTATGCTACATGGCGTGCCTACCCATGGGAATCCACTTGGGTTGTGTGAAATGCTCACTGAACTACGATTGCGGATTCCCAATTAGCAATAGCCTTCAGCTGCATGGCCAGAGGCCTTAGCGGTCGATGGGGGTTATGTCTGGATGGTGGGCAGACAGGCAGGGACAAGGGTTGCTCCTGGAATGGGTATTCACGATCCAGGGGTTGGCATGGTGCAGCATGTGGTTGCCTACCTGGTTGCCCCCCAACGCTTCCCATGGCAGCCCAACCCTGCAGAGGGTCCCCCCCCCACAGCCGAGTGTCCCCAACCTGAGCACTAGGGTGACAAGCCCAGCGCCTCCGGGCTCTTTGCCTGTGAGCAAAGATGGTTACTCACCTCCTCGGCTCCCCACAGAAGCCCTTCCGCCAGGTTGTCGTTTTTAAAAAGGAATACTAATCGGTGCCAGAGTGAGCACTTGCTGGGGAGGCCGATGAATCATGGGAGGCCATTGGATATGGGGTGGCTCCCATTAATTTTATGGAAATAGGGCTTAAGTGGTAATAATTGGTTTCTTGCCAAATAACGGCGAGATCCCGATTTTGCCTCAGGGAGCGGGCCGGTTGCATCGCAAACTGTTTGGCGTCTGCCGCTGTTCTTGTTTTTGACCTCTCTTACTATGCAGCGGCATCGTTTCGCTCAAGCAAGAGCACAATGAAACTGGAGAATCGCACCCTTAGACTGTTGCACAAATCAGCAGTGTGATTCTCCAACCCCCCCGCCGGGTCGTATAATCCCTGGGGGGGTGTGGCGAATCCCGCCCCGACGCCGGCTGCCGTATTCTCCGGCGCCGTTTTTTGGGCGGGGCCGGGGTTCACAGCACGCAGGTCGTGGCCGTTGACAGCGGCCTCCCCGGCAATTCTTCAGGCCCCGATGGGCCGAGCGGCCATCCGTTTATGGCCAGTCCCGCCAGCGTGAAACACTCAGCTGACGTACCGGTGGGACCTGGCAGGTAAGTCGGCTGGTGCGGTCCTCGGGGGGCATCCGACCCCAGGGCGGGCCCCCACAGTGGCCTGGCCCGCGATCGGGGCCCACCGATCTGCGGGTGGGCATGTGCCGTGGCGGCACCACCATGGCTGGCGTAGGGAAGGGAACCCCCTGCACATGCGCCAAAACACGGCGACGGTTCCTGCACGAGATCACGCCGGCACCTTTGGCGCAGGTTGGAGCGGCGCCAAACCCTCCGCCGTCCACGTAGCCCCCGGAAGTGCGGAGAATTCCGCATGACCGATGAGCCTGATCCAGTTCATATCGGGAGGGATCATCCCCCTTCCCCAAAAGCTCCACCAACATTGTGGCAAAATACTCCGTCGGCCTCGGGCCTTCCACCCCTTCGGGCAGACCCACGTTCCTCAGATTCTGCCGCCTGGATCTGTTTTCCAGGTCTTCCATTTTGGCTCACAGACCCTTGTTGGTCTCTATCACCCTCCACAGCTCCTTCCCCATCGAGGTGAGTTGATCATTGTGCTGCGATAGTGCCTCTTCCACTTCCTTCAGTGTCTCACCCTGCTCCCGCATCTCAGCCGCTGCACTCGATACCGTCGCCCTCACCTCCTCCACCAGCACTTTCAATCCCATCCCCATCTCCTTCCTCATCACTTCCATGTGTTTTGTGAACTGTTTTTCAAGTTCCACGGCCATCACCTCGGTCATTCTTTGTGCCGTGAGCAGTGCGGCCTCACCCTATGCCCCCTCCTCCGCCTTCCTTCCAGTTCCTGAGCCGACCTTTCCACCCACCGGTGGACCTTCATTAGCCCCCTTTTCACGGCCATTTTTCTTTGAGATTTGGAATCTCTCTCCTCTATCTCTTCCTACCCTTGTTTAATCAAAAGTTGCTCCTGAGATGGGGCATCAAAACTCCAAAAAATAATTCTCGGGCGGGAGTCCTCCAACATGTGGCTTCATCCTACCCGCCGCCACTGGAGGTTCCAGTGATATCCTCGTTGCCTTTGACTTCAGATATGAAGATGATTGACATCTCAGTGATGTATTGGCACTGACTCCAGCAATGTTAGGGAGAACAATGAGCACTCAGTCTATTCAGCGCTTGCTGCTGCAAACAGAGTTAGAGGCCAATCACCAGGATGGTGCTTACCACTCACTTCCCAGAATGTATCAGCTCATTGAACCTCTTGTCACACTGGGCTCACATCATCTATATGACTCTTCTGCTGCTGGTCCCTATGGCCACCTCCATCCCAGTCCTTTCAGACTCTTGGGGCAGCTTTCTTCTGCCTGATGCCAGAAGGGAATTTCCTCTCTCCTTGGCAACCTCCATCAATACCTCAAGAGAGGCTTCAGAAAACCTTGGGGCTGCCTTTGACACCTGCCCATTCCAGTTCCAACCTGATCAGCACCCTCCTGCAACTCATGTTCAGCGAATAACAAGCAAGTTGGATGAGCAAGTGCAGCTTAAGTGCTGCTCGACCTCAGGGCTGGTGAGCGCGGTGCCGGCGAGTCAGCTGGCAAGCATTCATTTGCGGTGCAAAACCCGTGAGGCCTTGTTAAGTGGACTAATTAGGGTTGAATAAAGTTGGCGACCTCACTGGGCCGAGCGACGGGAAGCTCGTGGCGATTCCCTCTCACTCAACATTTAGACAACTTTCCGGAAAATCTCGCCCATGAACAAACATTTTTTATTTCCATTATTTTCAAGGATTGATTGCAATGCTTGTGTATATTTCTGAGTGAGTCCATTATTCTAATGCAATTTTATATTGTTCCCAACCGATTATTGCAATGTTGCACCTCCAATCACACATCTTTCATTTCTCACAAAATAGCAGTTTATACCTCTGATCAAGAAAAACATAGTTCAAGATAAATTGCAGTGATGTATCAAT
Organism: Scyliorhinus canicula; assembly: GCF_902713615.1. Classification (NCBI taxonomy): domain Eukaryota; kingdom Metazoa; phylum Chordata; class Chondrichthyes; order Carcharhiniformes; family Scyliorhinidae; genus Scyliorhinus; species Scyliorhinus canicula. The sequence continues at coordinate 95,274,231 of NC_052149.1, forward strand.
TCATCAGTTTTGGGATTTCATATGAATGGATATCTCTGACAGACATCAACACACAACTTCATGAATTAGTTTAGAAATGAGCTCCAAATAGATTTTGGGCGTGATTCTCTGGTCTTGTTCGCTCTCGCTTGAGCGCAACGAGGCCGGTGAGTAGCAGGAAAGGCCGACAAGAACAGTACCAGGAGCTAAACAGTTTGCAATGCAACCGGCCCGCTCCTGTAGGCGAAATTGGAATCCCGCTGTAGCGTGCGAGAAGCCAATTATCACCATTTAAGCCCTATTTCCATATAATTACTGAGAGCCATGCCATACCCAACGGCCTCACATGATTTGGTGGCCTCCCCAGCAAGTGGTCACGCTGGCGCCAAATAGTACTCCTTTTTAAAAACGTGAACCTGTCGGAAGGGCTTCTGCGGGCGGCCGAGAAGGTGAGTAGCCATCTTTGCTCACAGGCCAAGATCCCGGGGGCGCAGGGCTCGCCGCCCCAATACTCGGAGGGTGGTGAGGCATCCTCAGCTGGGAAGGGGCATTCCCGGCTGGGTTGGGCGGCCATGAGTGGAGGGGCACTGGGGGGGGGGGGGGGTAACCACGAGAGGCTCCGCCATGCCAACCCCTGGATCATGTGAACCCATTCCGGGGGCAACCCTTGTCCCTGCCTGTCTGCCCACCGGCCACCCATAACCCCCACCGACTGCTGAGGCCACTGGCTATTGCTAATAGGGAATTGGTAATCGTAGTTAAGTGAGCACTTCACACAACCCAAGTAGATTCTTGTGAGTGGGCGAGCCATGTAACATGTGGTAGTTATTGCCCAGCAATTCAATCACATCTTGATGCATGGGCACTGTGCCTGAACACTGCAAAACACGGCGAGGCAACGCTATTGACACAGCAGCCAACATCTAAACAGCAGCCAACATCTGGGACACAGCTTCAGGGCATGTCAACGGCCGGGGGGTGGGTGAGCACTATGGGGAGGGGACTAACGCTGGTCCACCTGATGTTATATGCGGGTGTCTGGGGTTCAGGATCTGGGTCCATTCAGGGGCGCACAGTGTGGCCGGGAGTGCATAGGGAGGATGTTTCAGGTGTGGAGGAGGGGTTGAGGGGGGGGGATCAAGGTGAATGGAGGGTCCCGGGGTGGGAGCCACCGCTATTTGTCAGTCGAACACCCTTTCCCAATTACTTCCAGATCTTGAATGCTATGGACGGTATTTTGGATCCCACAGAACAGGCCTGAGTGGTGCTGCTAGTAGAATGGGCAGCCAAACGCTGGAGACGGTGGCAGCAGCAGCCGCCAGGTTCACATTTTTTAAAAGGAGTACGAATTGGCGCCAGTGTGACCACTTATTGAGGAGGCTGATGAATCATGGGAGGCTGTTGGATAAGGGGTGGCTTCAGTTAATTGTATGGAAATCGGGTTTAAGTAGTGATAATTAGTTTCTCGTCACGCTACGGCGAGATCCCCATTTCGCCTGCGGGAGTGGGCCAATTTCATCACAAATTGTTTGGTGCCTGGCCTTGCTCTCGTTTTCGGCTTCTTCCTCTATTCACCGACCTCATTTCGCGAGAGCGAGAGCGCAACGAGGCCGGAGAATCACACCCTTAGTCACCTTTTGGCTGAATTGCACTCATTATTTAAAATAAATTATTTAACGGAATCTAAATTCAGACTGTAGTCTTCCCTTTTCCCCTTCTCAATATAGTGAAAAACACAAGTGGGTTAAGGCATTTCAAAGCAATACTTACATAATTTGAACAATTTCTGGATTTTCTGCTCTTAAGCCCAGAAAGTGTCTTGCTATCTACAGGAATGCTTACATGAAGGAAGAGTTTATTCCTTCCTCCTTGATCTTTTTGCTGACACGTTGGGTGATTTGAATCCTCTCTTTCCGAGCAGGTTCATGATTTCACATTGCCCTGGTGGTTTTCGGGGAACAGCTTTTTACATAAAAACAGAACAAATAAAGGCAGCAAAGCAGAGTTGGGCATTTCCACCTTCACCGCCTCGTTTGGAATATATTCTTGACACTTGAAAGCCCTTTAATTCTCTAAAGGAACGCACTGATTTAAGGAAAGATCAAAGAAACCTTCAGGGTCTTCGTCGATGCAGGGTAAGGCTAGTGGTTTGGGGATGTCCTCAATCACTTCAAGGGAAATGCAGTTTCCAAGGTTTTCATTCCCTCCTAGAAAATTTGACAGCTTAGCAGAAAAAAAAAGCTCAAATCCTGCAGTGAGTTAGCTTTTTGACCTCATACTCTTCATCACTTTCGGCATACCAGGCCCGGCAGTCTTTACAGGACTCGGCACAGTTACAAACAGCTTTTCTTCTTTCTGTTGACTTCTAATGAAGCTCGTTTTATTCCATTTTCAAAGTAAGGTCTCTGATCACAGTAGCTTGAGGGTAGAATATATAATCATGAAGTAAAAGCTAATTCATACCATTCATGCAGTTTACCACATAAATAGTCTTCCGCGTTTTTAACCTCAGGTATATGTATATTTAATATTTTGGAGGTGTTTCAAGTTATTTATTGGTTGTCAGCTGGTTTACCTGCTCAGAAAACAGCAAGGCAATGAATAAGTTCAGAGGCTTCCTTTCCCACAAATTAGTTTCTTAAAACAGAAATGGTTTTGATTTAATAAACAAGATAAAATCATAATGTATTGCAGCATGTTTTTAACCTAGATGAGTGTTTCATGCCCTTGTTATGCTTTCATATGGTTAAAAACACAAGTATTTTATGCTTAAATGTACCGACCACATGCCATTTTGAATTGGGAATAGGGTTCACAGACTGCTTTGGCACTTCGAAATGTCTTAATTCAACTAGTGCAAGCTTGAGTGTGGGTTTGAGACAATTCAGTAACTATGTTTGCTTGTTTTATCATTCTACCCCTCTCCCCCATTCTTGGGCTGATATCCTCTGATGGATCTCTGTGTCTCTTCGGAACCCTGGATATGCGCTATCCCTTCTTAGTTCCCAAATAATAGAAATTCAGGCTGTGTTTTTTTGGCAAAGTTATGTTGAACTTTATTCATCAGCTTTAGTGTCTACTGGTAAATTCTTTGTTACGATACAAACTTAGGTCAGATTGATTGTCTTCAGCAAATACAGTGGTTGAGTTTAAAATACAACTCGTGGTAATACTGCAAATCATAATACACAGTACAAAATTATGGATTGATTGAAACAAAAGAAAAATGGCGATAGCAAAGGCATAGGTTTCAGAAAGTGATAGATTGGCAATGAAATTTTCCATCCCGACAAGGGATTTTTAAGAAGATCATTATCTTAAAGTTTTGCCTTCTTTACAGCTGTGATTAGCTCCAACTAATTTATAATTCACTCAATTCGACCAAACTGTCTGTCTGTCAATTTAAGAGATGTGTTGGTGTGATTTTGTAATTTTCCATGCCCTGGCTTGCCAATTATGCCTCTAACATTAATTAGATTAACACAGTTTTCGAAAAGTCATTATGACCCTAACTGACTGTTACCATGGAAATGGACGTGTCCAGGCCTGGGAAGGCATCTGCATACAATGGAGTATTTTGTCACTTGCCTTGGATTCTGCCAGTTTCGAACAACTTGCAAAATGAGAACATTTAAAGTCTTATTTGATTAGTTCCCAGCTAGTCAGCTTTCCTCACTCTTATGGTTAATATGATTTAGTCAATAACTCTTCATGTTTTCTTAATTAAACCTTTTATTTACCTCATCTGTAGCTAACCACAAAATCTGATTTCTGTCTTCATCCAACTAGCGTGAGCTTGAGTGTGGGTTTGAGACAATTCAGTAACTATGTTTGCTTGTTTTATCATCCCCCCCCCCCCCCCCCCCCCCCCAATTCTTGGACTGATATCCCCCCTCGACCAGTGGCGGACTGGCCAGGGTGTCAGCTTGCCCGATGGCAAGTGGGCCCCTGATGAAGTGGGCCCCCTATATCAAATAAAAATGCAATAAAGAATCAAACACAGACAACTGTTTTAGTAATAAAAAGGAATAAGAAAAAAAAGAGAACAAGACACAAATAAGCAGTGCATGAAAAGGAACGAAGCAGGGGAGGTAGTGGAAGGATGTGGGATAGGGGGCCCGGGTCGGGCATAATGAAGGAAATTCCATGTTTTCAGCAAGAGTGTGTGAATTTAAAGATAAAGTTACAATTCGTGATTTGAGATAGTCGGCAACTTCAAAGGATATCAAGCAGTAGTCTTGGTTCAGCCGGTACATCGGTCCGGGGCCCGGAGAGCCAAGAAGGGGCCCGTGAATCTCTGAAGGGCCCTTTAAAAATTATAATTAATTAGATAAATAAATCTCCAACTTCTTTCCTGAGATTTGTATTCTAACTTAATAAAATATAATTGTTTTTAAAAAGAGCAATACCAAATAAAAATGCAATAAAGAAACAAACAAATAATCACTCAGTGTATGAAGGAACGAAGCAGTGTTAAACGGATGTGAAAAGGCGTGGAGGGGGCCGGGGCTGGTTCACCCGGTTCGGACATAATTGGAAATCCACGTTTTCAGCAAGATGTGTGAATTTAAAGATAAAGTTACAGTTCGTGATTTGAGATGGTTGGCAACTTGAAAGAATATCAAGCAGTACATAGGGTCGTGAGGTCACCGAAAAGGAGAAGCAGTACCTTTGACCGTGAATCATGAGGTCAAAGATATTGAAGTGATAAACCATGATCGATAAACTCAAAGGGTGGCAACTTGTAACACTACACTGGTATCAAACTGGACATGTTAACTTTGGTCGTGGGACCATTCTTAATGTCTTACTATAGTCGGACCAAACTTCTAAGTTTCTACAGTTGTCTCAGTTGCTTGCTGGTGTGAACACTGGACTGTGGATTGTCTCCTCTTCTGAAGCTGCATAGGCCACAGTAGTTTTGACTAATGAACATAGCCTATCGAAGTGTAAGTAAGTTATTTTATATTTTTTATCAAGTAGGGGTTTATCTGGCGTTCCTTCAAGTTATTCTTGCAATCCCATCAATATTCATTTTTCCCAATGTGGGCTATTTTTAATTAAGTTTTTATTTAAGGAATATTACCCCTACCAGCATGGAAAAGAAAAAGCATAAATCTGGGTCACTAAAACGCAAAGAACAAAAAGAAGCAGAAAGAAAGGAATCAGCCAAGCGATGCAGGCCTATTGCAGAGTTTATAATACCACAAGCACAATCCACATCAATATCCAGTTCTGCAACAAATAATCAAGAAGCAAGAAACAATGCTCATGGTGATGGTGCAATGACATGCGAGTTACAAGAACAGAGAAGAGCTACTTTGAATGTAGAGACAAATACAAGTGCATCCATTACTAATCAACCCAGGCCCAATATTTCTTCTGGCTTCCTTGTTCCGGTATCTGTACTGCCTGTAGTTGCAACATCTGAACACATAGCTTCAACTAGTGACAGGGAATCAGGTATTCCTTCAAGCATAAATGACTTGGTTTCTGAAGCACATCCTGTAAATGAACCTACGCAAGAAAATGAAAGATCAATTACTGGAATCTTCCAATATCCATCACGAGCAAAGCTAAAACAGTTTTTTTCTGAACATCCACTTCAGCCACTTGATGACCTGCCATTTGATGCTCGTTTGTATGAGAGGAAAATTATGAATGACTCAGTCCCAAGAAAATGGCTAACATATAACAAAGAAAATAGATGCTTATATTGTTCATACTGCTTAGCCTTTGAGTTTCCCAACACTTGTAATCCATCACCCTTTGTACGTGGCTTTAGTGACTACAGGCGTATTAGCCAGAGCTTGACTTTACATGAATCGACAACAACACATGTCAGAAATGCTCAGCAATATATCAGTGTGGTTAATGATGGCACCTCAGATAATTTTTTTGCAGCATCACTAATTAAAAGGAAAGAAGAAGTATTGAAGCAGAGAAGTATTGTCATGAGGATTATAGACATCATAAAGATGTTAGGCAAGCAAGCACTTCCTTTTCGAGGTCACAGAAATGAATCAGCCTACACTCTAGATAATGAGGTTCTGAATCATGGCAATTTTTTAGCTACAGTGCACTTGATGGCAAAATATGACCCCATTATGGCAGCTCACGTTTCTGCAGTGCAAAACATGTCTAAACAAAGAATCAAATGATTAGAGCAACAAGGAAAGGCTCAAAGTAAAGGCCGTGGTGGACTTGTTACATACCTGAGTAAAACAACTATAAACATGTTAATCAAAATTATGAAGAATATGATACAAGAAAGAATTAGTCATGAAGTTTCTCAAGCAAAATATTATTCTATTCAGGTTGATTCAACGCAAGATAATTCATCTGTCGATCAGTTTAGCATTATTATTCGGTATGTGCTTAAAGGTATTATCTGTGAGCGACTACTTTCAGTTGTGCCAAGTAATGATGGTACAGGACAGGGACTTTTTGATCTATTGATTGAAACATTACAGCATCTTAAAATTGACCCCCAAAAATGTTTATCTGATAGGACAGATGGCACTGCAAGCTCCCATGGCCAGTATAATGGTTTCCAAAGTAAAATTGCTGATGTGGCTGATCAACATGTTCATATATGGTGCTATGCCCATGTCTTGAATTTGGTGATAACTGAAACAACAAAATGTTGTGTGCCTGCAGTTTCTTTTTTCAATTTGCTGCAGAATATAACAACTTTTGTGAAAGCATCATACAAGAGAATGGCTGTATGGATAGAAGTTGTTGGAAAACATCTAGGACAAGAAAAAATGAAACGATTAAAGCTAATTGGTGAGACCAGATGGTCAGGAAAATCCAATGCAGCAACAACTATCTTTGGATGTTTTGATGATGCCGCTGCCAGTACTTTCGTAAATCTATTGACATGCGTATCAATGATACAAGATTCAGAAAAGTTTGATGCAAAAACAAAACATGAAGCAAATGTTTTACTTCAAAGTCTTCTAAAGTTTGAAACCATATTGACAGCATTTACCTACTTGTATATATTTGAAACTACAACCCCGTTATCAAGTTATCTACAGACAAGTGGTTTAGATATGTTTACTGCATGGAGTTTGGTAGATTCAGCTACAACAAAGTTGAAGGAACAGACAAGAACATTTGATAACGTTCACAGCAAGGCTTTGGAATTTGTAAATAAATGTAATGACAGGATTTCACAGATGAATACGGATGAAAATCAACATTGGAAATTGATGCGTTGGAAACAGCATTGCCAGTTAAGAGGCAGAGGAAGAAGAAAAGAATGGCAGATGAGCTTATTGATGATGAAAGAAATTCCTCAGATTCTCTAGCTGATTTTCAAGTAAATGTGTTTAACCTAATAATGGATTGCATTGTCCAGTCACTAGAATCACGCTTTGTACAACACAAACAGTTGTATAAAGATTTGTCCTGCTTGGACCCAGCAAAGTTTAAAACTATTGCAGAGAAGGGCCTTGAAGATGAAGCATTGGAAGGTATTATTAAGCTGTTTCCACAACTCAGCAAAGATCAAGTAATATTGGAATTGTTTTCTTTTGCTTCAAACTTTGAAGCTATTGCTTAATGATGGTGAGAATATGGATTCCAGTTGCAACAATTGTAAAATTTGCAGCACTTGCCCATTGTGTGTACTAAAAATTCTGGCATCCAACAGACTTCATGACAAGGCATATGATAATCTTTAGGAACTTTATAAAGTCATTTGCACACTATCAGTTACTCAAGTCCAATGTGAGAGGACATTTTCAAAGCTAAAGATTATAAAGACAAGGTTAAGAAATTCGCTGTCTGAGGAGAATTTGGAATCATACATGTTGATATCCATTGAAAAGGAATTGTTAGATGAATTGGATGCAGAAGCAATTATTGGCAGATTCTCACAATCATCTAGCGAACACAAACGATTGCTCTTAATATAGTGGACTGCATGCAATGCTCTATTGTGCTTTTGAACTATATGTTAATGTGTAAATTGTGCAGTAAACTATTTAAAAATATCAACCAATTATTTTTTTTAAAAATTTAAATTAAAAATTCAATTATAACATTCTGTATTTACATTTGGTATCTACTGCCAGTAATATGTACAGTACATGTACACTGTAATTACTAAGAAATACACATTTTTTCCACAAAAATTTTAATTGTACCCTTTTTTCCATATGTATTTTTTGAAAATTGTATTTATTCGTTATGAAAATTAAATGATAGCATTGTAGTTGTGGGTGGGCCCCCTTTGTCTCCTGGCAACCAATATTTTTAGACCCAGTCCGCCACTGCCCTCGACTGACAGACCTCACTTCCTCTGAGACTGGCACCCCCCCTCCCCCCCACCCACTACATCCGACACCCCACCTCCCAGACTGACCCCCCTCCTACACCGTCTGATATCCCCCCCACCCCCCTAGGTCTCATCCCATCACCCAGTTCATACCTGACCATCCCCTGGTTTGACCCCCCCCCCCACCCCACATGGTCTGACCTGACTAGTTGCCCCCCCCCCCCCCCCGTCCAGCCCTGAATCACTCCAGTATCTGAATCACAACTTTTAATTGTCCCTTTTTAAGCATCTCCTTTCTGGCAGCTAATGCTGTAAGATGGAGTCATTTATTACCTCTATTTGTCCCAGTTACTCCATGCCGATGCAGCTGGCTCTGTCTCAACCAACTTGAGTGAGGAAGGATGTGTGAAACAGGGGATTTTGAATCCCAGCATGGGTAAATCCATCGAGAGTGGAGGTCCGCTGGTGATTGCTACTCTGAGGAAACCTTAGCAGGTATTTAGGAAGTATAACATCTGCAGGTGGAAAGTGCAACAAAAAGATTAAGAACAAGAATAGGAATATCAAGGGCTGTATTTAGAAAGAGGAGACAGTTGATAACTGGGAAGCTGAATAAACAACTCAAGAAGCGATTTGTAAAGAGCTTAATTTGGAGTGTTGTTTTGAATGAATGTGAGACTTGGACATTATGGAAGGAGGAGATACAATTTGCTGAATAGCTTTGAAATGTGGGTTTGGAGGAGAATGGAAAGGATCAGCCAGACAATAACAAAATAAACAAATAACAAATTAGGAGGTGATGATGAGAACAGTGTCATTTGCTGAATAGATTCGGAAAAGGCAGAGAACCTAGACAGGCCACAGTTTAAGAGGAAAGTGTCAAAACATTTAAGATTACAAAGGAGTTTTGGGAGGGTAGATACTGAGAAGTTGTTTCCCCTAGCTGGGGAATCTAGAACAAGGGTGCACAGTTTCAGGATAAAGGGCTGATCATTTAGGACTAAGAACAATAGTCTCGCAATAGGCATTTTACAGGGAAGATTTCAAGGACAAAGAGAAGTGGAAGGAAGAGAATATCACTGCAGGGTGGCTTGAAAATTGAGTGAAGTTACTGGAAAATGACAAGATTGGCACAGAGCAGAGAGTGAGAAGACCATTAGTCAAGGCCCAGCCTGCAGGCAGAGCACACATAATTTTGAACAATTTTACACTCATTCACACCTACCTGGAAAAGAGAGTTTTAATTGGCACCATGACAACATTTCTATTTCGGTCATGAAATTTCAGGAAGGTATAGTTTGTTGCTGTATGCCACTGACCTCTTTTTCAGGACTAGCTTCCTGTCAGCCTGAGACTCAATTGGCAGAGGTAATTCAGCACCATGGACATCCGTGTCAGTAAAAGAAACTCTGCCGCAAAAGCTTGAAATTTCTTGACCACAAATTACATTGGAAAGAGAAGACCCCAACAATGGTGTTGGGCTGTATCCAATATGTCAGGAAAACCAGTTCTGATCACTACTTTGCAGCGATGCCACGTTACTACCCACGATCAGGACTTCAGTTATATAATGAAAAGCCAAAATGAAAGAAATGTGCGCAATCAGATCATTTTCTCATTTATAGTAATAATGTTATTTATGATCATCATTCTGAATATTTAGTTTATGGTTCGCTTACTGTGTCTTTCTAATATCTGCCAACATGGGAACATAAGAAATAGGAGCAAGAGAAGACCATGCGGCCCATCAAGCCTGCTACCCCATTCAATATGATCTTGGGCTTTAACTCCACTTTCACGTCCGCTCTCCAAATTTCTTGAGAGACCAAGAATTTGTCTATCTCAGCATTAAACGTATTCAATGGTGAAGAGAATTCACAGAGCTTCACATCCTTTTGAGAAAAAAAAAATTCTCCTCATCTCAGTCTTAAATGATCGGCCTCTTACCCCAGAATGGTGCCCGACAGAATCCGTAGAATCCCTATAATTCTGACGGAAGCCATTTGGCCCATCGAGTCTGCACCAACCATCTGAAAGAGCACTACACCAAGGCCCACTCCCCTGGCCTATCCCCGTAATCACATGCATTGATCATATCCAATTGACCTAATCTGCACATCTTTACATACGAAGAGCCAATTTAGCATGGCCAATCCACCTAACCTGCATATCTTTGGACTGTGGGAGGAAGCTGGGACACCTGGAGGAAACCCACACAGCGAAGGGGAGAACGTGCAAAGTCCCCACAGTCACCGAAGTCCGGTACCGAATCTGGGTCCCTGGCATTATGAGGCAGCTGTGCTAACCACTGTGCAACCATGCTACCCCTGCTGTAGATTCCCCAGACAGGCAAAACAAACTCTTAGTATCTAGCCAATCAAGCCCCTTCATAATCTTGAAGGTTCCAATGAAATCACCTCTCATTCTTTTAAAATCTAAAGAATGTGGACCTAATTTACTAAGCCTTTCATTATAGGACAACCCTCTGATCCCAGAGAGGTGGCTCGTGAACCATCATTGTACTGCCTTGTTGTCTGTAACATTCCAGTCACTTCAACCAGTTTATTATTCAAACGTTTTACCCAGGTGCCTCTATTTGCGAAATGAACGAAGGACAAACACAAGTTCACAATTCAGCACAGGTTTATTTTAAATTACAATAAAAGTTATCCCTTAAATTACCCCAACTATAGTATGCCTTAAGATCCTTAATTCTATCCTTGAGAATGAACTGGATCAAGCTATGGATCCAATCCTCTGAGTACCCAAGGTCCACACCTCCACCCTATCCCCATAACCCAGTAACCCCATCCAACACTAAGGGCAATTCTGGACACTAAGGACAATTTAGCATGGCCAATCCACCTAACCTGCACATCTTTGAACTGTGGGAGAAAACCGGAGCACCCGGAGGAAACCCACGCACACACGTGCAGACTCTGCACAGACAGTGACCCAAGCGGGAATCGAACCTGGGACCCTGGAGCTGTGAAGCAATTGTGCTATCCACAATGCTACCATGCCCTACCGTGCTTGGGGGTTGATCAATTATTCCCACCAGTGTTTTCTAACCTTGCTACTCCTAAACTCCATCCATACTGAATCTACTGCCTGACCTTCGAAGCCAAGTTTCTTTCTCACTAATTCCTTATGTTACTATTTACTATCAGGGATACCCAGGGGCTGGTTTAGCTCACTGGGCTAAATCGCAGGCTTTTAAAGCAGACCAAGCAGGCCAGCAGCACAGTTCGATTCCCGTACCAGCCTCCCCGGACAGGTGCCGTACTGTGGCGACTAGGGGCTTTTCACAGTAACTTCATTGAAGCCTACTCGTGACAATAAGCGATTTTCATTTTCATTTCATTTCATTTTCCATTCTTCCTTGCTTTTTGAAATGTTGTGTATCCTGGAATATTTATTTCCCAACCTTAGTCATTTTTCTTACTATGTCTCTCTAATGGGGATTAGATGTAAACTATTTATCTCTATTATTCATTCATCTATCTATTGTGGTAATGGGCAACCTAGGCTGTGAGTGGACCGCAGGAGTGGCCCTCCATCACCTCAGAGGGGCGTAAGATTAAAATCGGGTTTGTTCACTAACTATGACCCCATGAATAAGATTCAATACATTTAATACACGCTGAATATTTCATAAAGAGTAATAGAAAATGTTTAATCATTTATATATTAATAGAACTGTCATCAACTTCAAATGGTAAAAAGGGAGCACATGGCTCTTACAGTCGATGTTGTGAGCAATTAGTATGCACCTCACCCCTGTTTTATAGTCGAACCACTTCAGTCATAGCGTTGGGAAAACAAAAACTGCACTGACAGAAATCAGTGGAATGTGGCAACCCTGCACTTGGGCAACGGTCAACAAAATGTCTTGTGGGCTGCACTCAGATCCCAGATGGGCCTCATGTGACCCCTGGGCCACAGGTTTCCTATCGCTGATTTATCCCCTTGTCCGCCCTCCTCAATATTCCAAATCTCTCCTCAAGGGAACCATCCCCTGCTCCATTATTTAGCATAAAGCTCGCTCGGCAGTGCTAGTTATATGATTCGCCAGTACACTGATCTGAGAGTGGTTCAGGTGAAGGCCTCCCCAACTGTACAGTTTCCTCTTCCCCCAGTACAGGTGCCAGTGTGCCATGAATTGAAACCCACCTCTCCAATACCAATGTTTCAACCATGCATTCAACTCTAATTTAATTTAACATGCACCAATTTGCTTGTGGCTCACTCGTAAACCAAAGATGGTTATCTTCGTGTTTCTGCATTTTAATTTTGTCCTGAGCTGCTCATGCTCCCTTAGAAGAACCTCTTTCTTAGTCCTCCTATCTATGTCTTTGGTAACCATGTGGACCAGGACAACTGGATCCTTCATCTCCCACTCCAAGTTCTTTGTCTGTTTTTAAAAGTAAATTTAGAGTACCCAATTATTTTTTCCAATTAAGGGGCAATTTAGGGTGGCCAATCCACCTATCTTTCACATCCTTTTGGGTTGTGGGGGCGAAACCCACGCAAACACGGGGAGAATGTGCAAACTCCACACGGACAGTGACTCAAGGCCGGGATTCGAACCCGGGTCCTCAGCGCCGCAGGCAACAATGCTAACCACTGTGCCACCATGCTGCCCAGTTCTTTGTCACCCCTGAGAAGATATCCTTACCCTGGCACAGAGCAGGCAACGTAGCCTTCAAGACTTACATTGTCAAGAGCAGAGAACAATATCCCTCCCCCTAACTATATTGTCCACAATCACAACTACATTCCTGTTTACAATGCTGTGTTCAATTTGCTCAACTTCCCTGCAGTCTATGTCTTCATTCAAGCAAGTTGAAAGAATCTTGAACTTATTGGACAATTTCAAGGGCTGAGGCCTCCGCCTTTGCTTCCTCTGGATCCCCATGCTTACCTCACCCATAATCACATCTACTGTCCCTGATCTTGAACCAAATCTGAAGTACCTTGTATAAGGACTGTAAATTGCCCAAGAGTCCAAGTAACTTTCCTCCTCCCTGAAGCATTGCAGTGCCCGAAGCTCAGATTGCAACTTATCAACTCTGAGGTAAATTTCCTCAAGCAGCAGGCACATACTGCAGAAGTAATTGCCATGGATCACATTGGCATAAACCTGCTCCCACATTCTATAGCCACAACTCATTACCTACCCTATGTTTTATATAACTAATTAGATTCAAGTTTCAAAATATTACTCAACTGTTATCAGTAGCTGTATTTAGTTAAGCTATAAATTTAATGCAATATTTACATCTCTCCAGTACTAGCTTAAATATCTGCCTGTGTTTAGATGGCTAAAAATGTAAAAAGTCGCCAACAAAACATCTAATGTTTATTGAACGTAGTTATGGTACCAGCGGAGAGGAAGGAAACAAAGCGAAGTGTTGGCTAGTGTAGACTTGAGAGATGAACAGACACTTCCAACACTGATGAAGGTTCAACTCCATTTTATTAACTACTTCTAACTAACTAACACACGATGACATAGAACATAGAACAGTACAGCACAGAACAGGCCCTTCGGCCCTCAATGTTGTGCCGAGCCATGATCACCCCACTCAAACCCACGTATCCACACTATACCCGTAACCCAACAACCCCCCCCTTAACCTTACTTTTATTAGGACACTACGGGCAATTTAGCATGGCCAATCCACCTAACCCGCACATCTTTGGACTGTGGGAGGAAACCGGAGCACCCGGAGGAAACCCACGCACACAGGGGGAGGACGTGCAGACTCCACACAGACAGTGACCCAGCTGGGAATCGAACCTGGGACCCTGGAGCTGTGAAGCATTTATGCTAACCACCATGCTACCCTGCTGCCCCTATGGATGACTGTGGGTCTAAATGATGCTAACTTAAACTTGAGACCTAAGCCTTGTCCGAACCAGTTGATTCTCTCAGCACGTGGTGTGAGTCTGTGCTGGGCTGGATGAGTTCTTGTTACACTGAGAGGCAGCACCCAGAATGAGCAGGAACCGTGGTGCCCTCTGCCTTTATAGTGTGTGTATTCTAACTGGTGTTTGGCTGCGGTGTTTGTACATGTTGATTGGTCCCTGTGTGTGTCCATCAGTGTGTGTCTGCCCCCATGCTATACTGGTGTATATTATGACACAAAGGTGGTTGTGGTATTGGTCGCCGAGAAAGCGTTTGACCGGGTTGAATGGGGGTACTTGATGGCTGTTCTAGAGCTGTTTGGAATTGGATCCAGATTTGTGGATTGTATTAGGAGCCGAGGGACAGTATCCGCACAAGTAACATCAGCTCCGAATACTTTCCTCTCCACCGTGGAGCATAAGGTGTCCTTATATGCCGATGACTTGTTATTATACATGTCGGAACTGAGTGTGTCAATAGGCATAATACTGGAGCTGCTTCGGGTGTTTGGGTCTTTCTCAGGGTACAAATTAAATCGAGACAAGAGTGAATATTTTGTGGTGTCTCAGCCAGGGATGGAGGCAGGGATTGGGGGGTTGCCATTCCGTAAGGCAGGGACTCACTTTAGATACCTGGGGGTGCAGGTTACCCGAGATTGTGGGGGGCTCCGTAGGTACAAAAAGGGGCTGGTTTAGCATAGGGCTAAAGAGCTAGCTTTTAGAGCAGACCAAGACAGGCCAGCAGCACGGTTCAATTCCCGTACCAGCCTCCCCGAACAGGCGCCGAAATGTGGCGACTAGGAGCTTTTCACAGTAACTTCATTTGAAGCCTACTTGTGACAATAAGCGATTTTCATTTCATTTCATTTTCATTTCTAGTTTGGTGAGGAGGGTGATCTGCTAAGGTGGGATGGTCTCCCGCTGTCACTGGCTGGTCAGGTGTAGGCAGTTAAAATGAATGTGTGCCGTGATTACTATTAATTTTTAATGCCTACCGATTTTCCTTCCAAAGGCATTTTTTAGAGAGATTGAAGGGATGATTACCTTGTTCTCTGAGGAGGGAAAGTGGCCAGAATTTTTAAAAGTGCTACTACAGAGTGGAAGGCAGGCAGGGGTTTTGGGTCTTCCGGACCTGATGTATTATTACTGGGTGGCGAATGTGGAGAAGGTGCGGAGCTGGGTCAGAGGGGTTGATTCCCAATGGGTCTGAATGGAGGAGAGTTTGGATAGGGGGTCGGGATTGAAGGCGCTAGCAACAGCGCTGCTCTCAATGGCCCCAGGGAAATACTCAGGGAGTCTGGTAATAATAACTTCATTGAGAATTTGGAGGCAGTTTTGACAGCACTTCAGGTTGGGGGCAGGGTCAAGGGAAATGCCGATTCAGGGGGAACCATGGATTTAAGCCAGGGAAGCGGGATGGAAATTTTCAGAGATGGGAGGAGAAAGGAATGAGGACTGTAAAAGATTTGTTTCTTGGGGGTCATTTTGCAGGATTGAAGGAGCGAAGTATGGGCTGGAGCAGGGGGAAATATTTAGATACATGCAGGTTCGAGACTTTTTCAGAAAGGAGATACAGAGCTTCCCGGTAGAGCTGGCTTCCATATTGCTGAAGGAGGTGATGAAGACAGGGGGACTGGAGAAGGGGGTATTATCGGTGGTTTACTGGGCTATTTTGGAGGAGGAGAAGGTGTCGCTAGAAGGGATCAAGGCAAAGTGGGAGGAAGAGTTGGGAGAGGGCATTGAGGAGGGGTTCTGGTGTGAGATGCTCCGGAGGGTGAACGCCTCCACCTAGTGTGCGAGATTGGGGCTGATACAGCTGAAGGTGGTGTATAAAGCACACCTTACAAGGGCGAGGATGGGCTGGCTCTTTGAGGAGGTAGAAGATGTGTGTGAACGTTGCAGGAGGGACCCCGCAAACCACATTCATATGTTTTGGTCTTGTCCAAAGCTGGAGGATTACTGGAAGGAGGTGTTTAGGGTAATCTCTAAAGTGGTGCACGTGAAACTGGACCCGAGCCCTCCGGAGGCTATTTTCGGGGTGTCAGACCAGCCGGGGTTGGAAATGGGCGCAGAGGCACATGTTGTAGCTTTCACCTTGTTGATCGCCCGAAGGCGGATCCTGTTAGGGTGGAGATCAACCTCTCCACCCTGTGCCCTGGCGTGGCGGGGGGGACCTGCTGGAATTCGTGACGCTTGAAAAGGTCAAATTTGAACTGAGGGGAAGGATGGAGGGGCTCTACAATTCATGGGCGTTATTCTTTATGCACTTTTGAGAATTGGATCACATCGAACATTGGGGGGGGGGGGGGGGGCTGGCAGGGTTGCGGGGAGGGGGATTGTATGTGTTAATGGGTGATTCCTGATTCCTTTTTGTCATTTGTTTATGTTAACATGTAGGCTAATGTCTGGGGTTCGGTGGGAGGATGGGAATCGCTGTTATTGATATGGGGATTGACATTACATTTGTTACTGATTATTGTTTACTGTTGGGTGTAAATTTCGGAGAAAATGTGAAAAAGGAGGAGAATAAAATTTTTTTTAAAAACAACAAAACATCTACCGTTAAACACTGACCAGCCGCTGAAGGCTGAGAAATGGTACAAAATGCAGCAGCTCCTTCCCTTCTGCAGCGATTTTCCATCTGCTCCAAATTCCCAAATTAGTACTCATTCCTCATCACACTCTTTGCAGTTGCATAGTCCATCTGCACTCGCAGAGGACTGGTGATTCACACCCAAGTTGTAACTGCTATGTCAGCTTCTTGCTGCAGTAATTAAACAATTCAGGCAACCACTTTCAATTGATTGACAGGCATCTGCCACTGCCAGGCAATTTCTGTTAAATTAGGCTTTATAGCAAGCCTGCAGTTTTTAAATTCATTTTTTTAAGGGGCAATTTAGCATGGCCAAATCACCTACCTTGCACATCTTTGGGTTGTGGGGGTGAAACTCACACAGACACTGGAAGAATGTACAAACTCCACAGGGACAGTGAGCCACGGCGGGGATCGAACCTGGGTCTTCAGCCCCGTGAGGCAGCAATGCTGACCACTTTGCCGCACCTATTTTTGAAGTTCCCTGTCAGAGTCTGGTTGCTAATCTAAATTGGAGCTTGAGAAAAGTTCACCAGAGTTACCCTCACTTGCACCAAATTCCCAAGATGAACAAGCTCATTTCTCATCGCATGCAGACCGTTTTGTTCCCACTTCAACAAATGTAAAACTGGCAGGATTGGCTGCATCTCCTGTTGTGGTTTCACAATAAAGAAAATAGGGAAAAGCACTGAATGAACATTCAGTTTGAACAACTAGTCACTCTGGATATTGCGATGCACGATGGACTGGGCTAACATTTGTGCCCGGACACACCTGTAAATGGTGACTTTAAACATCACAGAAATTTGTACAGAAGTGAATTAGAAGCTTAAATAAAACACACTCAGACCTCCTCAGTCTTTAGACATTCAGTCATCAAACATTCTGTCTAAACAAATCTTGGCTTCGTGCCCCTGACACTCAAATGAGAGCCTTCTCAAACTGCACTTAGTTATGGAGGGGGTCTCTCAACATAACATCCAGACTTTTACCACTGGAAACAAAGTCCGTTTTCTTGGGCAGGGCAGCACGGTAGCACAGTGGTTAGCACAGTTGCTTCACAGCTCCAGGGTCCCAGGTTCAATCCCCGGCTTGGGTCACTGACTGTGTGGAGTCAGCACTTTCTCCCCGTGTCGGCGTGCATTTCCTCTGGGTGCTCCGGTTTCGTCCCACAGTCCAAAGATGTGCGGGTAAGGTGGATTGGCCATGCCAAATTAACCTTAGTGTCCAAAAAGGTTATGTGGGGGTTACTGGGTTACGGGGGTAGGGTAGAGATGTGGGCTTGAGCTCTTTGTGAGGGTCGGTGCAGTCTCGATGGGCTGAATGGCCTCCTTCTGCACTGTAAATTCTATGATTCTGAGGCCGGATTTTCCATTTATGAGGCAAGTGTTGACGGCAGCACAGAATTTATGGACTTCGACGACAGCAAAATTTGCGTTGCACCTGGACCGATTCTGCTGCTGTTACTGGCGCCATGTAGAACACAATCAATTCCAAAGGAAACGGTGCGGGATTCGCTGGTTTCGTGATTGACATTCAGGAGGCTGACAAGCTGCAACAGCATACACACACTGCACTCGCCACACACACCACCCCAGCAAGACGCGCACCCCACGCTTCACAGATGCTGAGCTGAAGACCCTCCTGGACACAGTGGAAGAGAGGTTGCCAGCCACTGCCATTTGCTGTACCTGGGGGCAGGTAGCAGAGGAGGTCAGCACCACCAGTAACACCATTCGAACCGGCCAGCAGTCCCGCAAAAAAGACAGTGCGCATCGTGGACCGCGTTCACACCGCCAATGTGGGGGTCGGAGTATCCCCTGATCCCAAATTTCCCCTGACGCCCGATTCTCCATCCCATTGGGAAACACATTTGACATCCCACGACGGAGAATCCTGCCCTGGTGTTTCATTGCAAATTTTGGAGCATTTAAAAGAAAAATATCCTTACAGAGACCTGCTTTGACTTCTGTTTTTTGATTATATTTTTATCGTCATTATGTAACTCACACTAAAAATTGGACAATTTTACCGATTGCAGGTTCTGAAAAATAGAATCAAAGGATTGCTACAGTGCAGAACGAGGTCATTCGGCCCATCGAGTCTGCACTGACTCTCTGAAGGAGTACCTGGCCTAGGTCCACGCCCCTACCTGATCAACATAACCCAGTAACCCACCGAACCCTTTGGACACACTGGGGCAATTTAACATGGCCAATCCACCTCCCCTGCACATCTTTTGATCTGGAGGAAACCCACGCAGACACGGGGAGAATGTACAAAACCCGCACAGTCACCCAAGGCTGGAATCGAACTGAGCACCCTGGGACAACAGTGCCAACCACTGTGCCACCATGCCTCCAACAACATGTTGTGCTTGATGCACAAGAATGGTGGAGAAATACAGTGAAACCTTTGCTCCTTCGGCCCAGTTTGTTCCACTGATTTGCACTCATTTTAAATTTGGATATATTCCAATGGAGTGAGAGTATCTTTTTGTGTTTTCTGAAATTGGAAAAATGGCCGGGCATTGGACACATTTTGGGTCAAGGTTGTGCCTACGGATGACACATAAGGCCAATACATGTTACATCTTACACACTACTCAATTACTGCAAACAATCATTGTTAAATCAACCTTGTTAATACAAGCACAATCATAATTCTCCCTGTCAGCAAGCCTCTAATTTGTTTCACTGATAGTCGCACAGCTACTGGTGTCAATATGCTTTGCTAAATCCCCCATACTGGTTTAATTGAATTAAACATAAAAACCTGTTTTTTTAGTGGCCTTTGATATTCAAGAGGCCATTAGTATGAAGCATTGTAGCAGATCGTTTTATCTAGAAACTTGCAAATAATAAGAGTTTAGCAAAATTGGCATTTTAACATAAAATGTTGGAGTGGTTTATGGAAATACATGCCATTGACACAAACATGTCCTCAATTTTCTAATCTGCTTGTATGATTGAATTTTTACCTTCTATGGGCCCCATCCCACTGTTCAAGTGACTTTGTAAATTACCCATAATACTTAAAAACGGAGCAGGTCTGATGGAGGTGAATAGCACAATATCTCTATAAATGCACAACAAATTGAGAGACCGTAATTGCGCTCACAGAGTAAGAGCTTTGTGGATTGTGTGAGTCTTTGGAAGCTGTGTTTCAATTAGTGTATTCACAGGATGTCAGTAACAGAAACACCGTTGTCTGGATTCTCTATTCCTGAGCCTAAGTGCCGACGTCAACAGGATCCGTGATGTTTAACAATGGGAAAATCGGTGCAAAACCCACACCTATTCTGCTATCAATGAGAGGCTAGCACCGGCGCTGCATGAAACACCCGCGCAACGTGCGGAAAATGGTTGGAGAATCGGCGGTTCCATGCTGCATATGCGCAGGGCTTACAACCTGCAGTCGCGCATATGCCTATATCCGCTACACACGCGCACCGATCGCACCAGAAAAGGTGGCGCCGGCTGTGCTGGATTGCGTACATGCCCACCCTGACCTAACAGCCTGGACACCTGCCCAGCACAACCCCTAGCCCTGGCACCTGGCAGAAGCCCCCCCGTCCAGCGGCATGGATCTCGGCCGAGTGTGGCAGTGCTGGACACTGTCTGCATGCCCTCTCTCTCCGCAGCCGCCAAGCCAGGCTTACGACCACTGAGACCACATGTGGCATCTGCCTTTGGGAACTCAGACCATTGGAGGCAGAGCATTGCAGGTGAGCCCGCTCATGGCATTCCAATGGGATTGTGATAGTGTGTAGTGCATGGCTCAATTACGGCAATTTGGAAGGGCCGGAGCATTGTGACCTGGCATCAAACTGGCACCTGTCACAATTTCGGCATGGGGAGCCATTCTCTGCCTGATTGCCTTTCCCGATTTTGGCATTGGGCAACGGAGAACCTTGCCCCTTATTTCCCTTACAAATGGGATGTGCTTCTGACTGTTCTTTTAAGATCATCTCACAGATAAAACACAAGTTAAACTACATATGGGGCGGGATTCTCCAGGCCGGGTCGGAGTATCGCTGGGAGAGGACGCGATTCACGCGATGCCACTCCGACGCCGGTCCGCCGATTCTCCGGTCAGCGCGGTGCCGTTCAGCACGGACCTGGCGATTTTCGGCACGCGATGGGCCGAGTGGCCGCCGAGATAGGCTGGGTCCCGCCGTCGCCGTTCACGTGTGGTCCTACCCAGTGGGCCCTCAGCATTCATCCTGCGGAGGGCGGCCGGTTGGGGGAGGGGGAGGGGGGATCCGACCCCAGGGAGGCCTCCACGGTGGCCTGGCCCGTGGTCGGGGCCGACCGATTGGCGGGCTGGCTTGTCCTGGTGGGGGCCTATGTTCCTCCACGCCGGGCTCTTGTAGCTCTCTGCCATGTTGCATCGGGGCTGGCGCGGAGAAGGAAACCCAGGCGCATGCGCAAACTCGCGCTGGCCATAGTGCGCATACACAAATTTGCGCGGGCCGTAGCGTGCATGTGCAGACCCACGGCGCCCGTCCTGATGCCGGTATCGGCAGCTGGAGCTGCGTAAGTCACTAGATCGCTGCTCCTAGTGGCCTGTTGACACCGTTGTAAAATATGACGCCGTTGACGACAGCGTCAACACCTAGCCTCAGGATCAGAGAAACCCGCCCATGGTTTGAAATAAAATGCTTTATCCAAGAATGAAGATTTTAACCATATCGGTATTAAAATATTTACTAATGCTGTTTATGCAACAAAAAGAACGCTTAAAGTGGGAAACGATAGAAATCATAAATGTCCTAATTTTTTAAGAAGTT
Organism: Scyliorhinus canicula; assembly: GCF_902713615.1. Classification (NCBI taxonomy): domain Eukaryota; kingdom Metazoa; phylum Chordata; class Chondrichthyes; order Carcharhiniformes; family Scyliorhinidae; genus Scyliorhinus; species Scyliorhinus canicula. The sequence goes on from NC_052149.1 coordinate 95,295,792, forward strand.
AATCCAAGGCATGAAGGCCACATTAATTCATTGGATGCAATTTGAATGAGGTGTGTTTGGAAAACAATGCTAATGTATGATACAAAAAGATGTTTCTCAGCACAGATTGTGTTTTAAAGCCTACTAATATCTCTTTCTGATGTTGGTATGATGGAAGTTACAATCTGCTATTTGCATTAACCTCTATCATAGGGTTTTCAAGACTGTTCTCGGAAAATGAGGATTCTCACAAAATAGTGCTGGAAATATGCAGAGCTGGTATATCATAACATTAATCAGTGTGAAAAAACAATTTGACACCAACAGTGCAATTTTTGAACTTAATGCTCCAGCTAACATCAGCTTAACATTATATTTTCAGCAGCAGAATGTTATTTAAAGTTTTAAAGGTTTACAGAGTGTGGTGTGGCCATACTGATGGACTTATTGCTGACTTCAAGGCTTCTGCACAAACCAGTTGCTCTCAGACATGGGTGCATGAGTGGGCATTGCCCTTGGAATACAGCACGACTTAGAAAATGAACAGAGGTCACACCGAACAGCTGGGGCAGCAGGATTGGGCGTAGGGCTCTGAGCAGGTCATATCTGCTTAGCTGTTCAGGGAACAATTCTTACACATAAGCAAGGAATCATATGTGCAGTATCTATAACTGAAGATATTTGCAACATCTCACAGCTTGCCATCCATTATTAGTTAATGGAGGTTACTGAGTTCACAATTCAATGAGAACTAACTGAATTTAATTCTCTCTTCCCAGACAAGAGTAAGTGGAGCCAGCGAGCAGCTTTAATGGATATGCAGATTCCCTCATGCTGCAAGGTGCTAGTGACTGCATGCATGTCACCTTTCCATTGCCACATGTTAACTCTGTCATGTAAACCAAAAGAGATTCCATTCTCACAACATCCAGATGGTGTGTGAGCTGTTTGAAGATCACTAATTTTGTGAGGGCCACAAAGAATCCAGCACGAGTTTGTGGAATAGAAAGAAATAACATTTATTTACAATTACATATATACACACAACAGAAGCAATACTCTCTTGCTGCTCACTCCTCTCTAGCTGGTTCCATACTGGCCAGCTCTATTTATGCAGGGACTCTGCTAATGATTTTTCCGCCCCCCTCATTGGATAAGCTCATACTCCCTAAGGATTGTGGGATGGCCATTAGTCCCCAGCCAGTGGTAAGCAGGCAGGTTATAACAACTAACCAATATCCTGTTAGCAGTCATGATGCTTTCATTCTTTGGCCGTCCATTGTGCTAGTTCGGTAAACCACATGGTGGCTATTGGATGACAAGCGGTATCTGCTGGCCACTTGGCTGATGACGCCAGGAAGCAACCCGTACGCATGGGCAGCATGCATGCAATGACAGCCATGCTGCCATTTAAATTACGATGGAGCAGACCACTGGTGTGCTGAAACAATGTTCCTGCTGTCGGGACAGCCCTGAAGTATGCTGCATAATCTGAACATGACCAGGTGACTGCTCTTGTCACCAGTTTATAGGGAAAACAGCTGAGGAGCAGGAGGAGGAAAAGGAAGGGAGGAGACAACCTTGGGAACGATTTTCTGCCTATAAGGAACTCAGCAGAGTGTAAAACCAGTAACTGCAACACAGTTTCTAATTCATGAACAGTCCAACATCTTGGGCGCGATTCAGTGGACTTAAAACAAAGTCCGATTTCAGGCTCACCCTGCTTTCTGCCAAAGACCCACTCACCCCTCTCCCGTGGGCAAGGCCCGACACCTGACAGTGCCAACTTCACATGGGCACTACCAGCCTGGCACCCTGAAAGTGGCAGAGTAGCACTACCAGGGTGCCTGGGTGGCACAACCAGGATGCCAGGCTGGCAATGACATGGTGCCTGGTTCCAGAGTAAGTGCTAGGGGTACCAGCTACCCTGCCCCGGACCATTTGGGATCTCCAATGACCTGTGAGACCCCTGAGGTGCCTTTATGCCGATGTCTGAGTATTTAAATGAGCCACTAGGCTCGATTAAATATGCTGACCTGGATCTCGCCCAGCGAGGACAAGATCTAGATCACGGCAGGCAGAGTGAGTCACGTTATTGGTCCAGCATCCAGTGCGGAGCCCGATTTGGGGCTTTTGCCTGATTCATCTGTTACACACGGATCTGTACCGGGTACAACAGGATCGCTGAATCACACCACTGACCTTCCCTTTTGGAGCAGGAGTAGGCTATTCGCTCCCTTGAGCCTGCTCTGCTACTCAGTAAGATCATGGCTGACTTGATTGTAACCTCAATCCCACATTCCTGCCTCCCCCGATAACCTTTCACTCTCTCCTCGTTTATCAGCAATCTATCTAGCTCTGCCATAAAAATATTCAAAACTGTTGTTTCCACTGCCTTTTAAGAAAGAGAGTTCCAGAGACTCGCTCATCTCCATCTTTAATGAGTGACACATAAGGGGAGACTTTCAGTCTGCGTTTGCCTTCAGAGAGAACGGCGCCCTGAACAAAAAACACGGTGAGAATCGTGAAACCCGATGCACGCCAGTGAGAACGCGTTTCCCGATTATGCACGCCCCTCACCAGTGTCATCACGAAGTTCATGCCCATAAAGGGCGAAAACCTCATTTTAATGTTTTAGCATACATTTTTATGTAATTAGCCAGCTCCCCCAACCCCCCACTACATAATCTCCCTCACTGAATATTCAAATTCACATCAGCCAAGTTTACGATACTGTAGCAATCTTAAAATGTGATTCAGTCAAAGGGATATTCCCAAGGCACCCTGGTAAGGATAGCACCCAGAGTGGGGAAACTCCCCCTTGGGAGTGCTCATTTATTTGAGGGAAGGAGAGTGCTCCCGATATTACAGTGCCGGGGAGAGGGCTGCAGTGATTGCCCCTAAGCCTTCAATAGGGGTGGAAGAGGGGGCTGCTCCTATGCCTGAAAGGGTAGTGGGGGGTGAGAGTGTGTCATCCCAGCGCCTGCAAAGGGGGGGGGGGGGGGGGGGGGGTGCCCTATTGAGGTCACTTGTTCCATAGTGGTGGATGAAGTGGGGTTGGGGAAGACCCCGATGCTTGTGTGGGGGAGCCTAACGTGTATGTGGGGGGAGGGGGTATTCAGTTCCTGTGCTGATCAGGGTGCCTTTAAATATGGCGCCCGGGTCTTGTGGAGCCGAGTTCTGGCTCTATTACTCTTCTAAACTTTAGTGAATACAAACCTAACTTCTCCAACCTTTCATAGAAACATAGAAAATAGGAGCAGGATGAAGTCATTTGGCCTTTCAGGCCTGCTCCACCATTTATTATGATCATGGCTGATCATCCAACTCAATAGCCTAATCCCGCTTTCCCCCCATATCCTTTGATCCCCTTCATCCTAAGTGCTATATCTAACTGCTTCTTGAAAACGCACAATGTTTTGGCCTCAACTACTTCCTGTGGTAACGAATTCCACAGGTCAACCACTCTCAGGGTGAAGAAATTTCTCTGTGACCCCTGGTTCTGGACACACCCACAAGTGGGAACATCCATGCTGCATCTACCCTGTCTAGTCCTGTTAGAATTTTATAGGTATCTATGAGATTCCCTCTCATTCTTCTGAACTCCAGTGAATACAATCCTAACTGATTCAATCTCTCCTCATATGTCAGTCCAGCCATCCCTGGAGTCCCTGGTAAACCTTCGCTGCACTCCCTCTCGAGCAAGAAAATCCTTCCTCAGATAAGGAGACCAAAACTGCCCACAGTTTAGTGGCCTCACCAAGGCCTTGTATAATTGCAGCAAGCAATCCCTGCTCCTGTACTCAAATCCTCTTGCAATGAAGGCCAACATATCATTTTCCTTCTTTACCGCCAGCTGTACCTGCATGCTTACCTTTAGTGCCTGGTGTACGGACACCCAGGCCTCGTTGCTCATTCCCCTCTCCGAATTTATGGCCATTCGGATAATAGTCTGCCTTCTCGTTTTTGCTAATAAAGTGGATAACCTCCAAATTATACCACATCTTCCATTCATTTGCCCACTCACTCAATTTGTCCAAATCATACTGATGGGTCTCTGCATCCTCCTCATAGCTCACCCTCTCATCTAACTTGGGGTCACCTCATCTAAATCATTAGTATATATTGTGAACAGCTGGGGTCCCAGCGCCGATCCCTGTGATACCCCACTAGTCACTGCCTGACAATTTGATAAACACCCGTTAGTTCCTACTCTTTGTTTCCTGTCTGCCAACCAATTTTCTATCCATCTCAATACACTACCCTTGATCCCATGTGCTTTAATTTTACACACTAATCTCTTATGTGGGACTTTGTCAAAAGCCTTCTGAAAGCCCAAATACACCACATCCACTGGCTCCCTCTCATCAACTCTATGAGTTATATACTTGAAGAATTCCAGTAGATTTGTCAAGCATGATTTCCCAAATCCGTGCTGGCTCTGTCTGATCCTTCAATTGTTTTCTAAGTGCTCTGCTATAAAATCTTTGATATTGGATCCTCGAACTTTCCCCACTACCAATGTCAGGCTTACTGGTCTATAATTGCCTGTTTTCTCTCTCCCTCCATTTTTAAATAGTGCCGTTATATTAGCTGTCCTCCAATCTACAGGAACTGTTCCAGAGTCTATTGAATCCTGGAAGATGACCACCAATGCATCCGTTATTTCCAGAACCCCTTCCTTAAGTACTCTGGAAATATCAGACCCTGGAGATTTATCAGCCTTCAATCCCATCAATTTCCCCAGCACCATTTCTCTACTAATATTGATCCCCTTCATTCCTTCATCTCACTAAACCCTGCGTTCGCCAGCATTTCTGTTATCTGATTTGTGAAGACAGAACGAAAGTATATGTTCAGTTGCTCAGCCATTTCTTTGTCCTCTATTATACATTCCCCTGTTCTGATTATAAAGGACCTACATTGGTCTTCACCAATCTTTTTCTCTTCACATACCTATCGAAACCTCTACAATCAGTTTTTACGTTCCGTGCAAGCTTACTTTCGTACTCTATTTTCCCCTTCTTAATCAATCCCTTGGTCCTTCTTTGCTGAATACTAAACTGCTCCCAATCCTCAGACCTGTTGTTTTTCTTGGCCAATTTGTATGCTACTTCCTTTGTTCGAATACTATCCCTAATTTCCCTGGTAAACCATGGATTGGCCACTTTATCCATTTTACTTTTGTGCCAGACACAAGACAAGACATCCATTACTGGTATTAACCTTCTCTGAACTGCTTCTAACATATTTTTATCTTTCCTTAAATATGGAGACTAATACTGTAGACACTGCTCCAGATGTGGTCTCACTAATATCCTGTACAACTGAAGCATAGCCTCCCTGCTTTATTAATCAACCTCCCTCACAGTAAATGATAACATTCTATTTAGCTTTCCTGATTACTTGCTGTGTCTATATACTAGTCTGTTGTGATTCATACATTAAGACACCCAGTTGCCTCTGCACTTCAGAGCTCTTCAGTCTCTTACCATTTAGACAATGAGCTTTTAAAAAAATAATTCCTGCCAAAATGGATGGTTTTACATTTGCCCACATTATACTCCATTTACCAGATCTTTGACCACCTATCTATGTCCCTTCATAGCCTCCTTATGTCCTCTTCACAAATTACTTTCCTACCTATCTTTGTGTTATCAGCAAATTTAGCAACCAGACCTTCAGTCCCTTCATCCAAGTCATTTTATATCACCTGAGGAAGGAACTGTGCTCTGAAAGCTAGTGATTCAAAACAGACCTGTTGGACTTTAACCTGGTGTTGTAAGACTTCTTACCATGCCCACTCCAGTCCAACGCCGGCATCTCCACATCATTTTATAAACTGTAAGAGATTATGGCCCCAGAACTGATCCCTGTGGAACATCACTTGTCACATCCTGCCAACCACAAAAGTACCCATTTATGCCAACTTTCTGTTTCCTGTTAGTCAGCCAATCTTAATCATGGATTCATAGAATTTACAGTGCAAAAGGAGGTCATACGGCCCATCAAGTCTGCACCGGCCCTGACAAAGCGCACCCTACTGAAGCCCACATATCTACCCTATCCCCATAACCCAGTAACACCACTTAACATTTTTTGGACACTAAGGGTAATTTAGCATGGCCAATCCACCTAACCCGCACATCCTTGGACTGTGGGAGGAAAGCGGAGAACCCGGAGGAAACCCACGCAGACACTGGAGAACGTGCAGACTCGGCACAGAGAGTGACCCAGCCAGGAATCGAACCTGGGACCCTGGAGCTGTGAAGCAACTGTGCTACTGTAATCTATCCATGTCACTATGTTACCCCTGCATTATGAGCTTTTATTTTCCGCAATAATGTTTGACGTGGCACCTTATCAAATGCCTTTTGGAAATCTAAGTACAGTACATCTGTTAGTTCCCCTTTATCCACAGCACACGAGACTCCGTCAGAGAACACCAATCAAACCCTTTGTCAAGCTGGACCAATCCATGTTCCTTGATGTTGACATCAAGATTTCTGATAGATTTCCCCATGCACTGAGCATACTGCCCCTTTCATAAAACTGACCATCTCAGTTTGCTCTTGGCCACAATGCAAATATTTGGCAACCAAAAATCAACAAATCAAATCAAATTCAGAAATAAAAGCATACCATTTTGTTTACAAAAGTCAACTGATGCCCCGACTGCGTTATTTTAGTGTCCCTCTTTGTTATGCTTTTTCTTGCCCTATGCTTCAATGCAGTGCTACCCCAGTGGCTGCAGCATGGCTTGTGGAAAGCTGCTGACTTTCAGTCAAGGCGCCTGCAGATGCCTTCGAAGGGTGACCTGGAGCAGCTCTGAGCTGAGAAAGTGCAGCTCTGCATGCGTTACCGCCCACCATGAGCGACAGCAGTCTGGGCGAGTTGGCTGACAAGCAGCAGCAAGGTTGGCAACTGTTTGAGATCAAAGGTGGTCTTCTTGAGAAAGGACAACAGGTTTATTTTCCATGGTACTGCTGCCACACCCATGGGGCATCTAATCAGCAATGCCAGCAATCTTTTGGGGGTGGGTGGCAGGTTGCGGGACTGCTGTGGCACTCTGCTGCACTCAGACATTGGGGCCTGGATTTCTGTAATGATGGAGAGTGTCTCCATGGATCAAGTCATCATCTGATTATTTCTGTAATAATGGAGAGTGTTCCGCGGTATTGGTGGAAGAGGCTGAAATCCGGACTTCTTGCCCTTAAACACGGTATCTACTGTTTACGCTGTGGCGGGAATGAACCCGGACCAGGATTTGTGCATGTATATTTCACAGAGACAGCTGCCTAAATAAGTCAGAAAACGCAGAGAATCCTATCAATCCAAAACCAAAATCAGAACTTCCGGAGCACTTCCTCTGGGTCGTGTTTGCGGATCCAGGGAATGAAAGAGTCAATCTCTGCCCAAAACCCTTTGTCAAGTTGATGTTGGGCCCATCCATGTTCCTTGACGTTGATTTCAGGATTTCTGGTAGATTTCTCCATGCACTGATCATGTTGTCAGCTGCTCCATCAAAATTCTCTTCCGAGTCATCTGCTTCAGAAATCATCCTCTGGTGAAATGAGGCCTCCATTTTGATCACCTGCCTTGGCTGCAAGTCACTTGTACTTAGTGTCTCATCAGCTCTGTCTCCATGTGCCACAGTGCCAATGTCTGAGCTGATGGCTGCCAGTGTGAAATCAAGTGGTGGTGCCATGTCTTCAACATCACGTCTATCTTCATGTTAATCCACTGCCTGGCCAGGTTGCATTTCTTGAGCGCCTGCAAGGAGAAATGCACAAGGTTAAAGTTGTGGTACCAACCCATTGCAGGTACAGACACCTTTTCTCCTTTCTACTTCTTCCATCAAGACCTCCAGTCAAAAACTTTGGTGTCCGTTTGTTCCCTTGTTGAGCCTTTCCACACTCTTTCCCTTGTCAGATTTTCTTCAACTACAGCTCCCAGCCCCTGCTCGAGCATCTATGTGCCTCCCGTTGAGGAAGTGCAAGCTAGTTTTAAGTGATAATAGCCACTCCCAATATTGGTCCCCTGTTGATGTCTCCAGCTCGTGAACAGTCCGTACTGGCAGAGATTGTGGAAATGAGCAGGCAGCACAAAGTTGGTATGTTGCCTGTATTGCAACAATTGGGGTGGGTTAATTACACATTTGTGATCCCCACACCTGTTTTTGGAGGCTATCCAATTTAGCCCCAGTTACTTTAGAATTGTGTTTGCATAGATCCAACAATGTAATACTTCCAATTAACATGTTAATCTCTCAATTAGCAATTAGTTAGTATGAGGAACTCATTTTCAAACCTCACCTAAATATTTTTATCGCACCACTAGCTTTGGCATCACAGGTGCTGTGATAACTTAGATTGCACTCAATGTTTTCTTCCCACTCTTACCACAAGATAATAATGAAACTCTCTTACGAGAACATTCGGACAGAAATTTGTTGTTCATAGAATTTACAGTGCAGAAGGAGGCCATTTGGCCCATCGAGTTTGCACCGGCTCCTGGAAAGAGCACGCTACCCAAGGTCAACACCTCCACACTATCCCCATAACCCAGTAACCCCACCCAACACAAAGGGAAATTTTGGACACTAAGGGCAATTTATCATAGCCAATCCACCTAACCTGCACATCTTTGGACTGTGGGAGGAAACCGGAGCACCCGGAGGAAACCCACGCACACACGGGGAGGATGTGCAGACTCCGCACAGACAGTGACCCAAGCCAAAATCAAACCTGGGACCCTGGAGCTGTGAAGCAATTGTGCTATCCACAATGTTACCGTGCTGCCCTCATACTTCTGAGGTTGCGAATATGATGTTTATATTTGCAGCATAATGGATTGGATATTGTTTTTTGTTTCAAATAATTATTTTATATCCTCAAGCAAATTTTAACAACTCTACTAAATTCTAAAGTAAAGGCGGAAGGTATTTTAGATGGTGGCAAATGGAGATCACATAAAGGTTTTATGAATCATCAGCAATAATTTACTTCTGCTTATCAATGTTGTTAAATTAATCAGAACGTTAACTTACCTTCATGTTCATTGTAACAAAATTAGCATTCCAACTCAAATGGGTTGGAAAGTGTTGGACCCTTTTCCGCACAACATTTCTACTGTGGTTTGAAATGTTAATTATGCCACCATGGGGGACAAGTTGTTATAATTAAGACATCATTAAACATACAAAAGTAAATTCGTAAACTCTGTGTCACATCAAGTAGGCATCCAAAACCAAAGATGAATAACTGCCATCTGCAACATTCCAGTTGATCCTCCCGACAATATGGTGAAGAGTGTTCCAAACTATTTAGCTGATTGTTTGATCACTGGCGTTGAGGTCATTTTCTGCTTAAACTTACCGAAGTCAACAGGAATAAAACTGAAAGAAAAAACAGTTGATTCACTATCACTCATTTTACAAGACTGTATAAAGTCAGTGTTTGTAATCAAGAGGTGATATTGCACAACATGGAACAGAATGACGTCTTTACCCATTTCAAGTATAGTCTAATCAGATATTTAGCTGTAACACACACTTATTTTGTGAATTGTGTAATGGATGTAGTGTCCACCTTAACATGGATCAAATCATCACCTGATTATTTTTGAAAAATCAATGCACATTGCTCTCTTTCAGATTTTCTTACATTCATTTTTCAAATCTCAAAATTAACATTCAACCACACTGACAATTTGCACATTTTTAGATGTTTGCTTTTCTTTTGTGTACACTGCAAAAAGTGATTTACACCCAGTTTTAATTTGGCATGCTTTTTCTGTATGAGTTCTGTATAATTACTGTTGAAATGCTTAAGCATTTCCTGTGCACCCCATGGTGGCAGTTCATGTCCAATGATCATAGTAGCATCTATTAGTGAAGGGCTTGATTTCCCATCATCATACAATTATAAACATAGCTTTCGCAAACAAATGCAACAATCTAACCAAATTACTTCTAAATGTGGTGATGCGCGGGAAGCGCCAGGAGTTTCCTGACAGCCGAACCCGCAAGGCTCTCATCGGTACCTAACGTTAATTGCTCCACTTAATGAGGCCCCACGGGCTTCACGCCACAAATGACAGTCACACCAGCTGATTCACTGGGACCGTGCTCGCCAGCCCCCAGCTAATGAGGAGGAGCAGCACATAAACCGATCCCGCAGAGCAAACCCCGCACAGCTCCCACTGAGGGTACCAGCTCCAAGATTCGGAGATGCAGCCCTGGCCAGACTGTTGGACGTGGTGGAGTCAATCCAGGACACCCTGTTCCCCCAAGGGGCTCAGCGGGTCAGCCACAGGGCAGCCAGTGCCACCTGGGAGGAAGTGAGCGGCTGGCAGCGCAGGGAGCATGACCAGGAGGACCGCCACACAGTGCCGCAAAAAGCTAAACCACCTCCACCGGGCAGCACGGGTGAGTTGACATTGGCCCCCGGCACCCCCCGATGACTGTGCACCTGGCACCGCCCCAGCATGCCCAGCAGTAGTGCCCAGCCTGCCGCCCCATGTACCTCCCTCCCTGGTGTATGAAGAATGCGGCTGATGATGTCCTCTGTGTCCTTGCAGGAGAAGCTGGCCCATAACAGACACAAGAGGGCCCAGTTGGGTGGTGGGTGCCGGACATCAGAGACCGCACCCCCTATGAGGAATGGACTCTGGATGTTGAAATGAAATGAAATGAAAATCGCTTATTGTCACGAGTAGGCTTCAATTAAGTTACTGTGAAAAGCCCCTAGTCGCCACATTCCGGCGCCTGTCCGGGGAGGCTGTTATGGGAATGGAACCGTGCTGCTGGCCTGCCTTGGTCTGCTTTCAAAGCCAGCGATTTAGCCCAGTGTGCTAAACAGCCCCAGTTGCGGGGATGACCAAAGACAGATCGGTCACCAATGTCGAGATTTGCCTGTGGCACGGTGGTAAGGAACCACCCGCCCCCACCCAGATGACCGGTCACATGTGAGTTGCACATGCCAGATCCTTCACCCCACTGACCACATGTCCATTCTCCCACAGGATGTCCATCTGATGGCACTGGCCCATCCGGGGTGGTCCCCCGCATTGCCTCCTAAGAGAACACCTCAGAGAAGATATCCGAGGATGCCACCATAATAGTTGTGTCACAGCTGCCGTCCCCACCCTCCACCAGTGCAGAGACACACACCTTGGTGGGCGAAAGTAGTGGATAGACTTCTGGGGCACATTCTGGTGAGCACCACACTGTTGCTGATGCACAGCAGGTGAAGGCAGAAAATCCAGGTGAGATAGCAGTTGGAGATCTGCTGGATCCCAGGACCCAGCTGGGCCCCAGCCTGATGCTGAGCCTCTGGCCAGGCCTACCCGGAGCTGCTGCAGCCGATAGGGTGCGGCCAAGAGATTCTGAGGGGGATGTAGCGACACTCCAGCAAGTCCACAGCCGATTGAAGAAGTCCCAAAGGCTGAGGATGCAGGAGATAGGGCCAGGAATGAATGGCACCGAGGTCAACACTGCTAGGGTGGTGACCGCTGTGGAGAGCCTGGAGCTCGACTTCAGCACCATGAGTGGAGATGTCCAAGGTGTTGCTCTGTCAATGGCAGTCATAGCTGTGCACCTCAGCAGCGTCTCCCAATCGCTAGGGGACATGTCCCTGATGCAGGTGAACCCTTCCAGAGTGCTGCGGAGCATGTCCTAGTCTCAGGTGGACCTTGCCGGGGTCCTGAAAAGCATGGACCGCTCACAGAGGGGCATCACTGATGGTGCAGACATTGGGGAGCTGCCAGGCTGGCAGAGCCAGATGATGCAGGGGCATCTTAAGCTCAGTCCAGCTGCCCCTCTGACCCAAGGTGACCTCCAGGGCCGATGGGTACCGACCGGGAGGACAATGTGCTGGGAGCCAACCCAGAGCCTCCCTATAGGGTGGCAACATTGGCCACTAGCATCCCGAGCCCTCCCTACCACCCCCCCGCCCCTCACCCACCCTCCCTTCCCCCCCCCCCCCCTCCCCCCCACCCCACCACGACAATTGCACATCTCAGAGTCAACATCCAGATCACGGTGGCATGGCAGGGAATGTTCCACAGGCGGGTGAGGCTTGGCCCTCTGGCCCCAGGGCCCCCAGAGGGTGCCCGCTAGGGGCAGAAAAGGATGCTGTAAGGAGCCTCCACCACTGCTGTGCATCCTGGTAAAACACCTGGATGTAGTAACAGAGCACGGAGGGCTAAGCATATAAAGGATCACTGAAAGGGTTAGAAAGTGGGTGGGGAGGGGGGGTGAAGAAGTGGGGGGCACCATCGGGGGCGAGGGGTAGTTGGAGTCACGACTGTACAATAATAAAACGCGTTGCCTCTGAGACATGTGAGGCCTCTGGCACATTATTCTGCAATGTGGGCCGGCCTCCAACACCCTGCCCCAGCCCCCCGGGCACGGTGGTCCTAGATATGACCCTCCCATACCCACCCATGGCATATCACTTGCTGCTTATGGGTGGGAGCATGCACCTAGCAGACAGGAGTCAGACTATGGCATAGTAAGTGCTCAGCTCACAGCAGGTTATCATCACCTCCTGTCCTTGACATGGACTCGCTGACAGTGCTGACACCTTGGAGTGATATAACACAGACTTTGGGAGGCTGGAACAAGACGTTTGGGTGACTGGATGCGTGGGTGGTCGGCGGGGGGAGGAGGTGAGGCAGGGCATGGGGGCGGGGCACAGGTGTGGTGAGCCAGTGGGTGGGATAGGGGGTGGAGTGGGGGGGGGGGGGGGGGTGGGATGACGCACCTAGCCACGTCCTATGTGAAGCGGGTGAGGATGAGGGCCTCCCTGACCCTCTGGCATGCCGGACCCTTTCCGCTGTTGCCTGTCCTCCATCCTCCGGCGGGTCCTCCCTGGGCTCGTCCTCCAGTCCCTCCTGCTGATGCCCCAGTGCGCGCAAGAAACATGCCCCCCCCCGGACATGGGGCATCACGGTTACGGCGGAGAATCCTGCTGCCCGAGCATCCTTTTGGACTTGGTCAAGGTCAAAGTTTATATAGTTAACTGCCCGGGCAAACAGGATCTGTTGTGGGCTGTTGGTTTGGAAATGCTGCACAAGCCCCTGCTCGAACGCTGGAATTACCCCGAAGCGTAAAGGTTCAGGGCTGCCGTGACCTTGAAAGCCACTGGGAGTTGGTATCCTCCTCCTCCACATGGTTCCAAGTCTGCAAGGACATGGCACAGGTGCCACACTATCCCCTTGTTGAGGCGGAGCCACCTGCGGCACACGCTGCCCATCATCTGTTCGAACGACCAGCAACGCCTGTACTCCTTGGGCCATCGCCAGTGTCCCCCTGGGCCCCTCCCTGGCCTGATGGGCAGCCGGGTCCTCAGAGTATGGGGCGGGGCCCTGCACATGGGCTGCCACCTCGAGCCTCTGCGAATGCTGCTGTCGTCGCTTTCTCGAACATCTGACCTGTCATCGGCACCAGATGGCAGCTTCCGCGGGGTACAAGATATTATCCATTTTGTGCAATATCTGTAAGGGATTGATGAGGGTGAGGGACTGTCAATCAGTAATGACTTCCAGCCCAGTATCTTCTGGTTCCCCATGGCTCCCCCCCTTCACATCCCCTGCCATCCCTCAGGGTACTGTCCAACATGCCCTGCACACGCAACCCCAGCTGCAGCGGAGACCCTTGGGCATCGGTGCCCAGAGCCAGTACACCAGACACCCCCTGGTTACGTTACCTGGAGTGGGCACTTGTTCCCTCCCCATTGCACACATCCACCCTCTGGTTGCGAACCTTGCTTGTGAGTTAATGATGTTAAATTATTAACTTTGGCATATCCTTAAAGTATACCCTTTTCTGGTTGCTGGCATGTCCCCAGTGCTGAAACCCAGCTCTTGGGTGTTTGGATGTTACCTTCTGCCTCTATAGTGTTGCAACCTCCGGTGTTCAGGCAGAGTGCCCAGTCCTCATGGTCAGGTTGGGATGTGAGGCAGGAACACTCACTTGTGAAGTGGTACGTATACCCACAGGAATCCACTTGGGAGTTGTGAAGTGCTCTCATTACCATGATTCCCAATTCCCTCTGAGCAATAGCCTTCAGCTGTGCACCTGGAGGCATTACAGGCAGTGGGGGTTATGGGTGGTCGGTGGGATAGATAGGCAGTAGCCAGGGCTGCCCCCATTATGGGTACAGACGATCCAGGGTGTGGCATGGTATATCCGCGGGTGCTGGGACACCCACCCACCGATGGCAGTCCACCCCCTGACCAAGGCCATCCCCCCAGAGTCTCCCCGTCCCCCCGGGTTCTCTCCCCTCAGGGTCTTCCCATCCCCTCCATGTACTGGAGCTGCAAACCCAGTTTCCCCAGACTCACCGCCCGGGTTCAAAGATAGCTGCTCACTTCCTCGGATCCCCACAGCAGCTACTCCACCAGCTTCACGTTTTTAAAAAGATGTACTAACTGACCCCCCATGACCACTTGCTGGGGAGGCGATTAAATCACGGGTCACTGTTAGGTAGGGGGAGAGTCTCGTTAATGACATGGAGATTGGCTTTAATTGGTGATTATTAATTTCTCGCCAAACAGTGGCGGGATCCTCATGTCACCAATGGGAGTGGGCAGCAAGGTTCCTGATTTTGGCCTCTCTCGCCGTCTAACGGCCATATGCACCCAATGAGAGCACGATGTGCTGGTAAATCGCGCCAAGAATGTACTTTAAGGATATGCCAAAGCCAATAATTTAACATCATCTACTCACAAGCAAGGTTCGCAATCATGTGGGTTACAATGATGTGCCTGAGAAATACATCTGTTTTATCACCTTTCATTGCTCGCCCTAAAACTTCAAACATTTGCAGAATGTTGCAGCAATAAAAAAATTGCATTGATAGTATTTACCACTGAAGAAAATTGGTTGAAGCTGACTGGTGATCCCATGAGGCTGTTTCTGTGGAATTGATACCACTGCAAGTAACACTTTTATTTTGTCTGCTATTTGTGTACTCGCTTTGAAAAAATGTATTACACATCATGGCTGATAATATAATGGCAATGATGCCCTGCTGTCAATGCCAGGTAAGCGCAGCAGAGAGTCAACAGCCTTGGACTGCCTGCTCACCTGACAATGCAGATGTGCTGCTCCTAGTGTCATGGAACATGCACCCAGAATACCAGGAAATGTTTCAAATTATCTGACATTTCTACATCTGTCATGATCAAAGATAATGCAACAACACTGTTGTATAAAGTAATGAGTAGAGGTCAGAACTATTTAAAGCAGTGCTTTTCAAACTTTTCTTTGCTGGACCCACTTTTGCCAACCGGCCGACCTACGGGACCCACGCTGGCTGACCTTCATGACCCATTCTGGCCGACTTTTGCGAAACATGCCATGTTTGCTTACCTTTAATGCAAAAGAGGAGCCTGCTTGGCCCTCACAATCTCTCTTGAACCAGGTTCACAGGAGGAGAGGGCACTGTACATTTCAGATGCGGACTTCAGCCAGTTCCCTGGTGCTGTCTCCATCTTTCTGAAAACAGAAAATCAAACCTCGCACATGTTGGTCATCGTGAGGGGCAATAGCAACAAAATCCTTGTTTTACTCAGCACTGGATACTCCTGGCAAATGCTACTCCAAAATGCTGGAGTAATTAACCTCATGGGTTTTTGGCATGTTTTTAATGTGGTATCACAGGTCAGGTCGGCAGCATAGTCTTTTCATTTGGAGTCAGCTACAAGTTAATAACTGACTCTGGGGCGTCAACCTCGTAAGGAATTTTTCACCCACCGCTTCGCTTTCAAAATCTGAAACTTCTCTCATTCGGCAGTACTTCCCTGCCATACAACATACATGGGCTTTGCAGCCTTATTTGCATTGTTACAATTGGCAAAACCATACCTCAAGAAATCATCTTCATGCTGCTTTGTTCCTGAGCTAAGTTTGTTATTTGTAGGCTGTTAACTGGAGTCATTGGAACTAACACTAACACGGCACTGTCCTGCCTTGGACTCTCCTGAGCATGCTCACTGCAGCAAATTCGGTTGTGAGATCCTGCCCAGTAGGTACACTGCCTATTTGAGTCTCTGGCTGTCTCTTCCTTTTTAGAAAACAATCCATCTTCACAGTCCTCTTGCCAACAGCTGCAAAATGGAAGCAACTCTGTTCCATGATATGACTCCAAAGGGACATATATATCGGGCGCTTGATGTCAAGTGTACATGCAGGGTGCATAACCTGCTCCCTGCTGCTGCTTCTGGCCCGAAGCCTGCACACAGCCGCACTTCTTTTCATTTAAAAGGCAGCGGCTGCCACTCTCAATGTAAAAACCGGTAGTGGCCATTGTGCGCTACTCCTGTGATTGGGAACACTGCGGGACATGACACCTGCCCATGACCCACCCGTAGGTTGCAACTTGCACTTTGGATAACCCTGATTTAAAGTAATTTATGCATATGAAGGATAAGTATAATCTCTGAAATAATGGATTCATAAGGGATGGAGAAAGTAATTGGTATTTTCATATACTGATGGATATGTGCTGGTTATATATGAGGACACTACGAGCAGCACATATTTCAAATAGCATTATAAAACCACCCAAACAAAATCTCAAGAATAAAGTGAGTAGGACTTTGTTGGTTGGGTTTATGATCGATACAGAACACAGACACTGCAACTTGCAACTCTGTATCCTATTAACTCACTGTTCTGATTATATAATTTATTGAAGTGTTTTTCTTTTTGAGGCACTCTCAATTACGACGCGAAAACGAGGTCAGTAATCAAAGGCTTTAATAAACAGAGAATAGGGCAGCATCCAAGAGAAGTGTGCTCGCAAAATGGAGTCTCGTCTTAAATACTGTTTCCAGGGGGCGTAGCCAGAGGCGGAGTCCCCCAGGGTTCCAAGCCTCTTAAAGGGGCAAGGTATTAAAGGTAAATACTGATCATCACATTCACCCCCTGTTTAAAAAAAAACACATAGTCCGTTGGGGGTGAAGTGTTTTAAATTATAAGTTCAGTCTTTGTGGTGGTCTGATAGTCCGTGCTGACTTTCGCTGCTCCGGTGGTGGCGCCGTGGATGCGGTCGGTTCTGATGGTGGTCTATCCGGGAGCACGGTTGACTGAGGCTTTGCCCGCCTTGGAGAGGGGGGTGGTATCAGGAGTGGTTAGGGTGGTCGGTGCCGGTGCCGGCTGGGGGGCAGGGGGCGCTATGGGGGGGGCGTTGTCGAAGTCGGCGGTCGCTGCGGGGCCGGGAGCGTCGGTAGAAGGGGGGGGGGGTCGGTGGGGAAAAAGTCGGGGTCGGTGGGAGGGTCGGTGGGGTCGGTGGGGTCGGTGGGAGAGCCAGCAGGTGCCAGGTCTCGCAGGGATACTGTATCCTGCCTGCCGTCGGGGTGCTCGACGTAGGCATAACGAGGGTTTGTGTGCAGCAGGTGGACCCTCTCGACTATGGAATCCGTTTTATGGCTCCTCACATGCCTCCGGAGTAGGACTGGACCCTGAGTCGCCAGCCAGGGTGGAAGCGAGACCCCAGAGGTGGACTTCCTGGGGAAGACAAACAAACGATTGTGAGGGGTCTCGTTCGTGGCCGTACAGAGGAGCGACCTAATGGAGTGCAGGGCATCGGGTAGGACCTCCTGCCAGCGGGCGATAGGGAGACTCCTTGACCGTAGGGCTAGGAGGACAGCCTTCCAAACTGTCGCGTTCTCCCTCTCCACTTGCCCGTTTCCCCGCGGGTTATAGCTCGTCGTCCTGCTCGAGGCGATGCCCTTGCTGAGCAGGTACCGATGCAGCTCATCGCTCATGCACGATGTACCCCGGTCGCTGTGAATATAAGCGGGGAAACCAAACAGAGCGAAGATGCTGCGCAGTGCCTTGATCACGGAGGCCGAGGTAGTATCGGGGCAGGGGACAGCAAAAGGGAAGTGGGAGAATTCGTCGATGACGGTGAGGAAATAGATGTTGCGGTTGTTGGACGGGAGAGGCCCTTTGAAGTCCACGCTTAGTCGCTCAAAGGGCCCAGAGGCCTTTATCAGGCGGGCCTTGTCTGGTCGATAGAACTGCGGTTTGCATTCCGCACAGATCTGCCATGCCTTAGTCATGGCCTTGACCTCTCCTGTGGAGTAGGGCAGGTTGCGAGACTTGATGAAGTGGGCAAGCCGGGTGACCCCCGGGTGGCAGAGGTCATCGTGGATGGCTCTCAGATGGTCCAATTGCGCATTGGCGCACGTGCCGCGAGACAGGGCATCTGGGGACTCGTTGAGCTTCCCCGGGCGATATTTAATATCGTACGTATAGGTGGAGAGCTCTATTCTCCACCTCAGAATCTTGTTGTTCTTTATTTTGCCCTGTTGTGCGTTATCGAACATAAAGGTGACCGACCGTTGGTCGGTGATGAGGGTGAACCTCCTACCAGCTAGGTAGTGCCTCCAGTGTCACACGGCCTCCACTATGGCTTGTGCCTCCTTCTCGACTGCAGAGTGTCGAATTTCCGAGGCGTTGAGGGTTCGGGAGAAGAACGCTACCGGTCTGCCCGCTTGGTTGAGGGTAGCAGCCAGGGCGACGTCTGATGCATCGCTTTCTATTTGGAAGGGAATGGCTTCGTCCACCACGTGCATGGCGGCCTTGATGATGCCGGCCTTGATACAGTTGAAAGCCGACTGGGCCGCATCCGTCAGGGGAAAAACCGTGGTCTCAATGAGTGGCCGGGCTTTGTCCTCATATCTGGGGACCCACTGGGCGTAATAGGAGAAAAGCCCCACCGTTTGAGTGCCTTGAGGCTACGGGGGAGGGGGAGTTCCTTAAGGGGACGCGTGCGGTCGGGGTCTGGGCCTAGGACCCCGTTTTCCACGACGTAGCCGAGGATGGCTAGCCGGGTTGTGTGGAACACGCATTTCTCTTTGTTGTACGTGAGGTTGAGGGCCCGGGCAGTCTGGAGGAACTTCCTCAGGTTTGCGTCGTGGTCCTGCTGGTCATGGCCGCAGATGGTGACGTTGTCCAAGTACGGGAAGGTCGCCCGTAAGCCGTACTGGTCCACCATTTGATCCATCGCCCTCTGGAAAACGGAGACTCCGTTTGTAACACCAAAGGGCACCCTGAGGAAGTGAAACAGCCGACCGGCTGCTTCAAAAGCCATGTAGGGGCGGTCCTCTGAGCGAATAGGGAGTTGATGGTAGGCCGATTTGAGGTCAACCGTGGAGAATACCCGATACTGGGCGATTTGGGTCACCATTTCAGCTATGAGGGGAAGTGGGTAAGCATCGAGTTGCGTAAAGCGGTTTGTGGTCTGGCTATAATCCACTACCATGCGTTGCTTTTCCCCGGAGCGGACTACTAATACTTGGGCCCTCCAAGGGCTGTTGCTGGCCTCTATGACCCCCTCTTTTAGTAGCCGCTGAACCTCTGACTTGATGAAATTCAAGTCTTGGGTACTGTACCGGCGACTCCTGGTGGCGACGGGCTTACAGTCAGGAGTGAGGTTTGCGAAGAGGGGGGGTGGCGCAACTTTGAGTGTCGCCAGGCTGCATACTGTGAGTGGGGGCAGGGGTCCGCCGAACTGCAGTGTCACGATCCGGTGGCTGCACTGAAAGTCGAGGCCGAGCAGCAGGGGGGGGCGCAGAGTTGAGGAAAGATATAAAGTTTAAAACGGGAGTATTTCGCGCCTTGAATTGCGAGGTCCGCGACACAATAACCCGTGATTTGAACCAAATGGGACCCTGAGGCGAGGGCGATAGTTTGTGAGGCGGGGTGGATGCGCAGGGAGCAGCGCCTTACCGTGTCTGGGTGGATAAAGCTCTCCGTGCTCCCGGAGTCGAACAGGCAGGGAGTGTCGTGGCCGTTGATTCGCACCCGCATCATCGAGTTTCGCAGGTGTTTCGGCCATGATTGATCAAGTGTGATTGCTCCTAGATGTGGGCCGTCAGAGTCGAACACACAAAATGGCCGCCCAGAGTCACAAGAGGGCCGCCGCCGGTCGCACGTGTCGGGTTTCGAAGATGGCCGCCGCCAAGATGGCCGCTCCCATGACTCGCACGAGGGCGATGACGCATCAGAAGTGGGCATGTCCGGCCGCAGCACGGCCGCGTTGCGGGGTCTGTTTGTGGCCTTTGGGCCCAGCCAGGCAGACTTTCGCGAAGTGCCCTTTCTTCCCTCAGTCGTTGCAGGTCGCGGATTGGGCCGGGCAACGCTGGCGTGGGTGCTGGCCTTGCCCACAGAAATAGCATGGGGAGCCCCCGGAGTGAGTGGATCGTCGCGTGGCACAGGCCTGTTGCGTGGCCGAGTCTGGAGGGGATCGAGAGGGGTTCGTAAGGTCCGCGGAGTACGTACGGAGGTTACGGTGGGCCGTTTCGAGAGAAGAGGCGAGCGTTACTGTGCCTTGGTATCCTTCGCCCCGTCTTCTAGGAGCCGCTGCCGGATGTACGATGACCTGATGCCGGACACAAGGGCGTCGCGGATATGTAAGTTCCTGTGTTCTTCAGCCGTCACTGCTTTGTGGTCGCAGTTCCTCGCGAGCGGGGTGAGTCTTTCCACGAACTCGTCCAGCGTTTCCCCGGAACGCTGGCTGCAGGTTGAGAGCAAATGTCTGGTGTGTACCTCGTTAGTGGTTTTTATGAAGCGTTTCTTCAATATTTCGATCGCCGCCTCATAGGTCGCAACAGTTTTGATCATGGCGGAGAGTCGGTGGCTCACCCGGCCATGTAGTAAGCGCAGCTTACGAGCGCTGTCGACATCAGACGGTGAGGAGTCCAGATAGTCCTCGAAGCACCGGAGCCAATGTTTTAAAATTTCCGAGGCTTCCGGCGACCTGCCGTCCAGGTTGAGTTTCTCTGGTTTCAGACCGCTGTCCATCTTGATGTGTTCTGTTTATTAAATTGAGGCACTCTCAATTACAACGCGAAAACGAGGTCAGTAATCAAAGGCTTTAATGAACAGAGAACAGGGCAGCATCCAAGAGAAGTGTGCTCTCAAAATGGAGTCTCGGCTTAAATACTGTTTCCAGGGGGCGTAGCCAGAGGCGGAGTCCCCCAGGGTTCCAAGCCTCTTAAAGGGGCAAGGTATTAA
Organism: Scyliorhinus canicula; assembly: GCF_902713615.1. NCBI lineage: Eukaryota > Metazoa > Chordata > Chondrichthyes > Carcharhiniformes > Scyliorhinidae > Scyliorhinus > Scyliorhinus canicula. The sequence continues at coordinate 95,316,805 of NC_052149.1, forward strand.
AGGTAAATACCGATCATCACACTTTTAAACTATATTCAATTTTTAAGTTATATTTTAGTTCTTTATTTGCTCATGGATTCCTGATAGAATAATACCTATTCTAGTGTACAATCTATTGAGTGTTCAGCCTTGTATACAATGGATTGAGTCAAAGCAAGACTGAGGCCAATTGTCAGTTTGACTTAGTGGCAGAACTTTGGTCCCTGACTTACAAGGCTGCAGCTCAAAGTCCATTCCAGAAACTTGAGTACATGATCTAGGCTGAAACTTCATTGCAATTCTAGGTCGCTAACGTATCTGCCTCAACCACTTCACTTGTCATTGCATTCCAGGCCACCACCATCGTCTGTGTAAAAGACTTCCCCCACACATCTGCACTGAACCCCCCCCTCACTTTGAACCTGTGCCCCCTTGTAATTGTCATTTCCGCCCTGCGAAAAAGCCTCCAACAGTTCACCCTAAATCAATGCTCCTTCTGCCAACTCATGTGATGTAAAAGATCCCATAGCCTTATTTGAGGAGAAATAAAGGAATTCTCCCAGCATCCTGTTCAATATTTATTCTCCCTGTGCCACTAAAATACAGATTAGCAGATCCTTTGCCAATTTGCACTCTGTGGGGCCATGCTGTTGTAAAATAGCTGCTGCATTTGCCGATGGCAATGATAACAACACTTCAGAAGGCAATTGGTTGGTAGTGACGCACTCCCTGTGGAAGGGGCCTATAAAGGAGTCGTAGAGGCTAAATCAGTGAGAGGGCAGGAAAGAAGCCAGCACTATGTCAAGTGAAAATGGAAGTTGCCATTATTGCATTGCTGAATGGAAGCAATTGCTGCTATCTTTGATAAGAAAGATTAAAACAGGAGTATTACCATAATGTAATAACCTTCACAAGGCCCATGGAGATACCCTGATTGATTTCCCTTTGGGACTCGTGGAGTATGAGCTTCCCCACTCGTGGGCGGAGGCCCACCCAGTTGGGCCTCATAAGAACTTGGTGTGTAGGCCGGCCCAGACAGGGACTGGCATGTTGGTTGTCCCAATGGAACCATACTCTGTAAATATATTTGCTGCTGTGGGCAGACTTTTGTGACCATAAATAAATCGACATTCACCTAACCGTGCGCCTTCCTGAGCCTTAATACAGAACAACGGTGAAACTGCAGCTGAGGATTGTGGTAGTATGACTAGAGGTACTACTTTACCTGGGGATGTGAGCTACCATTGGTGGAGAAGGATCGCTGCTCATTGGCCCAAGTGTTTGCCTTTTCATTGGTCAAGACGTAAGGTAGCTCTGCCCAATGAGGCGGGGTATGAGAACCCGTGTTTCCCAGCAGCCATCCTTCTTTCTGTACTCGAGCTGCTGGGGAAACATCTTGTAGATTAAAGCCTTCAATTCGGACTACTCCTTTTCAGTAGTTATTCATCGCGCATCAGGGATACTGTGAAAATGGCAATGGAAGCCTCTGCCTTGTGAAAGAGCAGTAAGGCAGGGTATTACTGTACTACTGAATGGGGAAAGCTGGCAGCTGTGTGCAATTGAGTTTGAATTAACCTGAATCTACCTATTTTATATGAGTGTTGTATCTGTGATGATTTCTTCAGTGACACATCCTAATTTGTTGACCGAACGTTCTCAGCTTGGAACTCACCGAAACAAATGATAGCATTACCTCCATGGTGTAGTTCCATCTGCTGGTTAGAGATGAAATTACCCATGTTAAAAGCACAAGCAGAAGTGAACTAAATCACAGAAGGGCTCCCGGAGATAGGTAGAGAGAACTCAGACCACTGGTGATCGAATCTCAGGATACCGCATTTGTCATTAACATCAGTCATTGACAAACTAGTAAAGACTTCAAAGCTTAAAATTTTGCTTTTTATTGTTTAGCCATTTAACTACATTCATATGTCCATCATCTCCACACTTCCAGATTGGAGGAACAGAAAATATCCTTGTCTGTGGGCGAAAGTGTATAACAATTTACAATATTATTTCCCTCAAAAACACATCAATAAAAAAGCGGTATCAACTAGGACATTTACCAGTTTGAGTCAAAGTAGTTCAAACAAAGCCATTGCTAGCTAAAGTCATTATAATGTGATTTTTGCACCACTCTGGAGCTTCTTGTTAATCCAGTAACTGATTTGATATTGTTGCGTTGATGGAAACCTTTTCCATTACATATTCCTTTCAAGTTGCTAGGGTTTTTTTTGCTGATGACTGGTCACTGTTTTTATGTGTTGTGCTCTGGAATGGCTATGGACTACATCCTATGTTCTCACAGGACCTTTCTGAATTCCAATAAGAAACTCTATTTTGCTGTTTGGCTTGAAAGAGCTGGCACAAACCATTTTAACATATTTGTTTCAGCATTCATGCTCAACAGACCGTTAGCAAACCATTCCTCTACCTCTCCGGAGACAATCTTGAGTTCCAATGCAGCTTGTGTGAACAGTTTACATCTTCTACCATGAGGAATGTTCTAATTATTCAATCTCGCTTGGTTGTAAGTCTACTTTGTATGTTGAATTAATCGCTCATATTGAAATGCACATTAACTGGCAATCCTTCTCCGATGCCAAAGTTTATTTTTCTGATTGCTATTTTTAATATTTCACATCTTCATAATAGGTTACTGAAACTTAATTATTCCATCTTCATTGATGAAAATATTACAATGGATTGATGGCTTATATGTCTCGTTCTAATTCCAAACTCAGTTCAAATTGACATAATTTTCTCATTGTCAATTTTTCTGGCCTTGTGCAGGAGGTATTCTCTGCCGTGTCAGGAAAAAATATCTCCTTAGCTGCCTTGTAGGCAATGGGCCAAATTTTCTGGTCAGTAATGAATTGTTTGCGCCATGGTTCATGACTCTTGCACTTGTAATTAACAGCACCTGTGCGGCTACTGGAAGTGGCTGTCTAATTTAGCTATGAGCACGATAACGTCAGTTGTTTTCACCATAAAATCTGAGCCAATATTAAATTCCTATTTTTGAAGACATAATCTCAAGCCTTTAGGGTGCTGTAATGAAAAGTTTTCAAAATAGCTACGTGCAGCTTGTGCTAAAATGTAATCCCGTGCATATATTATGCCTGGTGATCTTCGGGCATAACCAAGAAGATGACTTTCTTGTACGACACATGCTCTCTATTCCCTTACAAATGCATTCATTGTCCTGCAAAATTCACACCTATTGATGTACTTTAGTACTGTTGATTGAGGAATTATCTGTTTGACCTGCTAGAGATACTCCTCATGATGACAGTACCATATAAAGCTCACTCCTGTAAATTATAAAGTAATGGAGTTATATTTGATAACTTTTTTAAACTATGGCAGAAAACAATTGCTATTGGGAGAAGGCATCTTTAGTGCTTGTTTAAATTTAATTTTTTTTTAACGTGTCTAATGCATTTTTTTCCAATTAAGTGCAATTTAGCATGGTCAATCCATCTACCTTGCACATCTTTGGGTTGTGGGGGAGGTGAGACCCACGCAGAAATGGGGAGAATGGGAAAACTCCACATGACAGTGACCCGGGCCGGGATCAAACCCGGCTCCTCTGTGCCATGATGCAGCAGTGCTAACCACTGTGCCACTGTGCTGCCCCATGTTTCTTTAAATTTAACAGGATTTAGATTCCATGACCCAAATATTTCAGTCCCTATTACTTTTATCCATGTCGAGTTTGAAATAATCTATCAAATCACATAGATGGGCTTCCTGTTTTTGAATATGATCTGTTTATCTGTGCAATGGATTGAAGGCACATTCGCACTATTAACAATAGCATTGGTGCTGTGCTATCTTGCTTTACATCAAAATATCATATGAAACTAGACTTGGGACCTGACTTTCCACCAGATCAAAGAGTTGTGAGACTCCTTCAAGATTAGGTACTGGCTCAGCATTTTTAAAGAGTCAATTTGGGCATTGGCAACTGATTTATACTCAATAGGCTTAACTTGTTAGCTGCAATGTAAAGCCAAAACACAAATTCCACAAGTGAATTGTGAATACATTGAAAAATATCATGAACTATAAGAATGAGGCTTTTTAAATTTCCAAGTGGCCCATGGTGCTTTATCTCAGAGCCTGATGAGACGCTGAAGGACATACATCTGTACCTACCAAATAGTGTCACAAAAGTTGACAGTAAATTTAATTCTTTATCTCTTACATCCATATATGTCCATAGCTCTTAAAGGTTTCATTTCAGCTTTTTCAGTCAGCTCATCATCTATTATGTGCCATATGATTGTATTTGAGAACATTGTTAAAGGACTTGGTTAAGTGGCATTGGGTTTGTTGCTCTATAATAATGTTGGTGAACCACAAGCCTTCGCTTATATTGATCAAATGACCACACAACCAGTTAGTTAGTTCAAAAGATGGTTTATTTACATACACAATATCTACTATGAGTTAAACTACACCTATGAGCTACAATAACCTATACTTAACTTCAGGGCGACCGGTACTGTGCAAACGGACAAGGCCTTTATCTAGATTTCACTTGGCTGGTTCGAAGAAAGTGGCTCTGTCTCTGCTGGGCTCATCCGTCAGGTAGCGATCATTGGTCTTGAACTTGGCTGGCTGTTCCTGCGACAATTGGTTTGGCACAGGCCGGATCCAAAAGAGACAGAACACATGGCTGTGGCCTCTTTTATCCCTCTGGGATTTTGCGCTCTTTGGGGCAGTCCTTAACCTTGGACCCAATAGTTCGACAGGGCTCTGATCACTGTCTTCAATTTCGGCCAATAAAAGGGCGGGTGCCTTGGTGGCTGGGCGGGTCCTTGGCGGTCATTGACCTTGGCAGTTGTGCTTTCTGAGTACGGGGAGTGGCGCCAATCAGTCTGTGGCTGTGTCGGTTGCTTGATTGGAGTTCTATTGTCCTGGGAAAATTAGCCATTAAAATGCAAACGAGCAGCGGTTTCGATCAGGTCTGGTTACCTGTGTTTCAGATACACATAGGCTCTGTATCTGTCTGAGTCCTGGGTTGGCCATAATTACCATGGTCCTTTGCAAGTGGCCATCTTAGATGGCTACAGGTTGATGCACAGATGAAATTTATTATTCTCTTTCATCATCAATGCCATACATAGTGCATTTTAACTTATCTTCTTCCTGGTACCTGGCCACAATATACTGCTTTTTGAGTGTTGCTGAACTCTCCCATTCTCATAATGTTATTGTGATTCATTCATATGTTGAATGACTAAAACCTAGAACATTGACACTTAGCACACTCTAAATCTTGTCATTAACATAGCCTCTTCTTTTCCAACTGGCCTCATTTCTACTTTTACAACATGAGAAATAAAGTGTCACTTGGATTCTCAAACTGTCTCAGGTACTCATTCTCAGGTAGAACATTAACAGTAGCACTCAAGTCTAGCTGAAATCTGACTTGTTCATTGTTTATGGGTATGTTGGCATATCATTTGGCGATATATTGCTCTTCCGCAGGTCAAACAAGGAAAACAAACCGACACCAGCCACACAGTCATCCTCCACAGCGATGCCTAACAACATCAGCCTTGTTTCTCATTTCAACCTTCATTCCTGCAGCATTCCTGACTTGTCCTTTCATTCAGTTTCTCCTATTGGACAAGTAGTCCTCCAGTAAGCATTCCTTTCCCAGGTTCCACTGTTTAGCACAATGTCAAGACAGGGATTTGCCTGAAAATGTCACTATTTTTAACATGAATTGGCATCTGTAACCATACCAACTCTTGCCAGCAGGCCTCTTCTGGTAACTTCCTCTTTCAACCTGCAGATACATATATATTTTGTCTCTTTTTGGAAACGGCACCCTGTAAAATGTTTCTTACTGTCTTCTATATTTGATTGTGCCTCCAAGTGTAACATCCATGCTGTAGGATATAGGATAAGAATGCAAAATGTAGCTGAGTGTTCTACTTCAGCTACACAAATAATATGTGACACGCACTAATTCCTGCTCTAGTAGATTCACATGTAATGACAGTAACTCAGAGTTGAATATTTGTGGAAACTTCAGCTGACTTGCCCCAGACACCCATATATCACTCAGGAGAGTTTCCAATCTCCACTTCATCCAAAGTCATCCAGATATTTTCCCACTGATGGAACCATCAATTCTACGGACACGTGCTTGTAGGATTAGAATAGCGGTTTTAATATACTTACAACAGACCCAGCCTGTTAGCCGTTGAACTTTCGGTGAACTGGCTGGCTGGCTCTGTGGCATGGATCTTTATACAGCAGCTCCAGGGGGAGGAGTTCTGGGCGGAGCCAAGGGGGGAGCCCAGTACAAACTCTCGAGTACTCCCAGAGCTACTCTCCCTGGTGGTCAGGTAGTGCAACTGCACTTACAATATCGGTACGTATATACAATGGGAACAGAGTGGCATTGGTAACTTATAATACCGTGTGAATCTCATTCACCACATTCACCCTCTGTGTAAAAAATCAAGTCCGGCGGGGGTGGTGGCTCACAGAGTTAGTCTGTCTGGTGGACGAATTGTTCATTTCGATCTGCGGAGCACCGGGGTTGCAACCTCTTGCGGTGGCTGGGTGGGTGTTGAGAGCTGGGGTACGATGGCAGACTCTGGGGTGGGTCTCGTCCAAACTTCATACACCTCTGGCTCGACCGGAGACTGGGGGCGCTGGGGGCAGGCTGGTGCTGGCGCGTGGAACAGGTGGGGCGAGCTTGCGGAATCAGGGGCGTGAGGGGGCGGCAGCATAGGGAACGGGGTAAAGGGTTCCTCAGGGGGGTGGGGGGGGGCTGGATCCAGCGGGTGCCAGGTCCCGGAGGGATACTGTGTCGTGGCGACCGTCCGGGAACTCCACGAATGCGTACTGGGGGTTGGAATGGAGGAGGCGCACCTTTTCAACAAGGGGGTCGGTTTTGTGCGCCCTGACGTGCTTCCTCAGGAGAACCGGGCCTGGTGTCCTCAGCCACACCGGAAGTGAGACCCCCGTGGTAGTGCCCCTAGAAAAAATGAAGAGCCGCTCGTGAGGGGTTTGATTGGTCGCTGTATGGAGGGCAGTGGCGTGCAGAGGTCTGGTGATGCCCGGGGCAAATCTTGATTGTATGCCCCAAAGCCCCAAGTAAATATTTCATTAAATATCACCAAAAAACCTATAGAAAACGTAGTTGCACCCGTTCTAGAGCTATTCACTGACCTCCTTATCTTTAGAACATAGAACGATACAGCGCAGTACAGGCCCTTCGGCCCTCAATGTTGCACCGACATGGAAAAAAAACTAAAGGTCATCTAACCTACACAAAAGAACATAGAACATAGAACAGTACAGCACAGAACAGGCCCTTCGGCCCTCAATGTTGTGCCGAGCCATGATCACCCTACTCAAACCCACATATCCACCCTATACCCGTAACCCAACAACCCCCCCCCCCCCTTAACCTTACATTTATTAGGACACTACGGGCAATTTAGCATGGCCAATCCACCTAACCCGCACATCTTTGGACTGTGGGAGGAAACCGGAGCACCCGGAAACCCACGCACACAGGGGCAGGACGTGCAGACTCCACACAGACAGTGACCCAGCCGGGAATCGAACCTGGGACCCTGGAGCTGTGAAGCATTTATGCTAACCACCATGCTACCCTGCTGCCCCGATAAGGGCTGCCCCGATGCCCTTATCATCCATATGCTTATCCAATAAACTTTTAAATGCCCTCAATGTTGGCAAGTTCACTACTGTTGCAGGTAGGGCATTCCACGGCCTCACCACTCTTTGCGTAAAAAACCCACCTCTGACCTCTGTCCTATATCTATTACCCCTCAATTTAAGGCTATGTCCCCTCGTGCTAGCCACCTCCATCCGCGGGAGAAGGCTCTCGCTGTCCACCCTATCTAACCCTCTGATCATTTTGTATGCCTCTATTAAGTCACCTCTTAACCTTCTTCTCTCTAACGAAAACAACCTCAAGTCCATCAGCCTTTCCTCATAAGATTTTCCCTCCATACCAGGCAACATCCTGGTAAATCTCCTCTGCACCCGTTCCAAAGCTTCCACGTCCTTCCTATAATGAGGCGACCAGAACTGTGCGCAATACTCCAAATGCGGTCGTACTAGAGTTTTGTACAACTGCAACATGACCTCATGGCTCCGGAACTCAATCCCTCTACCAATAAAGGCCAACACACCATAGGCCTTCTTCACAACCCTATCAACCTGGGTGGCAACTTTCAAGGATCTATGTACATGGACACCGAGATCCCTCTGCTCATCCACACTACCAAGAATTTTACCATTAGCCAAATATTCCGCATTCCTGTTATTCTTTCCAAAGTGAATCACCTCACACTTCTCCACATTAAACTCCATTTGCCACCTCTCAGCCCAGGTCTGCAGCTTATCTATGTCCCTCTGTAACCTGCAACATCCTTCCGCACTGTCTACAACTCCACCGACTTTAGTGTCGTCTGCAAATTTACTCACCCATCCTCCTGCGCCCTCCTCTAGGTCATTTATAAAAATGACAAACAGTAACGGCCCCAGAACAGATCCTTGTGGTACGCCACTCGTAACTGAACTCCATTCTGAACATTTCCCATCAACTACCACTCTCTGTCTTCTTTCAACTAGCCAATTTCTGATCCACATCTCTAAATCACCCTCAATCCCCAGCCTCCGTATTTTCTGCAATAGCCGACCGTGGGGAACCTTATCAAACGCTTTACTGAAATCCATATACACCACATCAACTGCTCTACCCTCGTCTACCTGTTCAGTCACCTTCTCAAAGAACTCGATAAGGTTTGTGAGGCATGACCTACTCTTCACAAAACCATGCTGACTATCCCTAATCATATTATTCCTATCTAGATGATTATAAATTGTATCTTTTATAATCCTCTCCAAGACTTTACACCACAGACGTTAGGCTCACCGGCCTATAGTTACCGGGGTTATCTCTACTCCCCTTCTTGAACAAAGGGACCACATTTGCTATCCTCCAGTCCTCTGGCACTATTCCTGTAGCCAATGATGACCTAAAAATCAAAGCCAAAGGCTCAGCAATCTCTTCCCTGGCTTCCCAGAGAATCCTAGGATAAATCCCATCAGGCCCCGGGGACTTATCTATTTTCACCTTGTCCAGAATTGCCAACACTTCTTCCCTACGCACCTCAATGCCATCTATTCTAATAGCCTGGGTCTCAGCATTCTCCTCCACAATATTATCTTTTTCCTGAGTGAATACTGACGAAAAGTATTCATTTAGTATCTCGCTTATCTCCTCAGCCTCCACACACAACTTCCCACCACTGTCCTTGACTGGCCCTACTCTTACCCTAGTCATTCTTTTATTCCTGACATATCTATAGAAAGCTTTTGGGTTTTCCTTGATCCTACCTGCCAAAGACTTCTCATGTCCCCTCCTTGCTCGTCTTAACTCTCTCTTTAGATCCTTCCTCGCTTCCTTGTAACTATCAAGCGCCCCAACTGAAACTTCACACCTCATCTTCACATCGGCCTCCTTCTTCCTCTTAACAAGAGATTCCACTTCTTTGGTAAACCACGGTTCCCTCGCTCGACCCCTTCCTCCCTGCCTGACTGGTACGTACTTATCAAGAACATGCAATAGCTGTTCCTTGAACAAGCTCCACATATCCAGTGTGCCCAACCCTTGCAGCCTACTTCTCCAACCAACACATCCTAAGTCATGTCTAATGGCATCATAATTGCCCTTCCCCCAGCTATAACTCTTGCCCTGCGGGGTATACTTATCCCTTTCCATCACTAACGTAAAGGTCACCGAATTGTGGTCACTGTTTCCAAAGTGCTCACCTACCTCCAGATCTAACACCTGGCCTGGTTCATTACCCAAAACCAAATCCAATGTGGCCTCGCCTCTTGTTGGCCTGTCAACATATTGTGTCAGGAAACCCTCCTGCACACATTGTACAAAGAACGACCCATCTAGTGTACTCGAACTATATCTTTTCCAGTCAATATTTGGAAAGTTAAAGTCTCCCATAACAACTACCCTGTTACTTTCGCTCTTTTCCAGAATCATCTTCACCATCCTTTCCTCTACATCCCTAGAACTATTAGGTGGCCTACAGAAAACTCCCAACAGGGTGACCTCTCCTTTCCTGTTTCTAACCTCAGCCCATATTACCTCGGAAGAAGAGTCCCCATCTAGCATCCTTTCCGCCACTGTAATACTGTCCTTGACAAGCAGCGCCACACCTCCCCCTCTTTTGCCCCCTTCTCTGACCTTACTAAAACACCTAAACCCCGGAACCTGCAACAACCATTCCTGTCCCTGCTCTATCCATGTCTCTGAAATGGCCACAACATCGAAGTCCCAGGTACCAACCCATGCTGCCAGTTCCCCTACCTTATTTCGTATACTCCTGGCATTGAAGTAGACACACTTCAAACCACCTACCTGAACACTGGCACCCTCCTGTGAAGTCAAATCTGTGCTCCTGACCTCTATACTCTCAATCTCCCGTACCCCAAAACTACAATCCAGGTTACCATGCCCCTGCTGAATTAGTTTAAAACCCCCCCCCCAAAGAGCACTAACAAATCTCCCCCCCAGGATATTGGTACCCCTCAGGTTCAGATGTAGACCATCCTGTCTATAGAGGTCCCACCTTCCCCAGAAAGAGCCCCAGTTATCCAGAAATCTGAATCCCTCCCGCCTGCACCATCCCTGTAGCCACGTGTTTAATTGCTCTCTCTCCCTATTCCTCATCTCACTATCACGTGGCACGGGCAATAACCCAGAGATAACAACTCTGTTTGTTCTCGCTCTGAGCTTCCATCCTAGCTCCCTAAAGGCCTGCCTGACATCCTTGTCCCCTTTCCTACCTATGTCGTTAGTGCCAATGTGGACTACGACTTGGGGCTGCTCCCCCTCCCCCTTAAGGACCCGGAAAACACGATCCGAGACATCACGTACCCTTGCACCTGGGAGGCAACATACCAAACGTGAGTCTCTCTCGCTCCCACAAAATCTCCTATCTGTGCCCCTGACTATTGAGTCCCCAATTACTAATGTTCTACTCCTTTCCCCCCTTCCCTTCTGAGCAACAGGGACAAACTCCGTGCCAGAGGCCCGTACCCCATGGCTTACCCCTGGTAAGTCGTCCCCCCCACAAGTATCCAAAACGGTATACTTGTTACTCAGGGGAACGACCGCAGGGGGTCCCTGCACTGACTGCTTCTTCCCAGTCCCTCTTACAGTTACCCATCTATCTCCAGTCTTTGGTGTAACTACTTCCCTGAAGCTCCTATCTATGACCATCTCTGCCTCCCGAATGATCCGAAGTTCATCCAGCTCAAGCTCCAGGTCCCTAACACGGTTTTTGAGGAGCTGGAGTTGGGTGCACTTCCCACAGATGAAATCAGCAGGGACACTGACAGCGTCCCTCACCTCAAACATTCTGCAGGAGGAGCATTGTACTGCCTTCCCTGACATCACCTCTAGATTTAAAAAAAAACAAGAAGAAGAAAAAGAAACGAAGAGCTTACCTGATATTCCCTCAAACCCTGCTCCTGGTGAAAGGTAAGCAAATTTAAAGGCACTCACTCACCTTCACGACAGGCCCCAAGCTGCCTCTAGGTCATCTCTAAGGTATAGGACGGCTGCCTGAGGTTAAATTGCGCTGTAAGAGTTAGTCAATTTCCCCTTAGCGCTGGGATTCTAGGGATATTGTTCTCTTCTTCAGTCATTTTGCTTTGCAGCAATGGGTGAGATGTTATGTCTCGAAAGTTGTGCCTCCCTCCTCTGCAACCCCCATGGAGAAGGATAAGAGCAGCAACGTCATGGAAATACTGTTATGACCCTTGTGGAAACAAACTACAAACAACCCAACTAAGACCAATATACAAGACTTCACTTTTATATTAGCAATCACACCAAAATCAACGTAAATTAAACATGAATTAACAGCTAAATTGCAATAATATGACCGATAAATTACACATAGCAGATACAAAGACATATCTCACACATTTCTTAGTCAGCCCATTCAGCACGTATCGCATTCATTTCAGCCACAATATCCTTCAAAACGTTGAACTTCTTCAAATCAAATTCCATCTTCATTTCTCTAAAGCTTTAGCACCAAGTCTCATCAAACACCGGCATTACTTCACCCAATTTCCACAAATATAATTTTCACAGTCGACACATTTCCAGATCCCTTCTTCTTCACAAAACCCTGGTCATGTGGGGCCTGTTTGTGCACTATGCCAGTGCATAAAGGGTCCCCAAATCCAGATATAAAGCTCTGTTCAAGATCCGAGCTCCAGCAGCTTGCAGTCAAGTAGAACATAGAACATAGACCAGTACAGCACAGAACAGGCCCTTCAGCCTTCGATGTTATGCCGAGCAATGATCACCCTACTCAAACCCACGTATCCACCCAATACCCGTAACCCAACAACCCCCCCCCCCAACCTTACTTTTTTAGGACACTACGGGCAATTTAGCATGGCCAATCCACCTAACCCGCACATCTTTGGACTGTGGGAGGAAACCGGAGCACCCGGAGGAAACCCACGCACACACGGGGAGGACGTGCAGACTCCGCACAGACAGTGACCCAGCCGGGAACCGAACCTGGGACCCTGGAGCTGTGAAGCATTTATGCTAACCACCATGCTATCGTGCTGCCCCTGTCTCTGAGAATCTCCCATTTATAGGACCCTGGGCTTTAAGTATAAAGGGTAAGAGGGCAAAAGTTAAGAGGCCATGATGAATCTTCATAAAATACTGGTTCTGTCCCAAATGGGTGCCCCTGGCCCAAATGTCAAATTCTGGGCACGACAGTTTAGTAAGTTGACAACTATACAGAGGGTGCAGAGAAGAGTTTAAAAATGGATCAAAAGATAAAGATAAAGAATAAATAAAACTCACCCATGGTGGCATTGATTGCCATCGATTCGGGAGAAGAATTTGCGCCCTTTTTGTTCACTCCGGTGCAGGCGCACTCCGGCCTACCTCGGTGCGCAGGCGCGCTCTAGCCGACCGCGGTGCGCAGGCGCGCTCCGGCCGCCCGCGGTGCGCAGGCGCGCTCCGGCCGCCCGCGGTGCGCAGGCGCGCTCCGGCTGCCCGCGGTGCGCAGGCGTGCTCTGGCCGACCGCGGTAGGCGCTCCGTTCTCTTCACGCTTCTGCCCCCATCCAATCGATGCCCGGGGCCAGCGCACCGTCGGCCCCCCCCTCTGCACGCCACTGATGGAGGGATCTAATTGCATGGAGCGCGTCAGGGAGGACTTCTTTCCATTGGGAGACTTGGAGTTTTCTAGACCGGAGGGTCAGTCGGACGGTCTTCCAGATCATCGTATTCTCCCTCTCCACCTGCCAGTTCCCCTGGGGTTGTAGCTGGTAGTCCTGCTCGAGGCAATGCCCTTGTCGAGCAGGTACTGACGCAGCTCGTCGCTCATAAAGGACGAACCCCGGTCGCTGTGCACGTAGCTGGGGAAACCAAACAGGGTGAAGACACTATGCAGGGCCCTAATGACTGTGTGGGAGGTCATGTCGGGGCACGGGATGGCAAACGGGAATCGGGAGAACTCGTCTATGATGTTGAGGAAATAAATGTTCTTGTTAGTGGAGGGGAGTGGCCCTTTGAAATCGATCGCAAGGTGTTCAAAGGGCCTAGAAGCCTTGACCAGGTGGGCCCTGTCTGGTCTATAGAAGTGCGGTTTGCACTCTGCACAGATCGGGCAGTCCCTGGTGACCGCTTTTACCTCCTCGTTGGAGAAAGGCAGGTTTCGGGCTCTGATGTAGTGGGCGAGCCGGGTGACCCCTGGATGGCAGAGGTCATCGTGGATGGCTTTCAGACGGCTGATCTGCGCGCTGGCGCATGTCCCGCGGGGTAGGGCATCCGAGGGCTCGTTGAGCTTCTCCGGTCGATATTTAATATCGTAACTATAGGTGGAGAGTTCGATCCACCACCAAAGGATTTTATCGTTTTTTATTTTGCCCCTTTGCGAGTTGTCAAAAATAAAGGCAACCGATCGTTGGTCGGTGATGAGGGTGAACCTCCTACCTGCGAGGTAGTGCCTCCAATGGCGAACAGCCTCCACGATGGCTTGTGCTTTCTTCTCGACTGAGGAGTGCTGGAGTTCTGAAGCGGATAGGGTACGGGAGAAAAATGCAACGGGCCTCCCTGCCTGATTTAAAGTGGCTGCTAGAGCAACCTCTGAGGCGTCGCTCTCAACCTGAAATGGAGTGGATTCATCCACCGCCCGCATGGCCGCCTTGGCGATGTCCTCCTTGATGCAGCTGAAGGCCTGGAGCGCCTCAGCTGACAGGGGAAATCGTGTGGCCTTAAAGAGTGGGCGGGCTTTGTCCGCATATTGAGGGACCCACTGGGTGTAGTATGAAAAGAACCCCAAGCACCGTTTGAGGGTCTTGGGGCAATGGGGGAGGGGGAGTTCTAAGAGCATACTGTCTGGGCCCAGGACTCCGTTCTCCATGACGTAGCCAAGGATGGCTAGTCTGTTTGTGCGGAAAACGCACTTCTCCTTGTTATAAGTGAGGTTTAATTTCTGTGCCGTTTGGAGAAAACGGTGGAGGTTGGCGTCGTGGTCCTGCTGGTCATAGCCGCAGATGGTAACATTGTCCAGATACGGAAACGTGGCTCGCAGCCCGTACTGGTCCACCATTCGGTCCATTGCTCGTTGGAACACCGAAACCCCGTTAGTGACGCCGAAGGGAACCCGGAGGAAATGGAAGAGACGGCCATCGGCCTCGAACACCGTGTAGTGGCGATCCTCCGGGCAGATTGGGAGCTGGTGGTATGCAAACTTCAGATCCTCATGGAAAATATCCGATATTGGGCGATTTGGTTAACCATGTCTGCAATTCTGGGGAGGGGATAGGCGTCTAGGAGTGTGAAGCGATTTATGGTCTGAAAATAGTCGACGACCATGCAAAATTTTTCCCCGGTCTTGACGACCACCACCTGAGCTCTCCAGGAACTATTACTGGCCTCTATGATCCCCTCACTGAGCAGCCGTCGGACCTCCAATCGGATAAAGACCCTATCCTGTAGGCTGTATCGCCTGCTGCGAGTAGCTACTGGTTTGCAATCTGGAGTGAGATTGGCGAAGAGAGGAGGGGGGGAGATGCGCAGTGTGGTTAGGCTGCAGATAGTGAGTGGGGGCAGGGGCCCGCCGAAGCTGAGGGTGAGGCTCTTGAGGTTGCACTGGAAATCCAGGCCTAATAAGAGTGGAGCGCAGAGGTCGGGCAGGACATAAAGTTTAAATTTCGAATAACTAGCGCCTCGAATTGTGAGCATAGCGACGGTGCATCCTTGGATTTGGACTGAGTGGGAGCTCTCGGTGCTCCCGGAGTCAAAGAGGCATGGCGTGCTGTACCCGTTGATCTGGACCTCCGCCATCGAACTTCGTAGGTGCTTGGGGCGGGATTGATCTAGGGTGACCACGTTGAGTTGCGGGCCGCGTGATGAGTGCCCGGGGAAGTTGTAGTCTTCCGAGTGGGCGTCCGGTCGAGTAGATGCCGGTACGTTCTGGCGAGCTTGAAGCAGGATCGCTGCGCTGAGTTCCGGGCCGCGTGATGAGTGCCCGGGGAAGTCGTAATCTTCTGATGAGCTATCTGAGCATGGAGATGCAGATGGGGCCCGTGGATCGCACGTGGTGAGCGGCGAGGAAGATGGCGTCCAAGATGGCGGCCCCCATGAGTCACACGTGGCCGGCCGCATGGTGGGGGTTTGCCAAGATGGCGGCCCCCATGGATCACACGTGGTGGGAGGGGGCAGAGTCGGGGCGTAGGCCGCAGCATTTCGGGCCCCACGGGCCCGCTGGTGCTGGGAGCAATTTGTTCTCTCTACTGGGGAGTTAGAAACTGGGGCCCTTTTCGCGAGGCACACTCTGGCATAGTGGCCTTTCTTCCCGCAGCTGCTGCAGGTCACGGATCGGGCTGGGCAGTGCTGCCGCGGGTGCTGGCTTTGGCCACAGAAATAGCAGGCTGGGGCAGCAGAGTAGCTGGCTGGGGCAGCAGAGTGGCTGTCTGGGGCCGCAGAGTAACTGGATTTGGCAGCGCGGTAGCAGGGGGGCCGTGCGGCACAGGCCTGGGGGAGTTGTTGGTCGGGGGCCCACGATGAGGTCGCGGGGTCTGCGGGAAACGAGGTGAGGCTGCGGAAGGAGACTTCCATAGTGGTAGCAGCCTCCACAGTAGTATCTAAGTCCTGGGCCCCCTTTTCTAGCAGTCTTTGGCGCACATAGTTCGATCTAAGGCCCGCTACGAAAACGTCCCGCACAGCAAGCTCCCTATGTTCAGCTGCGGTAACGGCTTGATAATTACAGTCATTAGAGAGATTGTTCAGTTCACGTACAAACTCGGCTAGCGTTTCTGTAGGCCGCTGACGGCGAGTCGTAAACACGTGGCTTGCATAAACCTCGTTAATGGGCCTAACGTACATTTTGTCCAATATCGCCAGCGCTGCAGTGTAAGAACCGGCCGGATTTAGCTGTGTGGAGATTCTGTGGCTTACCCTCGCGTGCAGTAGGCTGAGGTTTTGTTCCTCCGTTGTTTCAGCGGTGCTGGCTTCTGCCAGGTAGGCCTTAAAACATCTCAGCCAGTGGGAGAAAATTTCTTTAGCCTCTGCATCCTGCGGGTCGAGTTCTTGGCGTCCGGGCTTGAGGGCTGCTTCCATGATTTACTTCGACTGTTTCGTAAGTATATTAAATTGATGGAACCATCAATTCTACGGACACATGCTTGTAGGATTAGAATAGCAGTTTTAATATACTTACAACAGAGCCAGCCTGTTAACCGTTGAACTTTCGGTGAACTGGCTGGCTGACCCTGTGGCACGGATCTTTATACAGCAGCTCCAGGGGGAGGAGTTCTGGGCGGAGCCAAAGGGGGAGCCCAGTACAAACTCTCAAGTACTCCCAGAGCTACTCCCCCTGGTGGTCAGGTAGTGCAACTGCACTTACAATATCAGTACGTATATACAATGGGAACAGAGTGACATTGGTAACTTATAATACCGTGTGAATCTCATTCACCACACCCACCAGACTTGTCTTTTCTTCTCCTACTTCTTCATTCTGTATGACCAAAGTGTTACAGCACGGGAAGAAGCCCTTTGGCTTTTGGTGTTGTGTATTGTACTTGCAGGATAAAAGAATGGGATTGAGATAAGATAATGTTGCCATAGTCCCAGATGGTCATAGGCTGCTTGCCCCTTTGGGTGTGGGGAGAGCTGACTGATACTGATTTAACCTGAGGGTCACCACACCTCAGGCAAGGGGCAATGTTGAGAAGGTGGGACCTTTATGAATCACCTCAGCCAATACAAGAATTGAACCTGCACTGCTGGCCTTGCTCTCCATCATGAATCAGCTGTCTAGCCAAGTGAGCTAAACCAGCCTATTGGGCTGAACGCACTAATCAATAGAGGTTCATCAATATGTTTGTTAACTGTACAAAGGCTTGCTCTAGACTGCCTCTAAGCCCACGTCGTAGCTGATGACATCACAGACTACCACGTGACTCAACTAATAAAGGGACCACACAACAGCACAAAAATAACAAACCACATATATAACACCTCTCCTCCTTTACTTCTAAGGTTCAACACAATAAATAACTATAAATAACTTTTACATAGCAATTTACACGTATATCCAAGAGCAGGCATTCCATTATTCCACAATGGCAATACAGTCAATAGGAAAGATGATATGGCGGTGTCTGTCCGCACTGATTGCCTGCACACTTGAGGGATTTGATTATTCTTGACCTTAGATGTATTCCTAGGTTTGTGTGTGGATGTCCACCCTGAAAGGCATTACTATCTCTTTTACATGTATACTAGTAGCAGCAGGGGATTCTTCACAATATCTGCTTCCGTGGATTGACCAGAGATCTCAGTCACATGATCTGGTTATGTGGATTGTGTTTCCATATGAGGTAGTTCTGCCGTACATGGCATTCGCCCATCTATACGTGTAGATAGTAGCTGATTTGAATGTTGACTCCACAGTAACTCATCTCTTGTTTCAATGGTATAGGAGATTTGACCAGTTTGAGCCAATACAGTTGTAGGATCCCACTTTTCACTTGTGGTACAGCTCCATGCTAAACCTTGCTCTCCTTGTTTAAGCAAGCATCTTCTTGAATTCTCCTGATCTGCGACTGCTGTTGCGTTCTACTATCCCGGACATCTCCTGTGGTAAGAGTAAATCAAAGGTCATTCACAGCTTCCTCTTCATTCGTAGTAAAGCTAGGTAACTCTGTGTAGTCACATGTGTGGTGTTGCGATACATCACTGTTATAATTTGCCTGGATCCTATTGGCTGGGAACAATTGGTTACCCCATGTGATCTTTTAGGGTTGTTCAACTCAATATAACAAAGGAAACAAACTTAGGGATAAATTAAAATGGCTCGCTCCTGGTAGGGGCACTGCCCAAAGATAACAAAGAGTAACAGAAACTTAACATCAAATCAAAATGTGATAAGAGGTGTCGATAAAACAATCCAATCCCTGTGGTACTCACTCGGCACAAAAGGCCGCGAGGGTGCCCATGGACATTGCACGCTCTCTCTCCAGGGACACCTGGCCGCGAATAAAGCCGCGGAAGAGGGCCAAGCAGTCCGGCCGGATGACCCCCCCCCCCCCCCGGTTGCCCGCTGCCTGGACCTGTTGATGGCGTGTTTCGCCAGGCCGAGGAGCAGGCTCACAAAGAGGTCCTCTGCCTTCCTCGCCCCTTTCTGCACCAGGTGGGTTAACCCATGTTGTATTTTGGGTCCAATCAACTCAATATAATAAAGGAAACAAACTTAGAGATAAAGTAAAAGGGGCCACTCCTGGTAGGAGCACTGCCCAAAAATAACAAAGAGCAACGGAAACTTAGCAAAGATAACATTAGAATGTGAAAAAAGGAGTCGTTAAAGCATCAACCCCTGTGGTGCCCATTGGGCATGGAAGGCCTCGAAAGTGCCTGTGGACACCACCTGTTCCCTCTCTTGGGACATGCAGGCATGAATGAAGCTGCAGAAAAGGGGCAGGCGATGGGAGGAGAAAGGAATTAGGACACTAAAAGGTTGTTTTCTTGGGGATCGGTTTGCAGGATTAAAGGAGCTGGGAGCGAAGTATGGGCTCGAGCAGGGGGGAAATGTTGAGGTACATGCAGGTTCGAGACTTTGCCAGAAAGGAGATACAGGGCTTCCCGGTAGAGCTGGAGGAGGTGCTGACAAGAGGGGGACTGGAGAAGGGGGTAGCGTCGGTGGCTTACGGGGCTATATTGGAATAGGAGAAGGCACCGCTGGATGGGATCAAGGCAAAGTGGAAGAGTTGGGAGAGGGTATGGAGGAGGGGTTCTGGTGTGAGATACTCTGGAGGGTGAACGTCTCCACCTCGTGCATGAGGTTGGGATTGATACAGCTGAAGATTGTATATAGAGCACACCTCACAAGGGCGAGGATGAGCCAGCTCGTTGAGGGGGTAGAAGATGTGTGTGAATGTTGCGGCGGGGGCCCCACAAATCAAGTTCATATGTTTTGGGCATGTCCAAAGCTGGAGGATTACTGGAAGGAGGTTTTTAGGGTAATCTCTGAAGTGGTGCACGTGAAATTGGACCCGAGCCCTCCGGAGGCCATTTTTGGGGTGTTGGTCTAGCCGGGGTTGGAAACGGGTACGGAGGCAGATGTTGTAACCTTCGCCTCATTGATCGCACAAAGGCGGATCCTGTTGGGATGGAGATTAACCTCTCCACCCTGTGCCCTGGCATGGCGGGCTGACTTGCTGGAATTCTTGACTCTTGAGAAGATCAAATTTAAACTGAGGGGGACTTCCGGTGGCGGCCATGAAGGAGTAGGTCGCACATTTGATGGCTCCCGCTCGGGTCGGACCATTGGACGTTTTCCCCGATTTTTACTCGGATTTTAATCGGAAAATTGATGGTGGACGTAATTGTGAGGAGGAGTCCCACACCAGTGCATGGAGAGGCGGGCCAGGAGTGCTCGCAAAGGAAGAAATAGATGAACAGAGGTGGCTTGGGCTGAAGCTGCAGCGGGAGAAAGCATGGCGGATGACCGGAGTCCTGGCTTGACGACCCAGCGGTCGACGGAGCAGTTGATGAAGTTTATACAAGAGGGCTTCACCAAGCAGAAACAGGAATGCTTGAACCCAATTAGGAAATCGATTGCTCGGCTGGAACATAGACTGGATGTTCAAGATTGGGCGATCCAGAAAGTGGAGAAGGCACTGACTGAGCATGAGGAATACCAAACAGCAATGGAGTTGGAGGTGGGGATGCTGAGAGGCCAGCAGAAAAGGCTCCAGGTGAAGGTGGAGGATCTAGAGAATAGGTCCCGTCGGCAGAACTCGAAGATCGTTGGACTCCCGGAGGGGTGTGAAGGAGTAGATGCAGGGGCATATATAGCGGGCATGTTCAAGAAGCTATTGGGGGATGGGAGGTTCACCCAGCCCTTGGAGGTGGACAGGGCTCACAGAGCACTTGCGAGGAAGCCGCGTGTAGGTGACCCCCCCCGAGGGCGATGGTGGTGAGATTCCACAGGTATCTGGACAAGGAGCGTATTTTATGGTGGGCCAAGCAGACACGGAGCTGTAAGTGGGTGAACAGCATTCTGCGTATCTACCAAGACCTGAGCGCGGACGTAGCCAGGAGAAGAGCAGGGTTCAACCAAGTAAAGTCGACCCTTTTCAAGAAGAAGGTGAAGTTTGGACTGCTGTGTCCAGCCCGTCTTTGGGTCACTTATGAGGAGCAACATTTCTACTTTGAGTCGTCCGAGGAAGCGATGGACTTTGCCAGAAGGAAAGGGCTGGCAGTGGACTGTTTGAACTTTGCTGCAGTGTTCACGTTTAAAATGTTTTGTTTTTGGACTATATCTGTAATGCCTTCTGGGTTAGGCTGCTGCATCAGGCGCCTGTGGCGAGTGTACAGACGAACAGGTTGACATCGGGCTATTTTAGGCTGCACCGGGAGACGAGGCAGGGATGCCCCCTCTCCCCACTGCTGTTTGTGCTGGCCATAGAGCCGCTGGCAATTGCATTGAGAGCCTCAAGGGGCTGGTTCAGGGAGGGGTGGAACACAGAGTCTTGCTATACGCAGATGACCTGCTCCTATATGTTTCTGACCCACTAGAAGGGATGGGAGAAATTTTGAGGATTCTGGGGGAATTTAGCCTGTTTTTGGGTTATAAATTGAACATGGGGAAAAGTGAGATGTTCGCGATCCAGGCAAGGGAGCAGGAGAGGCGACTGGGGGAGCTGCCGTTTAGAGTGGTAGGGGGAAGCTTTCGGTACATAGGCATCCAGGTGGCACGGGAATGGCTACATAAGTTAAATTTGACCTGACTAGTAGACCAAATGAAGGAAGACTTCTGAAGGTGGGATATGCTCCCGCTATCACTGGCTGGGAGGGTACAGACAGTGAAAATGACGGTCCTCCTGAGATTTCTGTATGTATTTCAGTGTCTCCCCATCTTTATTCCACGCGCCTTTTTAAAACGGGTTAACAAGGTGATCTCTGGCTTTGTATGGGCGGGCAAGACCCCGCGAGTAAAAAAGGGGATGCTGAAGCATAGCCGGGGGGAGGGCAGACTGGTGCTGCCGAATTTTAGTAATTATTATTGGGCAGTAAATATCGGCATGATTAGGAAGTGGGTGGTGGTGGGTGGTGGTGGAGGGGTGGGTCGATGTGGGAGCGAGTAGAGGCAGCATCATGTAAGGGCACAAGTTTGGGGGCATTGGTAACGGTACCTCTGCCGTGCTTGCCGGCACGGTACTCCACCAGCCCCATGGTGGTGGCAGCCCTGAGAGTCTGGGGGCAATGGAGGAAACGTGGGAGCAGGGGGAGCATCAGTCTGGTCTCCAATTGCAATAATCACCGGTTTGCCCCGGGGAGGCTAGATGGAGGGTTTGGAGATGGCAAAGAGCAGGGATCGAGAGGATGGGAGATCTGTTCATAGAGGGGAGCTTTCCCAGCCTGAGGGAGTTGGAGGAGAAATTTGAATTGACGGGTGGGAATGAGTTTAGGTACCTGCAGGCGCGGGATTTTCTACGCAGGCAGGTCTCAACCTTCCCGCTCTTACCGCCAAGGGGGATACAGGGCAGGATAGTTTCCAGAGTGTGGGCGGGAGAAGGGAGGGTTTCGGACATTTATAATGAACTCATGGGGTCAGGGGAAACACAGACCAAGGAGCTGAAACACAAATGGGAAGAGGAGTTAGGAGGAGTGACAGAGGATGGTCTCTGGGCAGATGCATTGAGTAGAGTCATCACGTCCACAACATGTGTCAGGCTCAGGCTGATACAGTTTAAGGTCGTTCACCGGGCACACATGACAGTGGCCTGGATGAGCAGGTTCTTTGGGATAGAAGACAAGTGCGCAAGGTGTGTGGGAGGACCAGCGAACCATGTTCATATGTTCTGGGCATGCCCGAATCTTAGGGGATTCTGGCAGGGGTTTGTGGATGTCATGTCCAAGATGTTAAAAACAAAGGTGGCACCGAGTTCAGAGGTGGTGATTTTCAGAGTGTCGAAGATCCGGGAATCGAGGAGGAGAAAGAGGTAGATATTCTGGTCTTTGCCTCCCTGGTAGCCCGGAGATGGATATTATTAGCTTGGAGGGACTCAAAGCCCCCGAAGTCGGAGACCTGGCTCACTGACATGGCTAACTTTCTCTGTCTGGAGAAAATCATGTTCGCCTGGAGGTGGCAGCCGTTCATCGAATTATTTAGGGAAAATTAACTGTCAGCAAAGACGGGGTGGGTGGTTAGGGTATAGTTTAGTTTAGATTAATGTGTAAGAAAGGTGGGACCTGTGAGGGAAGAAGATGTCCTTTGCGCTATGTTTATATTTGTATGTACACTGTTTCTTCTGTTATTGTTATAAAATCATAAATACCTCAATAAAATGTTTATTAAAGAAAAAATTGAACAGAGGGGAAGGGTGGAGGGGTTCTACAATTCATGGGCGTTATTCAATATGCACTTTTGAGAATTGGACATTAGTGGGGGGGGGGGGGTTGTTGGGAGAGTTGGGGGGAGGGGGGTTAATATGTAAATGGTGACTATGGGTGATTCCTTATTCCTTTTTGTTATTTGTTTATGTTAACATGCGGGCTAATGTTTGGGGATTTGGTGGAGGATTGGATTGTTGTTATTGATAAGGGGACTGACATTGCATTCGTTACTGATTATTCTTTATTGTTGGTGGAAGTCAATTTGGGAGAAAATGTGAAAAGGGAGCAGAATAAAAATATTTATAAAAAAAGAAAAGGGGCAGGCAGTCCGGCCAGACGACCCCCTCGGTTGCCCGATGCCTGGACCTGTCAATGCCGAGTTTTGCCAGGCCCAGGAGCAGGTTCACAAGGAGGTCCTCCACCTTCCCCTGCCCCTTTCTGCACTGGGTGGGTTACCCCATGTTCCTTGGGGAATATGGGGCGTGGTTCTCCGATTGCGGGACAGAGTTTCCACGCCGTCGTGAACGCCGTCACGTTTCACGATAGCGCAAAACGGGCGCGGGCACTAGCGATTCTGGCCCCCACAGGAGGCCGGCACGCCAATCGGTGGGCCCCAATCACGGGCCAGACCCTATCAAAGGCCCCCCCCCGGGGACGGAGCCCCCCCTCCCCCCACCACAGGCCGCCCCCTGACCCTTCGCATAGAGTTCCCGCCGACAGTGACCAGGTGTGGGCAGCGCCAGCGGGACTCTGCTTTTTCCGCGTGGCTGCTTGGCCCATCCGGGCTGGAGAATCGGCGGACCGGCCTCGTACAGCGGCCCGCGACCAGCGGCGCACCAAACACGTCGGCGCAAATGCCGCCGATTCTCCACACCCCGGAGAATCGCGTGCCGCCGTCAGGGCGGCGTGGCGCCATTGCGGTGATTCTCCGGCCCAGCGCGGGGCTGGGAGAATCGCGCCCATGAACTCTCCAATGAGGGGGGAGGCGGGGCAATCATTAGCATTGCAGCTGTATAAATAAAGCTGGCCAGTGTGGTACCAGCTGGAGAGGTAACCAGTGGTGAACTATTGGTGGTGTGTAAATAAAGGTACTTTCTGTTTGACTCGATAAACTCATGCTAGATTCTTCATGGTCCTCACAAAAGTCACTAAGATGGCCACGTTGGCGAGATCACGGCCTATATTCAGCGGTACTTAGTGCCAAAATTGATCCCCCCACATGAGTCTCGCCATTACTGGCTGTCTCGCCGTCTGATTCATAGAACAGTACAGCACCAAACAGGCCCTTCGGCCCTCGATGTTGTGCCGAGCCATGATCACCCTACTCAAACCCATGTATCCACCCTATACCCGTAACCCAGCAACCCCCCCCTTAACCTTACTTTTTAGGACACTACGGGCAATTTAGCATGGCCAATCCACCTAACCCGCACATCTTTGGACTGTGGGAGGAAACCGGAGCACCCGGAGGAAACCAACGCACACACGGGGAGGACGTGCAGACTCCACACCGACAGTGACCCAGCCATGAACCGAACCTGGGACCCTGGAGCTGTGAAGCATTTATGCTAACCACCATGCTACCGTGCTGCCTTGCCTCTCAGCACTTTACTGCTAACAAAGAGGAGCTGCTTTTAAACACTCCCTCACCACTCACTCACAGTCAATACCAGCATGGCAGTGAGCAGACCTACTCATTGCTTTGGTGATGCCGACGTGGCCAGGCTTCGCAGCACTGTGGATGCGAGACAGGAAATCCTGTTCCCGTCAGAGGCCCAGCAACAGGGTCAGCAATGATGGCAGTGGCAGCGGCTGTCAGTGCAGACAACATAATCAGGACAACCGTGTCCCGGAAAAAGACCAATGGCCTCCATCGAGCTGCAAGGGTAAGTTACCATATCTCTCTGGCATCAGTTCAACCTGCCACCCCTCAAATTCCCAGACCCTCCCCACAGAGATCACTGGTTAACACCTTACACCGAGCTTCATGCTTATTACACAGAGCCCCCCAGCACCCACCAGCACAACCCCATCAAATGTGTGGCTCACAATGCACACTCTTTGTCCTCGAAGGCGAAGACAGCCCATAATAAACGGGAATGGGCTAAAACTGGGGGTGGAGTCCCAGAGATTTGAGTCATCACCCCCAATGAAGAATGGGCGCTGGAAATCACCCATTGGGGTTGACCGGGGAGAGAGCAGTCACCGACAGCGAGGTTGGCCTGCACCACAGAGGTGAGTATCCACTGCCCCTTCTCCCAGATAACATGTCTCAAGTGAGTAGATCATGTCAGATAAAATGATCCTTCCTTCTCACTGACCACATGTCCATTAGCTCGCATGATCTCCTTCTGATGAGGGTGAGGGGTCCCATCCCCGCTGAGCACTGGGGCAGCAGCTCTGGTGCCCTTGAGTTGCATGCCAGAAAATGGAACTGGCTACTCACCTCCTCACTTCCCTGTAGCAGCCATTGCGCCAGCTTCACGTTTTAAAAAAGGAGCACTAAACAACGCCGCGTGATTTCTCGCTGGGGAGCTGGGTAATTCCCGGGGGACTGCCTCATTCGACTTCAATCTTGCTAATGAGTTTGAAACAAATGTAAATGAGCGTTAATCATATGCTTTCCATCTGTGGACGTGATCCGGAACTCACCATCAGGACCGGGCCGGGTGAATTGCAAACTTGTTTGCTCCTGGCGCGCATCTCGATTTTGGCCTTTCCCGCTATTTACCCGGCGTGCCCAGATCTGCATTGGCAGTGGTTGAATCACGTCCTGTATGTTGAATACCATTCGTCTTTAGGTAACCCTCGAACTCCTGAGGTGTAAACTGTGGACCATTGTCGCTCATGATTTGTTTTGGTTTCCCAAATCTTGCAAAAATCTCATCAACGTTTTCACTGGTTTGTCCTGCGGTTGGTGATTTAATCAGGACCATTTCAGGCCACCAGCAATGTGCATCTACTACAACCATGAACATGTGCCCCTCGTATTGACCTGCAAAGTCAATGTTTAGACATTGCCATGGCATTTTAGGCCACTCCTGTGGATGCAATGGGGACAACTGCAGTGTGTTCCTTCTCTGCGCACATGACTGACACAGTCCTACTTTTTCTTTTATTTGGCATTGATTCCTGGCCACCAAAAGTAGCTTTGTGCTAGTTCCTTCATTGAAACTACACCTGGGTGTCCTTAATGTGATTGCCTAACACTCTTTGTCACAAATTTGGAGGAATTATTACTCTCATCCCTCACAATAGGCATCTGTCTTGTACTGGCAACCCGCGTTTCCTGGAAATATACGGCTTTAATTCAGGATGTATTCCAGCTATCCTCCACTTCAACACTATTTCCAGTACCTTGAACCATCACGGATCTTTTCTGGCATGCCGTTGGACTTGAGTTCCAGTCACTGGAACATCTTGTGTTTGCGCACAATTGCAGACACTTTCACTCCTGGGTGTTGTCTGACAGGCACCGGCAATTGTGACAATGCATCAGCATTGACTTGGCTCTTGGCACTGATGGTATTTGATCTCAATTCAAATTTGTGGATAAAATCAAAGACTATCATTGGTGTTTGCTTGCTGCCAATGAAGAAATACCTTTATGTGGCCCAAAAATAGCTATTAAGGTCCTGTGATCTGTCAACAACGTTAAATTACAACGATATGTGGATTGGTGAACCTTTCTCACACCAGAAATAATACTCAGTGCCTCCTTCTCCAACTGAGCGTAGTTTGATTCCGCACTTGTTAAGGTACGTGACACAAAAGCTATTGGTCTTTCTTCCCCTTAAGGTAGAATATGTGACACCACCGCCCCAACTCCGTACGTGAAAGCATCACAGGCAAGTTGTAATGTTAACTTTGGGTTAAAATGTACCAACACTTCTGACTTCTTCAATGCTTCTTTAACTGACTGATATGCTTTTTTGTATTCAGCCATCCATTGCCAAGCTTGATTCAAGCACAATACAATATGTAATAGTTTGAGCAGGGTTGCTAAATTCAGGACAAAATTCCCATAGTCGTTAAGTAACCCAAGGAATGATCTTATACTGTGATACATTCATTGGTTGTGGAGACTGTGGTACATTGATTGGTCACAGAGGCTCCATTATAGTTTCCATCCTCTGAGGTGCTTTTTGTTAGCCCTTACTATCAATCACATGGCCTAGACATTGGACTGATGTTTGAAAGAAATCACACTTACCTTTCCTCACATGATGACCATGCATCTGAAGGTGTTTCAATGTCATTTCTAAGTTACATAAGTGTTCTTGGGTGCATGGTAGAACAGTGGTTAGTACTGTTGCTTTGCAGTGCCAGAGACACGGGTTCGATTCCCGGCTTGGGTCACTGTCTATGTGGAGTCTGCACATTCGCCCCGTGTCTGCGTAGGTTTCCTCCGAGTCCCCCAGTTTCCTCCCACAAGTCCCGAAAGATATGTTGTTAGATGAATTGGACATTCTGAATTCTGAACAGCTGTACTGTGGCAGCTGAGGGTTTTTCACAGTAACTTAACTGCAGTGGTAATGTAAGTCTACTTGTGACACTAATAAAGATTATTTATTTATTTTATTTATTTGTTCATTGGTAACAATAATTAATATACCATCTAGGAACACTGTATCTCCTGTAAACCACTAAGGATCTGGTCCATAGACCATCAAAATAAAGCAGGTACTGACATTATTCCAAAATGCCTTTATATGTGACAATGGTGAGCAGGTGTTGAGATTCAGCTGCAACATTCATTTGCAATTTGATCTTGCTGAACTTCAATCCTCCTGCTCGGGTGGCAAACAAATCCTCAATCAATGGTCGCGGGTACTGAGCCATGCATAGAACCGGATTGATGGTTATCTAAAAAATCTCCACAGATGGAAATTATTCCATCTTGATTCACGTCTCCCCAAAGACATTGGTGAATTAATTGGGTTTTTATGACAATTCAGTCGCTTCATTTTTTTAAAACGGCAATTTATTTCAAGCACATGTCCTTCAAATTATATTTTGTAATTTTTCCCCTTTTAGTTCCTCCCCTACACTTCCACCTGCCTTGTGACGAACACCTCCTCAAATAATGTTAAGAACCACCCTCCACCCCATCTCAAAGCCCTGCTACGACCCCCTTAACCCGATCTTAATCTTCTACAACCGGAGGAAGTCATATAGACATCCCAGCCAAGCCGTCATCCCCATAACTACATTCAACAACCTCCTGATATTGCTGGACAGCTGCCTACCCTTCACAAAACCTGTTTGATCCTCAAAGACCACCTCTGGCACACACCCCTCCATCCTCCCTGCCAACACCTTCGCCAGTACTTTCTCGTTCGTATTTAACAACGAGATGGGCCTGTGAGACCCACACTTCAGCGGATCTTTCCCTTCTTCGGGATCAATGTAATCAACGCTGGCAACTCCCCCCTTTCCACCACCTCACTGAACATCCCCAACAAGAATGGGGCAAACTCTGTCGCAAACTGCTTATAAAACTCTGTTGGAAAGCTTTCCGGCCCCAGGGCCTTCCCGACTGCATTCCCCTGATACTATCTATCACCTCTCTCAGCCCCAACGGCTCCTCCAAAGCCTCCCTCTTGTCTTCCTCAACTCTGGGAACTCCAACCCGTTCAAGAATTGTCCCATATCCCCCTCTTCTCCCCCTGGCTCAGCCCTATACAACTTCTCGTAGTACCCCCTGAACACCTCGTTTATCTTTTCCGGCTCTGACACCATCTGCCGATCCTCCGTGCACACCCTTAAAATTTCCCTGGACGCCACCTGCCGCCGCAATTGATGGTCTAGCCTACAGCTCACCTTCTCTCCATACTTATACTGCACCCCCGCTGCCCTCTGTAGCTTCCCCACAACTTTGCTCATCGTCAACCTGTCAATCTGCTCCTGCAGACTTTTCCTCTCTACCAACATTTCCTTTGTGGGGACCCCTGAGTACCTCCTATCCACCTCACTATCTCGTCCAGCAGCCGCCTGTGCTCCTCCTTCCTCCTCCTATCCCTGTGAGCCTTTAGAAAATAACCTCACCTCGAACCCCCACCTTCAACACTTCCCAAAACGTGGCCACCAACACCTTTCCGTTCTGATTAAGCTCTACATAATTCCCAATCGCCAGTCTCACCTTTTCACAAAATGCCTTATCCTCCAAAGCCCTGAATCCTACCTCCATCCACCCTGGCCTCTGCACCTGCAGAGAACTGACCTAACCTCCAGCAAATGTGGGGCATGGTCCAAAATCACATTTCCCGCATGCTCCACCCCCCCCCCCCCCCCCCCACCACCATCAGCATCGCCGGACTCACCACAAAAATTTGATTCTCGAATAAACCCTCTACACGTTCGAGAAAGAGTACTCCCTCCCGGGTTCCTGAACCTTCACGGATCCACCATCCCATACACTCCATAAACCCTCTCGGCTCCTTTGCCATCGTCAACCTTCACATCGACTGGGGCTCGACCTTTGGCTCCATTACACAGTTAAAATCTCCACCCGTAATCAGCTGGTGCGTATCCAAGTCTAGAATCGCCGCAGAAACCCCTTTACAAACCTTGCATCGTCCCAGTTAGGCGATTGAGAACAAGCTGGATGAGCTCAACGCTAGACTTACGTCCCAGAGAGAAGTGAGAAACTGCTGTTTGCTCTGCTTCACTGGGACATGGCTTACTCCGGCTACACCAGACTGCGCCATCCAAGCCGAAGGTTTTTCAATCCACCAGATGGACTGCACGATGGCCTCAGGCAAGTCAAAGAACGGGGTTGTTTGCGTCATCATCAACACCTCCTAGTGTCGGTTGTGGTGTCCCTAGCATGCCATTGCTCCCCAGACCTAGAATACCTGACCATGAAGTGTCACCCTTTCTACCTCCCACGTGAATTCACCTCTGTACTCATCACAGCAGTCTACATCCCATCCCAGGCGGAAGTGAAGAGAGCACTTGATGAACTGCACTCCACCATCAACAACCATGACAATCATGGCTGGAGACTTCTACCAGGCCAACCTCAGGAAGGTTCTACCCAAACTCCATCAACATACCTCCAGAGGTGCAAACACCCTGGACCACTGCTGCATGAGCATCAAAGGTGCCTACCACTCCATTCCCTGACCACACTTTGGCAAATCCGACCACAAGTCGGTACTCCTACATCTGCACTGTAACCAACCACTGTTTGTCAATGTACCATTTGTCAATGTACTCTGTCGATTATTCTTTTTTTGTCTACTATGTATGTACTGTGTACGTTCCCTTGGCCGCAGAAAAATACTTTTCACTGTACTTCGGTACATGTGACGATAAATCAAATCAAATCAAATCTAATATACGTTGACTAACACAGGCATTCCCTCCAACACCCCACTCACTATCACATCCTTTCCCCTCCTCGTCCTGCACTTCGCTGGCCTCCATGAATCCTGTTCTTTTGCTCAACAAAATAGCCACCCCCCTCAACTTGGAATCAAACCCCGAATTAAATACTTGCCCCACCCATCCCTTCCTCAGCCCAACCTGATCCTTCACCAGGAGATATGTCTGCTGTAAAAAAATCATCTCCGCGCTCAAACCCCTCAGGTGTGCAAAAACCCGAGACCCCTTGACTGGTCCATTTAGCTCCTGGATGTTCCATGTCACAACGCTGAGTGGAGGCGTACTCCACCATTCCCCTCTATCATCCACCATCATCCCCCATCAGTTCTGCCTCACTTAATCACACTCTGAACCGGGCCCATCCAAGATGGCTCTCCTCTCTGCCCATGGCCACACTCAACCTCCAAACCTGCCATGTTGCATTTCCCCCTCCCACCCCCAAACTGGCCACCTCTTGCAGTCTCCTCCCCACTTCACCTCCACTCACTAACATTGCTTGCTAGAGTAGCAACTCATGCCCGAAGGCCCGCCTTGCACACTCTCTCACCCCTCCCCCCCACCAGTCCATCCTTAGCCTGCGTAACCAACCCCTAACCCCTCTGAATAACGGCAAAACCATCAACGCCACCCATAGGGCCCCATCAAGCACACCCCTTACATGAAAAATTCACCCAAATTCACAAATAACTTCCTCCCAAAAACACAGCAGAAGATCGGAAGGGGTAGTGATCGCACCCCCCCCCCCCCCCACCGCCCCCCCGCCCCCCTCCCCAACTTACAAATTTAAAACTTCAAAAAATTCCCTCCTTCAGCAACAAAAAACAGACGTAACACTCAGTTTTTGCGGACTTAACCCCTCCATCCCACGCCGCCCCTCAGTTCTCCCCAACTTATGGTCCTTATAAAGTAATTTGCCTCCTCTGGCGTGTCAAAGTAGTATTGCCGACCATCAAAGGTTATGCAAAGTCTGGCCAGGTACAATACCCAAAACTAACCTTTCATCTGTACAACGTTGCCTTGGCCTTGGCAATGCCTGTGCCAGCTTGGAATTGCCACCTGGGCACCCTAGAAGTGGCTGGCAGTGGCAAGGTGTCTGGGTGCCAGGGGAAGTGCCAGAGTGCCTCCCTGTCCTTTTCCCAACCACCCTGGGATGTCTAATGGCCTGGGAGATCCCCCAGGTGCTGTTCTGCCTTGTGTGGGCTAGTACTAAATGCACCCTGGCAAAGTTTTGCAGGCAGCCGTTGAGTTCCGGGTGCCGGAGAATCCGGCAAACGTATATGGCAATGAGCCGTATGGTTCATTTAAACATGCTGATCTGAGTTTAACGCAGTGATTGCAAGATTCCATTGGACCTCGCAAGACGTTTTGAATGTTGCAAATCTTGCGAGATTAAACGGCCACGTACCGACACCAAGTCAGGCGCAACAAGGCTACTGAATCACAATCGTCACATCGATGCTTCTTGTACTAAAGCATCAACAATTTGTATTTATATAGTGCATTTAACATCATAAAACATTCCAAGGCACTTCACAGGTGTGTTACCAAACAAAATTTGCCACTGAGCCACATAAGGAAACATTATGGCAGAAGCATTAATCATGGGAAGTTTCAGTTCATCAAGGGCTGGATATCTGCCAAACAACCTGTCAATTTAGCAGCAGTGGAGGATTGAAGAGAGGAGGCGATGAAGTAGAACTGGACATCGCCAGCATTCATTCGGAACATGACATGTTTATGGGTGATGTCACTAAGGGGCAGCACAAAAAAAAAGGAATAATCCAAGGATAGGTCCTTGGGGGAAGCTGATGTAAGTTTGGGTGTGGGAAGGGAAGCCATTGCGAGCAAGAATCTTTTATTAGTGTCACAAGTAGGCTTACATTAACACTGTAATGAAGTTACTGTGAAAAGGCCCTAGTCACCACACTCCGGCACCTGTTCGGGTGCACTGAGGGAGAATTCAGAATGTCCAATTCGCCTAACAGCACGTCTTTTGGGACTTGTGGGAGGAAGCCGGAGCACCCGGAGGAAACCCATGCAGACACGGGGAGAACTTGCAGACTCCATACAGACAGTGACCCAAGCCGGGAATCGAACCGGGATCCCTGGTGCTGTGAAGCAACAGTGTTAACCACTGTGCTACAGTGCCGCCCATAGTGATTCTCTGGCTACGATTAGATGGATGAGAAAGGAACCAGGTGAGTGAAATCCCATTCAGCTCAAAGATGATGGAGAAGTGTTGGATGGGTCATGGGGTGCGGTGTACCATCCGTGTCGCGCTGGGCACGAAAATGAGCGGGCTGGTTAGATAAAAGGAGAGGCTGAAATTGGGAACCCCGCTAAACGCTGATTGGTTTCCGATCTAACCCGCCCGCTCTAGTTGGCGAGGTCCGGATCCCGCCACAGCATGGCAAGAAACCCATAATCACCAATTAAGGCCAATCTCCATCCCATTAATGGGAAGGACTCCCTATTAAACTGCCTCCCGTGATCACAGAGCGATAGATGTTTACAGCATGGAAACCGGCCACTCGGCTCAACTTGTCCATGCCGCCCACTTTCTATCACTAAGCTAGTCCCCATTTGGCCTGTATCTTTCTATACCCATCCTGCCCATGTAACTGTCTAACTATTTTTTAAAGGAAAAAATTGTACCCGCCTCTATCGCTACCTCTGGCAGCGCAGTCCAGATGCTCACCACCCTCAGTTTGAAAACATTTCCCCTTTGGTCATCGCTTAACAAAATCTGACCCCTGTCTTCAGGATCACCTTCCACTGTCCACCTGGGTGATCCCTGCATGTCTGTTGGCCATTCTATCTCACCGGCCCATATATCCTTTGAGGGGGATTAGGGGGGAGCGGTTATGGAGATGGTGAGCGGTGATGGGTCTTTCACTGGGTAAGCAGCTCTACAAGGCATCCTCACACTTCTGGACCCGTTCCTTGTCACCTCTGAGCCTGACCCCAGGTGGAACATTCAAGTATCCTGACGGCCCTCACCTGTGTAATCCTCCAACACCCACCCCACACCTCCCATCCGGCACACCCTCTACACCCAGTCCACCTCATCCCTCACACCCATCAGACAGAGGATCGAGGCAGGTCAGAATGTTGGTGAAAAGGTGTTTAATTGTGACTACATATATTGATGTGCCCTGACCCCTACCTCTAAACTACGTGCTGCACCTATGCCAACTTAACTGCTTTTCCTATTTTACGTGCTCCAACGCTCCTTCTAGGTGGAATCCCAGGCAGCACATCAGATGTGGAGGTGGCTTGCTGCATTTCTCGACCTCTGACCCGAGAAGCCTTTGGTGATCACTTCCCCAGCGAGCGATCACATGGGTGCCATCCAGCACACTTATTTAAAAACGTGAAACTAACGAATTGGCTGCTGTGGGGAATCTGAGGATGTGAGTAGCCATCTTCAAAATCAGGAAATCAGCCCGGGCGCAGTGAGCGTACCAGGGCTCCTACCCCAGTGCATGGCGGGGGTGTGGTGAATGTATAATCTTTCATTCACACTATATATCATTGTGTACTTGTGGACTCTGTCTGTGAGCCGTTGCGCGGCTCTGCCCACGGGGGAGATGAGGAGCTTGTACAGGACTCCACCCTTGGCTCCGCCCATGGCTCCACCCATGGCCACTCCCACTACCGAAAGTATAAAGTGCTGCGGTCTTGTGAATCTGCCCTCAGTTCTTCTGGTCGCAGGCAGGCTCAGTTGTAAGTCTATTAAAGCCACAGTTTACTTCCTCTCGTGTCTCGAGTGAATTGTTGATCACATCAATTTAATAGACTTAGGAACACGACCCGCAGGCTGCAGAAGCAAAGGAAATCTTTCTACACTGGCTTTGGTGCTTCAAGGCCTACCTGGCTGCGTCGACTACCTCCACTACTACTGAAGAGCAGAAACTCAGTCTACTGCATGCACGGGTGAGCCATCGCATCTCTACGAAATTCAATAGTACCGACTCGTACACCGAGGCCCTCGCTATGCTCGACCGACTATACGTGCGGCCTGTAAATTAAGTCTACACGCGGCATATTTTCGCTTCCTACCAGCACCCTGCAGAGTGGCTAGCGTACTACCTGTGCAATCTAAAAGCCCTTGCATGGGAATGTAACTTTCAGGCTGTAACTGCCTTCCAGCATGTGGAACTCGCTGTCCGTGATGTGTATGTTGCAGGGGTCTGGTCTAACTATGTGTGCCAGCGTCTCCTCGAAAAAGGGGCCCAGAACTTGGAGGACACTGTAACGCTAGCAACTTCAATGGAGGTCACGTTTCAAAGTCTGAACTCGTTCGCCGCAGACCACGTGACTCCATCGTGGACCCCCGACCAGAGACTGCCCCAGGCCTGCGCCGCGCAGCCACTCACCCACTATGGAGTGCGGGCGTGCCATTTTTGCGGTCAGCCCCAACACCCATGGCAGCACTGCGCGGCCGGCAATGCGACCTGCAGCAGCTGAGGGAGAAAAGGACATTATGCTAAAGTATGCCTGTCTAAATCGAAACCCTCTAACTCTCCCGCTGTCTAGAGCAATCGCTCCCCCAACTCGCAGGCCCGCAGACCCCGCAATGTTGCAGCGTGTCTGCCGACTCCGCCTCCACCCGACATGTGCGACTCATGGGGGCCGCCATCTTGGGCACCATCTTCCTCGCCACCCATCACGTGCGATCCACGGGGCGGCAATCTTGGACGCCATCTTCTTCATCGCTCACCACGTGCGATCAATGGGAGCCGCCATCTTGGCCATCACCCGATGTTCATCTCGACGACTACGACCTCCACGGACAGTCATCACGGGGCCACTCCAGCACTGCTGATCAAGCCACCGACTACCCGCAACTCAACGCAGTCACTTTGGACCAGTCGTGGCCAAAGCACCTCAGGACCTCGATGATGTCCGTTCAGTTCAATGGATACAAAACACCGTGCCTCTTCGACTCCGGGAGCACCGAGAGCTTCGTGCATCCAGACTTGGTAAGACGCTGTTCACTCCCTAGCTTCCCTGCACGGCAAACTATCTCCCGCGCCTCGGGATCGCACTCGGTCCAAATACAAGGGCGCACCGTTGCGACCCTAACAATACAAGACGCCAGCTAATCTAATTTCCAGCTGTACGTACTCCCAGACCTCTGCGCCCCACTCGTACTCGGGCTCGATTTTCAATGCAATCTTAGAAGCCTCACACTCAGCTTCGGTGGACCCCTACCTCCTCTCACTATATGCAGCTTAGCCACTCTAAAAATCGACCACCCTCCACTCTTCGCTAATCTCACTGCTAACTGCAAACCTGTAGCCACTCGCAGCAGGCGGTATAGCCTGCAGGACAGGGTATTTATTAGAGCTGAAGTCCAGCGGCTCCTACGTGAGGGAGTCATAGAGGCCAGTAATAGCCCCTGGAGAGCTCAGGTGGTGATCGTCAAGACCGGGGAAAAGTTCTGGATGGTGGTTGATTACAGCCAGACCATTAACCGGTTCACGCACCTCCATGCATACCGCCTCCCCCGAATTGCAGACATGGTCAACCAGATCCCCCAGTACCGCATATTCTCCATGGTGGATCTGAAGTCTGCATACCACCAGCTCTCAATCCGCCCGGAGGACCGCCACTACACGGCCTTCGAGCCAGATGGCCGCCTCTTCCATTTCCTCCGGGTACCTTTGGCGTCACGAATGGGGTTTCGGTGTTCCAACGAGCAATGGACTGAATGGTGGACCAATGCGGGCTGCGGGCCACATTTCCGTACCTGGATAATGTCACCATCTGCGGCCATGACCAGCAGGACCACGACGCCAACCTCCACCGATTTCTCCAAACCGCCCAGAAACTCAACCCATACAATAAGGAGAAATGCGTTTTCCGCACAACCAGACTAGCCATCCTTGGCTATGTCGTGGAAAACAGAGTCCTGGGCCCTGACCTGGACCTATTACACCTCCCTCTCCCTCATTGTTCCAGGGCCCTCAAGAGGTGCCTTGAATTTTTCTCCTATTACGCCCAGTGGGTCCCCCAGTATGCGGACAAAGCCCGCCCAATATTTAAGACCACACTCTTCCTACTGTCAGCCGAGGCCCGCCAGGCCTTCAACTGCATCAAGGAGGACATTGCCAAAGCCGCCATGCGGGCGATGGATGAATCCGTCCCCTTTCAGGTGGAGAGCGACGCTTCAGAGGTCGCTCTCGCTGCCACTCTGAACCAGGCAGGGAGACCAGTCGCTTTCTTCTCCCGAACCCTCTCTGCTTCGGAACTTCGACACTCCTCAGTCGAAAAAGAAGCTCAAGCCATTGTGGAAGCCATATGGCACTGGAGGCACTACCTCGCAGGTAGGAGGTTTACACTCATCACCGACCAGAGATCGGTTGCCTTCATGTTCGACAACTCGCAACGGGGCAAAATAAAAATGATAAAACCTTGAGGTGGAGGATCGAACTCTCCACCTATAATTATGATATCATATATCGGCCGGGGAAGCTCAACGAGCCCCCAGATGCCCTGGCCCGCGGCACATGCGACAGCGCGCAAGACGACCGATTACAAGCTATCCACAATGACCTCTGCCACCTGGGGGTCACCCGGCTCGCCCACTACATCAAAGCCCGAAATCTGCCTTTCTCCACCGAGGAGGTAAAAGCCATCACCAGGGATTGCCCGATCTGCGCGGAGTGCAAACCGCACTTCTATAGACCAGACAAGGCCCACCTGGTAAAGGCTTCCCGGCCCTTTGAACGCCTGAGCATCGATTTCAAAGGGCCACTCCCCTCGACCAATTGAAATGTGTACTTCCTCAACGTCATAGACGAATTCTCCCGTTTTCCCGTTTGCTATCCCATGTAGGAGAGGGAGAACGCGATGGTCTGGAAGGCCGTCCTACTGACCCTACAGTCCAGGAAATCCCAACCTCCCACTGGCAGGAGTCCTCGCTGAAGCGCTCCATGCAATTAGGTCCCTCCTGTGCACGGCCACTAACCAGACCCCTCACGCGCGATTATTTTTTTCCCTAGCGCACCAGGGCTCCTGCCCCAGTGCATGGGGGGGTGGGTGCTCAGCCTCGGGCTTGTTTGGGGGGGGGTGGGAGTTGGCTGCTATCGTTGGGGGGTATTGCTCTTGGTCCGGGGGGCAAGGGGGCATCGTGCCCACGGGCCAGCCATGTCACCCCCGGATCATTTATATCCATAAAGGGGGCAGCTCCAGCTGCTGCCTGGCTGTCCAAATAAAAACCCCGTGAAAGAGCCCTGCCCATGGTAATATGGTGAAGGTCATTTTACCTCTAGCTGACCATGGCGACTGCTGTTCACAAGCTGAAGCCTATTGCTCATAGTGAATTGGCTATTCTAGTAATGTGAGCACTTCACAGATCCCAAGTGGATCCCCCTGCCATGATGCAGGCAGTTGTTACTGCCTAGTATCGCAAACAGGCAGTGAGGCTTGGTCATTGTCCTGAGCTCAGGAGACATCAACATCACAGAGGCAGCAGCCAATGTTAGACTATCCAAGAGCTGGGCCTCAACACTGGGGACATCCCCGGGACCAGAGGGTGAGTATGTGTACTGGGGAGGGAACCATCGTCCAGTCCCAGGTGATGTTACCAGCGGGTGTCTGGGGTACAGGGTCTGGGGTCCGGTGCCCAGGAGCCACTGTTGCGGCTGGGGATGCGGGTGCAGGGTGTGTTGGATGGCATGCTGAGGGATGGCAGGGGATGTGAGGGTGGGGGGCACTTGGAGGATCCACAAGTACCGGGGTGGAAGCCATAGCTGATTGTCAGTCTCACATGCTCTCTAATTCCTTATAGATATGACATTCTGAATGGTATCCCAGACCCCTGTGAAGCTGCCCTTGCGGTGGAGTTGGCAGGCCAGGCTGCCAGACACCGGTATGGCGGCAGCAGCAGCATCAACAAGAGCTTGAGACAGTGGTCCATGTCCAGGGACCCGCCCCACACACTCAGGAGCTGGCTGCCCATCAGGCCAGGGAATGACGTAGTAGGGGAGGGCAGCGATGGCTCAAGGTGTACAGGTGTTACTGGCGTTTTGAACAGATGATGGACAGCTTATGCTGCAGGAGGCTCCACCTCACCAAGGATACGGTGCAGCACCTGTGCCGTGTCCTTGCAGACTTGGCACTACGCAGCGGAGGAGGATACCTGCTCCCAGTGTCCATCAAGGTCACTACAGCCCTGAACTTTTATGCCTTTGGATCATTCCAGGGCTCGAGCGGGGACTTGTGAGCATCTCCCAAGCTGCAGCCCAAAAGTGCACCTGTGTGGTCACGGATGACCTGTTTGCCTTGGCAACCGACTCTATAAACTTTGTCGAGAGCAAGCCCATCAAGATGTGCGGGCAGCAAGATTCTCCACAATTGCCAGGATGCCCAGGTCCAGGGGGTAATTGATGGCATGCATGTCACCTTGCGCATGCTGGATGGTCTGAAACAGCTTCATTAACAGGATGGCGCTCTGCACCCTAAATGTCCAATTTAGGTGCGACCACCACATGAAGATCATGCACATGTGTCCACACTTTCCAGGGACTGTGCACGATAGCTGCATCTGGGGCAGTCTAAGATTACGGCACCTTCGAGGGACACCCCACGGTGACGGGCTGTCTCTTGGGGAATAAGGGGTACCTGCTTAGTGTCATAATATACACCAGTATATCATGGTGCAGACACACACTGATGGACACACATAGGGACCAATCAACATGTACAAATACCGCAGCCAATCACCAGTTAGAACACACACACTATAAAGGCAGAGGCCACCACGGTTCCCGCTAATTCTGGGTGCTGCCTCTCAGTGTAACAAGAACTCATCCAGCCCAGCACAGACTCACACCACGTGCTGAGAGAATCAACTGGTTCGGACAAGGCTTAGGTCTCTAGGTTAAGTTAGCATCATTTAGACCCACAGTCATTGTGCGTTAGTTAGTTAGAAGTAGTTAATAAAATTGAGTTGAACTTTCATCAGTGTTGGAAGTGTTTGTTCATCTCTCAAGTCTACACTAGCCAACACTTCACTTAGGACCTGGCTAATGGCACCAGTACAGAGTCCGGTGACCGGTGCAGAGGCCCAAGACAACAAGGCCCCTGTAACCACCAGCGCTGTTATAGCTGTCACACCCTCTCCAATTCCTTACAGATGTGATATTATGAATGGTATCCTGGACCCCTGTGAAGCTGACCTTGGGGTGGTGCATCGCACGGCTGAAAATGGGGTTCCGATGCCTCGATCGTTCTGGTGGTGCACTGCAGTACACCCCCCAGAGGGTAGCCGGCCTTGCAGTGGTCTGCTGTGCCCTTCACAACCTGGCATAGGAACAGGGCAACATGCTGGAGGTGGAGGAGGAGGAACATGCAGCCATCTCCGAGGGGGAGCCGGGCTCAGAGAGGCTTGAGGACGGGCCCGGGGAGTACCCATGGGACCAGCTGGAGGATGGACGACAGGCGGCAGAGGCGAAGGTTCGTCATGCAGGGTGGAGCAGGCCCTCATCCTCACTCACTCCACAGAGGATGTGGCTTTAACTGTAATTCCCCCCCCCCCCCACCTCTGCCCCCCCCCCCCCCCACGCCTCACACTATCCCCTCCCACCCCTGCTCTGACCATCCCCCACTCACCCACCCATTACCAACTCCCTCCCCCCCACAAAATCATCCTATTCCACCCTCCCAGGGACGGTGTTACATCACTCTAGGCTGATGGGCCTGTGTAGGCACTGTCAGTGGGTCAATAGACAATAGACAAGGCAGGAGAGTGATGATAACCCGCTGTGAGCTAAACTCTGGTGCTCCTCGATCTATGCCATAGTTAGACTCCTAACTGTCTGCTGACAGCAGGCTCACACCTATCACCTGCATCACCCTCCTTGGTGGGGGGCCCAGGTCTAGTAACTGGAAGCTTGGGCAGCTGAGGCCAGGGAGGGCAACCGAGAGAGGAGGGTGCAGGCAGGCCCATGGTGCAGAATCATGGGACAGAGGCTTCACATGTTTTGGATGTAATGTTCTTTAATGATGTACAATAGTGACTCCGACTGTCCCTATGTTTTGATGGTTTGAAGGGGGGACCAGAGGGCCTTGTCTGACTTGGCGGTGGCACATGCCTTGCTGGCCCTCCCTATTCCACATGCTGACCCCAATACATACCATTGTCAGGGGGGTGGACACAGGAGAGGTAGTGACTGCCGTCATCACACCGTGGGCAGCCTCTGGGTCAGTGTCCAGCGCTCCCTCCTCCCAATCAATGCAGGTGGACCCTGGGAGTCACATTGAGATGGAGTGGCAGCTGGGTTATGTTCCGGATGCCCCTGCATGATCTGGCTCTGCCAGTGCAGGCAGCTCCCTAATATCTACACCATGGTGTCAATGCCCCTCTGTACACAGGCCATGCTCTGGAGTGCCTCGTCAATGTCCACTTATGTCTGGGACATGATCCTCAGTGACTGGAACATGCTCTGGAGCACCTCTGTGGTTCCCACCCGAGACTGGGATATGCTCTGCAGTGCCTGAGGAAGGCCTACCTGAGACTGGGAAATGTCCACCTGCTTCAAGGAAACGTCC
Organism: Scyliorhinus canicula; assembly: GCF_902713615.1. Lineage (NCBI taxonomy): Eukaryota > Metazoa > Chordata > Chondrichthyes > Carcharhiniformes > Scyliorhinidae > Scyliorhinus > Scyliorhinus canicula. Next base: position 95,357,709 of record NC_052149.1, read on the forward strand.
CCCAGTGACTCAGACATGCTGTCAATCCGCCCAGCCGTGGCTGTCACTGACTGAGCTACGCATTGGACACCACCACTCATGATGCTGACGTCTTGCTCCTTGCTTCCCACTGTAGTCACCTAGCAGTGTTGGCATCGGTGCCTGCCATTGCCGGCGCCATCTCCTGTACCCGTAACTATTAGAACTCCTCCATCGGCTGTGGACCAACTGGAGTGTCGCTTTCATCCTCCTCTGAATATCACGGCCACTCCCATTCGATTGCATCAGCACCGGGATGACCTGGTCCAGAGACTCAGCATCTGACTGGGCCCAGCTGGGTCCTGGGATCCAGCAAATCTCCAACTGCCGTCTCACCTGGGCACTACTGCCTCCACCTGATGCGCATCAGCAACTGTTGGTGCTCACAGATCGTGCCCCAGAAGACTGACCATTACTCTCACCCACCAAGATGTGTGACTCTGTGCTGGTGAAGGGTGGGGATGAAAGCCATGATGCATCGATGTGGCATCCTGGGTGTTCACTTGGTTGCGGGAGAGGGGGGCGGGCGCAGTCGGCGCCATCGTGGAAAGGACATGTGGTCAGTGGGAGGGAAGGATCATCATGCTGGCATAAACAACTCCCATGTGGCACTTCACCTGGGTGGGGGCCAATGGATACTCACCTCTGCAGTGCAGGACGATCTCAATGTTGGTGACCGATCTGTCCTCGACCACCCCTGTGACCTCCAAGGCCTGTCCCTCGCCGGGAGTAAGGACCCTGAGGTCCAGCACCCCGCTGCCTGTCTGGGTCCTTTCCTGTCTGTTGTGGGCCAACTTCTCCTGCAGAGATACAGAGGTGCATTGTGTGTCGCACGCTTCATGCATTGCAGGGGATGGAGGGGAGGCATGTCAGGGGACAGGCGGGTGCACCACTGCTGGGCATGGTTGGGGTGTGTTGGTGGGTGCAAAGATGTGCTTCGGCATATTGTGGTCTTGTGCTGGTGGCAAGGGGGGCGGTGCCAGGCACAGGGTTGCCCAGGGACTCGCAAGCAGGACCGGTGCCAAGAGCCAATGCCAACTCACCTGTGTAGCCCGGTGGAGGCCGCTGTGCTTCTTGCAGCACTGAGTGGCGGTCCTGGTGGTGACACTCACCGTGCCGACAGCTGGTGCCATTGCCTCACAGGGGGGAATGGCCTCCAGCCCCTCCGGGAACAGGGTATCCTGTCTGGACTCCACCACGTCCAGCAGTCTGGCCAGGTCAGCATCTCAGCATCATAGTCTGTGCAGTGGCATGGCTGTGTTTTGTCTGGGGTTTGCTCTGCGGGATCAGTTTAAGTGCTGCTCCCCCTCTTTAGCAGGAAGCTGCCGGGCGCGATCTCAGCGAATCAGCCGGCAGGACAGTCATTTGCGGCATGGGGCATCATTAAGTGCCCCAATTAACGTTAGCTACTGGTGACAGCTCGCCGGATTAGCCGTCGGCAAACACCTGGTGATTCCCATTCGCTATACCACTGAGAACGAATTTGGTTAGATCATATCCGTAGTCAACTAGGTGAAAGGCTGCAGAACAAGTTGATAAGGACAAAGAGGGATAGTTTACCTTTGTCACAGTTGCATAGAATGTTTTGATGAGAGCCATTTTGGTCCTGTGGCAAGTTTGGAAACTGAATTGCACAGATTCAATCATAGCATTCCAGGAAAGATTGGCATAGATTTGCGAGTTGACAACATAAGTAAGGCATTTGGAAAAGAAAGAGTGGGGGCGGAGTGGGGTGGCGGGGGGGGGGGGGGGGGGGGGGGGGGGCGTTGAGGTGGGCTGGTAGTTTGCACGAACAGTGGGGAGAGGGGTGATGATGACAGATTTGGAGTAGATGGGGACAGTACCTGAAGACAGCAAACCATTAATAATGTGAGATAATATGGGAACTAGGAGGGGTATAACAAGACTAATTAGGAGCAGTAGATCCCCCTTCCTGTCGGGCATTAGTGAACAAATGGGATTTTATAATAATAAAGCAACTTTCATTGTCATTCTCTGATGCAAGGCCAATCAGAGGTTGTGCTACACTAAAACATAACAGCAGTTCATCAATTATTTGCATAAATCTCAAGTGTGTTGTGTGTGTGTTGTGTGTGCGCTTTTGTCAATGGTTGGTTAATTGATATGTTACTGAAAAACTAAACCTCAAATAAACTGTGTAAATTATCAACAGAACATGCTTGTGTTTACAGAGAAAACTGTTTGCATGTTGCTAAAATATTGGTGCAGTCCTTGGAGAGTAAAAAGAAAGTTCAGCTGAATTAATGAGGAGACTTTTTTCTGTGACAGAAACACTTTGAATATTCCAGTTTAATCCAACGGGTTACAAATTAAAGCTGAAACTAAGCCAGCATTCAAGTTAAAGTGTGGTGACTGGAAGATACGATACCAGTTTGTACACTACAGCAATGCTAAAAACATGCATTTATATAGCACGTTGAATAAAGAAAATCGCCTCAATGTGCCCTACAGTTGCAGTTTCTGTACAAATTGTGGTTCAAAGGAATCTCTGATGTGGAGATGCCGGCGTTGGACTGGGGTGAGCACAGTAAGAAGTCTTACAACCCCAGGATAAAGTCCAACATGTTTGTTTCAAACACTAGCTTTTGGAGCACTGTTCCTTCCTCAGGTGAAAGGAATCTCAGCACAATGGTACAGCATGCTACTAATTGTTCAGAGACTTCCTTTTTCGATCACTGAGTTGCCTCTTCAATATGATGGGTCTTTCACCCACCACAAAGATCCACCCCCAATTATTTTTCCACTAGTTTGTATGTATAATACTTTGTTTGTTTGTATAATACTGCCCCTGCGAAGGCATTCTACCTGGTGCGATGTGTCAGGATTAAATATTTTAATCGTTTTTTTCAGGAATTTGGTGCCAAAGTCAAGTGCAATTCATCATTCTTGGTGATCAACGTTTTTATTAGCCCCAGGAACTTTTTTTTACTATTTGTTCTTGGAATCCGTTACTCTGTTTTAATTTAAGGAATGGCATCAGCATCATTGTGCTTATTTACATGTTATTATCTTAATACAGAAACAGATTAATTGGCATTGCTTGTCACTTCCAGAAGGATATTTCGAAGTGATGGGATGAGTGAAAAACCAATAGGTTTTTAACTCTTTAGAATTTACAGTGAAGAAGGAGGCCATTCAGCCCATCGAGTCTGCACCGGCTCTTGGAAAGAGCACCCTAGCCAAGATCAACACCTCCACCCTATCCCCATAACCCAGTAACCCCACCCAACACTAAGGGCAATTTTGGACAATAAGGGCAATTTATCATGGCCAATCCACCTAACCTGCACATCTTTGGACTGTGGGAGGAAACCGGAGTACCCGGAGGAAACCCACGCACACACGGGGAGGATGTGCAGACTCCGCACAGACAGTGACCCAAGCCGGAATTGAACCTGGGACCCCGGAGCTGTGAAGCGATTGTGCTATCCACAATGCTACCGTGCTGCCCTTTGTTCCCCAACCCTGTTACGCAGGGTGATTGAGTTGAAAATCTAGGCCTCACTCTTTCTTAGGCAGTCCTTCAGCATTGCGGAAGACTAGCTTCCACTCCAGTTTGATTAGTTTTCAGGCCCAAATTAATCTTCTCCATGTTGGCCGGTCACAAGTCAAGGGATCCCAAGAATCGGCAGGGATGTTTGACCTCTTCAGGAATGCTTTGAGGACATCCCTAAAGCATTTCCATTGTCTTTCTGGGAGCCTCCTGCCACGACCAAGTTCCAAATGGAGCAATTGCTTCAGGAGTCTGATGTGAAGCATACAAACGACATGTCCTCGCTACTCCTAATGCTCTGCAATTCAGGAATTCAAAGTGTACCCAATTAATCAGTATGCCACCTTCCCATGTTAAATATATCAACTTTTTTTTAAAGAGCAAAGTAATGACCACTGAGGTGATTGTGATCCTGTGTATTCTCACTTTGTATCCTCAAGTGACAATGAATATGCAACTGAAGAATTCCTAACTTTAGATTCATTAGCATTATGAGGAGGGATTGGGGAATTGGACTTCATTGCCCTTTTGAAATGTATTCTATATGTAAAGAAAAGATGTTGTGGGAAAATCAAATCATCCATGGTACACGCATTAAAATGATAATTGTAGTCAACCACATATTGTCAAAAGATACCACATCATTTAAGGCCTGAAGTAATTAATCTTGTTTCCTGGTATGGAAATAGAACATGTGTCTCACTGGTTACCCTAAGGCAAATGTCATTGCTTTCGATTGCTACTACACTGCAATAACTTCAGCATTATTGTGCATTATGTATAATTTGATATGTACACTCAACAATTGTTAATGCAATGTTCGGAAGATAAAGTAACTAATTACAACTGAAAAAACTTTGCAAAATTGTCAATGTGTTTAATAAGTAGCAGAAATAAGTGACTGGCTTTCTATGTTGCAAGCATGTTATTCCCCATTTATCATCCTTGCTTTTCCCCTCCATTGTGTGTTGTCTTTCTCTGTTTTCTTAATACAAATTTACCAATCACACACAGGATTAGTAAAATAAATATAGGTGCAGATTATGTGAAGATGTAGTACAGGATTGCACAGCAGACAGTTTAACTGTAAAGATTCAATAACCATTGTTAACATGAAAGTACAGCTGCAACTCCTTCACACCACATGCTGCCAGCTAAACTGAAAGCTACCCAGAACAACGTCTGCTGGTCACATGCAGTGGCGTGCAGAGGGGGGGGGGGGGGGGGGGGGGCGACGGTGCATTGGCCCCGGGCATCCATTGGATGGGGGCATCCAATCAGAGAAGGAAAAAAAAAAAATTTTTTTTTTTAAATTTTTTTTAAATTTAGATTACCCAATTATTTTTTTCAATTAAGGGGCAATTTAGCGTGGCCAATCCACCTACTCTGCACATTTTTTGGGTTGTGGGGGCGTAACCAACGCAGACACGGGGAGAATGTGCAAACTCCACACGGACATTGACCCAGAGCCGGGATCGAACCTGGGACCTCAGTTCCGTGAGGCGGTTGTGCTAACCACTAGGCCACCATGCTGCCCCAGAGAAGGAAATAAGATAGTAATTTTAAAATTTCAGCGGTGATAAATCAATTTTTGGAGGCTCACCACACTGCAGCGGCAGTTGTTAGCCCTTTATTCCTTTAACATGGTGTAGCCTTTCTGTCTAGAGAAAATGGTCCTTCTCCCCATCCCCCCACACGCATGCGGATGATGTACGTGGTGCAACCATCAAAAGCAACAAGCAGACGTGGCTGTTCGTTCCTGCGTTTCCTCGAGTCACAACTCGTCTTGTCTTCAGCTTTTTGTGCATCTAGATTAGTTCTTTTACCTACTCAGGTCAGTGAATAGCTCTAGAACAGGTGCAACTACGGTTGTTATAGGTTTTTTGGCGATATTTAATGAAATATTTATGTGGGATGTAGTAAGAGTGAAACCTGGATGATCAGAGGACTGCTATGGCATTTAATCTCGGAATAGGAGACATTTATTCCTTAACATGCTAATATTCGAATACAGATACCACTAATTTGCAAATCTATGATATAAATTGCACAAAATTATCAGTGGAGAATCAGTGTGAAATAATTTGATACAAAGGAACAAAGAAATGAAATATGGTTTATCCGTCTGCAACTGACTGATTGTTTACCATTTTCTTCCCATTTTCTCATGCGTCTTACAGTTTTTGAGATAGAAAACGAAATGTTACGAGTATTTCGTGTACAACCGAGTGGAGCACAGAACAGGAAAAAAAAGAGGGCCAGAGTCGAAGAAGAGTCCCATCAAAGAGGGGCATTAGATGCATGGATAAAAAGAAGTAAAGAAGAAGTAGGAGAACCTGGAGAAGTAAAAGATGATGTGGGTGCAGAGAAGGATTTTTCTGATACAGATTCAGCTCGGTCAGAACATAATACTCTCTCTCCTCAGTCTCGTTGTCAGGATGATGATCCATATGAAGAAAATAAAGAAGATATTTGCATATCTTTGCAAAGAAGCGATTTTGGCTGTTTGAAGAAACCGATTCCAGATCATTTGAAGATGACAATATTACAACATGGCCCTGAAAGATATCAGAATAAAAGTGGTCCATTTGCTGAGAAGGATGGGAGATCATTTTCCAAACAGTGGTTTGATAAAGTTTCCACAAACGGAGAAATTGTGGAGAGAAAATGGTTGTTATACTCTCCATATCGGAAAGCATGCTACTGTTTTGTTTGCTTTTTGTTTTCAAAGGAGCATTTGTCGTCTGTGTCAAACTTTGGAAAGGAAGACGGTTTCTCCACTTGGAGAAAATTAAATCCAACAATACCTGACCATGAGAAAAGCCCTTCTCATAGAGCTCACATGAGGGAATACCTGAACCTTGTAGTTCGACTCCATCATTCAACTACGATAGATGCTGAACTTCAACAGCAAATGTCTGCTGAAAAGAAAAGATGGGAAGCTATAACTGAACGGATTGTCGAGGTTCTGGCAAAACAGAATCTGGCCTATCGTGGACATCGAGGAGAAGGAATATCTGGGTTATCAGAGCCAGGGGAGACAGTCAGTGAAAATACAGGAAACCTTCTAGCAACAATCAGACTTTTGGCCAAATATGATGACATCTTAGCAAAACACTTGCAGAGAGGGAAAGAGAAACCAAAAAGTGTCACCTATATGTCCAACAGAATTCAAAATGAAATAATCAATCTTCTTGGTGAAACTGTCAAGAAAAATATAATTTCCGAAATTAAGGACGCAAAATATTTTAGCATAATGCTGGATTCAACTCCAGATATTACCCATGAAGATCAGGTTTCTGAAATTCTGCGTTACGTTCATATTGATGAAAACAGAAAAGTAGAAATAAAGGAGACATTTCTGGGATTTTTTCAAGTCAACAAGAAAGATGCAGTCAGCCTGGTAAATAAAATTCAGGAAAAATTGGAAGAAGACAAAATTTCCATGAATGACTGTCGTGGTCAAGCATATGATAACGCAGCAGTTATGGCTGGAGTGAGAGGAGGTGTTCAACAAAAAATTCTTGAAGTTAACCCAAAAGCTGTGTTTGTGAACTGCGAGAACCACAGCCTCAATTTGGCCTGTGTCCATGCAAGTGAGGTGCAACCTGTTGTTGTTACATTTTTTGGCATTCTAGAAAAACTCTTTACTTTTTTTCCTTCATCTACTTCTCGTTGGGAAGTGTTAAAATCATTTGTCACTCGGACTGTGAAAAGACAGTGTGACACAAGATGGAGTTCCAGCCATGATGCTGTGCAAGTAATCCACGAAGAGTGTGACAACGTTATTGCAAGCCTTCAACACCTGCTGGAAGGAGAATTTTCAAGGGAAACTAAATCTGATGCAGGATCGCTACTTAACTCTATTCAACAGTTCCCGTTTATAGCTTTATTAAATTTTTGGTACTCAGTTTTATCATCAGTGGAGAAAGTCTCAAAACGTTTGCAGGATCCGAAAATGGGGTTCCATGAAGCTTCTTGTGATCTGAGAGGACTTATTCATATCTTGAATTTGAAGAATGACGAAATTATCCACAATGCAATAGATTTAGCCAATGAATATTGTGAAAATTGGGGAATACCAATTGCACGAACAAGGAGAAGAAGAAGAATGCCTGGAGAGTCAGCAAGAGATAGTGGACTGACGGCACAAGAAGAAATGAATAGAGTAATGGTAGAGATTGTGAACAGATTAAAAACTGAAATTGAAGACCGCAGTGTCCGTCTTCAAAGACTCAGTGACCGATTTTCTTTTCTTCTGAACTTGAATTCAGTAGTGATTGAAGATGAACAAGAAAGAGAGAAATTAAAAAAGGAATGTTCAGACTTTGCAAATTATTATGACAATGATGTGGTTGCAGTTATATGACGAAATTATTGATTTTGTGATGCTCCTTCGAGCTGGAGGGAATAGAGTTCCCCCGATCCTAAAGATGCTCTGGAGTCTTTACTGCAGTATGGGAGGGATGTCTTTCCGATGCTGTGTGTTTCATACAGATTACTGCTTACAATTGCATTTTCAGTCGCAAGCTGTGAAAGGTCATTTTCAAAACTGAAATTAATAAAAACATATCTGAGGTCTTCTATGTCACAGGAGCGACTGACCAACCTGGCTTTAATAAGCATTGAAAAAAATTTTCTCACAGCTGATGTAAAAAGTGAAGTAGTTCAGGTGTTTTGTGACAGGAGGTATCATTTGGGGAAAAGAACTTAATAAATTTGATTGATTAATATTAAAATCGAATAAAGCGTTTATTTCATGTTTTATCTGTGTTTATATATTCAAAATGTTTTCCTTTCTCATAATATTTCTCAGTATATTAGGCCTTATACTTGAGTCTTTGGGGCATACAATCAAGATTTGCCCCGGGCATCACCAGACCTCTGCACGCCGCTGGTCACATGGTTTACACTTGGGCTACTTATTCATTAGCATTTTCTCTAAAAGAACTACTACAATATCCCCTTTACTTTCCAAAATAACATTATACACGAAGAGTGAAAATACATGCACATACTGTAGTTGTGAAAGTTATTTTTGTTCAAGAATTTAAAGATTTATGAATTGAAGAGTTTCAGATTCTGAATAACATATGGGCAATTGAACAACCTTCCAAGATTTCATAATAATATGATCTTCCTGAGATCCAGACTTATCATTTGGATGTTCTTGACTTGTAGGTAGGTGTGTTGGTATTGTCAGAGTTCTGATTGTTTCTATGGTGGTTTGCCACAATTTTACTCCATCTTTGGATATGTTCTTGACACAGTTGGACTGGCAGATGTTATATAATTTGGTTAGCGGTCTTCTGTTCTTTTTTTTAAAATAATTTTTATTGGAATTTTTTACAGAAAATATAAAAATATAACAACAAGTATAGCAACAAGCAGTAATATGCAACTAACAGCCCCATAACACCCACAATTCCCCCATACCGTAACATCACATGTATCACACTCCCCCCCCCCAACAAGAGAACTTAACCATAAATTAAAATTAAATAAATCAAATTTAAATAAAATAAGCAAACATAATCAACGTCCCCCCCTCCCCCCCCCCCCCCCCCCCCCCCCCGGGTTGCTGCTGCTACTGTCCCAGTACCCTATCGTTGAGCCAGAAAGTCGAGGAAAGGTTGCCACCGTTTAAAGAACCCTTGCATCGATCCTCTCAGGGCGAATTTAACCTTCTCAAGCTTAATGAAGCCCGCCATGTCATTGATCCAGGTCTCCACGCTTGGGGGCCTCGCATCCTTCCATTGTAGCAAAATCCTTCGCCGGGCTACTAGGGACGCAAAGGCCAGCACACCGGCCTCTTTCGCCTCCTGCACTCCCGGCTCTACCCCAAACCCAAAGATCGCAAGTCCCCAACCTGGCTTGACCCTGGATCCCACCACCCTTGACACCGTCCTCGCCACCCCCTTCCAGAACTCCTCCAATGCCGGGCATGCCCAGAACATATGGGCATGGTTCGCTGGACTCCCCAAGCACCTGACACACCTATCTTCACCCCCAAAGAACCTACTCATCCTCGTCCCAGTCATGTGGGCCCTATGCAGCACCTTGAATTGGATGAGGCTAAGCCGCGCACACGAGGAGGAAGAATTTACCCTCTCCAGGGCATCAGGCCATGTCCCGTCTTCGATCTGTTCCCCCAGTTCCCCCTCCCACTTCGTTTTCAGCTCCTCTACTGACGCCTCTTCCACCTCCTGCATAAGCTTGTAGATATCGGATACCTTCCCCTCCCCGACCCAGACCCCCGAGAGCACCCTGTCACTCACCCCCCTCATGGGGAGCGCAGGGAATCCCTCCACCTGCCGTCTAGCAAATGCCTTTACCTGCAGATATCTAAACATGTTTCCCGGCGGGAGCCCAAATTTCTCCTCCAACTCCCCCAGGCTCGCAAACCTTCCGTCGATAAACAGGTCCCTCAGCTGTCTAATGCCCGCTCTATACCATCCCTGAAATCCCCCATCCATGTTCCCCGGGACGAACCTGTGGTTCCCCCTTAATGGAGCCTCCATCGAGCCCCCACTTCTCCCCTATGTCACCTCCACTGCCCCCAAATCTTGAGGGTAGCCGCCACCACCGGACTCGTGGTATACCTCGTGGGAGGGAGCGGCCACGGCACCGTTACCAGGGCCCCCAGGCTTGTATCCCCACAGGACGCTCTCTCCATCCGTTTCCATGCTGCCCCCTCCCCCTCCATCACCCACTTACGCACCATCGACACGTTGGCCGCCCAGTAGTACCCCGAGAGGTTGGGCAACGCCAGCCCCCCCCATCTCTACTCCGCTCCAAAAAGACCCTCTTCACCCTCGGGGTGCCATGCGCCCAAACAAATCCCATGATGCTGCTGGTCACCCTTTTAAAAAAGGCCCTAGGGATAAAGATGGGCAAGCACTGGAAGAGGAACAAAACCTCGGGAGAACCGTCATTTTGACGGATTGCACTCTGCCCGCCAGCGATAGCGGCACCATGTCGCACCTTTTAAATTCCTCCTCCATCTGTTCCACTAGTCTGGTGAAGTTAAGCTTATGAAGAGCCCCCCAACTCCTGGCCACCTGCACCCCCAGGTACCTGAAACTCTTCACTGCCCTCCTGAAGGGGAGCCTCCCAATTCCCTCCTCCTGATCTCCCGGGTGCACTACAAATACCTCGCTCTTTCCTAAGTTCAGCTTATAGCCCGAGAAGCCCCCAAATTCCGCTAACAGCTCCATCACCCCCGGCATTCCCCCCTCTGGGTCCGCCACATATAACAGCAGGTCGTCCGCATACAGCGATACCCGGTGCTCCTCCCCACCCCGCACCAGACCCCTCCACTTCCCTGACTCCTTCAACGCCATGGCCAGCGGTTCAATCGGCAGTGCAAAGAGCAGGGGGGACAGGGGACACCCCTGCCTGGTCCCACGATAGAGCCTAAAATACTCCGATCTCCTTCCATTTGTGACTACACTCGCCATCGGCGCCGCGTAAAGCAGCCTCACCCATTTGATGAATCCCTCCCCAAATCCAAACCTCTCCAGCACCTCCCACAGATATCCCCACTCAACTCTATCAAACGCTTTCTCTGCGTCCAGCGCCACCACTATCTCCGCCTCCCCCTCCACTGCCGGCATTATGATAACATTGAGCAGTCTCCACATATTCGTGTTGAGCTGCCGCCCCTTGACAAATCCTGTCTGATCTTCATGAATTACCTCTGGCACACAATCCTCTATACTGGTAGCCAGGATCTTCGCCAGCAACTTAGCGTCTACGTTAAGGAGCGAGATAGGCCTATATGATCCGCACTGCAAGGGGTCCTTATCCCATTTTAGGATCAAAGAAATCAGTGCCCGCGACATCGTCAGGGGCAAAGCCCCCCCTCTCCCACGCCTCATTGAAAGTTTGCACCAGCAGGAGACCCACCAGGTCCGCATATTTTTTGTAAAATTCTGCCGGGAACCCGTCCGGCCCCGGGGCCTTACCTGACTGCATTTGCCCGATCCCCCTGACTAGCTCCTCCAACTCTATCGGCGCCCCAGCCCCTCTACCAGCCTCTCTTGAACCCTTGGGAAACATAGTCTGTTCATGAAGCTCTCCATCCCCTCTCTCCCCCTCGGAGGTTCCGACCGGTACAATCCCTCGTAAAAGTCCCTAAAGACCCCGTTTACTTCTGTCCCCTTCTGCACTACATTTCCACCCCCACCCTTCACTCCCCCAATTTCCCTAGCCGCATCTCGCCTACGGAGCTGATGCGCCAACATTCTGCTCGCCTTCTCTCCATACTCATATACCGCGCCCTGCGCCCTCCTCCACTGTGTCTCCGCCTTTCTGGTGGTCAACAAGTCAAAATTGGCCTGCAACCTGCGCCGTTCTCCCAGCAACCCCTCCTCCGGTGCCTCCGCGTATCTCCTGTCCACCTCCAGAAGCTCTCCCACCAGTCTCTCCCTCTCCTCCCTCTCCCTCCTTTCCCTGTGGGCCCGGATGGAGATCAGCTCCCCCTGGATCACTGCTTTCAGAGCCTCCCAGACCATCCCCACCTGGACCTCCCCCATATCATTGGTATCCAGATACCCCTCAATGCTTCTCCGAACCCTCTTACACACCTCCTCCTCCGCCAGCATCCCCACATCCAGGCGCCAGAGCGGGCGCTGGTCCCGTGCCTCCCCCATCTCCATATCAACCCAGTGCGGGGCATAATGTAGCCACTGTAGCCACCTAAACTGGACACTGAACCAAACAAAATGGAGAATCGCTAAGACTGTAGGGAAAAACAGTTTAGCCAAGGCAAACAGCCTGCAAACACTCATTAGCATTTTGCAAGCAGCAAAACCAGTTTCTGGCCAGGTGGAAGATCTCCAACCAAAGGTGATAATGGCAGAACGTTCTACATACTAATGAGGCAGTCCAGATCTAGGCACACATAATGGCAACATTTGGGTTTGAATAAGATACTTTAAGTGGATGTCCAGACAGAGCGGTACCAGAAGTATCCACTATAGAAACCGCCCCCACCATCGAGAAAGACCCTCACATTGGAGGAATTCAAAAGATATCGATTGGAAGCGATCCAATCGATACCTAAAGGTAAAGCCCGCCCAGGAAGAGGGAAGGACATTGGGGACCCCTATAAATATAGACCCCCACACATGGTCCTGTCTGTTGTTTCGTGCTCCGGCTTTGACCAAGACCTCCAACGTGTATCCTGACTCCAGCCGTTGAGCACCAGCCGCCGAACCGTAAGTGCCAATACGACGCTCGCTACGCGAACCAAGCCCGCTAGACCCCCAGTGACCAGCACGCTTTCTGAAGGTTGCAGACCAAGACCGGGACGAAGGCCTCGCTCCCTGACCTTGCCTGTTCCTGTGTAGTTAAGTATTCTGTTTGCTTAGTTTAGTCATAGCTTAGTCCCTTAGTGTGTGCATGCGTATTTATTATAATTGTATAATAAATATTGATCGTTTGGAACTTACTAATCGGTGTATCGTTTTATTACTTTGAACCTGACATTGGAATATATGTGAGTTGTCTATACGGCAACTGGCGACTCCTGAGCTGAAAAATACATAGACAGAGCCTAGTGGTGTTAAGCACACGGCCTTTAACACAGGCAAGTTAATACACCCCAATAAACGCGTTTTACACCCATAGCAAAACGTGCAACATTTAGTGGTGACTCCGCCGGGACACGGTTACAAGTGGTACCCCCACTCCGTCGAGGACCCTGAAATTTGAATTGGAAATCTGGTAAAGAAAACGGAAAGAAATCACAAATATTCAAGGTGTTCAAAGCAATAAGCGTAATTCGGAAGTGTGTTTAGTGCATGCGTACTAACAGGGTTGTAAGGAAAACCTGAAAGCATTTTTGTTACGACAAACTTTCGGTAGTTTTGTGAACGGAACATAGCGTAAGCCTTACCCGTTTCGTGAGACATAACCTCAACACCCCCTGTTCCTAAATTTAAAAGTGAGTCAGAGAAAATGGCCATGCAGGCAATGGAACGCCTCATGAACCCAGAACGGTTTGTGGTCGCAGCGACCAGCAGCAGTAGCAGGGTAGGTCAGTGTCCCATGTGGGAGCTGGAACTCCGCAAATATCTGCAAGGAAAGGGATGGCCCCTTTGGAAAGAGTTTTGTCTGAATGAGGAGACAGGTCCCGGAAGTATAGGACATACTTGGTGGGAGAACCTCTCTCAAATTCACAAGAAAAACATGAGTAAAGCACGTAAGCCGATGGCGATTGTGTCCTGTTTGGCACAATTGCGAGGCACAGAGGAGGTCGTTCAGACGCTCCGGGCAGAACTAGAAGAAAGGAATAGAATGAGTAAAGTGGATGTCAGGGACATCGAAAGGGAAAACATGGATCTAAGAGGGAAGTTGGCAGAGAAAGGTAGAGAGGTGGATGATGCCAAGAGGGCACATCAGTCTTGTCTAGCCCACCTCAGCAGTTCCCAGACCCAGTACGAAAAGGCCTATCAGGACGTGCAACGTGCCGTCCTGATAAGAGAAGAATCAGAGAAGCAGGTAGAGGCTTTGCAGAGGCAATGCTCTGACCTTAAAGCAGCTTTGAGAGCACTCCATGCTGCAACCACAGAACAAAGGCAAAGTACAGTAGATCACGCGAAATGCAGGAAGCAGATTGCAGAGCTGCAATCGCTGCTTTCGGTGCAAAATGGGTTTCAAAGCACCTTTGGAACCCAGTTAGATGAGGAGAATGCCCCAGACTGGAAAGAGTTAAGTGAGACAGCGCAGCGTTATGTTCAGGGAACATGTGCGCCAGCAGCGCAGCAGAAAAGGCAAGCACCCCAACCCCCCACAGTTACCATTCCAATGAATCCAGTCACCACCCAGAGAAAAGCGACCATAGAAGGCGCACCCGATATAACTTACACCACCCCCTTAACTGTAACCCAACTAAGGGACGCGTGTGAGAAGATCACTCCGTTTCTCCCCACCGCAGACCCCCACCAGTTTTTCGCTAAGGTAAAGCAACAGGCTACCATGTACGGCCTGGACGAGAGAGAGCAGGTTAAACTCACAGTTCTGAGTTTAGACCCATCGGTTGTAGCAGCCCTCCCCGACCCACAGAACGTTGGCGGAGGCACCCTAGAGGAAATGCACACCTCCATTTTAGATGCCATAGGGTATAATCGAGGTGACCCCGTAGAAGGACTTAATAAGTGCCGGCAGAAGAAATCCGAGCACCCCACAGCATTCGCCGGAAGGCTGTGGATTCATTTTAACGCAGTATTTGGCGATTTAAATAGAGCCCATTTGAACCGTGAAAACATGGTTAAATGGACGCGCACCATAATTTCACATGCAACAGAAGCAGGACAGAGCGCTTGCAACAGCTATGACCCCTCAGAGGAGGCCCATAATGAGAAGTGGGTCCTGAAAAGATTGTCCCGCGCTTGGGAGCAATCAGTTCAGGGCAAGAGTGGAGTGAAATCCCCAGAAGAAGCTCAGGCTGCAGCAGACATACAGGCAGTGAGAGAGCACCAAAAACCCGCATGGGTGAATGAAGGAAAGAGCAGTCCTCCACAGAAGTCGCAGGAATGCTACAACTGTGGCCAGTTAGGACATTGGGCTAAGGAATGTAATGGACCCCAGAGATCACAGAGAGGCCAGCAGACAGGCACTCTGAGTAGGAATAAAACAAAACCGATCCATAGTATAGGGATCCAGTCAGGACAGACCAATGTGGACGGAACGGACTGACGGTGTTCGGGCTCCCCCACTTGGGTCTGTGACACACTATGGGATCCATCAGGAAGACCGGTAGTCACGGCAAAGTTAAGAGGGAAGCCCATAGAGTTACTTTGGGACACAGGAGGCTCCCGCACCACAATTAACTCCACCACCACGGCACAAGCAGACTCGTGGCCGACCACCTCCACCATCACACTTAGCGGGTTCACCGGACACTCGCAGCAGGGACACATTACAGCACCCGTAGCAATCCAGCTAGGGAATATTTCCACCAAACACCCCGTTGTTTTAGTAAATCTTCCCCGGACAGCAGAACACATCCTAGGGATAGATTTTATGAATGCCCATAGCCTGTCGTTCGACCCAGTGAACCAATGTGTTTGGCGAATGGCAAGATCGGACAGAGCACCCGCTACTCTCACAGTAGGAGAGTACGCTAACAGGATTAGTGCAGTAGGAGACTACTCATTTGACCCGACTACACTAAACACGGACAGACAAGTTAAAGCAGTACTGAATAAACACAGGACAGCATTTGCCAGTCACCGGCATGACTGCGGCAGAATGACTGGACAAATTCACGTTACCGGACCTGACCCCAGACCACAAAAACAATATAGATTTCCCCTAGAAGCAGAGGGAGAAATAGAGAAGGTAATAGGTAGCTTATTGGAGCAAGGTGTGCTTAGAACAGTAGCCTCGACCAATAATGCCCCTATTTGGCCAGTGAGAAAGCCCGACGGATCATGGCGTCTGACCATTGATTATCGGGAACTCAATAAAGTAACCCCAGCAGTAGCCCCCACGGTAGCAACAAGTCCCGAGACCATGCTCAAGCAGGGACTCAACTCCAAATATTTCACGGTTTTGGACATTAGCAATGGCTTCTGGTCAATCCCATTGGCAAAGGCGTGCCAGTACAAATTTGCCTTCACTTTTAAAGCTCAACAGTATACGTGGACATGCCTTCCACAAGGATTCCACAATTCCCCCTCCATTTTCCACCGACAGTTGGCGAATGGCTTAGAAAAATTTTCCCACCCCGAATGTCTGGTACAGTATGTAGACGACCTACTACTGCAGACAGACACAAAGGCAGAGCACATTACGCTTCTGGCCGAACTCCTGGAACTTTTAACCGAGATTGGATGTAAAGTTAACCCAAGAAAGGCCCAGATTTTGGAAAGTAAAGTGATGTATTTGGGATCAGTCATCACGCACGGCAAACGCGAGATCGAATTCAAAAGAATTGATTCGATTGTCAAATTGCCCCTTCCCCAGAATGTTTCAGCCCTCCGGTCGTTCTTAGGACTGGTTGGTTATTGTCGGAACCACATCGACGGATTCGCGACAAAAGCCGCCCCACTCTCAGACCTCCTTAAGAAAGGAGCCCCCTGGGAATGGCTTCCGCAGCATACAGAGGCTGTGGAAGAGTTGAAGAAAGCCCTTAGCGCAGCACCCGCGCTACAAGTCCCAGACCAACTTTCCCCCTATGCAATAGAGGTAGCGAGCACAGATCTGACCCTCTCGGCCGTGTTACTTCAGGAACGGCACGAGCAGCTACGACCAGTGGCTTATGCCTCCCGACTGTTAGACCCAGTTGAACAAGGATTTTCAGCCTGCGAGAGGCACCTCCTTGCTGTCTTCTGGGCAGTGCAGTATTTTCCTACATTACCGGACTCAACCCCACCACCATTTTGACCGAGCACACCCCCACACAGTTACTCCTAGACGGTCGACTGAAGGACGGTTCAGTTAGCCAGATTAGGGCAGCTAGGTGGACACTACTTTTACAAGGACGGGACATTACAGTAAAACGGACCCGCACACACACATTTTTAGCCGACAACCTCCAATACCCAGGACAGCCCCATGAATGTGAAATTGTAGCCCCCTTACATAACACAGGACCCTTTATAGCAAAGACACCCCCCAGGAAGATAGGGAACCCAAAACAAAGCCCCCAACCCACAGACACGTGTGGACCACTGAGGATTTACGTAGACGGTTCATCCACAGTTTTAGAAGGTGAGCGTATCACAGGATGCGGCATCTATGTCGAGGACGCGCAGGGGCGCGCTCTCGAAGAGATAGCTTTAAAATTACCCGGACACTTAGGCGCGCAGGCAGCAGAGCTCGCGGCCATAGCTTATATAGTGGACCACCCCGATTCTTTCCCCAGCCCAGCGGACATATATTCGGACAGTTTATATGTCTGCAATAGTTTAACCGATTTTCTGCCCCTGTGGAGGACACGAGGTTTTGTCTCCGCAGATGGGAAACCCCTTCCATCAGCCCCTTTACTCAAACACATTTTAGAGAAAGCGAAGGACAGGACCTTCGGCATCATAAAAGTAAGAAGCCACCATAGGTCATCCCCCCCTGGGAATGTAAAAGCCGACGCACTGGCTAAGGCAGGTTCCAGGCGAGGACACTTATGGACACCCCCAGCTAGCGCACCAGCTAGCGCCCCTGTGAGCGCAGTCCAAGTCTCACAGACCAGTATTAAAGATTTAGTAGAGGCACAAAAGCAGGATGAGGATCTCAGGGAGATTTTCAAAGGCAACTTTGTGCCACAGTATGATAAATTCAGACACGCACTGACCACACATGAGGGTGTGATCATAAAGGATCAGCTTTATGTGGTCCCGCAGCAGGACAGGAATGAAATGATTGCTTTGTTCCATGATGGACACGGGCACCAAGGGACCGACGCAACCACGAGGCACCTCAGGCAGCTCTGTCGGTGGCCTAACCTAAGGACAGATGTAGGTCACTACATCGAGAATTGCCTTATTTGCGCCCAGAATAACCCGGAGAGGTATTCTAAAAAGGCACAACTTCGGCATACTCGACCAGTTAATGGCCCCTGGACAAACCTCCAGATCGACTTTATAGGCCCATTGCCCCCTTGTAGGAATGGCTATAAATACGTTCTGGTGGTCATCGATACCTTTACCAAATGGGTAGAGGCATTCCCCTCTAGAATGAATACAGCTAAGACAGCTGCAAAGATCCTGACCCACCACATCTTCACGAGATGGGGTTTACCCCGTAGCATTGATTCGGACCAGGGATCTCACTTTACAGGACGGGTCATGAAGAACGTCCTGACAATATTTGGAATAAAACAAAATTTTCATATTGCGTATCACCCACAGTCCAGCGGGATTGTAGAGCGCATGAATCGGACCCTAAAATCTACGCTTAGAAAAATGGTTCAAGAGAACAACTCCACATGGGATTCAGTGCTCCCATTTGCATTAATGTTCATCAGAAATACAGTTTCCACTTCCACAGGATACACACCACACACACTCATGACCGGACGCCCTATGAAAGGTACAGAATTCCTTTTAGGACTGGACATGACTAGCCCCGAAGTGACGGCCCTCACACACGAAAAGACGGTTAAAGACCTGGTTGAGACTGTGAGGTCTGCACAGATTGCAGCCGCAGTTCAGCTAGGGAAACGCCGTAAACAACGCACAGCATTCTTTAATAAGACCGTTCACCCCACAGAATTCCAGGTTGGGCAACAGGTAATGCTATCTGTATACAACCCCAGCAGTTTTTTGGCACCAAAATATTCCGGACCATACTCAATTTCGGATAAAATTAGCCCCTCAGTTTATAGGATAAAATATCCTAATGGTAAGACCGCGTGGTTCCATATCAACCAGTTAAAGGCATATGGAACACAGGCCAACCATGCACACCATGTCCTGCTAGACGCAGCAGAACACTTCACCCCACCCACTAGAGACACGTTTCCACCATCCCCCTCACAGACCAGTTCTTCATCGGACTCGCCCACGACTCCGCCCACTGACCACGACAGACCACGCCCCGAAACGCCCACAAGCTGCCGCGGCAGAGACAGCGATACAGACACTGACTCTGAGGACAGCCACAGCACACCACACTACAGCCCACATAGCAGCGACTATGACCCCGACTACAGTGACCCCATGGAAGTCACTTACATTAAAAACCCAGACCCACCACCCGACCCCGACGACCCCGACAATACCCATTCACTTTTGGACCCAACACTCTGGCACAGGGACAATTCGTACAGACTTGTCCGCAACGATGAAAGTGACCCCCGGTCACACAATTCAAAGATATCATGCCTGATCCACACAAGGGTGTGGGATCCGGGAGAGCAGGACGACACGGTGTCTGAATCCCGATACGGCAACCCCTTTGTGACCCTGTTCACAGAGACAGAGGAAAAGTGAGGTGTCCAGATGATGTAAAATAGGAATCGCTTGAGGGAAGCGCTGTCCTTTCTGATGGAACCTGCACGTATGTTTGTTTGTCAGTTTATGTTTGTTTGTTAATATGTTAAGAGATTGATTACAGATCTTTTCAGCTGAAAAGATTGTGACCACCTCACACACCCGTTAGCTTGTCCGCAAATACCTTTGAGAACTTCGGTTTGCAACCAACCGTTTGATTGGAGATCTTTTCAGTTGTAAGGATTGTGACCACCTCGCAAGCACGTTAGCTTGTCTGCCGAAACTTCTGAGAACTTCAGTTGTATCCTCTGGTGAACCGACACGGTTCACGACTTGTTCCCTGTTTTCAGATGAAGGAGCATCTTGGCTCCCCCATTGTTTTTAGGTGCCCCTCTATTCGGCGAATAGAGGCTGCAAATCCATGATAAACACATTCTTACCCGTTTACTCCAGGTTACTCAGGCAGTGGACAAACGGCACTGAGGACCCGCCCTGTCTGAGAACCCACTTTGGTCAGCCAAGCTCGGGTATGGCACAGCACGCCCTACCCGGGGATCCCATTCAAATCGTACCCGTAGCGGCCCATACGCAACCCATTCGACCTTTCATTTCCAATTTGTTTTCATTTTTCGTTAGGCAGCCCTTAGGCCGCCATCCCACATGCTATTTACATCCAGGAACATTCGGATGGTAAATGAGCAACGCCTGCGAGACGGCTCGCAGGAGGAGAGTTGTTAGGTGTATTGTGTTCATTAAATTTGCTTTTGAAAAAAAAATGAGGGGAGTCACAGGGTGTGACTTGGCCAGTCATTTTTAATGGGTCAATTGGAATTGAAAGACAGATACACTAACAAGTACGGATATTAAGCTGTATTGACAGATACTGTGCTTGATCCCATAGCTTTCGAAGGACGAAACAGGGACCACAGCAAGGATCGGCCATACAGGAGGAAGAAAAGAAGGAAAACGAAGAGAAGATGATGGAAGCCCACTTATTGCTTTTAAATGTTATATTTGTTTGTGTGGAAGCAAGACACGTTTCCCTCACAACCCCCACCGTAAATGTTTCACTTACAGCAACTCCCCCGTGCTCAGCTCTGATCAGTGAGGTTCAGACCTGGTGCACAAAATTTATGACATGGTACTCCATGTCATACGTGATTGAATCACTGCTAGTGATTGCGATCCTCGCCATACTTGTACAGACCCTCAGGTTGAGGAAGTGGAAGAGGAGAGCCTCCCGTTCCTGCCCCTCAACCGTCTATGGAGTTCAATCTCCTATCTTCGGCTTTCACCAATCCCCCCAGCCCATAAATGAATAAAGCACTGTGTAATGAATAAAAAAAATGTACCCATGTATTATATTGTCCTGAACTCGACTGCCGAGTCAGGAAATGTTATGTGATGTGGTATGAATGGATGAGATTTAGTCTGTAATGAAATGTTTAAGTTAAGTTAAGGATAATTGTGATAGGTAGAGGTTCCCGTTTGTGGTAATGCATGTCCCCTTTGACATAGCGCCAAGTAGAGATGTCAGGTAAAAAAAATTTCTTCCCATAGTTAAGGACAGAGTAGACGCTCAGGAGCTTGCCGAGGTCAGGGAACACAAAGAAGGCAACCCAGATGCACTCAAGGCAACGTACATAGGTGATCCTTCACAATATTTTGATTGTGAGGATCACAAGGAGGGAATGTAGCCACTGTAGCCACCTAAAATGGACACTGAACCAAACAAAATGGAGAATCGCTAAGACTGTAGGGAAAAACAGTTTAGCCAAGGCAAACAGCCTGCAAACACTCATTAGCATTTTGCAAGCAGCAAAACCAGTTTCTGGCCAGGTGGAAGATCTCCAACCAAAGGTGATAATGGCAGAACGTTCTACATACTAATGAGGCAGTCCAGATCTAGGCACACACAATGGCAACATTTGGGTTTGAATAAGATACTTTAAGTGGATGTCCAGACAGAGCGGCACCAGAAGTATCCACTATAGAAACCGCCCCCACCATCGAGAAAGACCCTCACATTGGAGGAATTCAAAAGATATCGATTGGAAGCGATCCAATCGATACCTAAAGGTAAAGCCCGCCCAGGAAGAGGGAAGGACATTGGGGACCCCTATAAATATAGACCCCCACACATGGTCCTGTCTGTTGTTTCGTGCTCCGGCTTTGACCAAGACCTCCAACGTGTATCCTGACTCCAGCCGTTGAGCACCAGCCGCCGAACCGTAAGTGCCAATACGACGCTCGCTACGCGAACCAAGCCCGCTAGACCCCCAGTGACCAGCACGCTTTCTGAAGGTTGCAGACCAAGACCGGGACGAAGGCCTCGCTCCCTGACCTTGCCTGTTCCTGTGTAGTTAAGTATTCTGTTTGCTTAGTTTAGTCATAGCTTAGTCCCTTAGTGTGTGCATGCGTATTTATTATAATTGTATAATAAATATTGATCGTTTGGAACTTACTAATCGGTGTATCGTTTTATTACTTTGAACCTGACCTTGGAATATATGTGAGTTGTCTATACGGCAACTGGCGACTCCTGAGCTGAAAAATACATAGACAGAGCCTAGTGGTGTTAAGCACACGGCCTTTAACACAGGCAAGTTAATACACCCCAATAAATGCGTTTTACACCCATAGCAAAACGTGCAACAATGGTCCGAAATCGCTATGGCCGAATACTCGGCATCCTGCACCCTCGGGATCAATCCCCTGCTCAGGACAAAAAAGTCTATCCGGGAATAAACCCTATGGACGTGAGAGAAAAAGGAATACTCCCGCTCTCTTGGTCTCCCAAACCTCCAGGGATCCATCCCTCCAATCTGGTCCATGTATCCCCTCAGCACTTTGGCCGCCGCCGGTCTCCTACCCATCCTTGAACTGGACCGGTCCAGTGTGGGATCCAGCACTGTGTTAAAGTCTCCCCCCATGATCAGGCCCCCTGCCTCCAGGTCCAGGATGCGGCCCAACAATCGCCTCATGAAGCCAGCATCATCCCAATTCGGGGCATATACGTTCACCAGCACCACCTTCTCTCCCTGCAGCCTACCCCTCACCATGATATATCTGCCCTCCTTGTCCGACACCACCTCAGCCGCCTCAAACGCCACCCTCTTCCCCACTAGAATCGCCACCCCCCGGTTCTTCGTGTCCAATCCTGAATGATAAACCTGCCCCACCCACCCCTTCCTCAGACGGACCTGGTCCACCACCTTCAGGTGGGTCTCCTGGAGCATAGCCACGTCGGCCTTCAACCCCCTTAGATGGGAGAACACCCTGGTTCTCTTAACCGGCCCGTTCAGCCCCCTCACGTTCCAGGTAATCAGCCGGATCAGAGGGCAACCCGACCCCCTCCCCCGCCGACTAGCCATAGCTTGGCAGATGTTCGCCCCAGGCCAGCACACCCCGCTCGACACGTTCCCCATGGCGATAGCGCCTCACCTCTTCCCCCTCGGCCCCCATCGGCTCCTTCCTAGCCGTTCCAGCAGCAACCCGGTATCCCCCCCCCCCCCCCCCCCCCCAGGTTAGGACCCCTCCTAGCCGCGACGCACCCTCCATGGTACTTCCGTGAGTCAGCTGACTTCTGCTGACCCCGGCAGCTCCCGCCAAAACCTATCCCCTCCCGGCTTGGGGTCATCCCCCTCTTGCCACACCTCCTTGGCATTGCTGCAGCGCGGGAAAAAAGACCCGTAGAGGCCCCGCCCCCACCGCAAGCTCCACCCCCCCCTGCCCCGCAGCGCGGGAAACCAGAGGAAAGCCCGCGCTTTCACACTGCCACACCCCACCCTTCTGGCGCAGTTCCCCAAAATCCAGTTTCCCCTCAATCCCCAGCCCCGTACAGAAGAGAACATATAGAACACAAACCCACAACACTCCCCACCTAACCCACAACCATGCCCAACAGACAAACCCACCCGTAAACAGAGCAAACAGAAAACCAGCATACATAACACACATGTCGAAGTTGAAAAAGTTGAAACAGTTGGAACAAAACAGCCACAGCGGAAACAACGCCGGCCAAAGTATGTCCCCAGGCCCTAGTTCGAGTCCAGCTTCTCCGCCTGTACAAAGGCCCACGCCTCCTCCGGGGACTCGAAGTAATGGTGCCGGTCCTTGTATGTCACCCACAGGCGCGCAGGCTGCAGCATTCCAAACCTGACCTGCTTAGCATGAAGCACCGCCTTCGTCCGGTTGAACCCGGCCTGCCGCTTAGCCACCTCCGCACTCCAGTCCTGGTAGATCCTCACTACCGAATTCTCCCATTTACTGCTCCTCTCTTTCTTGGCCCAGCGCAGCACACACTCCCGGTCACTGAATCGGTGGAACCGCACCAGCACCGCCCTCGGGGGCTCACCTGCCTTGGGCCTCCTGGCCATCACTCTGTGCGCTCCCTCGAGCTCCAGGGGCAAATGGAAGGACCCCACTCCCATCAACGAGCTCAACATCGTGGTCACATATGCCGGGAGATCCGACCCCTCCAGCCCCTCCGCCAGGCCCAGGATCCTCAGATTATTTCGCTTTGTGCGAACGTCCAGCTCCTCCAAGCGGTCCTGCCACTTTTTATGAAGTGCCTCGTGCAACTCCACTTTCCCAACGAGGACCACGGACTCCTCCTCTCTTTCAACGGCCTGCCGCTGCAACTCCCGAATAGACACCTCCTGTGCCGCCTGGGTCCCAAGCAGCTTGGTCGTAGTTGCATTCATGGAGTCCAGCAGCTCAGCCTTCAGCTCAGCAAAACAATGTAGGAGCGAGGTCTGTTGCTCCTGCGCCCACTTCCACCAGTCCTCGGGTGTTGCGCCGGCCGCCATTTTGTTTTTCTTCCCCCTTTTTTTGGGGGAGTTACTGCAGCCTTTTTCACCATATAGTGTGGGGCAAGTTCTTCCAGGCACCTTCCCCCACCGGGATACGTAGCAACAGCACCGTTTGGGGCCCTCAAAAAGGCCCAAAAGTCCTTAAATAGCGGGAGCGCCGGCCGCCATTTTGTTTTTCTTCTCCCGTTTTTTTGGGGGGCGTTACTGCAACCTTTTTCACCATATAATGTGGGGCATGTTCTTCCAGGCACCTTCCCCCACCAGGATGCGTAGAAACAGCGCCGTTTGGGGCCCTCAAAACGGCCCAAAAGTCCCTAAATAGCAGGAGTGCCGGCCGCCATTTTGTTTTTCTTCCCCCATTTTTGTGGGGGAGTTACTGCAGCCTTTTTCTTCTTCCCACTCCGGGTGAGCACCATATAGTGTGGGGCAAGTTCTTCCAGGCACCTTCCCCCACCGGGATGCGTAGAAACAGCTCCGTTTGGGGCCCTCGAAACGGCCCAAAAGTCCCTAAATAGCGGGAGCTGCCGAACGTGCGGCTTAGCTCAGCATAGCCGCAACCGGAAGTCCTTCTGTTCCTTTTTAATGTCCCCCCATTCGGTGTTGTGACTTCATAGGATCGAGGCTCATGACGCACTTCAGATACTTCTGCAGGTAACCAAATTCCCTGGGTTGAAAACTTTGGTCCTATGTGCAGACTAGGCAATTCTCCACCTGCATGTCGGTTGTACACCATAGGACAAGTGGCAGACACAGTTTTGGTCTTTCATCCCCCTCAGCGATGTTGTTGGAGCTCTGATAACCAGCTCTGATAACCACCTGATCTGCCACAAGGAGGCCTCTTCTGAAGAACAGTCATATTTGACTGAAAATGTTAACTCTGTTTATCTCTCCACCCCTGCTGCCAGACCTGCTGAGTGTTTCCAACACTCTCAGTTTTTATTTTATACATGTCAAGTCTTTCTATCTTTTTCTTACAGTGATTCATTTCTAGCTGCTTATACATGGTTATGATAATGGTTTTTGGACTCCAAAATTTCTGAGCATTGTACGTTTTGCGATGTGGAGATAGTGTTTACATTGCCAACTAGAAATCGGACAATATTATTTCATAATAGTAATTCAAACAATATTGTACAATCTTTACACGCCATGCATTTCAATATATTTTTCCTCCACAGTCTTCTTACATTAATAATCTAAATGAACATTCTCAGCAGGTGATGATATTGTCAAGTTTAATATCAAGGAAATATAAACCCTTTTTTTCTCTGCCATTTACAGCAGAGGATTGCCTGCAGCTTCACGGTCGCTTTTCATAATCAATGAAACCAGTTCAAAAGTAAGTGTTGTTTGTCCACAAATTGAATGCTGTATAATTACACACCTGGGAATAAAAATTGTGTCTGTTTGTATTGTGTATTTCTGATCCTGAAGAAATTCATCATTTTTTCTCAGGACTGACCAAAGTTACTGCTTTCTGAGAAGGTATTTCTGTTTCTCCAAAGTGACAGTTTCAAACTCTGTTGTGACCTATTCCTGGGGTCTATTGAACAGCCAACAGGGTTTCATAAGTTCATAAGATATATGGGCGGGATTCTCTCATCCCATGGCAGTGTCCATGGCGTCGTAAACGCCGTTGTATTTTACGACGGCGTGAACGGGCCGCTCCCAGGACTAATTCTGGCCCCTACAGGGGGCCAGCATGACACTGGAGCAGTTCATGCCGCTCCAGCTGCTGATCCCGGCGTGAACTGTGCGCCTCAGGATCCACGCATGCGCAGTGGCGCCGGCGCCAACGGGCGCATGCGCAGTGGCCTCTTTCAATACGCCAGCCCAGACACAACATGGCGCAGGACTAAAGGGGCTGTCCCGTAGGAATGGAGGCCTCCAGCCAGAGAGGCCGGCCGCCGATCGGTGGGCCCCGATCGCGGGCCAGGCCATATCGGAGACCCCCCTGGGGATTGACCCCCCCTTCCCCCCACAGGCCGCCACCTGACCCTTCAACGCTGAGGTCCCGCCGGCTCAGAGCAGGTTAGAATGGTGCCGGCAGGACTCAGATTTTTTTTACGGCCGCTCGGCCCATCCGGGCTGGAGAATTCCGGGGGGGGGGGGGAGGCACCTGATTGATGTCGTGCTGACCATGCCGGTCCCAATGGCACCGATTCTCCACTCTGCGGCCTCCCGGCAATTCTCCGACCCGCCGCAGGTTTGGAGAATCACGCCCCTGATACAGGAGCAGAATTAGGCCATTTGGCCTATCGAGTGTGCTCTGCTATTCCATTATGGCTGATATGTTCCTCATCTGCTACCTACAATGTTACAGACCAAGAGGTGGATTGCAAAACCAGGCAGAACATCTCCTCTTGATAACACATGACCTAGGAGCGGGAGTAGGCAATTTAGCCTCCCGAGCCTAACACCCTCAATGTTATCATGGCTCATCCCATCCTGGCCTCAACTCCACTGTCCTGCCTGTTCTCCATAACCCTTCAACCCATCACCAATTCAAAATCTGTCTAACACCTCCTTAAACTTAAGTACTGTCCTTGCATGCACTGCACTCTGGGGTAGCGAATCCACAGATTCACAACCCTTTGTGAGAAGTAGTTTTCCCTCAAATCTGATGAGATTTGATTTATTGTCACATGTACCGAAGTACAGTGAAAAGTATTTTTCTGTGACTGAGGAAACGTACACAGTACGAAAAATGGTAGACAAAAAAAAATCAACATAGAAAACTGACAAATAGTACATGGACAAACAGTGATTGATTACAGTGCGGAACAAGGGCTAAACAAATCAAATAAATGAGCAAGAGCAGCACAGGGTGTCATGAATAGTGTTGTTACAGAGAACAGATCTGTCCGAGGTGGGGTCATTGAGGAGTCTGGTAGCTGTGGGGAAGAAGCTGTTCTTATGTCTGGATGTGTAGGTCTTCAGACTTCTGTACCTTCTGCCTGATGGAAGGGTCTGTAAGGCAATGTCTGCGTGGGAGGGGTCTCTGATAATGCTGTCTGCCTCCCTGAGGCAACGAGAGGTGTATACAGAATCAATGTGGGGGTGGCAAGCTTGTGTGATGCGTTGGGCTGAGTTCACCACACTCTGCAGTTTCTTGCAATCTTGGACCGAGCAGTTGGCATACCAGACTGTGATGCAGCGGGATAGGATGCTCTCTATTGCACATCTGTAGATGTTGTGAGAGTTCATGCAGACATGCTGAATTTCTTTAGCTTCAGGAGGAAGTAGAGACATTGTTGGGCTTTCTTGACTGTTGCATCAACGTGAGTGGACCAAGTCAGACTGTTGGTGATGGTGACCCCCAGGAACTTAAAGCTATCGACCATCTCCACTTCGGAGCCATTGATGCAGACAGGAGTGTGTATCATGCTATGCTTCCTGAAGTCGATGATCAGTTCCTTGTCTTTCCGACAATTAGAGAGCAGTTTTTTTGGTACACCATGCAACCAAATGATTTATCTGCCTCCTGTAGTCTGATTCGGCGTTGTTTGAGATATGGCCTACCATAGTCATATAATCCACAAAATTATGCATTGAGTTGGAGTTAAATCTAGCCACACAGTCATGTATCGAAAGCGAGTACAATAGAGGACTGAGGAAACATCCTTGCAGGGTGTTGAGGATTATTGTGGAGAAGGTGCTGTTGCCTATCCTGACAGATTGCGGTTGTTGGTGAGGGAGTCAAGGATCCAGCTGCACAGGGAGGGGTAAAGTCCAAGAGTGCAGAGTTTGGTTATAAGTCCTGTCGGGATAATGGTGTTGAAGGGGGAGCTGTAGTCGATGAACAGCAGGTGTACTTGTTGAGGTGTTCGAGTGTTGATTGTAGAGCCAGGGAGATAACATGTGCTGTGGACCGGTTGCGGTGATAGGCGAACTGCAGTGGATCGAGATCGTCTGGGAGGCTGGCAGTGATCCATCTTATGACTAGCCGCTCGATGCATTTCATGATAACAGAAGTCAGGACCACCGGTCGGTAGTCATTGAGGCAGGCTACCTTGTTCCTCTTTAGTACTGGTATTATGGCGGTGTTCTTGAAGGAGGTGCGGACCTCAGAGCGGAGGAGTGAGGTGTTGAAGATGTCTGAGAATACACTTGCCAGCTGGTCTGCGCAGGATCTGAGTTCTCACTCAGGGACTCCGTCAGGGCCCGTCGCTTTCCGTGGATTCACTTTCAAGAAGGCAGCTCTTACCTCTAAGGCTGTAATAATGGGTATGGGTCTGTCCAGGGCTGTTGGGGCGGGTGACACTGATGCATTGGCTGACTGCTCAAAGCGGGCATAGATCTTGTTCAGATCATTGGGTAGGGATGCTCCAGCCCCAGATATTCCACCTGGCCTTGCTTTACAGCCTGTGATCTTGTGTAGGTCCAGCCATTGTCATTGTGGGTTAGTGTCATTGGCCTGGGACTCTAGTTTGATGTGGTATTGTCTTTTTGCATCCCTAATGGCTTTCCATACGTCGTACCTGGCTTTCTTATGTAGGTCAGGGTCATCAGACTTGAACGCCTCCGTCCGGAACTTCAGCAGGGAGTGAACCCTTTGGTTGAGCCAGGGTTTCCGATTGGGGAATACCCATATTGTCTTCTTTGGTACACAGTCCTCGACACACTTACTGACGAAGTCTGTGACGGTGGTTGCGTACTCCTCCTTGAATATGAAGCAGTCTCCAAGCAGGAATCCTCAGATTCCTCGGACCAGCTCTGCATGGTTTTCTTGACTGGCTCAGCACGCTTGAGTTGCTGTTTGTAAGCCCAAAGTAGGAATACTGACTTGCGGTCGGATTTGCCAAAGTGTGGTTGGGGAATAGAGTGGTAGGCACGTTTGATGAAGATATCTGCAAATACACTCACCAGCTGGTCTGCGCAGGGTCCGAGTGCTCGCTCAGGGACTCCATCAGGGTCCGTCCCTGCACTCGTGTAGCAGTGGTCCAGGGTGTTTGCACCTCTGGTGGGGCAGGAGATATGTTGATGGAGTTTGGGTAGGACCTTCCTGAGGTTGGCCTGGTTGAAGTCTCCAGCCATGATTGTCAAGGCTTCGGGGTGATTTGTTTCTTGGTTGTTGATGGTGGAATGTAGTTCATCCAAGTGCTTTCTTCACTTCCGCCTGGGGTGGAATGTCAACTGCTGTGATGAGTACAGAGGTGAATTCACGTGGGAGGTATCTGTTTTAAATTTGCACCTCTTTTTCTAAGATTATGACCTCTCATTTTAGAATGCTCCACAAGCATCAGCACATTTACTTTATCCATACCTTTTAACATCCTGTGTACCTCAACTTGATCTCCCCTCATTCTTCTAAACTCTAGAGAGTATAGGCCTAAACTGTTCAATCGCCCCTTATTCGACAAACCCCTCATCTCTGGAATCAATCTAATGACCCTCCTCTGAACTGCCTCCAATGCCACTATATCTTTCCTCAAATAAGGGGACCAAAACTGTGCACAATATTCCAGGTGTGGTCTTACCAATGCCTTGTATAGTTGCAACAACACTTCTTACCTTTACACTCTATTCCTTTTGCAATTTCTATTTCCAATCTACAACAAAATGAAATTAAGGAATCACATCTTCTGTTCCCCACCACTTTTGCAAGCAATATGCTATCAAGGCTTTCAATTTGTTATTTGTTTGTACTTCCTGAGGATCGATCTCATGTGACAAATGCTACAGTGCACAGAGAAACACCATCAATTCAGGAAAGCTCACGACAACTTTGCCGCTTACGTGTGCAGAGCTCCTGTTTAGTGTTTTGTGAAGCAAGGTACAGCTGCCAGTTTGCTATGTTTGAGCTGGAATTTTACGCAAAGGGACAAAATTGTTGAGATGTGGATTTAATTCCTGCTAACCATATGTATCCACGCCACCCTTAGGCGAAGCAGCAAAAGATTGGGGACTGCATCCCCAAATTAATTCTGCAGCTAGTATATTGAGCGATCCGAAGTGTCTGAGTGATAGTATTTCTCCTTTAATCATGTCATTTATCTTCTTAAATGATCCAACTAGTTTAAGATGTTCAATTGTGCAGCCCATATTATGCTTAGCATCCAAAAAAACAAGTCAGAAATGCTTGCTCACAAATATTGCTGGAGAACAAGTACTTGCTGACGATATAACAACATTTTGAACAGCAAGAAATAAATTACCAGCCAGGTCAAGCCTGTCATGATTTTTTAATAGGTCTCATTTTGAATAGCTACTGCAACAGGGCATTGTTTCACTTCTGAACTCACAACAAACTTCATTTAAAATAGTATTTATTTTTAACATAAATTCTCGTGGATTTTTTATGTCGTTATTTTTAGACACTATTTTCAAAATAATAACAATTAAAGGCCTCTTGTTAAAATTACTTGTTTCTTTAAAACTCTATAATACCGTCACTGAGAGATGTACACATTTCAGCACATTAAAACTCCCTGATGCAGAGACACTCATCTTACTGCCATGGGAGTTTTGCTCATATTAGCAGAGGTGGGTTTGAAGTTAAGTTGTAGGGTCAAAAAAATACATACGTATTGTGGAGGTGGCTGTACAGTTTTGTGGTATGATTGCCACAAGAAACAAACTTGCTGGTAAAGATAAGCTCACCGTGGAGGGGAAGGTGTCGGATATTTGTAAGGAATTGATGGTGTGGGAGGGAGCCCTGGTGGGGGACATTAAGCGCAAATGGGAGGAGGAGTGGCGAGCGGAGTTGGGGGCCAAGACGTGGGCAGAGGCCTTGTGGAGGGTGAAAACATCCACATCATGTGCGAGGTTAAGCCTCATCCAGTTCAAAGTAGTGCATAGGGCACATATGACGGTGGTGACGATCAGTAGGTTCTTTGCGGGAGTAGAGGATAGGTGTGGGTGGTCTGTGGGGGGGCCCACGAGTCACGTCCACACGTTCTGGGTGTGTCTGAGACTGAGTGGGTTCTGGCCGAGGAGTTCTCGGACGTGATATCCGAGGTGCGGTGGTTGTTCATTGAGTTGTTTTGTTCTTCTGATTCTTTGTATGTATATGTGAAAACGTCTCGAATAAAATATTTTCTGAAAAAAAAGGTAAGCTCACCCTGAGAATCACACACGGAGGAACAAAAGTAAATAATTTATCCCACCAGCCTCTGCTGCTGCTCAGGGAGATCCATTGGCCACACTAAATTGCCCCTTAATTGGAAAAAAATAATTGGGTTCTCTACATTTATTTTTTTTTAAAGGACAAAGAGAAACAGATCTTTACTGGAATGGGCAGCTAAAAATAGATATTGAAAAATAGGATAAAGTTTGCAGGGTTTTGATACTGTCTATCTGGAGTTCCCTCAGTGTAGACAGATCACTAGATCCCATAGAGGCCTGGAGACTATCGCCAACAGAGCTATGGCATGGGGGAGAATATGGCTGGATACAATCCTCTTTCCATCCACTACTTGGGTTTCCCAAAGACAGACAAGGTCCAGTGAGATCCTGGCTGGATACTGTCAATCTCAGGCAAGGCAACAAGAATGCGAGCTGGGCAGCGTCTCACTTTCTCAGTTCACTTATCACTCACTGAATTCAAAAAACAAGTTCAAAACTTAAAGCTTATCCCTGTTATGTGATTTCCAGTAAATCACCATTGCCTTTTAACCAGTTTTTTTCCTCTCAATTAAAATAATTGCAGTGCAAACAAGGACACAGTTCTTCCCCTTTCAGGCACCATGTTGGTCACCTTGTGGAGGGTGAACGCATCCTCATCATGTGCGAGGTTAAGCCTCATCCAGTTCAAAGTAGTGCATAGGGCTCATATGACAGTGGTGACAATCAGTAGGTTCTTTGCAGGAGTAGAGGATAGGTGTGGGTGGTCTGTGGGGGGCCCCGTGAATCACGTCCGCATATTTTGGGCGTGTCCGAGACTGAGTGGGTTCTGGCGAGGAGTTCTCGGACGTGATATCCAAGGTGCTGGATAATAATTGGAGGTGGTTCCGAGTCCAGAGGTGGTGATATTTGGTCAGAAGACCCAGGAGTCTTTCTTGGAAAGGGCATTCTTGTTCCCAATCCAAAAGTGAGTTTATGACCTTTTATGTAAGAAAAATCCATGTGTCCAAATAATACAATGAGCTCCCAAATTTTCAATGAAAATTACAGTTTGTGATGGATTTCTCAACATGTCTCCACCCTTGGGAAAAGAAACATAATTTCCAAATGTGTTTTATTACAAAGTGTACAGGAAAGACACACACAATATGTAAACAAAATTCCAACTCACTCAGCCATTCACTCCTTGTAGAGAGTCTAACGTTTTCTCTCCCGAAAAATCTCATGGTTTCCTGTTGTGTTTTCGGGACAGGGAATTCCATTCAAGCCTGTACTTTTGCTGTTCTTGGCAACACTTGTCCCTTCCCACAATATGCCTACATAAGTTACTCACACTTTTGCAAACTCACTCCTGACAATGTTTATTATTAAATCTGCCAACTATAATAGTTTAAATAGGGTTTCCAATTGCTTAACGTGATCTTTCCACATGTGGCAGTAAATCAATACATCATCCAAATAAACTGCACAATTATGAACTAGATCCAACTTTATTCATTAGACTTTGGAAAGTGGCTGGAGCATTTTTTAGCCAAATAGCAGCACTTAGCATTGATATAGCCCATTCAGTGTGACAAAAGCCAATATCCCCTTAGCTCACGACATTAACGCTACTTGCCAGTATCCTTTCACTAAATCTATCTTGTTAAAGAATGTGACACTACCACCACTATCAATACAATCTTCTAAATGAGGAACTGGATAGGAATCCATTTTCGTCACTGCAGTAACTCTTTTGTAATTATGCAGAATCTGGTTGATCCATCAGGTTTAGGCACTAACATGACTGGAAAATTCCAACTGTTTCGACTAGGTTGAATTCGCTGATTTTCTAACAGATACTGAATTTCTGCCAACTGGAATTTCATAGAATTTACAGTGCAGAAGGAGGCCATTCGGCCCATCGGGTCTGCACCGGCTCTTGGAAAGAGCACCCTACCCAAGGTCAACGCCTCCACCCTATCCCCATAACCCAGTAACCCCACCCAACACTAGGGCAATTTTGGACACTATGGGCAATTTATCATGGCCAATCCACCTAAGCTGCACATCTTTGGACCGTGGGAGGAAACCGGAGCACCCGGAGGAAACCCACGCACACACGGGGAGGATGTGCAGACTCCGCACAGACAGTGACCCAAGCCGGAATCGAACCTCGGACCCTGGAACTGTGAAGCAATTGTGCTATCCACAATGCTACCGTGCTGCCCAAATTCTTCCCTAACCACACTGTGGGTGTACCTGTAGCCCAGGGATGTAATGGTTCAAGAAGGCAGCTCACTACCACCTTCTGAAGATTTATTATAAAACAAAACTTCTGTTTTAAAACACGTTGCAAGATCTGGTCAACACACAATTGTAATCCAGAAGTATAATTATCTAGCACTTTTCAAATTCCCCAGTAAACACAAGCACACACGCACACACACAAAGGACAAACAGATCAGGGCATTTGCAGAGATGGGCAGTTGAAAAATAGGTTTCTAATAAAGGGATAAATTTCACATGGTTGCGGTGCTGTCGATCTGGCGTTCCTTCACGTGCAGGCAGACGAGTCCCAGTAGAGGCTAGACATTCTCATCAGCAGAACTTTGGCATGGAGGAGAATATGGCTGGAACAATCCTTCTCATCCCAGCCTCTCGGTTTCCCAAAGACAGTCTGGTTCCCTGACATGAGGATTCCTAGCTGGACATTGTTAACCACTTTATCTCAGGCAACGCAAGGAGAATGCAAGCTGAGCAGCTTTTCATGTTCCCAATTCAGTCCCAACTGAATTCAAAAAGCAAGTTGAAAGCTTAAAGCTGATCCCTGTCAGATGGAGAATCACTGAGAGAGCACTGAGGTGGGGAACGGGGGGTGGGCGGCAGAGAGGGTAGGTGAGGTGAGGGATGGGGAACGGCTGTGGTGAGACACTGCATGGGAAGGGGGGGAGGGAGTGGGATGACGTGCATGGCCACGTCCTATGTGAAGCGAGTGAAGATGAGGACCTCTCTGGCCCACCGGGCATGCCGGACCCTCGCCGCTGATGTCTGTTCTCCATCTTCCAGCTGGTCCTGCAGGTCCTCCCCGGGCTCGAAAGTGAGGAGGTTGTTGAATGTGATCCTGTCTCCGGTGGAGGGAAAGGAGACGGAGTTGGTGGACGCACAGAAGGCATTTGATCGGGTAGAGTGGGGGTTTTATTCCAGTGCCTGCCGGTCAATTATCAAAGTCCTTCTTCAGGGGGGTGGACGAGTTGATCTCCTCGTTCATCTGAGGGGGAGGAAAGGTGGCCAGGATTCGGAGGGTGGTTCCGCAGAGAGACCGACAAGCGTGAGGGGGAGGCCCGGTGAGTTAAGATGGAGGTGGACTCGTGCAGGGGGTCAAGGTTGCGGGCGCTGGAACGGCGCCGCTTCCAATGGCTCCAGGAAAGTGCTCGTGAGTCGGTGGTGGGGGCAACATTGAAGATTTGGAGGCAGTTTAGGCAGTTTAGTTAAAAAAGAAAGGTTTCCCCGACCTTCCCGATAGCGCGGCCTCTTCATTGCTGGAGGCGGTGCTGTCAGCGGGAGGGTAGGAGAGGGGGTTTGTTTTGGCAACCTACGGGAGGAACCTGGAGGATATAGGTTGTCTATGGATGGGATTAAGGCAAAGTGGGAGGACAAGCTGGGGTGGCATTGGAAAAGGGAATGTGTGTGCGATGCTGCGGAGGGTGAATGCCTCGACCTTGTGCGCAAGATTGGGGCTGATACAGCTGAAAGCCGTACACAGGGCACACTTCACAAAATCAAGGATGGGCCGACTGTTTGAGGGGGTGGAGAATGTCTGTGAGCGATGTGGGAGGGGCCCCGTGAACCGCATTAATATGTTTTGGTCTTGCCCAAGTCTGGAAAGGTTTTGGAGGACGATATTTAGTACAATCTCGGGGGTCTTGCATGTGGACGTGGAGCCCGGTCCCCTCGAAGCCATATTCGGGGTGTCGGACTGGCTCGAGTTGCAGGCAGAGGCAGGGGCAGATGTTTGAGCTTTTGCCTTGCTGTTGGGGTGGAGCTCACTCTCTCCACCCTGTGCCTCGACGTGGCGGGGTGGCCTGCTGGAGTGTTTGACGCTGCAGAAGGTGAGGTTTGAGCTGAGGGAGGGGGGGGGGGGGGGGTGGAGCAAAAGAGGGAATCTACAATTGTTGGGGTTTGTTCATTGTGGATTTTCGGGTGTTGCTTAGCATTGACTGTTCAGGGGGTATCGGGGGGAGGGGCGTGGTGGTTTCTTGGATTTGGGTGGGGTTGTTTTTTTATATAGTTGGGGTTGTTCTTGGGTTTTTTTGTGTGGTGAAATTATGAAAATTTGTTGAATAAAAATAAAGTTTTTAAAAAGATATGGAATCGTTCTTGTTAATGGCTGCGTTGTGCTCAAGTGAGAGCACGACAAGGCTGGTAGATATCGTTCTTAGTCATTTGTTCAGGCCCTGGCGAGTTTCTCTCCCTCTGGAAGACTTTGCCCTCTAGAAGGGTGGGATTCTCCATCCCACCAGACCCGTTTTCTGGGGCGGTGCATCCCCACCGGCAGTGGGATCCTCCGTCCCGGCAGCCAGCCAATGAGGTTTCCAATTGTGTCCACCCCCACACCGTCGGGAAATCCGCAGGCGTGAATGCACTGCCGGAGAAGCAATGGATCCCGCCAATGGAGAATCCAGCCTGTGATCTCTGTATCTTTTTAGCTCTTATCAAATGGCTAAAATACTGACATTTTCTTTTTTGGACATCACTTTTTAGAGTTCAGTTTGCTTTTGCAATTTCAAGCCCCTCTCCACTTGTGGCCTGCCAGGCCACATTTCTGCCCCGACCCGCCGGCAGTATTCTCCGTTACACTGGTTACTCCGTTACCCTCCAAAAGAGCACACTACCACGCCCCATTCCCCCGCCCTATCCCCGTAACTGGGTTACACTTAATCAATACAAGCAGTATTTTCCAATCGAATATATAACAACAATAACCTCTTATTTTACCAAAGGTTTGTACAAAACATATATCGGAATATATAAATGTTTTAATACAGAAAAATATTAAACATCCACATTTCCTGCATTCTTTATTCTATTTTCTCACTCATGAATGTGTGTATTGAGGGCCTAGCAAAGGTCTTTATGGCACTAGTCATCATTTCTTTACAATTTAAGTGCATATTCACATCTCCACACTACTCCTGCTTAACAAATTTCCTAACTAGCCCTTCAATTTAATGAGATTTAATTTGAGTGAACAGTCTCTTGTGTGGAGCCTTAGCAAATGACTTCTGAAAGTCCATATAAATGACATCCACAGGCATTTCCCTGAATGACACTTCAGTTACTTCCTTAAAAATTTAATTAGGTCCATTAGACATTATCTACCTTCACAAATCCATGTATCTAATCAACTCAGTTCTTTCTAAATTGTCAGCCACTTAATTGTACATTCCAATGTACTAGTCCTTATTTAGCTAAATTCCTTTTTGGACACCTTCCATCATTCATTTGTACTGTTACCTGATTACAGTTTTGAAAAGATTTGCTGATATCAGTCTCTCTCTCATCCACTTGAAGTTAGCCTCCCTAAAATCTAAAATCTTTCATATTTGTGTTATGTTTCTCCTTTTACAATCCAGCACTGAATTCAATCAGATTAGTTTACCGTTTTGATCATCAGAATAGCTTCATGCCAACTCTCAGGTTTGCAGAGTCCTGGCTGCACAGAAAGGTGCCTTACAGTATTGGTTGATTCCCCCTTGTGGGACCTTGTGGCCTGGTTGAATGGAAAAGTATCCTCACAGCTTGTAACTGCGTTCCAAGGCAATGCATTCATATCTTTCTGATGGGGGAGGGGAGGCAGTAGTATGAATGTGCACATGGAGATATCTTGTTCTTACAGTCTTAAAGAGCTGCAGATTGCATGGTGCTTCCAGTGCTCCAGGCAGAGTCTGCACATTACCCGCTCTGACTGGCATATGTCCCGTAAGTGTTTCTCTCACGCTTGTTGTGTGAAAGGTTGTCCTTCACCATGGGGGAGGGGTAGATGCATCTTTTTTGTGGCGCGCTATGACAGCTGCACATGCTTACACGTTGCCAGGGGGTGTGCGGGGCAAGTGAAACTTTTGCATTTGAAATTTTGCATTGCTTATTTATTTTGTATATTACGAATGGTCAGGACAGTTGAATCTGTTCCATTCTTCCCCGCAGAATTCCCCAAATAGGAAAAAATAAAATTCTCTATACGGAGATCGGACAAAGGCTTCCACAAGCCGTGGAAGGAGCTCACCAGCTTGTTCCGAGACCTGTTTGTAACCAACAACCAATAAGAGGGGCCGGGGGGTGGGAGGGGGGGGGGGGGGGGGAGATCAGAACGGAAGAAAGGAAAGGTGGGGGGGGAGGCAGGAGGGCGGGGGGAGTAAAGGAGGGGCATGAGAAGGGGTAGACACCAACCAGAATGCACGGCGAGCAAGCAGAGGAACCAGAGGGGACCAAAGGCGAGGATATACATGGATACCACCACACCAAAGGTACGCTCAGGTGGCGGCAAACACAGTCCCTGGTAATTTCTACTACCAGGAGGTGATACCTGTAAAGTAAGTCCAACACGGAGGGGGTAGCCAACAACGGGAGACCCGAGCCAGGGCTCCCTTATCTGTATCTAAATAAATGCTACCCTTATATACATATCGCTGTATGTTCCTACAGTTGTGTCTTTTCGTTCTTCTTTATACCCATTTTGTAGATATCGCTATATTACGGTACAATGTCCCTTACAATGGGCGGCAGGGTAGCACAGTGGTCAGCACTGTTGCTTCACAGCGCCAGGGACCTGGGTTCGATTCCCGGCTTGGGTCACTGTTTCTGCAGTCTGCACGTTCTCCCTGTGCCTGCGTGGGTTTCCTCCGGGAGCTCCAGTTTCCTCCCACAAGTCCCAAAAGAGTGCTTGTTAGGTGAATTGGACATTCTGAATTCTCCCTCAGTATTTACAGATACAACTCGGTGCCTTTCACCTCCGTGCCTCTCCAGCAGACCAGGAGTGGGAATTACTGGCTGGAAGAGTGAATCCCACTGGCAGGCTGAAGTCGGCAGAACCACTTCAGACAGCAGCAGGAAGATTAAGATGGCGCTCAGAGGACTGAGATGAAAGCTGGGATAGGATGTGGACAGGAAAGGGAGAAGGGCAGAAAAGAATGAAGGGTGAGGGGGCAAGAAAGAATGCAAGAGTCAGGAATGGGAAGATGTGAGCAAGAGTCCAGGAGGGAGCGGGACTATAAACAGGGAGAAACTGAGAACAGTACTTAAGGTTAAGGGAGGATGGAGAGTGGCAGTATTAACTGAGGGGGAGCCATGAAAGAATGTGCCAGTATTAACTGGGAAAGTCAGGGAAAGTGACGGTGAACAGTATGCACTGCAGGAATGGGGTAGCTATACTAAAAAATTACATTTGAATTGTGTCTTCAAGGCAGCAAATGGTCCCAAAGTGCTTCATGGGAGCCTCATGAGCCAGAAATTGCGAGAAGATGTGTACTGGGTTGATTTGAGGGGGCAGGCTTGGGATAAATATCTCTTCTGGAAAGAGATGTGGTAGGTTTTGTGAATACATAGCCTGCCAAATATCATCCAACCCCAAGTCATTCCGTCATTCATGCGTCATTCTGGCTGCTAGCCCAGTGCTATTGTTTATCTGTCTAAATGGGGTGATGTTTATGTTTTCTCTTACAATTATTTTGCCTTCTATATATACAAGGTCAGCGAGAGAAACATTACTGTGGGGAAAGGCGGTGAGTTGATTTTCTGGTGTTCGGATCAACTTGACCAGTGAATGGCCTTTACTCAGACTCCAACAACAATCCTTGCATTGGAGGATCTCCTTCTCGACAGGATGCCGGGCACACACTTGCTATGTAGGGTGGTCACTTCTCTGCTCTTGAGTAACTGTTGCCAGCTTGCTGTGGGCTCTGGGAGGGGATTAAGTAGATCCACTGCAGCAATGGGGCACTGCCTGCTCCCTCCTGTCGTGGGTGTCTTCTTCCACATAATTTGTTGGCTGATCCCATTAAAATTCAGGAGAATAATGTTGAGTTCAGCTATGTGGGAGTTTGGATTAGTATTGTAGTGTGTGGTGTTGGGGGAAAGGAGATGGTATTTGGCAGGGGGAGTACGGCGAGGGGAGGCATTCATATGGTTTATTGTATCCTGCACTGTGGCTTCCCAGACTAGGTTTACATTCCTTCAGGCCGCAAAGCCTTTTCCCTTGAATGGCATCCCTGACTGAAAATTTGCTACTAAACTGTTGTGACCCCAGGCCATTATGCTGTCTATTTATAGGCATCTACTGTTATCTTCTCACAGGTATAACAATTTTTCAATGTACCTCCTCCTTGCACACCACATTCGGGGAAAGACTGAAAAACAAGGCAGACTACCATTGAGGACACCTCAGATGATACTTAATTTTCATTTGACTGTTGTGGGTGTGGGAGAGGGAGGGGTATCTCTCTGAGTTATTTCTGCCCCTGTATTATAGATGATGAGAGGACGTTAGGGTATGGGCCTCTAAGCATGTTGTTGCCATGCAGTTTGACTGGCTCAGGTTGCTGACATGGCTAGTTGGCATATGTGAATGATGGTTGTTCAATGGGCAGCTGTGCTGTTCTCTGTGCCTACAGCGGTGATTGATGCAGGAGGAGGAAAGTTTGTTTTTGAACTCTGTGTGTCTAAGGGGGACATGGATGCACACAGGCTGCATTTGGTGTCGTCAGCATCAGGATGGCAAATCTAGAAGATATGTACTGGGTTGAATTCCCGGCTTGGATCATTGTCTGTGCGGAGTCTGCACGTTCTCCCCGTGTGTGCGTGGGTTTCCTCCGAGTGCTCCGGTTTCCTCCCACAGTCCAAAGATATGCAGGTTAGGTGGATTGGCCATGATAAATTGCCCTTCGTGTCCAAAATGTTTAGGTGGGGTTACTGGGTTATGGGGACAGGGTGGAGGCATGGGCTTAGGTGGGCAGCTCTTTCCAGGGGCCGGTGCAGATTCGATGGGCTGAATGGCATCCTCCTGGACAGTAAATTCTCTGATTCTATGATTCCCAGTGATTCGCCACACAGCTTTCCCCCCAACCTTAGTCAGGTCACCTGGGGACTTGGAGAACAAAGGCTCTCGGATGGAGAAATAGGCTGAGTCAACTTGACTCACTCACACATAATCCCTGGTGAGTGGTTCAAAGGTCAGCACATGCAGACGCAAGAGGCCAGGTCTTAGATTTGTTTTCTCGGCGAGTAAAATTGGAAGAAGGTTAAGGAGGTAGAACAGAAATTGTTTACACTTTGGGCGCTTTTCCCGCTGAAAACTTGAGTTCTGGAGGTTTTTAAAAAGTCATCGACTCAAATCCATTTTCGGCACAAACATAGACTTCTAATGTGATACTAATACCACTAAGGTAATGGCACGAATCGACTTGGTGCATAAAAATTACCATTATTAACACATCAA
The DNA here is from genome assembly GCF_902713615.1 of Scyliorhinus canicula. Taxonomy (NCBI): domain Eukaryota; kingdom Metazoa; phylum Chordata; class Chondrichthyes; order Carcharhiniformes; family Scyliorhinidae; genus Scyliorhinus; species Scyliorhinus canicula. The sequence goes on from NC_052149.1 coordinate 95,398,530, forward strand.
TAAATGTTGTTATCTTGAGTTTTAGTAACATACCTAAAATGTTTGCAATAGTGAATAGATTGTTCAGTTGGTATGAATTTGATCAATTACATATTTTTTAAAGTAAATCACTTCGACATTCCATGTAATTTCAGTGATAATGTTTCCCCACGTGACTGGAAAATTAGCTCTGAAGGACTATGCGCAAACTTTTACCTGAAATAAAGGCCGCTTTTGTTCATTAAATTTATGGTTTTGGTTTTTCCCCTGGCATCAAAGGTACCCACGGGGCCCGATCCTTTGAGAAGTAAATCTGTAAACATCCCCAGGTCATGTCACTAGAAACATTGCAACCAGCCGAGAAGATCTACATCATTGCCAAGCTGAGTGTGAAGCTAGGTTCCTGATGTGAAACGGTAGTACAATTGCCTCCGTGGCTTATTCAATAATTTCATGGTTAGAATTCTTGCCAAAGCACTCATTTAAAAAAAAATGCTCAGTCACATTTTTTTATTAAAAATGAACCACCACATACATTTGAGCCCTTGCAAATCTGTGCATAATAACCACTGCCCTTTAGTGTGGAAAATTGAGCGTGACTCTTTGAACAAGGAACCTTTGAATATCGACTTGCTCCTATCAGGCAACCAAACCATTCGTGCACAGTTTAAGCCAAAACATGCTTTTGGATTCATTTTATTAAATCATCAAAATAAAATATATCAACTTATTTTTTAAAAATCCTAATATAATCCACATCTTGCAAAAATTACTGGAACTATTCTGGGTAAAGGGGGGAAAGAACACATATGTAAAGTTTTTTAGTTAGCAACTGAATCTTTGAAACTTTTACTAAATCTAAGATTTTCTATAAATTAATTGGGACAGTTGCAGTTTCTAGTCCAATGTTAATTTCATTATTTCAGTGTCACCCAAGAGAGCAATTGTGAAGAATTTTCAAAAATTGGTGAAAGACAAAGCACAGCAGGTTATATATTGTATTCGTCATTATTTCCAGCACAGTAAAAAAAATTATTATAAGCACATTGTTTAAATATCGATCAACATTTTTCAGATTAATGTGTAGATAATCTGAAACACATAGCAGATTACATATATAGCTGAATAGAGTACATCAAGTTGAATGGCAATTAAATACAATTCACCATATATGAATATTAGAACTGAATAAGGTAATGTCCAATTTAATTATCAGAAAAATATTGAAGATGAATAAATAATGACCTCATGTTTCCAAATAAGCACTGCTGCCTCACGGCGCTGAAGACCCAGGTTCGATCCTGGCCCCAGGTCACTGTCTGTGTGGAGTTTGCACATTCTCCCTGTGTCTGCGTGGATTTCACCCCCACAAATCAAAGATGTGCAGGTTAGGTGGATTGGTCACACTAAATTGTCCCTTAATTGGAAAAAAATAATAGGGTATTCTAAATTTGTTTTAAAAAATGTTTCCAAATTAGACTATTATGGAACACATCAAATTTTGACTGAAAGAATACAATCAGAACTATCTCTAGAAAACAATATTTAAACATATACTCTTCGACAGTATAAATGAAAGTCTTATATATTTTGCATCATAAAGTATCAAAGGAAAAGAAAATGCAATCATTCCATGCTGTTTTTGCTGACATTGTGAAATTTGTCTCTGCCAAACAGCAGAAGCTGGGATTTACAAGCATCTGCCAATCAATAGAAACCTCACTTGGCCAACAGCCTCCACTGACGTTGGAGTGTGTCAACTTGGACCATTTCCCTCTAGAACATGGATGAGGAGTGGTCATAAAGCACCTGGCCGGTTTAAACATGCTTCAATGCAGCAGGTAAAAAGCAAAACCACGCTTCTGACTATGATTGTAATTAAGGAATTTTGTAAGTATTAATTCGGAATCAGGCTTTACTTCAATGTTTGCCTGGAAATGAAAATCCTGGACTAATTTAAAAAGAAGCTTATTTTAAAACTATCAGGGATAGTTGTTTCTTGATCATGTCTTCCATTGTATATCCAGGTTGGGGGGAGGGGGAGCAGGGGTTGTGGCTGTGGGGGCATGGGGCTAACTCTGACACATCCCTGTGACCACACTGAAAGGAATATGCAACATACAAATGGAAAATACAACTGATAGCTGAGGCTTGGCCAAGGTGTAATCTTGTTTTTTTTTCTCTCAGGGAGCTAACAGCTCAGCTGGAAAGCGGGATGCCTAACGTTAAGATTTAAACAAAATATATACTTCCAACTAACTTGTTTGCTAGCTGAGTCTAACGTGGTGACTTACATGCAAAGACTTAGTATCCATTGAATGGTGCAATGCAGAAATTTGCTTTTATTTGCTGATACTTCCACCTTTCATTTGGTGAACAGTATGAAAGGCAAACGTTGTCTTGCAAACTTAGTTCAATGTTAACGTAAAATTACCGTTGACAATTGTCCTCTGCAGTGATAGGACAGCTTCCTCTGAAGTGAACTCTCCATATATGTTGAACAGGAGGAGATGAGAAGGAGGTGATTAATAGAAGTGTGGAGACTCTCACAAAAAAAGGGAAAAAATTTACCTGCAACTCCGAGAGAATGGTTTGAGCACACTTGCAACAGCCTAAACATAGATTGATTGCCAGAATCCTCCTGGTCAGAATTGCCAGATTAGAAATAATGACTTGCGATGTTGATATGGCATTTTTCAGACTATTAAAATTCTCAAAGTGCTTTCCGGCAATGAAATTACTTTTGAAGTGTAGTCACTGTTGTAATGTAAGAAATGCAGCTGCCAATTTGTACAGAGAAACCTCCTATAGACGGCAATGTAATAACAACCGTAAAAATCTGTTTTTCTGTGTGTGATTTCAGTTGCGGGATAACTATGGGCCAGGTTACCGATGATAACTCCCCTGCTCTTCTTAGAAATGGTAAGACGGATCTTTGACATCCAATCAAGCAAGCAGATGGAGCCTCGGTTTAATGTCTCGTACAAAAGAAGGCACCTCCAACAGTGCAGTACTCACTAAATAACGCACTGGAGCATCAATTTGGAGAAGTAGACTGCAAGGCCAAGACCAGGATGAACTTGGCTATTTCGCATAAAGTCCCTATAATGTAGCCAGTGGGCAGAAGAAACTTTAATAACAGTATAATGACAGAAATGCAGCAAATTAGCCACACGGGCTCCTTCTGGACGTTTACCACTGGTGAGTGGGGAAACAGTGAGGAGTGGAAAAGGAGAGAAAGGCATGCAAAAAATTCAGATAAAATATTGTGGAGGAGATCGATGTGAACATATGTGGTGACTCTTTATTTATAAATAATTGGATAACAATAATTATGAATAATAAATAGCCATGGAAAAGAACTTAAAACAAAATAATAGTTTTGGGGACAGAGGCAGCTTCATTCCATGTCTAACCATGATGTATAGTCCTTCAGAAATTGAAAAGTGTTCCATTTCACAGCTGGGCTTCTCATACCCTGGTAGTACCACAGTGTAAATCTTCAACACATAGCTGCTCAATACAAAGCACTATCAGAAAGACCCCAAATAATCCTACTCTGCCTCAATTAGTGCCTCCATGCACACACAGGGGTACACTCCAAACTGATTATTTATTAAGCATTTGGAGAAGGTAACTGGTGACCCCTGCTTTCTCAAAACATTCCAAAGGACCATGCAGAACATTTATAAAGTAGTTGGGTATTCCGACAGTATAGTTCAACATCTTAAACTTACTTGCCACCTCCCACACCAAAGTTAGGCAGCAAACCACAGTTTTACTCATATCCCTTCTTCACAGAGGACACACCATCTACCCCTCCCAGATGTTATTATCTGCATCCAGCACCTAACGGAGGTACATTCCCTCCTGCCTCCAGGAATGATACACCATCCTGGACTTCAACATCATTCTGAAGTTATACACTACTTTGTGTTAGATACTACCGCAGAGTTACACTCCACATTAAATGGTTATGGTGTGAATTGGTCTTCTGGAGGGGCAAGGGTTGCCAACTCTATTGGGACAAATTCCTGGGGTGAGGGGGGAGGGGGGGGGGGGTCATCACATAACCTCTTCCCTCCAATCCCTGGGACCCCACACCCCTACCATTCATTGCCCAGTACATCCAGGCTTGTGGCGCATTAGCGTCACAGATCAAAGAAAGTGAAAAATCACTTTGTTATGGACTGGATCATGTTTGGCTCTGAGACATACAAACTTTAAATCCCCCATCGCCAATATTTTTATAACTAAGAATTGAAAGTGTTCATCATGACTGAAGCTGTGCCCCAGAGATCGATCTACAATTCCTGGAGAATCCAGGGCAATCCTGAAGCTGTTGGTGTTTGGGGAGCATGGTCGTGGGAGGACATCATAATCCTGAATTTTCAGCCAGATTGGGTTGTGATCCCAGTTACTTTACCAGCAAAGGATACCCTTGCACTGCCTGAGGGAAAAACAATTGAAACCAAAAGTGAATTAATTTGACAACATAGTGCAGAAATGTAGGGACTGTGTATAACAAGCTGCATTATAATGCCCTCTCAAAATAATTTGAGGCCTTAGCCTTCCGGAAGGCACATCTCATTTAAGGAGTCTATACATTATATAAAAGTTACATTTTCTTCAGCTATTAGGGAGTTGTCAAACAAACATATTTTAATTTCAAATCAAAAGACAAAGTAAAGTTATAATTTAAATAGTAACATTGTTTACACTCACTGCCGAACACCCTCCAGGTGTTGGAAGTGCAATGGCAAACAACACAAGCTCCTTCTTCAGGGCCACCTGAGCGTGGAAAAGGCTGCACAAGGAGGGCAAAAGACCTGAGTGACCATCCCAATGGCCTGGGCCTGGCAGAGAGCCACTCACCAGGAGATCTCTTGCTTCTCCGCAACGCCCCCCCCCCCCCCCCTCCCCCACACACACAAAGGCTGGCTTATGCGGAGCCAGTACTTGAGTCCCTCAAATAGGGCTGTAACCTCTGGCACTTTGTGTAAATAAAATACTGACTCATCCTACGGCCAGGGAGCCCATGAAATGATGGTTGTCTCTCACTTGGAGGCAAACTCTCGGACCGATAGTGCGCAAGGAGGCCATCGAGTCTGCACCGGCCCTTGGAAAGAGTACCCCACGTAGGCCAACACCCCCGCCCTATCACCATAACCCCACCTAACTTTTGGACAGGAAGGGACAATTTAGCATGGCCAATCCACCAGGGATATAAACAGGGATTTCCTCCACTTGGAGCCTCGGTATGTCAAGTATCAGCTAATACATACGGGAATGTAATGCATTTTGTTATTAAGGAAATGGTGAACGTCATAATCGATTAATTTATGTTCTAAATTTCGAGTCGGTTCCTTTGACATCCCCTGTCCACACTTCTTTGTTGTTGTTGAACGATTTTCAATTGATTTATTTTCTCGGCGCCAGTGGTAACAGCGAGCTGCCCTGAATCTGCTCCTGGGGGAGGTGATATAAGGTGGGAGATGAATTTTATCCCATTGTCTCAACAGAGAGGGTTTCCATTGGTAACCTTGAAAAATGAAGTTGCCGTGACACTTGCGTGAAAATGGGCTGACTCTAAAACATTTCCTCGTTTAAAAAGATGTTTAAAAAAATTAATAAGTATTGAAACTTTTGTAGTTTCCAGCGTGTGACTCGAACTGATACCCGCGTCTGACTGAAGCTTAGCCTCGAGGTTGTGGTTCTATTTGTAAATTTAGTCCCTGGCTGCCCATGTGTCCTTGGCCAACCCCTTTCTCTGTCCTATCTAATCGCTCACATTACTGCTGAAATCATTATAAGGCTATTCAAATCGCTGGAAAGAAGCTGACAGCGCGGATTTCTCCAAATAGCAAAACCTCTAAAGGGTTTATTTCCTCCGTCTCTGACATTTTGCTGACCCTGAAACGCCCTCACAGCAACATCCACTGGTCCAGGAATAGGGAGTAAACAATCAGGCGTCACGCTATTTCCTCGGTCCAATATGCAGAGAGCCATGTCACCGTTACCTCCAGTTTTTTAGTTAAGGGCAAGCAGCGTTCAGGCCTTGGAACATGCTGCAAACCAAAGCTTCCCTATTTACTCTCAAACTCTGAACGACGCTCATTGAGAAGGACTGCCGGTTTCGACTGATAAAATGAACGAGATGCTATCCTGCTCGCAGAAGGTTGTAAAACTATAACCTCTGGGAAAGAGAATCTGAAGGAGACATTGTGAAGTCAGTTATCTACAAGAGGGAAAATCAATCTGGACTCGACTTTGATTTTTGTTTTGGTACTTTTTCAGATCCATTTCGGAAAGCTATTATTATAAAAGATAATGGGTATTGTGCTACACACTATTTCAAAATGTGGCTGCATTCCAACGCTGTGACATAAAGCAGTGGAATCCACCGTTTGATCTCCTGCCTGACACCTTGAGAAACATGCAAAGACACTGGGAAATGTTCAAAACATGTCTGTTAATAGTTGCAAGCATTGAATACTGCCGCTTCCGTTTCTGCTGTTAAATACTGGCAAAATCACCGGAGCAGTGCCAATTTAAAAGGGGCCGTTCATTAATGCTGTTCTGCAATGCTTTCAGAGCTGCATTGTTGCAGGAAAGGGTCATTGCTTCTGATTGCATGAACATTTATGTCTGCCCATCATCGGAGTGTATGTAATCAGGAAGCCTGATTTGTGTTGAAACGTTCTCATTTTCAGATGTTGGCGGTCCTATTGTTTAGTTCCAGATTTTTTATGTTTTTAAAATGTACTGCATCTGCCCTTTCTCCGTACAAATCACTTATGGAAGATGTTGGTCAGCTGTATCCCCAATTGCGCATGGTTGGGTATAAAGTGTGACAACTAGTTTAGTCTTCAAATACAGGGTCACACTGAATCATCCAGCTGATAACTAACTGGTCGTTTGCCAATTTGATCCCTTGGATGAAAATGGACTGGATTTTAAAAAAAATGCCCAATCCTTATTTCAAAGGTTTAATTCAACGGAGAATAATGTACAACTGTCCCTTCCCAATTCCGTCTGCCTGCAAACAGCGATCCAGTTGGACCAATGATTTTAACTCCAGTGCTCCTTGTGCTGAATAAATAATTTGATGCCGATATTTAATCTAAGCCAAGGTGTTTGTTGTTTCCCACCAATAACATTTCGTTTCGCAGTACTTTTTTTTCTTTTTACAGATTGGTAATGTTCTAGCTTGCTTGCATGTTCGTTACAAAATATTCGATAAATGAACTTTATATTGGATACACAAAGCGTACCGCCACTCAACAGGATTGTGCAGTGTAGAGCTTCTCTCTCTTTCTGGTACAGTTTGTAAGGAAAATAGCACAGCCCCTGAGTTCCTATTTGTTTTTAATTTACAGGTTTTTCATTGTCTCTATTTAGAGATTTACAAACTGCTCATTCGTATAAAGTATTGGAGATAACATCGGCATAGTGGTAAGCCAGAAGAAATTGCCTGGTGACACTCCTGAGTAAGATTTACATTCTGTGGTGAATGCATGGGCAATCTCCTCAATCTCCATGAGTATTGGTGTTTCAATGCTTTCTTTCAAGCTCCAAAGACAGAGATCAGTACTTGAGAGTTTTAAAAAAAAAACAATGTTGTAGGTGATAGTTCCAATAAAATAATCGGCCGTTTGTACAGGAAGGTAGCAATTTATTCAAAATATCTGTTAATTCAGTCTGTGTGATCTCTTGTATATAAAAGGTCACTTCGAAAGTGAACAAAATCATTTGTCGCATTAAGCAAGCGAACTCGTTCAATACTGAAAGCTGTTTATTACAATTAACATCAACCAATGAAAATGTACACATCACCCAAGAACAGTACTGACAATATTACATCCGACCCTTTTGATATTTAAAAGAATTTAGAGAAAAGTATTAGAATAGCATGCACAAGGTTTCTCAATTTAGCTTTACAACCTGAAACACCAAAATGTCGCCTGTGGGCTTGAAGGACTTGCGAATTTGGACTCCAAATACCTTACATCGATAATCCCTGTTAGAGGAATGCCGCTTATAATCATCATATGCAAGTCTCCACGTTACAAATGGATATCAAATTAATTATACACTTAGAATTGTAGAATACAGACAAAGCCTTGCGTTTGATGTCCGGAAAAAAACTCTTTAATTTAATTGGTCAGCTTGGCTGTGCGATGGAAATCAGATTGACCTGTCCTAACCACATCCTAATTCCTTCAGATTCAGTCCAGCGCATACTTTATGTTTCTCTACATGCCCACTGACAGCTTAAACGTAAAAGAAATACAACACGTTGCGTCCTACATTAGCTTAAACATTCAAGCAAATGACATTTTGGAGGCTTATTGTAATTATGTATCTGAGTAAAGTTTTAGGATATTTAATTGTGTGTTAATATAGTCTTTGTCTTCACTGCTGTTGAATTCCGATCAACCTTCCCCCTTCTTAAAATACCTAGGGAATTTTCAAACGTCGGGAAGTTTGGCTGTAATGCCCCAAGATTTGTTCTCCCTGAAAGAAATCATAGTAACAGTTGATTAAACTACAGAGCAACCTGTCCTTTCGGGGTCTCTTTATTATGTCTTTTTAAACAAGGAAAATAATTCTAACGTTTCGTGAAAAACTATTTGGAAAGGTAAATTTTCATTGTTTAGATGTTGACTGTTTCTGGCTTTAGTCTTCCCTGAATTTATCGAGTTTCTGGCGGTTTATATTACCCCCTTTTATTAAAAAAAATGACAACTTGTGGTGTCCCTCTCCTACTTGAGCGAGTAATTTTACTCAGAGCCGTTTTTAGTTATCTCTCTCTCTTCCACAACCTGACTTACTTGAATCATTTGACCTGGTAATAGACAGCCTTGTTTCATTTGCCATTTTAAAACACAATTGTTTCCCTATGTTTTTTTTTTGTCCCTGAAATATCTTTCATTTATTTTAAGTGGGCATTCTAGAGTCGTAAATAGACAATTGAAAAAATAGAGATCGTTGCAAAGCAATGCTGGTATAAACATACAATCTATAACTTCCTGAAAGAAGTCCGTGTTGTCGCGTTTATGTGTTGTGTATTTATTTCAGGCACTTTTCAGAGCATTAGTGCGTTTAGCTTGAATTATTTATCCTGATTTATTCCGTTTGTTTTTAATAAAAGGTGTTATGTCACTCCGTCTACTTTTTTTTGTATTATTACCGCATTTCTCTGGTTTTACACTGTTTTGGTCTTTCGTCCATTGGTAATGCATATAGACACAGCATGAGGAACTTATTTGATATCGTATTATAAGCGCCGAATGAAAGAAGGCTAAACTGAAAACGATCAAACAAACTGCTTTAATCACACAATTTTAATAAGATATCACAAAGGTTTGGTCCATAAATATTAAAGGGGAGAACGCGCCTGTACAATGGTTTCATTTTTAAAACAAAGTAACATCAACAATCTCATCAAACCACTTACTGTACTAATTATAAACACGAAGTTCAACAGAAGGACCTCGAATGTACTTAACATCGGGAATACCAGCTACTCCGAATCAGACAGTATCCACGGTTGCCTTTAAGGACATGTCCAACCGCCTTTTTTTGTTTTGTTTAAAAAAAACAGTTTTCCCATTTAAAAAGTTATCAGAAAAGGAGGTAACAATACAAAAAAAAACTCGTGAGGTGTCAGAAGGGCATTGATTATTTTTCTCTCTTCCAAAAAAAAACAAGGGAACACGAATCTACACCACGTCACAGACTTTCTTCAGATATATCATAAGGCACATGATAAAGCTGTGATGGATCCCACTCCAGAGAAGTAGACCCAGTACCATGTTTCGTTCTGCCGAAGAACGATTGTTTTAAAATATTGGCGAGTTTTATTTTAGTCATGTTGGTACCAGTACATAATGACAACAACGCGGTAGCCTGAACAGATGTTCACTGGTGAATGCGCATGAAATTAGCTCTACCAAAAAACAAAAACTTGTCTCCCTCTCCCTAAAGACAACCCTGCAGTTGGAGAGACAGTCATAATTGTGGTGGGTAAGTTTAGCAGAAGTAAAAAAAAATGTATGTTTACATGACCAGTGCCGAGGAAAACTGAAGTGTAAAGATTAACGGAGCTTTAAACTTTTTTTTAAATCTGGAAGCTTTTAGGAAAAAAAGTATAATTGGAGGCTGGAATTATATTCGAGCATGCGCAGTCACCACTGCACAGTCCATTGACATTTATTTTTTTGTAAACTGCTCTTTTTTTCTACTGCTGTAAACTAGAATTCGTCAATAAACAAAAAATATATATTCATATCAGTTATTTAACAAAATCATCCTACACAACAACAGGATTTGTTTTATTTTTGTCTTTTGTTTTGTTAATACTTCCCAGGGATTTTTTGTTTTGTTTTGTTCTGTTGTAAAGGAATCTGCTTAAAAATGTTAGAAAAGGTTCGTTAAGGTAGTTTGTGACGGACTCCCGGATTCGTGCACGTCCAGGTTAGTGGTCACAGATGTCACTACTGACAGAGTGGGATTGGTCAAGTCTGTTAAAGTGGTCGAAGTGCTGCTTGGACTTAGAGCGGCGCCGGACCTGTCGGCTGGGGGCGGGGCAGGAAGTGCTGTGCCATCAGGTTTATCAACACCCCCATTCTCCTGTCGTAAAAGGTTCCTTCTGAATTTGGCTCTTGCGTTTTGAAACCAAACCTGCAAACCAATCCCATGTAATCTTTTTACCGATTATTTGATCCTTTTTTTAAAAGCTAATCACAAACCACAAATTATCGCTATAGATATATATATATAGATATATAAAGATAAATAAAACAGCTCATACTATGCAGAATTAAATTGGCCAGCATTAAATGGATCGGGGAATGCTGACGCTGCACAATGCAAACAGAAACCGGTTACATTTTAATACCATTGACTTCTCCTGCACAAAACTAGGAACAAGTTCGAGAACACCACACACACACACACACACAAGGAACGGCTTCTTTAACGAGTTAGCAACTAAAATTATTAAAACTTTAAGATGAGTCTATTGAAGTCGTATGTTGCATCCACCAAAAACACATCATGGTAATTATGGTCTGCCGGTTTTGGAGGAATGCTTAGGCTGCTGGGCTGTTTCTCCCGCTTGCTCACTCAGTGACCAAGAAAAGAACGCAATGGAAAATGAAATCAATGATCGAGTTAATTCGGGCAATGGAAGGAAGGCTTGGCTGCTCTACTTGACATGGTTTTCCCATCCGGTGAAAATTAAAATCTCAGCCTCTACTCCCCAGTTGGGCGGGTGGACCATTTTACAATGCATTGGGTGTGACCGGCTATTTAAAATCAAGACTCAATTTTGAGATGTTTACTTGGGAGTGCGCTGATTGAAGTTGCATTTTTGCACCGAACGTTAAGAAGTCTGAAAAGTTGTCATTTTCGAAAAAATAAAATCGAGTTAAGTGATTAATTCTGAGTCGTGTATTTAAGGGCAAGGCAATGCAGTGTGTCGAGTCTTGATCTTCAGCTATCTATAGAAAAGTCTAAGATGTGATTCATCTGGTGATCAGGCGAGATGCTGATATATTTTCGAATTGCCACATAGACCATAATGTCTAACATGTATGCAATTCGAGAGTGGATGAAACATAGACTCTCCACTGTAAACCCTCGTGGTATACTACCCCCTTAACTGTTTCAGCTCTGGTTTAAAACTGGTTTGGATCTCCCAGTCTATCATGTCCAAGTGTCAGTGTTTCGAAATGAAAATATAGAGTTTTCTGATTCCATTAAGGGGGTGGGGGAGGGAGCAGAGGGTTTACAGTGCATAACATGATCTAGATAAATACGAACGCCTCTTACCTGCAAAACTCTTTTGGTGAGCCCAGTTTTTTGAGCAAGCTGTTTTAAATCTTTCGCATCTGGGTTATGATTTATGGCGAAGTAGGACTTCATGGTGCGAAGCTGGTGGTGTTTGAAGGAGGTGCGCATGCGCTTGGTTTTCTGGGTTGGCGGGTATGACTGCTGCTCCCTATCCAAATGGTCCGCGTCGTTCTCATTGCACCCTAGGATTTACAAATAGACCCATGCTGTTTGTTAATGATCTCTCACACCGGGGCAATAGGATTCCCCCCTTCACTGTTCACCCACGCGTCCTCTTCGCTAGAGGGCGCTAAACTCTCATCCCTGGAATGTGTGCTTCAATACACCAGATTTCTTTCCACACCAATTAGACCGGGTTTTGGGGGGGGGGGGGGGGGGGGTGGACTGCACAATATTTGAAATTCCTTATTAACGTCGCTTTCCACTATTCCCATAGAAACGATTACCAGCTCCCAGGAATTTCAACGCAAACTTTATTTTTAAAGCCCTCCTCAAAATATTACGTTACAAATAGTTTGAAGGCACACACACGCGAGAAAAAAAACATTGGCCTCTGTGTTTAGGTTCAGTAACATATTTGACACAAAACCCATGGGACGGATCGATGTCGGTGAGTATATTTGCCGCTTTTCATTCTAACTCGGTGCGACTGCCAGAGGTAAAAGTTTCGCAAATGGAGTCCACATTATTCCCACAATGAATACCTCGCCAGAGATCATTACGCTCGGGCACACTCATTCGTCTCAATAACCCTTCAGCAGTCTCAATAGTAAATCCAAGATATTTTGTTTAGAAATCGAAGGTAATTTTTCTGCCCGTTATGTTGTTACATCCGGGCAAAAACATTGTTTAAAATGTACACCGTTCATGTTGTGTTAAAGTAAACGCGACAACACATTTCTTTTTACCATTTTAAGCCGATGCTGTGGAATTATTGAATCATTAATGGCGTTTTATGCGAAGGTTTGGATCAAGGGCCGTTATATAATTTTACAATCCAGCAGGCAGGACAGTGACCCACACCGTTCACACCAACACAAGAACGTTCTGCACATTTTAGGCTGCACACTTTCTGAAACATGACCTTTGCTAGTGAACTTTCTGACCAGAGAAATCTTTGGATTTGTGTAAGTTCATTCAAAAAAAAACTTCTTGTATCCAAACCGACTTTTTTTTGGAGGCGGGGGTAGCATATTGTCCATCAACCCTGTCAAAGGCTGCAGGCAGGTAAACAGTTTACCACATTTTGTTAACGGTTATTCGGGATTATTGAATAGGACATATGAATTATAATTAAATCTTTTGATTCCTAATTTCCAAACCAAGGAAGTTACAGGTAAATTTTAAGAAATCCCGGTTACAGTCGTGTGAATTAGCAGGTACTACTTCACGTTTACAATCTGATCGAATAAACAACATGCCATTCAACAGTAACCGAGGCATGGACATTGTTCACACTTTAACATCCACATTTTCTCTCAGTAAAGGCAGCTTTTTTGTCAACGATTATGCACTTAGTACTAAATGTATAAACATATTTAAAGTTTGATAAATGCATTTTCATTAAAGCTGAAGGGAACGCTGAAGACTACATGGATATACACTAACGAGTGTACACAGTATGTTACCTCAAGGTGGGTCTACGGTAGGTTTTGAGTGCGATGGGGTGATTTATGCCTGACTGGAAACCAGGGATTCCTATGTCACGTCTAATTAACACAAAACAATTAACCTCTAGATTACGTGATTCCTCTTCCATTCATTTGAACATCAGAATCTCGGAATGCGCGCCAAACTGCTCCGAGGAATAACCGCAATTAAGAAACATCTACAAAAGGGACACAATGGACCAGCATGTAATTGGGCCCAGTGTGTAGAACGTCCACAAAGCATTTATTCTTTTTTCTTTTGAAAAATAGTAAAAAATCAAGTTGACTTATTTTTTTAAGAGATCTATGCAGAACAATTTTTTCCTGGAGTCACCAAATACGGGAAGTTAGTTTGTATGGCGGCCCGATTAGTCCAATCAAAACACTTAAGTGGGCCACAACTTTGAGGAATATTTTGAGTTAGGCCGTGGGACCATGCAGCCGACAGGAGCCTAACGATTCTAAATCTTAGCATGCATATTTTTCTTTGCAGCGTTATTTACGTTCTAGGTTCGCGGGACTTTTAAAACAACAGCGGAGAGTTTGCAAAAATCATTTCTGAATATCATTTAAGATCAGTAGTATCTGAATGGAATTTTAAAAGTAAATGAGAAAGAATTTCCAATGGATCATGGACACATTGGTCAACAGTTACCCTTTATGCTCGTATCTCAATACGCAGTCTTCCCTTCATCGATTATTTTTGTTACATTTTTTTAACAGTTTTTTGGTATTTTTTCCCCCACCTGGATTGTAAGTTGGGATATCAACTCCGAGGGCAGGGCTCTTTCTTTTCCTGGGGCGTCCTTTCTGGACAGTGCCTGTCCCGTTGAAATAAGGCAAACCGTGCCCCCCACTCTTTGCCGCCAGCTCGGTGTAGTTCAGCTGCGTGTGATAGTCTCCCTGCATCAGGGACTCGAAATGAACTCTGCAGTAAACCAAATTATCTTTCATGCCAAAGTGGTCGCCTGTGGTTAGTGTTTTGTTGCAAGTCGTACACGTGAAACAGCTCAAGTGATAGACTGAGTCCCTGGCTCGCATTACCATTTCCGAGGCGGATATTCCGAGATGGCAGCGGGAACAGCGTTGCACAGAAAACCTCCTGCAAAAACAAGAAACAAGGGCGCACAGCGTTTAGACATAGGCGCACCGTATATATATTGCTGGGCGAAATGCCCTGCCGTCAACAAAGTAAGTGTCAAAGGACAACAATCATATTGATCTATTAATATTTAATCACGGCTTACAACTTTTACTTCACATTTTGAACAACCTGGGCCACATCGACTGCAGTGAACTGGTGCTCGTGTTACTTGCACCGTAGTTGGATCAGTGGTAGATTCTGTTAGGTCCAACTAGATATCTGTAGCGTGAAAAGAGTGTCACCTCGAAGGGGTTTGAAGACACTTTGACCAATTCCAGCTAAGGCATCTTAAAGTGGCACGGAGAGCGATGACAACTTGAAGCTTCCTCACTAAAACTGGGGTTTACCATATTTCTGGCGAATAAGGAGGAAAGGCCGAATACCTGGTGGTGTCCGGCAAAATATCATTGGGGGGGGGGGGGGGGGGGGGGGGTGGGGGGGTGGGGGGGGGGGGGTTGGGGTGGAGGGACTGGGGGGGGGGGGGGGGGGTGGGGGGGGGGGGGGGGGGAGGACCAATAGTAGCTGATCTGTCCATTTTAAGAGAATTAATGACCACACTTATGATCGATGAAATATGGCAAAGTTGCTCTCAGAACTTGACGTTTGTCATAATAGCGCTAGCTTCGTCTCCACATCAGGAAACATGTGAAGGGCTCATTGGCATTAGTTGTCGTTTGTATCTCTAACTGTAACTGGCACAGTGTATTTTTTTTGGGGGGGGGGGGGGGGTCGATATCTAGTTTATTTCTATAAATCTCACCCTCAAAACGAAATCACACATTAGCAAACGTGCAGGAAAATATGTTATAGCTACATAATAAATGAGTTTCCAGTTCTAGTTTAAATTGCAGCTTCCTTCTCCTGGGTCCTGCACAGGCCGACAATGAGCTGTGCAAAAAAAGAATGGTGGGAAGGGGGGGGGGGGGGGGGGGGGAAGAGGGGTCCCACTGCAACCCAGCCAAACAACCGCGACCACTTCATGTCTATTTTAAGGGTGATTCGGAATTGTCCCCACAGTCTTAACAAGTGAAAGGCCCCAACTTCTGATCCGCTTTAAACGCGGAAAAAATAAGATAACTGGTTGGCCGGATTAAGCAGTAGATGTTTGGGAAATACATACGCCTCAACTGTAATGCAGCAGATACACAACACAACACTAATGTGGTCACTAACCCAAGTGGTGCGTTATCTCCCTTCTATTTACGTGCGCCCGAGTTAAGGGGGGGAGCGGAGGGAGGGGGGCGGAATGCACGCTTTATTTCGAGAAAGGAAATCAGGCGTGTGACTATGATTACCTGTAGTAATCTTCCTTACAGTAAATGGCTGCCATCCTGGCGAAACAAGTCAGTTCTGACTCCAGAGCGAGTTTACATTCACAGCACTTGAGACACCTTAGATGCCACTGCTTGTCTACTGCCAGCAGGTAATATCTGTCTGCTATTTTACCGCCACAGCCAGCGCACAAGGCGGGTTTATCCGGGTTCATAGAAGGCATGGGTCTGCAAAACAGAGTTTAAAAAACAACAAATAAAATCAACAACCAGGCCAATGTCAGTTTAAAAGTTCACCATATCAAATGTATAAACACAGGCTGCAGAAGGCTAAGAAAACAGGAGGGGGCGGGGCAAGATTTGTATCAAGCAAAATATTTTGCAGGTAAGGATTTTGGATGTGTTCATCTGCTGTTACCCGAAGATTCTCCCGCCCCCGCTCCAGCAACTTTCAGAACCCCGAGTTATCATATTTTACACTCTAGGTAGGAGCAAGTTCAAGTCATTCTGCTAAACGTTAATTAAAAAGAATAAGCCTAAAGTGCGCGCAACTCGTTTAAAGCGGGGAGTTCTTTCGCTGAAAGTTGACTAAATAACCGCGTCGTCAACGTACTCTCATCCCCCACCCTAAAATATTACTTTATTAGGATTGTAATTAATTGGTGCAATGTTGTTGCCAATCCGAAGAACGGACAATCGCGGCAGAAAGGTGTCAATTCACAAGGCGATTTGAAAAAAGTGTTTAATTGCAATATTTGAATTTCATTGTGTGTGGATACACCCCACCACCCCCACTCCCAGAGTAAATCTCTGTCAAACCCATTTCTCTCTCAGTCAGTGCGATGGATTAAAAATCAGGCCGTGGTGTATTGAATGGAACGGAGATATTTTCCCTGATTCCCCCCCAAAAAGTAAATGTGAATCGAATGGCTTAACATTTGCTTCTTTTAAACGCAGACCAGCAGTACTAAGCGGGTTCAATTTTGTGACAATAAGCGATTTTCATTTCATTTCTGGGGAACTGCTCAGGGGAAAGGGAGGAAGTTAGCGGTGTGTGTGTGTGTGTCTCCCAAGTCATTTGTTGTTGATGATGATTTCGTCTTACCGTTTCCCTTCCGTTCATCTGCACTCCTTTGGAGAGACGGGAATCCGTCTTGGATCGCCTTTCCATCTCCTCCATAATCCCCTGTATCTCGCCCCCAGAGATACCGTGGAAAAGCATAGCTGATTGACGGAAAGTACACGTGTCTTCCTCGGACCTGGCCCTTAGTACTTCCATACAGGCCCCAGCTTAAACCATGGGATATACTGCCACAAGACAATTAGAGAGAGAGAAAAAAAATAAAGTGCTAATCTCTAATGGGGGAAAAATACAACACGTCAAATTCTCCAGCGCGCGGGGGGAAATAGTCATTACTCGCTGCTGCTGGGGACCATACGGTGCCAAGCTTTCTGAGAGAGGGAATCCCTGCAGATTAGTTTTAAATAATGGGCAAACAATGATGTTAGGGTGATTTTAGCCGCATTCCCCTGACTCCTCAGCTCCAAGTCCTTGCTGATCCGATTGCAGCTTGCTGGCTGGGAGCACACAGTTTTGCCGATTTGCTGCAACCTCTCGCCAGGGCACAGTTGGATAATTTGGTAGGAGGAGTTGGATACACTGCCACCTAATCCTTTTCTTACAAAGGCCTGTCACAGGCTTTTCATTGGCTATTGACGGACGGTCAATGACAGCTCCAGGCGGATTCGATTTTCCAAATGTGGTTAGTTTATGCCACTTTCCGATTGGGCAAAAGGAGAAATGTGAGCTTCCTTTATCTCTCTCCAAAGCAACAGGTATTCTTCAATAGGATAATGGATTTCTCAAAAAAAAAACTTCGCTTTGTATAAATACCAACAAATTAACCTGCATAGGAAAACATCATTTTAGGCGAAAATGAAGGCAATTGGTTTTAAAGCAAGTTTGGGATTATATACACCCACCTCTCCTGCAACATTCCGCTACATTTTTATTTACAAAAAGACACATCAGGTCTAGTTGAAGTGTTTTATGATAACATCATTTCAAACTAATTTCCGGAAAGTCCTGTAATTGTTTGGGTAGACTCGGGAAATAAATGAATCGTCTCTGTTTGGCCGGGCAGTGTTTCTATTCCCACACAGCAACCCCGCTCCACGGCCATTAAAGCAGTCGCCTACCACCGTCTTCTCACTCCACTCACCCCCTCACTTCTCCTCTCACTCCCTCCTCCCTCCACACCTTCCTCCTCTCTCCCCACATTCCTCCTCCCTCCACACCTTCCTCCTCTCTCCCCACTCCGCTCCTCCTCCACACCTTCCTCCTCTCCACAACCTTCCTCCTCTCCACACCTTCCTCCTCTCCACACCTTCCTCCCCCTCCACACCTTCCTTCCACTCTCCCCACTCCCCTCCTCCCTCCACACCTTCCTCCTCCCTCCACTCCGCTCCTCCCTCCACACCTTCCTCCTCTCCACCACCTTCCTCCTCTCCACACCTTCCTCCTCCCTCCCCACCTTCCTCCTCCCTCCACACCTTCCTCCTCCCTCCCCCCTTCCTCCTCTCTCCCACCTCCCTCCCCACCTTCCTCCTCCCTCCCCACCTTCCTCCTCCCTCTCCACCTTCCTCCTCTCTCCACTCCCCTCCTCCCTCCCCACCTTCCTCCTCTCTCCACACTCTCCTCCCCCTCCACTCCCCTCCTCCCTCCACACCTTCCTCCACTCTCCCCACATTCCTCCTCTTTCCACTCCCCCTCCCCCTCCCCACCTTCTACCTCCCACCCCGCCTTCCTCCTCCCTCCCCACCTTCCTCCACGCCCTCCACCCTCCCCAACTTCCTCCTCCCTCCCCACCATCCCCTCCGCCTCCCCACCAGCCTCCTCCCCCCCTCCCCCCTCCTCCCCCCCAACGCCCCTCCTCCCCCCTCCCCCCCACTCCCCTCCTCCCCCTCCTCCCCCCTCCCCAACTTCCTCCTCCCTCCCCACCTTCCTCCTCCCTCCCCACCTTCCTCCTCCCTCCCCACCTTCCTCCTCCTCCACACCTTCCTCCTCCCTCCACACCTCCCTCCTCCCTCCCCACCTTCCTCCTCCCTCCACACCTTCCTCCTCCCTCCCCACCTTCCTCCTCCCACCCCACCTTCCTCCTCCCTCCCACACTTCCTCCTCCCTCCCCACTTTCCTCCTCCCTCCACACCTTCCTCCTCTCTCCCCACCTTCCTCCTCTCTCCACTCGCAGTGAAGCAACCACGATATTTACAGGCCAGTTGGGCCCAGAAATGAGTGCAGCGCCGCACTTCTCCGGCCTGCATTGCCCTGAAGATCAGTGTTGAATTGTATGTGATCGCACAGAGTCACAGCTCTGTTGTGAAAATCAGTCGCCAGCATGAGTGAGGGGGACCTCCAACCTCCCCTCCCCGAAATAAAAAAGTTTAGCACATCCAACATGTGGACATCAGCACATGGTTCACTCAGAACAAACTGCAGCATGGATTCCAAAAGTTAAACACCATCAAGGTAACCTTTAACTCAAGGTAAGTGTGAGATTTTACTGCGTGTGCAATTGTCTTTGCAATTCCACCCCATCCCCAATTAGTCTGTGACTATCGGGACTATCGGGATGTATTTATGGATACACGATATTTACTATATAAACATTTATAAGCGTAACTCTCAGAGATAGGAATGAACAGTTTGAGGAGCAGAATCTCTCTGCAAATGTCCGCAAATGTCTGCAATTCTGCAGTGAACCTATCCATTCTCAGCATCCTTTCACACTCTTCTCAGCGACTCGCAGTTTTGACGTTGAACAGAGCTATCTTAAAGGGGGGAGGTCATGTCCATGGTTAGCCTCTGCCTTTTGTTTTGTCTGTGCTGCTGCTCATTCAGCTCATGCTCACGAGAGTTTGCGCGCTTGCGTGAGAACGCACGTGCGTCTCAAGTCAATCGAAACTTTCCAAATTCCTCCCTTGAAATTACACGAGTCACACTCCCATTCTGTATCTACGGTGCATCTCGGTGGGCACAAGAGAGTTGCTCAAGCTTGTGTTCGTGCAGGCTAGTAGTGAGACACACCCTGACCCCAACATGGACAAAGGTCTTCAACATTGGGAACACCCTTGAGTTTGAACCTGCAGATGATTCTGCCAGAATGTGCGCCGCAATATTGGGGGGTGGTGACCACAAATCTGATTCGAGAATGAGAAACCTCAGTGGATCCCTGCTCCCAACCCACACCTATTTATTTTATCATTAATATTCAACATTTAACCTGCAACCTGGCGTCTCCGACCTATTTCGCTCAAATGCCATGATCTTGATGGAAGGACCCAATCTTAAGCCTATTCTAGTCTTAAACATACCTTCCGATTGGGAGAGGTGTTAAAATTCACATGGAGGGCTGCAAGGGCATGGGGAGGATGGGTGAAAGAATCTGGAACAGTAAATGTGGACGGCAGATGGATTTCAATACTCGCCTGGACCAGATAGTAGAGTATAAATGCAGACAGGAAAGCGTACAGCTTTCCAATTTGAATCTACCCCCTTCTTGTTGATTATATCTTATAACAGTTGCAATGACACCAAAACAGATGCTGTATATTTGGAATTGTAAAGGACCGCACTAAAATGTACAGAAGCGGTATTTTCGGTTTCTAGTTTATAATCACAACTGATGCACTTTCTGCAGGAAATGGGAATAAACGAAAATTAATCGTTTATTTGACCTTTTATTTACACCACCCCTTACCGCTGATTTGCGGTTTTGAACAATCTTATGCGTTTGGTTAACTGGCCAAATTATATTTTTTTGAAGGTACCTTAATACAATTTTAAAAAATTACTCGACTGAATGTGGATATTCCTCCGCCCTCCATTCACAATATCTAAAGCACATTTCTGAATGCGGACTAAATTACTTGTTTTTTTTAAAAGGCTCCAAAACGGTGACAGTTTTCTGATACGATTGACAGGGGAATACACACTGTCCAGAATTATAAAGGGGAACAGGCCGACCTCTGGTTAGATCCAGGCTGGATGTGCTCGTTGATAAGACCTAATCGAGCTCCGAGGAACTGCTAACTGTCTTTCAAAATGGTTTGGTATGTAACTAGAAATACGCCGGATGCCCATTCGCAAATGCACACTGGTTGCAAACAGCCAATCCTTATTTATCGGTACTGGGAATAATTCAATTTCGTCCCGAACGCCTTTGTCAAAGTCTGTCTATTACGGATGTCTGTCTGTATGTCTTTGTCTCTGTTTCTATCGTTGCCTCTCTCTGCCTCTCCCTCACACCCATATGCTTATTCTGATATACAGTTTAAACTAATTGGTTTAGAACAAATCCTCTGACAAGCTGTTTTCGCCCCAGTCTTGGCTGTGCCAGCTGCCGCGTGTTTGATCACACCTATAGCCCGATCTATATGGGGGGTTCCTGTCTATGGAGTTTCTCTTCTGAAATCCCTTGGGATCTCACATACAACGGTTAGATCGCGTGCAAACCATACAGATTAAATTTCCCAGCAAGATGCAAGCTCATAGTCAGCATCGTACCTGTAAATTAACTGACGCTCCCTCTTTGTCCCTTAGTTGCAGCTGTAAGATGAACATTTACGACATGGAGAAGCTTTTATTTTTAAACAGATTCAATTAGCAATGTGTGCTGCTTAGCGGGTATGTGCACCAGCCAGATTGCCAGAGTTTAGCTCATAAGGCACAATTTCATGTGAAAATGAAGTCAATCAAGTGAAATAAGCAGTGATTTGTTTGTTGCTGGCACGCTATAATATGTACAGCAGGGCTGTTATTTGCTGTAAGTAATGCAATTAGTCGTTTTGTACAGAAATCAATGGCTTATAAATAGAGCAGTGATAGTTCTACATGTGCGCAGAAATACTCTCAAGGAAATCCCCATTACCCTTGCGGATGTTTTCCACGTTGGTGTCACATGCTAACAGTTCTCAACAATGATTTTCATTGCTGTAATTTTGGAAAATGCAATTGCAAAGCAAGGGTCAGTCATTGCCACCGGGTCACCGTTTACACAGAAATCTCAGCACCAGGAATTAAAGCACATCTCACTGCTGTTATTATCCATATGATCCATTGAAAATCAAATGCAAAACAAGAGGAAAAGTACATCTCGAACTGAAGTGATTTTGTGACAGGGCTAACGTTATCTGTAAATCTGTTAATGGTCACTGCAAATTGTCTGGGGGGGGGGGGGGGGGTCTGACTACATAACACGTTCTCGCCCCCAGCATATTGTTATGTGATCTCATAGCACACAATGTTATCCAATAGTATCACGCCTAATATGCTGTGGATGAGCATTGCTCCAGAATTAAGCTGCTGTCTGAGGTTACAACCGAATGGCCCCGTCCACGCAGCCCCAACTTCAGAGCTCCTTGACACAGGGATCAGTTTTAAATGCTGAGTCGATTTAACCAAAGCGTTTTTGTTTTTTGTGCCGCCCCGGTTCGTGCGCAAGTTTGGCACAAGTGGCCATTTTATGAGGCAGTTTCTGATAGATTTCGGTTCTGTTCCTCCCGCTCGCAGGCGGACACGGGTAGAACAGAATAAAGTGCGCGTACGCAAATGTTATTCTCAGGTAATAAACCCAACCAATAGGAGACCAGTAAATTCAACTAATGAGTGCGTGTTTAACTCTAATTAACAACTATCTAATGAGGACCTTATGCAAATTCAAACAAACATTAAACATCAGGATCTTGTGTACGTCTGAAGGCGAGTTATCTTTCACGCACACTGACATGCTCTCGCCGCTTTATTGATGTGGAATTGCTTTAACAGAATGGCAGTTTTATACTCCGGGAGTCGTTCTTTCTCCTTTCTCTAATCGCAGCTATATAAGGTGTCCTACAGCTGTAAACACTTTCTAAACCCAGTGCCTCGGCATAATGAATTGATGCCGAAGTCTTCTATCTGTGCATCCCGACCTGGCGGATAAAAGCTCAAACATAACCCAAGCTCCATTGAATGAATTCAATTAACAGGCTCTGAAGTTGGAGTACTTTCTTTCCATTTGTTGGATAATGCACTTCCTCTGGTTCTATGCAAACCTGCAGGTGCATAAGAGCTGAGGAGCTATTTTTCCATTTGAGGGGTAAAAAACGGTGTTAAATTTACATATCTATCTCTGCTCAATGGCACTATTACCAGTAATTGGTCGGCTACAATAACATAACTCAAAAATGGCTAAACCCATACATCTGTATTCATTTAATTAATTATGTGATCTCTTGGTCCGCTCCATCAGGCACAGTAAGGTGCACGGGGTGATGAGCTGCTGACAAGGAGAGCAGATTTTTTTGCAATCCTGGGAGCGAACAATGCTAAAATTACAACGTTTTAAAATGCGACTTATCTTGCTTCCATTTATCGATATCTTCCATTTAATTTGCAGTTTACCCTTGCACGTTCTTATTACACAACAGAGTGATACAAATTAAAGTGTACTGGCGTCAATGGCAGCACGTTGTTACAACACGTGGGCTGATAATGCTCGCTGCTCGAATTCTTAATCAACAGCTTTCGGGCATTGTCTTAGCGGCGGAGATCAGGCAGCTACATTACAGAGGACGGAATCCACTCAATTATTAGTGAATTACACCATTTCCTGTTACTGCAGCACTTTGTGGAGTTAAAACATGCAGGGGGAAAAGAAGTTACAAACGCATTAAGCGCGATCTGAGTGTTGTACCGGTCATCTCTGTAATCCTTTTTGAAAGCTATAGTTCATTGTAAGTATCACGGGGTCCTTGTAAATGTTTTTTAAAAAATGAGCTTATCAAATTTAGCGTTTTCCTAAGTTTGTTTAGAACACATTTGTCACCCTTTGCCGATTTTATTTGTTTCACTTTGATTAATATTGTCTGCCCTGGTTAAATGGAAAACAGAATTCGGGGTGTGGAGAGAGAATCAACTTTATTCCGTCGGAAATGAACATTTTGGGTGGTTGCAAACCATACGATTTCAGGACATACACTGCAATAACAGACACCTACATGGAATGTACACACACTTTGAATTTGTTAATTAAAATGTGAAAGTTGCGGTTGTACCTGCAGATATTAACATCCGAATTCATCATCATCCGTATAAGTCTAGGTTAAATGATTTAATCGTAAATTGGAAATTAAACTAAAATTAAAAAGTCAGTCCCTAACATTTTAAATGCTCTTCTTTGGAATCCTAGTTAGCCTTTGTTATCCAAATTATTTTTGAGTGACTGTGTATATATTTACTGTATATAATTAGCATGGTATTTATGTTCAAGGATGCGCATTCTTGGCCTTCGGCTACCGAATAAGCCTATTATGGCGTGAACGATTTTTAGTATATAATTATCATGTTTCCAGGAAAGGCAGTCAATTTGGTTTTTTGCCCAGTACCATTGTCTAAAGTTAATATTTTAATGTAATGTTCACCACCCAAAGGTCCCACCGGATAGCCTTATAATTCAATTCCGAATGATTGAATACCAAGTAGGGAAGTAACAATATCTAGATAGAGTCTAAAATGGTCAACTGCCAGCGCAATTGGTTCGTAATCAGGGTAAAATAAGTTTCGATTGTAATCTTCACGTAAGATACATTACAAGCGATAATTTAGAGTGCAGGTAGAAACATGTCATTTCAGAAGCGTTGTCACAGATGATTCGGCAAAACCAAGTTCCGGAGGCAAGAGGCTGTTGTCCAGGGTGTGAAGAGAAAGCTCATTAAGTAACAGGTGAATCCGCCAGAGCAGCGGATCTCTGATTTCAGCAATTACAACATGATAAAGGGCTCAAAGGATTTACAGACAAACAAAAGTTGAAATTGCTCTGTGGGCCTTGAATGTGAAAAATTGGATCAAGATTTGTTTTTTAAAAAAAGGATAAAATAGCACCCACATATATTGGCTGGAGTGTTCAGCCGAAAGCGCTATTCTTGGGAACGATGTTTCATCTTCACTTGGATTGGATTCTGCTGAAGAGCAGGTTGATGCCGTGCCTGATAAACGCTCGGGCAAAAAAAACAAGGCCAAAATGGAAGAGCTATCTCGACACAAAGGCTAAATGTGGTGCCATATTTAAGTATGGGCCTGGCACACACTTCATACATTTCAAAGAATCATTACCATAACTGTCCGAGCCTTTGAGCTGCCACAGTGGTGTACAGTTTCTGGAAGTGCGCTTTTTTCTAACTGTTATGGGCTTCCAATTTGCTTTAAGCTGCAACTATATATAGTGCCCTGCGGAGTGTTAAACAATGTTTGGACTATTAACCATAGCCCCCACACCACTCCCTCAACCAACCCCAATCCACGCACTCCGCTAAAAAAAAACCCTGCAAGCACGATGTTACAGCTAATCACAGCGAATGTTTAGTTTGGTGCCATCGTGATCTCGGTCAATCCTTCAACTTACGTTACCTTTCAAGTTACTAACTATAAAATGATGCAATTCATTAAACAATCAGAGCAGGAACATTCGGAAATCTGCTAAATAGAAAAATACTGAAAAAAATAATGTATCCATAGTATGTATTTTCAGAACAATATTAAATGTTCCCCTCACAGCTCCGCCAAAACCATGAAATATTTCCCTTTCCCATTGCTGAGGGCCATGATTTGATTGCTTGCATGCGTTAGCATAGTACAGTGTAAAAACAATACGTACGCTCTCAGGTAATGTAAGGTTTCTAGATTTAAGGCCATTTTTGAAAATTACCAATTTGATGGAAAAACATGATTTTTTAAAAAAACCTTGGGCGTTCCTCAGCTCCATGTGTGATCGAAGGATAATTTAAAGTAACATCCGACGAAGTTGATAGGAGAAAAGACCGAGTTTTGTTTTAGCCCATCCCTATTAATACCATCCCTCACCTCGTTTATAAAGAGCTCAAATTATTTATGGAGTATTCGGTGTAATAAAGAATCCTCTTCTCTTTAAACTCAGCCCCATGAAAAGCACGGGCATTCAGAATTCCATGGGCTCATTCACACCACAGACACAGCTTTAGGTCGGAAGATGCGCACAATTACACTCCGGCGTTGGAAACAGGTGAATAGCTGGGTGTTCTTCACAATACCTGCTATTAATCAAGAACCCGACACAATTCGGCGTCTCCAAGCTCTCGGGAATCTGAATGGCGTTGCTAGGCAATTCAAATGGGTAAATATTAATGCCCTTTGTTAAGAAAGCACCAAGTGTGCTCTACAGTAAGGCTGGCTTCCAATTCCGTTTCGCAATAATGTCACCAGCATGGATACATCGGCAAAATCTCACAAGTGGAACTTACCTTCACCTTCCCGGGTTCGGTTCCAGCATGAAAATGGAGGGCGGGTGTTGGAAAGCTGGTCCTGGGATGGAGTCGGTGGGAATTATCCTGTCACGGCTCAGGGTTGAGCTTGAGCCTCGCGAGCGGGTTGCTCCTGTTAATTAAAATAAAAGAGCCGCTTGTTAAGGACGTTCCCGCAATTGAGCCCGCAGTCTGAACGCTGGGCTCAATATATAACTGACGTGGAAGGTGCGATCCCTGACCCGCCTCCAGCACAACCACCAGCTTTTTCATTATTTATTGACCTGTACCAAATCCACATACACAAAGAAAATAGAACTGCCAGGAGAGGAATTCGGTTCCGAAATGTGTTCTTTAAAAAAAAATTCGGCGTTTCCACCTTCAATTTATTTTTGCATCTTACAGATACTTTCCAGCACAATCGACTGCTAAATGATTATCTATCTAATTTGTTCAGCCTATTATCACAAAAGTTCCGTTGGAGACTGTGTTTCCACAATCCAGCGGTTGTCGAAGATGACATCTTTTTATTCGGCGAATTTCACAGCATTTCTGACATGCACGACTCTCCCATTTTTGTGTGAAAGTGTCATTTTTTTTGTTTTTACCGCGTCTCATGTGTTGAACAATTATTTACGCCTTGCTGCCAAGACACTGAAACTGATCATGACTTGTTACATACGTGAATATCATGTTTTTGTTTCGATGTAGACCCGTTCTCCAGTTCGATTCGCATATCCAGTTAATCAATAACGAGCCAGGTTTAATATTTGACCGTAAAGAAAGTGATACCAACATCGAGTTGTTGCTGGAGCCAACAGTGATTAACTCTGATACATTTACCGGCACACAGACTGATAGATATATTACATCAATTGCATTTGACGCGATATTAACCAGAAGTATTCAAGTGCTCTAATGTATTGATGAAGTTCTTGTTCATTATTCTCGTCACATTTGCTGGGAGTACTTTTAATATATATATATATATATATATGTATATATACTCGTTTCAGACAATACTCGGCATCCTTGTGTATTATTTAAGAAAGGATGTTCTTTATTTTCAATGAATTCGGTGCGATTCATACTGATGAAAGTATTGGCGGTATTGACCGCAGGACAACAAATCCCGGCCTGGGCAGCCATCAAATTAGATGCAAAAATGATTTCAATAAGATCGTATTCAAGGTGGTGCAGCATTGTGCAACGATCCGTGTTGTCTATTCAAACGACAAACCGGGATTTTTTAATAGACTGTATTTGCTTTCTCATGAAAGGAAACCCTTTGCCCATTCGAATGCCAGCCAAATCTTCCTCCTGAGCTCCGAACATGAACGGTTTAGTGTAGGTGCATTCACGTGACACCACGCCTCACATCTACATTCACCAAGTTACGAACTGGCGGTGTCATTAACCTGCAAATCCTCAGCAAAGTCACGGGCATCTCTCTACCAAACTGTCTGACGACGAAGGGCTATCGTCAGGAGGCCCAATGCTCCCAACACTTTGCCATGTCACAGGCCAATCTTCACCGCATGGCACCCTTTGGCACAATCTGGACTTGGGCATTGTCTCGCTAGAATGTAATCGTCAAACTGTTACCTAAGTGTCTAAAATGGGGCTGAGACAAAGTGTACAATATAAACCTCTTTTCATGCTCTCCAGCTAAATCTGTCTCCCTCTGCTTTGGAAGTGTCCAGGTTTTTACCTGCCCTATTAAGGTTACTTACAACGCAAAGTACAAACTTAAGTTATTTTCTGGCAATAGTGCTCGAATATTTTCGCTTTATCAACTATGGTGAAAGATAATTAAGGATGCGTTTCGACAACAACGACATGCGAATAATAATTCCTCCGATAGGAAAATCCCCTGCTTGATTAACCGTTTAATTTTTGACCCTAACTCCCAGTTTCTGAAAGGGCCATTCTAGTCTTAAAATAACATCCCAGATCAGTGCCACAGGGGATCCGATCGCCTGTCATTGAAACTGTGGCCACTGCTAAGTTCTCACTATGCTGGCGAAACATCTTAGAGACGCACACTTCAGAAGGCAAGCGGCTAACGAAATACAAGCTGATTTTTTTTTCTATTCACAAAGGTAGTTGCAGCTTTTTTTTTTGCAGAAGTGAGAGAAATAGCTGAGCTGCCCGCAGATCTATTCTCAGCGAACAATTCCAAAAATTAAAAATAAAGCGTTCAAAAACTTCCATTAGCAGTTTTTGAACGCGAATTTTCGATCAGATCCAGTTGAATTTATTTTCGGGCAGTGCCAATAACCTATCCTATTTAAAGTCCGAGGTAAGAGCCGGAAGGGAATGGATTAAAGACAGGATGACAGAGTTTGTCCTTAATAGCAGTCAAGCTACAACAAGCACATTCCCGAAAGCAGATGTTTCTGCGAGGTCTAATATCCGACAACAAAGGCTGTGGAATATGTTTTCCTGTTGGGAAGATTACTATCTAAATCTATACGTTTAAAAAGTGACATGCCTTTATTCGTGAATATACCATTATATAATAAAAATGACCCAGATTGTTTAATTGCAATATCGTTGTGATCCCGTTATGACAGTTGATTGGCTAATTGACACCATTAAGTAATGCCATTATTGGGCTTGCTAACTTTGTGGCAGAATATACTCATTAATGAATGGCAATACATTGATTCCCGCTGGCTGTGCTAGTCCCCACTTTTTGCTCTTGGTTGGTCATCCACTTATCTTGTAAACAACATTATGATTTGTCACTGCAACCTACAGAAGCCTGTGTGCTCAAATGCATTTCCAGGTTTTGCTCGGCCACTCACACTGTGTGTTCCAGTTCAGCTTC
Organism: Scyliorhinus canicula; assembly: GCF_902713615.1. Taxonomy (NCBI): domain Eukaryota; kingdom Metazoa; phylum Chordata; class Chondrichthyes; order Carcharhiniformes; family Scyliorhinidae; genus Scyliorhinus; species Scyliorhinus canicula. Next base: position 95,427,582 of record NC_052149.1, read on the forward strand.
AGTACCCTGCAAGCCCACGCCAGCTCCTTCATTTCCATTCCTGCTCAAGCACCAAATCTGTGGTAACACTCAAATTCACTTACATTAAAAAGAGGCCAGCACCATTCACCCTCATATCTTAGGTCGGAGAGCTCAACACTGCTCCTTGTCCCCTGCAGTCTTGGATTCGGTTGTGCTCAAGGTCCCAAACATTCTTCTTCTCACTCCCTGCCAATTAAAAATAAATAAATTTAGAGTACCCAATTCATTTCTTCCAATTAAGGGGCAATTTAGCGTGTTCAATCCACCAGCCTTGCACATCTTTGGGTTGTGAGGGTGATAACCACGCAAACACGGGGAGAATGTACAAACTCCACACGGACAGTGACCCAGAGCTGGGGTTGAACCTGGGACCTTGGCACCGTGAGATTGCAGTGCTAACACTGCGCCACCGTGCTGCCCTCACTTTTACTCCAATCTATGGACTCTCTGCTCCTGCTCCACAATTCTAGTTTACCTTTCCTCCCCATGTGTTGCAGCAGCTGGTGGGTGTGACATTAAGCCTGGAGTCATGACTTTGAGTCAATTGAATTATGTGGAGTGCTGCATCTCATGCTTCCTCCAAGCCACCATTTCAATTCTCCCCCAGGCAGAACTGACACCCACTGATCCCTGTAAACCCAGCTGGAACCATTCCTCTCCAAACTTTTTTGGTCTAAGTTTCCCATTCTCCCCAGGACCGGTGTACTACCTCTCATTTTCTCTGGCAGCCCCTGCCAGTTTAGCCTCTAACTTGATCTGCTATCTCCAACAATCTCACCTTTCACTGTGAGCTGTACCCTTAAAAATACAAACCTCAGCTAATCAGGAAAGGATCATACATGGGATATGTGCAGATATATTGGGAAATTAAAGAAAAGAAAGACAATGCAGACAGATTTTTTTTTGAAAGCAATACACAAAAAAAAGTGATGACCATGGCAGACAGGGAGAAAGAAAGTGGGCATGAGTCATAGAGGAATAGAAAGAGTGGAAGAGCAACAAAGACAGGGAAGGCCACTGATAAAGTCAAGAGAAACAGAGATATGGTTATAGGAACTGTCAGGAAACTAAAGGTAGTTTAAATAATCTACATTTGTATTTGTATTTGTTGGTATTAGAAATATGATATAGCTAAGTTTAATTTGGCGTTTCTGTTTCAGAAAGAGTTAAAAGTTTACTTACCTTCATGTTAAACAAAGGTCTGTGGGTTTTGGTCACTTTAAACTGTACCTGCATTGCAATTAAAATTTTTACCATGTGCAAGTAAATGGGGTTTAAAGGGAAACTTGGTTGTTGATTAGCAACCAGGAGCCACTCGAGGTTAGAAATAACTTTTGAGTTTAGTTTTAAACTGGACCCAGGGGGAGCTGGGCAGGACAAGGGTGCTGCCGAGAACAGCCTTCCCAAAGGAACAAAAGGAAGCCCAGAAACCAGCGAGTTGGGACAAAAAGTATGTCAAAGGAAGACAGCTAAGTTAAAGCAACAAAGAACAAGAAGTTGAACCAGTTCCTGTTGTGTAAAGTTTAAGTAAAATGCAGAGAAAGTGCTTTGAACCACATTTAAGGTGAGAAGACAGACATCAGAGGTAAATCGGAAGTTTGGTGACAACTTACTGCCTGTGAATCAGCACTATTCTTTGACATGACTAGGTGTCTGAAATATTGTGGGAATGTTAAATGCATGTGGCAATCCAAGGCAGAGGAATACTGAATGGAGAAACTGAAACCCTGGAAGTGGATCCTTGGTGAAGGCATCCAAGGGAAAGTGTTGTTTGGGAGAAAATTCCAAGCCATATTTTTTTTGAGAGTGGAATTTGAAAACATTTGTCAGATTCCAGTGAGACCAGTTGGCTCACAGTGTGAAAAAAATCTGGGGAGAATTGATGAGTAAGCCACAGAAGTTATATTGGTTGGCATCTGTCACTTGGTTTCAGAGTGTGTAGTGTCTGACCCCAGTTGGCTTATTGGTTTACCTGCACTGTGTACTTACTGAGAACATTAGAGTACAAGATACTTTTTGTAACTTGTGTTATCCTTATAAATCGGTGTACAGGCATCAGGATATAGGTGGGGTGAAGGAGTAGTGTATTATAATTATCTTCTCATGTTTAATAACTGTTTTTTCTTTTATCAAAAGTTAATCAGAAGTCCTGTAACTCTGGTTAACCATGTCTCTTAAATAAAAATGAAAGTTATAATCTATCGAGCCAGGGTTCTATTTGGTGATCGATCTATCCAGTAGTAACATCAGCTAGAACTTTAACAGATGAGACATTTTTCTTATATTTCTACATAATAATATAGTAATCGCTTATTGTCACAAGTAGGCTTCAATGAAGTTACTGTGAAAAGCCCCTAATCGCCACGTTCGGCGAGGCTGGAACGGGAATTGAACCCGTGCTGCTGGTCTTGTTCTGCTTTACAAGCCAGCTGTCTTAGCCCACTGTGCTAAACCAGCCCTTGTTTACCAACATAAACAGGGCCATGGAAAAACAGCTGTGATTACAGAAACCGGGATGCCTTACCTCCCAGGCAATTCAGTCCCATTCCTTCATATATCGAATCAGGGTGAACCTAATTAAACTGTATTCTCGAAACACCATGGTTGCTTTTTAGATTTATGCCCATTAAGTAATCCTAGCAGCTGTAATGAAACTTGATTCCAGATAAAGTTTAAGTAGCACAGCTTTAAATTGAAGCATACTGGCTGGATGGCTTAAGAGCCATTATGTAAGTAAAAAGTTTTCACGATTGACCACAACTTGAATATTGTCAAACATCAGGATGCATTATCCCATCCACTTGAAAATTTATTTAGTCCAAGGATCAAAAAGCTGAAAAGTAATTGGACGAGATAACTGACCCTGCTTATCAAAACTATTGAGCACTGGAGGATGGTTCAATCTCCACCCAAGTTGAACATTTTGCCCCTCTTTATGGAAACCTAAGTCATCACCTCAAACTTGTCCTTTGCTATGTTGTAAATGGAGCCATTGTAGGCAGTTATGGAAACAGGAGGTATAATCATGGACAGTCAACAATACAAAAGTACCAGCCAATTTCTGATGGAATTTGAATAATTGGTTGAGTCACAAAAGTGACACACTAATTGGTTTAATTAGACATACACTTCAATATTTCAAAACAACAGAAATATAAAATAACAACTAACCACAAATCTCATATAATAAAGCCAACAGTGTTTAGTTTGCAGAAGTAATCAATAACCCAGCAATCCAATTGGGTTTTGACGAGGTATTATACCAAAATTCTGATCTCTTAAGGCATTACTGTTTACAATTTAACTAAGATGTGCATTTAATGCAATGCACCCAAAGCATTTTATTAAACATTTAATAGTCCTTCTATTATAGGTTTGGTATTGTATAAAATCATTTGCATCATACACTCAAACTTGCTGTTTAATTGCAGACAGAAACCGGCATCCGAAATATTCTGCTGTGGTTTGCTTTATCAATGTAGAATTATAATACAGAAAAGCTGTGATGTTTCTGAACTAATTGGATGCAGTATAATATTCCTTTTGTCTTTGCTTTTTTGATTCAAAATATTTAATGTGTTTATTAGTATCATATACAGTTCATTCACTCGAAATAATGTTGAACAATTTGCTAAAATGTGTGAAAAATAACCACTGGAGTCTTTCTTCATTCAGGAGACCAAATTCTGTAAATTCCTTTAAATAATTAAAAATATATAAAAGATCTAATTGCAACGGCGTGAGACAGCCACGTCAATAGATTCCTCCCCTCACACTGGCGTGTCCGAAGATTATGTCTTAATTTAAGCTAATGGGATTTACCAGACTGATATAGTTTACTGTGAAGAAAATGTTTGGATCTCTCAAGTGCCAGCTGCCTTAGTCACTCCATCGCACCATTTGTTGGGAGTCAGTCGCTTCTCATCCTTTGTGAATATTTCACACAACTCTGGGAATAATATATTTATTTAAGATTTGTTCCTTTATGGGATGTGGTTGTCGCTGGTTAGACCAGCATTTATTGCTTGTCCTTAATTGCTCTTGAGACGGTGCTGTTGAGCCAACCTCTTGAAAAACTGCAGTCACTGAGGTGAAGGTACAGCCACAGTGCTGTTTGTGAGGGAATTCCATGATTTTAGTACAGCGGCAGTGAAGGAACAGTCATACAGCTCCAAGTCAAGATTGAGTGCGCCTTGGAGGAGAACTTGCAGGTGGCGGTGTTACCATGCATCTTCTGCCCTGTCCTTCCAGGTGGTTGAGGTCGCAGGTTCAGAAGCTGCTAACAGTCGCTAATAGTCTTGGTGAGTTCCAGCAGGACATCTTGTTGATGGTACACCCTACTACCACTATATGACAGTTTTGGAGGGAGTGAATGTTTAAAGGGGTGGATAAAGTACCAATCAAGCAGGCTGCTTTGTCCTGGATGGTGACAAGCTACAAAAGTGTTGTTGGAGCTGCACTCATTCGGCAAAAGGAGAATGTTCCATCACACGTCTGACCTATGCTTTCTGGATGGTGGATTGTCTTTGGGGAGTCAGGGTAGGTTATATGCCGCCAAATTCCCAGGTTATGACTTGCTCCTGTAGCTACAGTTTTCATATAGCTGGCTGGTTTAGCTCAGTTCATTGGACAGCTGGTTCGTGATGCAGAGTGAGGCCAACAGCGTGCGTTCAATTCCCGTACACGCTGAGGTTATTCATGAAGGCCTTGTCTTCTCAACTTTGCTCCTCTTCCAAAATGTGGTGATCCTCAGGTCAGCTCTTCCCCTCAAAGGGAAGAGCAACCTATGGTCATCTGGGACTACGGTGACTTTACTCTTGACTTCACTAACTGGCATAGTTCAATTTCTAGTCAATGGTATACCCCTAGATGTTGATAGTAGGGGATTTAAAAATGATAATGTCAAGAGAAGATGGTTGGATTCTGTCTTTTTGAGGTGGTCATTGCCTAGTGTTTGTATCAGCCCAACTTTTGAGTGTTGTCCAGGTCTTCCTCCATATGGACATAGGTGGCTTCCTTATCTGAGGAGTCACAAATGCATTTAAAATAATGAAGTGAAATCTGAATCTATTTCACAGAATGAAGTATCCTGCCAGCTCCTTATTTTGTGGATTTATTAGTGACTTGAATGAACTACAGAGCCTTATATGATCTCTTGTTGTTTGGGTTTATATAGGCACTGATAGAGTCATCTTCGCACCTCTACTTTGGGGCATACATTTGTTACCATGCAAGCAAGATACCAAGCCTATCATGATGCCAACCACATGTTTATAATATTTACTGGCAAAACATAACAAATGGGATGCTCACAATCAGAGAGTTGTTGAATTTGCTTGCAAACACGACATATAAAACAACTGAGAGACTTCAAGATTTTTAGACACACATTTTTAGACACACACGTTCACCTAGCAACTTTTGAAAAGTGTCCTTATTTTGTCAAAATTGTGACATACAGATCAAAAGAGAATATTCTTCACCTCTTCAAAACACTTTTTAAGTTTTCTTCAGTAACATTTTGGACACATCACAAAGTATTGAGGTGCACTTAAAATCAACTATTGTTCTACCCAAGACATTAACAGTGTGCTACCAAAATAAATTTGTGACGCCTTAAGTCAAATCATCTTTACATTTTGCATTCATGCATGCCCCAAATACTTACAGGTCTCATTCAGTAACGTCATACAGCAGATTACACGTTTCAAAGAACAACAAAAGTGTTCACAAGCTATTGTCACAGAGACTTTTAATCTGTCATGAAAGCATAATGATTGTTTACAGGGAGTAATTCTGGTTTTGCCTGTAACCATGATGATACAAATTTATGGCTCAGGTGATGTTTACATCCACTACTTCCACCTGGGGAAGAGTATGAGAATATTGAAATAAAAGAAGAAAAACTTGAATTTATATAATGGTCTTTCATAACCTCAGGATGCCCCAAAGAGCTTTATGACAATGAAGTACATTTCAAGTATCATCTCAGTAATAATGTAGGAAACGTGGAAATCAATTTTCACACTGCAAAGTTCCACAAACCGCAAGAGATAATGACCAAATAACCTGCGTTGAAGATGTTAGTGAGGATAAATATTTGCTAGTGCACCAGGGAGAACTCAGTGTTCTTCTTCAAATAATGCCAGAGATACCCAAGTAAGCAGACAGTGCCGTGGTTTAATATCTTGTCTTAAGGGCAGCACGGTGACACAGTGGTTAGCACTCCTGCCTCACAACGCCGAGGCCCCAGGTTCAATCCCGGCTCTGGGTCACGGTCTATATGGAGTTTGTACATTCTTCCCATGTTTGTGTGGGTTTTTCCCCCACAACCCAAAGATGTGCAGGGTAGGTGGATTGGCCATGCTAAATTGCCCTTTAATTGGAAAAAATGAATTGGGTACTCTAAATTTATATTACAAAATATCTTGTCCAAAGGACAGCACCTCCAACAACTCAACATCCCATGAGGAATCCACCGAGTGTGTTATTTGTTAACACAGATCAAATAATAAGATTGATACACTTCTACACATTAAAAACATGAAGGTATATTGGGATAGTGCAGGAAAACGGTGTTGAAGTAAAATCTCAACCATGATCTAATTGAATGGCAAAGCAAGCTTCAAGAGCTGAATAGCCTAGTCCTGCTTCTATTTCTGATGTCCTTGAACTTTGGTTCAGAATGAATGGACAAACATTTTTCTGGATTAGGGTAACGTTAACACAATTCCTGGTCGACGAGAGTAAACAGTATAGGTTAGCAACATTCAGTAGAAATTGGCAGTGTGCCTGACATATGTGGTAAATTTTATATTTTATACTGGTGCTATTTCTGAATTCTGATTTGGGATATTCAAATAGAATTGTGGCAAAACCATCCTATATCTTGTCCATTCATTTTCTAACTGAAAGTATGAAGTGTGAGACTTGGTGCCAAATAGTAGAGAACTATTCCATTTCTTAACATTTGCCCTTCTTCACTTGAGCTTCACTATGTGGTTCCTGTCATATGAGCCTGTCAACTGTGATATTACTTTGTTTCAATCTACTAGTTGTTAACTCTTACACAAAGTAGCATACTGCAAAAGCGCTTCTTAAACAATGTCCTTTTTCAATTATTATTTTTTAATAATTAAAAAAAAAACTATTTTCAATTAAGGGGCAATTTAGCGTGGCCAATCCACCTACCCTGCACATCTTTGGGTTGTGTGGGTGAGACTCACGCAGACATGGGGAGAATGCGCAAACTCCACACAGTCAGTGACCTAGGGCAGGGTTTGAACCCGGGTCCTTGGAGCCGTGAGGCAGCAGTGCTAACCACTGCGCCACTGTGTCCCCTCCATTTTGAATTATAAATGTTCTCTATATGATTAGTTTATGCATTCACAATTCTTGTCATTGTCTTTGTACAGCTTAAATATTACAATAGGGGAATAGTCATAAACCAATAAAGGAAACTGTCGGTCATCAATATATTGCATTTTAAATGACCACATGTACATGACAACATACTGTAGTTTAATCTCTAGCTTTGCGTGAAATATATAAATAATGTAGATAAACTTAGTTTGTACTGCCTTTAGTTTATAAAGTTAAGCAGTGATCTAATCAAGATGTTTAAAATAAATAAGGGACATGATAGGTTAGACTCAGAGGTATAATTTCTCTACTGAGAGAATAGATTGATAGTTTTTTTGTTATCCAAGGACATGAAGGGATATGCAGCAAAAACAGATAAATACATTTGAGATACTGATCATGATGTAACTGAATCAGTTTAATGGAGGAATGGCTGATTGTCCTAAATTGACAGCTCATAGTTTTTATAACAACCTGCAATTTTGTAGCACCTTTAATGTACACAAACATCCCGGGGTGCTTTACAGAAGCATAATCAGAAAAAATGATTGACATTGACTCAAAGGAGATATTAAGAGGAATGACTAAAAGCTTGGTCACCAAGGTAGGTTTAGAACATGAGAAACATAAGAAATGGGGGCAGGGATCAGCCATTTAAATGGGGGGAGGGGGGGGGCGTCTTAAAATATTAGATAAAAGTGGAGGCAGAAAGGTTTAGGAAGGGAATGCCGCAGTGTGGCTCCAGATAGCTTAAGACAAAGCCACCAAGAGTGGGCATATGGAGTAGGGAAAGTGAAAGAGGCCAGAGCTGAAGGAATGCAAAAACCTTGGAGGGTTGTAACGACAGGAAGTGAGAATCAGAAATTAAAAACCTTGTGTGGAGCATGATGCAAGTCAATATGTACAGGGATGATGGGAAATTAGAAGTTGGTGTAGGTTAGAATGTGGCAGCAGAATTTTGCATGGGAGTCATCATTTATGGAAGGTGGGATGCCAGTGAGAAGATATTGGATAGAATTGAGGTTGTATGTAGTTAGTTTGAGGTAGAAATGGAGGTGAGTGGTGTTATCGAGATAGGAATAGAAAGTATTTGTCATGGAGAGCGTGTGGGGTCAAAAGCTAAACTACTGATCAAAGAAAAGACTAAATTTAACCACAGTCTATTTCAGTACAAGACAGTGGCCGAGAAGGGAATGGAATTGGCGGCAAATGCAGAGAGTTTGAAGAGGATGAGGATTGGTTGCATGGCAGGGGTTAGTGGTAAAGACAGTGATTATGTTTTGATATTCAACTAAAGGAAATAGTGATTTACACAGGCCTGGAAATTGGATAACCAGCCTGACAACAAAGAAGCCATGGGAAGATCAAGTGAAGTGACCACGAAGAGTTGAGACCCTTGATCCTTTTTAGTTTTGTGTCATTGGCACAGCTATTAATTATATGTAAAATATACGATAGTTTACCATTTTTCATGTTCATCAAATTATGCCTTTTTATTTTGCACTTCCATTTATCAGAATATGAAAAATTATTTCCTGCTTCTTTCCACTTTTATTGAGAGATCATTAAGGACACAATATCACATCACTTACTTAACTGGTTTCCATGAAGAATATTCTCATCTGTGGAGTCAGATTAACTGTGAATGATATCAGCTATACTTGAAGAAGTAATTTTAAAAATTGCTTTCAGTATGCAAAAGTGGGGATAGTCAAATCACAGATTATGCATAGAGTTGAGCAGCTATGTGCCTAACGATGGTAATATACATATGTGAAAGCAAATCAGACCGCATGATGAAAAATCGTTTCCTGTGAACTTATTTTATTATAAATTCCTATTCAAATGCATATAGAATATAATTTGTCCATGTAAATGAGTCCTGTTGTAATTATAATCTTGCCAGTGGAAGCACTGCAGCGCCATCACTGGCAAAAATATGTAATTACAGCACAAAGTATTATAATGTACATCTAATAATTTATAATTAAAATCAGGGCCAAATATATGACTTCAAATGGGAACAGAATTATGCCTACGCACTCAAGTTCAATTGTGCTCTTCCCTCTCACCTTTCATCATCAGGTTATTGTGCGAATTATTCCCACGTATTTGTAAATTAAAGTATATGCCAAGATTCGTAGTGAGAAATCTTATCGGACTGGAGAGTCAATATTTCTTAGACTTTACCTCAGAATTAAAATTTTCCTTGAAATTATACATCATAATCTTCAGCCATCTTCAAGTCCATGTTACACACGTGTTCAGCAATGGAAATTATTTATTTATTCATTCTTTCATCCATGGGAAGTGTGTGTTGCCGACAAGACCAAACATTTATTGCCTATTTCTAATTGCTGGTAGGAATATGAAGTTGAGCCATCTTATTGAACTGTCATAGCCCATGCTATTAGTTGATGCAGGATTTTGACCTAACAACTGTGAAGGAATGAATATATCTATTTAACAACAGTTGGTGAGAATGTTCTTAAAATTAATCATCAGGGACATGTGACTATACATTTGAACAAGTATAAGCTGGTCAATGAGAATCAACATGGATTTCTGAAAATTGACTAATCTAATTGAGAAGGTCACCAGTAAGGTAGACAGAGGAATGCCAATGGATGTTGTTTATGTGGGCTTCAGAAGACATTTAGTAAGGTTCTGCATAAGAGCTTATCAGCAAAACATGAGTGTGAGGAATTAGAGGCAACCTTGGCATACAGGCTAATAATTCTTTGGGAGGTAGGAGCAAAGAAGAGATTGAGGGTGTGATTGTTGCTTGAATGCACAAGTGGAGCTTTTGTCTTATGTATTAGGTTTGTCTTTTAGCAAATACTTCCATTTCTTGATTGGTGGAATATGACAGGAAGTATTCCCCAGGGATCAATTAGATTTTCCTCATCATTGATGTGGATAAAGAAATATACACAACAGATGTCACCAGGTTAGGAAGTACAATAAATCGGGGAGAGGGGAGCAGGAAATTACAAAGTAACACAGACAGATTAAATGAGTAAGCAAAGATATGTTTGATGGAGTTCAATGTGGGGATTTAGAGGTCACCCACTTTGGATCCAAGAAAGACAAATCAGAATATTATCTTACTGATGAGAGACTAGAAAATGTGGAGACAAACAAGTCAAGAAAGGCTAGTGTTCAGGTACAAAAGTAACTGAAAAGGTTAGCAGAATATTAGCCTTCATCTCAAGGAGTTTATGAAAGAAAGGGGAGGAATTTATTCTTCAGGTGGCCCAGACACTTCATCAGACTCCTCTAGTTTACTGCATTCAATCCTTCACCCTGCACCTCAGGAAGGATATATTAAGAATGGAGGGAGTAGAGCACAGATTAACCAGAAGGGTGCCAAGGCTTGTAGGATTAAGTTTTCAAAATTATTCTTTCATGGGATGTCAGCATCACAGTCAAGGCCAGCATTTGTTGCCCATCCCTAATTGCCCTTGAGTGGCTTGCAAGGCTATTTCAGAGGGCTGTTAACAGTCAGGTTGCTGAGGGTCTGGAATCTCATGTAAGCCAAACCAAGTAAAGATGACAGATTTCTTTCTCAAAAGGGCATGAGGGAACCAATTAATGTTTAGGGCAACTGTCAATGGTTCTATGGCCACCATTACTGATACCAGCTTTTAATTCCATATTTTAAAAATTGATTCCATGAGCTGCCATAGTGGGATTTGAACCCATGTACCCTGAGCATTTGCCTGGGTTTCAGGATTACTAGTCCAGTGACATTATCATTACCTCACTATCTCCCCCCAAATACGGAGGACATGTACTGGATTGTATTTACTTGAGTTTATAAGGTTGGGGGGGGGGGGGGGGGGGGGGGGGGGGGGGGTCAGGAGGGGTGGATAGGGTGACAGAGTGTGATCTCAACAAGGAGTTTAAAATGATAGGATTATATAAACACATGAACAATGGTGAACAGATTACAACCCTCTGGCCCATCTTGCCTGTCGGGAGAAATTGTGGTGGGTTGAATCACAAAATACACACTTTCCAACCCACCCAAAACTATGGAATTGCCTGGAAGATGTGAAAACCCAGGCTAATTTGGGGGAACAAAACCTTGGATGTTCCTCTTCAACCCAAAGCTAGATCAGGAGATCACCATGACCCTGCATTTTCTGAAATACCTAACCAAAAAGATGTCCAGCTCTTACCTGAAGAATATTTAATGAATTGGCATGCCCTACACAAGATGCCAACATGTTTCAAAGATCTACAATTTTCTGCCGAAGCATATATACATCTACTAGCATCAAGCTCCCTCTAAGCAGACAAAGGTTAGTCCGCATATAAGATTATACAGATGTGGTAAATTGGAATATTGCCAGCTCATATAGGGCATTGTTTCTAATATATCATTATCTACATTATCTACCCTTACCACAGAACATGCTTGCCTTAGTAACAACGGGAGTGTATGAGGTCAATAATAGTACAGCTTGATCTTGCAGGATTAAATCTTCCACATGTTCAACATTACAAGACAAGAATTATTCTTGAATCACAGCTTTTGGAACAAGTTCTGGTAACAGTTACAGCAATCAGACATATGTATTGTCACTTGTTCGTCTCTCTCACTTTCATTGGTAATGGGTAAACCCAAGATAGGTTTTTTACCATTTGTTTTGAATATCGTAACTCTACATTAAATAGTTTCAGCCATCTATGTCGCTGGGCTATCTTTATGAAATTTCCTTTGGTTTGTGGCAATATTAATGGATGTAATGCAAATAGACACAATTTACAACAAGCTGTCCAGGTGTCAAGTGTCCAATTGAACTACTTTTCAGTTGAATTCACCTTATCGACTTACTCAATGTGGATGTTTGGCTAAAATACTTAAATTCTTGTTTCATAACTGTGCTTGGTGCCCAAAACATCGTCCATTGTTTCTATACGATCATATCTGCATGGCGGCTATTTTACGTTAAATCACTCCAATTTCTGAAACTAAAAATTGTAACCTCCAACTGTTCTGTGATGAAAGCAGCCTAGTTAAACAGCGTGAAAGATACTGAGAAGAGACACAATATCCAGGCCATCTTTCCATCTTTTACTGAGATGTTTGTCTGCTCAGATTCTGCTTGTTGAAGACAATCTTCAAAGAAGCCACTTCTACATCACAGAGATTTATAAATGTCAGATCTTTTAGCCTTCATCACTTTCTTTTCTTTGTGCCATCGCAGATACGGTTAGACAGAGCTCTGTCAACATTGTATACATATATACTAGTGATGATGCCTTATCACAAATTTACCAAGAAGCTGGAAGAACTGTGAATGCTAATATTAATCCAGTTTATATGTAGTATACATTTTGAGTGAGAGTATCCTGCCTATTTCTTTGAAGTTATTTTATTAGTATGTAAATCTTGGTGTAGCCCATATACTGTTGTCACAAATTGTGCTACTTCTAAGCTCCAAATTGACAGTTGGCAGACTAATGTTTTTTTCAATAAGTGATCTACCATGTTAAAGCTTAATTATTAAATTGGAGCTATGCTAACTTAATACGAGAGAACAGTTTGTAATGAGTGTGGTCTGCTTCCAGAAATGAGGAAAAAGGAAATCACCTGTAATGCTTTTCTTCCTCCTCCCAAACATTACTTCCAAATCCACCAAGGATCTTTCCTTGGTCCCGAACCACTTATTTCCTACATGCTGCCCCACTAATATCATCCAAACACAAAACTACAAGTTCTCCCTGTATGTTGATGACACCCAGTTCTACCTCACCACAACTCCCTCAACCTCTCCACTGTCTCTGATTTGACAGTACGTGTCTCACAGAAGAGTACTGAATAAGCAGAAATTTCCTCCAACAAAGTACTGGGAGGACCGAAGCCATGATCTTCAAATCCAGCCACAAACTCCATTCTCAAACTATCAAATTCATGCCTCACTCTGGCAACTGGTTCCCGGCCTCAAATTTCAAAATTCTTATTATTGTTCACAAATCCTTCTATGGTTACTCACCTTCTTCTCTGTAACCTTCTCCAGACATACAACACCCTGAGATCTTTGCACTCCTTCAATTCTGGCCTCTTCAGCAGCCTCAATTTTACTCATGCTTTCATTGATGGCCACGCCTTCAGCTTCCAAGGCTCAAAACTCTGAAATTCAGTCCCTAAACCTCTCTGCCACTTTAAGTTCCTCTCTTTGTTTAAAAAGTTCCTTAAAACCTACTTTTCTGGCCAGGCTTTTGGTCATCTGTTCTAATATCATTACATGGCTCAGAATCAAATTTTATTTCATAATACTCCTGTGAAGCACCTTGGAAAATTTTTAACATTTTAAAGCTGATGTATAAATGCAAGTTTTTCTTATGTTAAAAGACGCCCAATTGTAACAATGCGTTTAACCACAATGCTTGCATCACGTAAATTAATATAATCACTAAAATACAATGGGAGAATTTTTTCCAACTAGATTATTTAATAAATGTTTTTTTAAAGATTATTTGTACATAATATGACTAAGATTAACAGTGAAACCCTGGGAAACATGCTGAAAAATCTTGCTATGTTCAATCCTATTGCCTTCATCCCAAAGTTACACTTTGATCACACTAACGTTAGCCCCTTTTACTAATGTCAATGATATTTCATCAACAATATTCTTTACAAAATGGCTGTGATGCCCTCTTATCATATATATATATATCTAAAAGTGCCAAAGAGAGAAGATTTTCCAGGCATTGTCGGTTTTATGAGTGAAGTGATGAACATTGGGAAGATGCCAGAAGATTAGAAACTGGTTAGTGTACTGCCCCATTATTAACAAGGTTGTCAAAGCAGATACAAGTTTGACAAGTCTTCCATGTTGCGCAAAATACTGCAATTCATTACAAGAACTGTATACAAGACAATAACTTAGTAAACAACAGCCAATATTATTTTTAATAATCTGACTGACTTCTATTTTGGGATGCATAATAAGGCCTCCATATATTATCCATCACTTTGATACAACTGAATAGTGTGCCTCACCATTTCAGTGGGCAGTTCAGAGTCTGCCATGCTTTGAAGGAGCAGATGCTTCCCAGCCATTCTCCTTGATCTTTTTCATGAGGTGACATTCCAAGACAACTATGGAGACTCTGTGATTTTGTGCACAAAGACCCCCAAAACATAATCGACAAAGTTATTTCTGAAAGGTAACTAGTTAATCTTAAAGCTGTTCCTGAGATTCCAAATAAAATTTGGCAGTCAATAAGAAATTGGCTGAATAGTAGAAAAGAGTATGCATTTGTTAGAAGTTATGCCAAGGCAGGGGGTGGGAATCCATTAAGAGCAGGCAGTAAAATTAAACAGCTTAAGCCTCAAATTGAAAAGACAGAATAAGGCAGTTTTAAAGTGTAATTTTGATTTTTTTTTTAAACTTCTAAATTTACCCTGTAATATGTAGTGTAATTATTGGTTATATTGTAGTTTACTGATAATGTTAATTGGATTCATTTATTGAATGTGGCGATTAGGGGCTTTTCACAGTGACTTCATACTTGTGACAATAAAAGATTATTATTATTTCTTCCCAGATAATGTTGTGTTTTCCACATCACAGCAGAGTAAGAATATTTATTTAATAAAACAAATTAGAAAATCATTGCTATAGGACACAAGGGAGTATACTAGGACACACGGCACATAGTTACTTCTATTATTGGAAGTGAAGATTTGAGGAAGGATTGGATAGTACTGTTTATATAGTACTTTGAAATGCAGCGACTTGGTTGTGCGTGAATGAAGCAGCCATTCTGCAGACTACCACAATAAAAACAGAACCAAAAGATGGCTTAATTAATATACTTTGGGGACATGACTCCAGAAAGGCAAAATAACACACAAATCTTATTTGGATAGTGACATGGAATTTTGATCTTGCTTTCCCTGAACCATCAGAATGGACAGAGAACCCATCCAAAGGATGTTAGTCCCATCAAAGCAGCACTAACTTCATTGATACATTGCAGAATAATTCTGGTTTGTGTGCAAGGAGTGGATTTGAATCAACAAACTTCAAACTCAAATGCAACAGTGCGGCTACCTACTTCAAGTTGGAACTCAGAATGATCAAAAAACATATTAAATTACAAAATGCAACCATCCCAATATAAAAAATAGGAAATGGGTGGTAGTTTACATCACCAGCCAGTCAGATGTCTACATTAATTTCTTAAATTCTGCTGAAATAAGCGTGCATATGGTATGTATCTCAAATTCTTCAATTAATTAAACTCTGTCGCCCCCGTTCCGACAAGCTCGCCGGAGACAGGGTGACATCCAACTCGTGAGTCCACCTGGTCAATTCAAGATTTCCTCCCAGTTCCCGCCTTCAAGTCCGGCTTCAGTGGGACCATGAAAATCCCGCCCCCGGGTGGACATCAGCCCTCCCAATAAATCAAGCACGGTAAGAAGTCTTACAACACCAGGTTAAAGTCCAACATGTTTGTTTCAAACACTAGCTTTCGGAGCACTGCTCCTTCCTCAGGTGAATTCAGCTGAGGAAGCAGTGCTCCGAAAGCTAGTGTTTAAAACAAACATGTTGGACTTTAACCTGGTGTTGTAAGACTTCTTACCATGTTCACCCCAGTCCAACGCTGGTATTTCCACATAATAAATCAAGCGTGAATGACTGTCAAGGAATATTTCTAAACCACTTTTCCACATTTACCATTTTATTTTGTTCTTGGGAGGGTGAGGGGGTAACTAAGTTCTTCATGAAATCATTTTCACCCGAGTGAATTAACCTTTCAAAACAGCGATCTGTTTGAGACATGTTTAACAAAGAACAATACAGCACAGGAACAGTGAGAATAAATGTCTCCCAGCTTTCATGAAGCGTTCCAATGGCGCTCAAGTCAGGAAAGTGGGGAAGGAAAACATAAATAGGATTATACAAAAACTCCAACAGTATTTCTTCTGAGGTTCTTCTGCACCCAGCACCGACGATCCAACCCTGTGTCTCTCCCCCCAACCTGGATCATCTCCCATGACTTGCCTCCCGTTTGTCACCAAATTCAGACGTAAAAGCTGGAATTGAAACGTTTCCTTTTCGTTGGGTCTCTAACGTTGACATGGTTGTACGGGCACTGTGGAGAGAATTTGAAAACAAGATATGATTCCCTCTTGTGCTGCACATGGAGGTAACGGGCACCTAATAGTGAGAGGCTTGAAGATTCTTCACACATATCAATTAACGTGGGATAAACGCCGCTTTCCTCGACAAGCTGCCCCCCGGGCTTAAAAAAATGTTTGTGAAAGACGACTTTGCAACAAGTGGGATTGATTACTGTTCAGGAAACCGCACTTCCTAAACAGGTCTCCTCAAGTGCCGAGCTTCGTTATGTCGAAAGTGGCCGAGCCCATTAGTGGAACTCGTTGATTTATGTCAGGGGGTCTCGGTTTGAAGAAACAAAAACGCCAATTTAATTTCAACTCCCTTCATGAAACTGGACGTGACCCGACTGGTTGGGAAAAAGACACGTGGCATAAAGCCCTTCGGAAAGTTGGCTTTCCATATTATTTTAAGAAATCGCTTTCAAAATGTTTTTTTTTGGGGGGGGGGGGGGTTAATCGTTTCAAACTAAAACGGGGTGAAAAAAGTTGAGATTTTAAATATTCTCCTTTGAGACAAAGTTTAAAATATCCCCTTCCATCTTTCCATCCGGATCTCCAAACTCAACGTTAACGTTGTAAATCACAATGCCGTGAGAATTGGTCCCAGTACTTTTATGTTTAAAACGTTTCAGATTTTTGCTGTATGCAACACAGTAAAACTCTGACAACCACCCAGGTATACCAGAAGGGGCACACATAACTGATAGGATTTATTTTGGAGTTTGACTCTGGGCTCACAGGGTCAATGAAGAGGAAATTCCTGCTGGAAATGGGAGGCGGATGTAAACAAAAGAAGGCTTGTTACTCACGTGTCTGCAAGCGGAGCCGCAGCATTTCCCGCGCTGCAGGTGGGCCAGACGAGTCAATACCAGGTAGCCGCTCTCTGTGTCCACATAGGTCTGCTGACCCGCCTTTAACACAAAGGCAACGTTTAATACTGCGTGCATACATTGAGTGTAAAAAAACAAGTACGGCCAAAGGTTCTGACAGCGCGCCGATCTCCAGCTGGGGGCTAAAAGCTGTGGGAATAGGGGTGGCGTTTTACCCAGAGGGATTCGCACCGGCGTTTCAAATGGGTTTGCACAAATAATTTGTAAATATTTGGCAGATGAGCTGGACGTTTGTTTGTGTTGTGATTTGAGTCCAACCTTCCCTTGGTCAGGAAAACATCCTTTTCAGATGAAGCTGATCGACGAATGGTATATGGTTGAGGTAGGGGGGCGATAGGGAGTGAAGGGCGTTCGTTTACATTCGGGTGTCTCCATGACCGTAGTCAGGACAAGTGAGTCACTTCCTCTAATTAACAAGAATAACAATTTGCATTTATATAGCACCCCTGGCAGAACAATGGCATTCCAGGGCACCCCATAGGAGAATTATCAGACGCAATTTGACACAAGCAAAATAAGGAGATATTGAGGCAGATGACCAAAAGTTTGGTCCAAGAAGTTGGTTTTAAGGAGTGTCTGAAAAGAGGAGGAGTTTGAGGGGTACGTTTGCAGAGTTTCTGGACTCCATAGCTGAAAGCATGGCCTTAATGGTAGAGTAATGAAAGTTTACAGATATGATTTACTGTGGATTGGTTCAGGGAAGAAAATTAACAGAGACCACTTGCAGAAGTCCTAATTAATTGTTCCCACTGGGTCAATAGATGCATCTACAGACTTTCAGTTGGTGTGACACACATTTTTATGATGATTTTATTCACAACGTAATGATTATTATTATGCCCATAAACCAAGCAAAATGTCACTTCCAAAAATAAAATGAAAATACAGCATGCCATGGATTCATAATTTTCCTTGGGGACCATTTGTGATGATGTATAGAATAAGAATATACTGATCACTGATTTGTGGCAGTTTTTTAATGTTTCATATTTTCCAATAAATATGGATACTTTTGAATATAATATTCATCACCAACTTTAACTCAATCCAAACCAATAAAAGGGGGGAGGGTTCTAAATACTATATGATTTATTGCATTGCACTGAAACTCTTTTATCTCAACATGCTGTTGCAGTGCAAAAAGTAAATAGAGTCCAAGTCACTCTTGAATTTGCTGCAATTTGAAGAGCTGAGTGAAACATCACCACAGAACAAAATACAATTCCAACCATGAGCTATGGTAAAAGGGAATTTTAAAATGATCCAAAGTTTTGGACAATGGTCAAAGTGCCAACACTTAATGCCCCAGCAAAAAAGGAATTTACTGAACTGTGAATTGAAATTATATGGATTCTTCTTTGATTAAATTAAATTCTGTTGATGCTGACTGATCATACTTATAATCTATGTTTAAATTGATTTTGTGTAATACACGGTTAGCGATGTAAGCTGGTTGTGAAAGTCCTGATGCATTTACACTTCATCCCAAGTTTACATTTTCCAATTGCTTTTCACAGCAATGTATTTATTCACATTTTATAAAAAGGCAACATGGATTGGAAAGCTCTCCTGATTCAACTCATCTGCAAAGGACAACTTGGGAAGGTAGCGGAGGTTCGTTTTGGAGGGGGGGGGGGGTTTGAAGAGAGGATTTATCATTTGCTAAGAGGGATATAAAAATTACAGAGCTACAGCGGTCCACATGGGAGGAAATTGGAAATTGGGAAATTTGAACTGCCAAGACCTTCTTTAAACTGAGGGAGGGATATGTGCTTTTGGGTGTGAAACCACCAGCTGTTGGGGTTTTAGTTTCAGGTCCCGAGTGTGTTGAGTTAGATTGCTGATCTGAGGCTTTGTAGTGAAGCAGAGCCTGCTTGGTTGTGACACTGAAGTTGGAGTGTAAACACATGCTTGAGGAATGTGCTTTTTAAGAGATGTCAGATCTGATTTTAGACAGTCCAATACCTTGAAAGCAACATTGTTAAATTCTTGCTAGAATCTTGCTGAAATGTTTCCGTAAATTAAATTTATCCCACAGCGAAATGCCTGATGCCAGTTCTTTCTGAATCTTAATATTTCACAGGAATAGCAGCTGAAATGGTATTATGCTTTGTCCAAATCAATGCACCTAAATCAGCTAATTCTTGGGGGAATGGTTGTTTAATCTATGGAAACTTATTTCATTACATTTACATTTCATTTATTTTTTGAATTACTGGATTTGGCTGAAGTGGGCTGCTTTTTTTCGATATGAGACTGTGGTGACTGGACAAGTGGACTTTGATTTATGTTATTTGTGCTGCCATATAGTGAATCTGCTTACAATGTGGCTTTGTCCCATTACATATATCTGCATCAATCATTTCCAAAAGGCACATTTACAGCATTTATCATAGGGGTCCAAAAATGTATTTTCCACTTCAGCTGTGTCTGGTCCAAATTTAGTTAATCAATTATAACCATTTAAAATTTAGTGAACACAGTGCAGTACTGTTACCACAAGATAGTAGGGAATAATCATAACGTCTACAACCTCACCATATTGACAGGCTGTTTAGCACTTGTATTTTGCAATATGGTGAATTCAATGCATAAAAATTTTCCATTTTCAGCAGCGATTCAATTCCTCTTTGCAGCCACTACTACTTTTCTTTCCACTATTTTGTCAAGGAGTACAGTCCTGATTATAACTCATGGAATCAAAAATCATTCTCCTCATCTTGCCTCTGTCAATTTTGCCAATGATCTATATCTATGCCCTCTGCTTGTGAAAACCGTTTTTCTCCACACTAAGTCACTCAGAATTTTGCAAATTTCCATTAAATCTCCCCTGAATCCACTCTTCCTGAAGCAAAACAATCCCAGCTTCTCAGGTCTGTCCAGATAACTGAAACTCCTCATCTCAGGCGCATTGTCAGTAAATCTCTGACTCTTCTTCAAGGCCTGATGTCCTTTCTAAAGTGTATTGCCCAGAGTTGGCTACAATACTCCCATCTGAGATCTAACCATCATTTCTAAAGGTTTACCATAATTTCCTTGGCTTTTACATGGTAGCATGGTGGTTAGCACAAATGCTTTACAGCTCCAGGGTCCCAGGTTCGATTCCCGGCTGGGTCACTGTCTGTGAGGAGTCTGCACGTCCTCCCCGTGTGTGCGTGGGTTTCCTCCGGGTGCTCCGGTTTCCTCCCACAGTCCAAAGATGTGCGGGTTAGGTGGATTGGCCATGCTAAATTGCCCGTAGTGTCCTAAAAAGTAAGGTTAAGGGGGGGGTTGTTGGGTTACGGGTATAGGGTGGATACGTGGGTTTGGGTAGGGTGATCATTGCTCGGCACAACATCGAGGCCCAAAGGGCCTGTTCTATGCTGTACTGTTCTATGTTAACATTTGTAAAACCAACAATTCTGTATAAAATCATTCTGATGGGAACAGTTCCTAAATTTACAGAGTTTGTTTACACAAGAACAGAAAAACAGGAGCAAGTGCACATCATTCCAGCATTCAACAAGATCATGGCTGAATTCCTAAATTAACTCCACTCTCCCGCCCTCTTCCCAGATTCCTTGGTTCACTTAGTGCCTAAAAACCTATCAATCTCAGTCTCGAATATACTCATTGACTGTGTAGCGAGAGCCCTCTGGCAATGAGAGTTCCAAAGACTCCCAACTCTAAGAGTGACCAGGCTGTAGAATTCACTCTGGGGAATCACTTTAACTTGTATTAACCTGCACCTTCCCTCAAAGGATCTGTCTCAGGCCTGTTTAATTCTTACTTGCTTCCAACTCCACCAGAATGATCAACAGCCTCACTGAGATAAGAACAGAGTTCCCCACACATGATTTTTTAAAAAAAATTTAGATTACCCAATTATTTTTTCCAATTAAGGGGCAATTTAGCGTGGCCAATCCACTTACTCTGCACATCTTTGGGTTGTGGGGGCGAAACCCACGCAGACACGGGGAGAATGTGCAAACTCCACACAGACAGTGACCCAGAGCCGGGATCGAACCTGGTACCTCAGCGCCGTGAGGCAGTTGTGTTAACCACTAGGCCACCGTGCTGCCCTCCCCACACATGATTTTTAAAAGGGTTTTAAACAACTGATCCTGCCTTCAGCTGGTGCTGGAGTGGACTTCCTAACAATTCAGTCTTGCTGTGGAAAGAGAAAGGTCTTTACTTTGGATCTTCAGAATCCATTAGATGAGAGAGAGATCATGGCTGTGACCATCCAGCTTCTGACCAAAACGAAAGTAAAAGCAAACACCGTCACACAAGGACGGAACATTCCAGGGAAAACCCCAACCCCCAATGAGCAGCGGCCTTTCATATAGCCTGGCAATTTTCAACAGTCCATTGGCCGACAACCCAATCTGTCACGGTGGGTCAGCACTGATTTTCCTTGAATCTGCTGATCTGAAATAGAAACCGCTCTTTGCAATCTGCCTTGCCTGAGTTGATAAGTCAATCCTTAGTTTACCAATCACTTGAATTAAAGGTGCAGTTCATCTTTAATAATAATAATAATCTTTATTGTCACAAGTAAGCTTACATTAACACTGCAGTGAAGTTACTGTGAAAATCCCCTAGTCGCCACATTCCGGCACCTGTTCGGATACACAGAGGGAGAATTTAGAATGTCCAATTCACCTAACAAGCACATCTTTCGGGACATGGTGCTGAAAAACGACCTCCTCCAAAATCCTTCCGTGGATCGCCACGATGATCCCCCCTCCAGCCCCATCACCGCCAGCACCACCTCCAACAATGAGGAGGACATTGCCACCAGAAATGTCGGGAATAGCTTCTCAGCGAAATCCTGCACCTGCATCTACCTAACGGCCTCTTCCCGCGGAATCCCAAACCTCTCTGTCAATTCCTCCAAGCTCGCGAACATGCCCTTCCAGAAATAATTCCTTAATTTCCATCACCCATCACCCGCCCCCTCCATCCACCCCCGAAACCTAGCATCCAGTCTCACCGGCTCAAATACATGATTCCCTTGATCGGCATCAGCTTCAACCCCGCCCCTAAAATCCTGCCAAAATTGCCTCCATACCCTCAACGTGGTCACCACCACTAGACTACCTGAATATTTCCCTGGGGCAAACAGAAGCAGCGCCGTTGCCAGCGCCCGCAATCCCGATCCTTTACAAGACCATGCCTCCATCTTCACCCACAAAGCCTCCGGCTCCCGACTCCAACCCCACACCTTCTCAGTGTTCGCTGCCCAATATAAAATCATGTTGATTATGCCTAATCACAATGTGATTTTCCAAGTGTCCTGCAATCACATCCTTAATAATTATTATTTTTGGAAATATTTTTATTGAAATTTTAACAACCGTAATAACAATTGTTTGCATTTTTCTGCTACTGATGCCAGGCTAATAGATCTGTAGCCTCCTGTGTTCTCTCGCGCTCCTTTCTTGAAGAACGGGTCTGTGTTTGTTACCTTCCAATCCATGTTCTAGATGTTCTCAGAGCTAGTTAATTCCAGAAGATCAAAATCAATGTGCTACCTCTGTAACCACCTCTTTTAAAGCACTATGGTGAAAGCCATCAGATCCCGGCTATTTGCTAGTTTTAAGTCCCATTAATTTCTCAAATACTCTTTTTTTCACTAATATTAATTAAAATCCCAATAGATGTATGATTCCTCATAATTTCCAATAGGCCCACTGTATCTTCCACTGTGAGGCCAGACACAAAATATGGGCTGAATTCTCCCTCCCCGCCCACCGCAAGAACGCCACGGGCGAGCCGCGTACAATTGAGTACTCCATTGACCTCGGGTGAGATTCTCCGGTTTCCGAGCGAGCCACAGTGCTATGGTCTGTTTTCCCATCCATTCTGAAGTCTTCATACCCATCCACACGACTTGTGTGTTCATGTTGGGCAATAGCAAAGTTTGAGGCTCCTCCACCACTGCACCTGTGGTCTCCTGAAAAGCCTGAGCTGCAATCACACCCTCCTGGCCCTGACAACTAACCAAATCTAAGCCACACCATAGTTCTGTGACTGCCTCCCGGGGTATCTAGGTAACTACCACCCCCGCCATGCATCATAATGTCTACACCTGAGACTCATCAACTCTGTACGCAAATTCCTCAAGATGCAGATAGTTACTGTGCTGTGATTTAGTTTATCTGTCTGAAATGGGTACTAGTGGGTCAGGATTTTGTCGGAATGTGTATCACAGTGAGTGGGAACTGTTGGTAAGTGTTTCTCTTTACAATTTCAGTAGTCTAGTGTAAAGGGCAATAAGCACCTGAGCCAATTAGATATGAGGCAGTTATCTGTCAATCAATTGAAGCCCAATTAGGGCCTCAATAGGGGTGATTATTTAGGAATATTAATCTTGTGTATGAGTCATCCCAGCTCACCTCAGCTTTATATAAGGCAGTAGGTTAAGCAAGCGCACAACCAGTCAGCTCGAGTGAGATTTCACCCAGAGTGAGGGTGTTGAGAATTTGGAGCTGCGGCGGGGTGGGGGTGGAATTTGGAGCTGCGATGGGGGGGATTTGAAGCTGCGGGGGGGGGGGGGGGGGGGGGATTTGAAGCTGTGGGGGGGGGGGGGGGGGGGGGGATTTGAAGCTGTGGGGGGGGGGGGGATTTGAAGCTGTGGGGGGGGGGGATTTGAAGCTGTGGTGGGGGGGGCTTTGGAGCTGCGGTGGGGGGGGATTTGGAGCTGCGGTGGGGGGGATTTGGAGCTGCGGTGGGGGTGTTTGGAGCTGCGGTTGGGGGGGGGATTTGGAGCTGCGGTGGGGGGGATTTGGAGCTGCGGTGGGGGGGATTTGGAGTTGCGGGGGGGGGATTTGGAGTTGCGGGGGGGGGATTTGGAGTTGCGGGGGGGGATTTGGAGCTGCGGTGGGGGGGGATTTGGAGCTGCGGTGGGGGGGATTTGGAGCTGCGGTGGGGGGGATTTGGAGCTGCGGTGGGGGGGGTTTGGAGCTGCGGTGGGGGGGATTTGGAGCTGCGGTGGGGGGGGGGTTTGGAGCTGCGGGGGGGGGATTTGGAGCTGCGGTGGGGGGGATTTGGAGCTGCGGCGGGGTGGGGGGGGATTTGGAGCTGCGGTGGGGGGGGATTTGGAGCTGCAGTGGGGGGGGATTTGAAGCTGTGGTGGGGGGGCTTTGGAGCTGTGGTGGGGGGGGATTTGGAGCTGCGGTGGGGGGGGTTTGGAGCTGCGGTGGGGGGGGGTTTGGAGCTGCGGTGGGGGGGATTTGGAGCTGCGGTGGGGGGGATTTGGAGCTGCGGTGGGGGGGGATTTGAAGCTGTGGTGGGGGGGCTTTGGAGCTGTGGTGGGGGGGGATTTGGAGCTGCGGTGGGGGGGATTTGGAGCTGCGGTGGGGGGATTTAGAGCTGCGGTGGGGGGGGATTTGGAGCTGCGGGGGGGGGGGATTTGGGGCTGCGGTGGGGGGGGATTTGGAGCTGCGGAGGGTTGGAATTTGGAGCTGCGCTGGGGGGGGTTTGGAGCTGCGGTGGGGGGGGGGGGTTTGGAGCTGCGGTTGGGGGGGATTTGGAGCTGCGGTGGGGGGGATTTGGAGCTGCGGGGGGGGGGGATTTGGAGCTGCGGTGGGGGGGGATTTGGAGCTGCAGTGGGGGCCGGATTTGAAGCTGCGGTGGGGGGGATTTGGAGCTGCGGTGGGGGGGATTTGGAGCTGCGGTGGGGGGGATTTGGAGCTGCGGTGGGGGGGATTTGGAGCTGCAGTGGGGGCCGGATTTGAAGCTGCGGTGGGGGGGATTTGGAGCTGCGCTGGGGGGGGTTTGGAGCTGCGGTGGGGGGGGGGGTTTGGAGCTGCGGTTGGGGGGGATTTGGAGCTGCGGTGGGGGGGATTTGGAGCTGCGGTGGGGGGGGATTTGGAGCTGCGGTGGGGGGGATTTGGAGCTGCAGTGGGGGCCGGATTTGAAGCTGCGGTGGGGGGGATTTGGAGCTGCGGGGGGGGGGATTTGGAGCTGCGGTGGGGGGGATTTGGAGCTGCGGTGGGGGGGATTTGGAGCTGCAGTGGGGGCCGGATTTGAAGCTGCGGTGGGGGGGATTTGGAGCTGCGGGGGGGGGATTTGGAGTTGCGGTGGGGGGGATTTGGAGCTGCGGTGGGGGGGGATTTGGAGCTGCGGTGGGGGGGATTTGGAGCTGCGGTGGGGGGGGATTTGGAGCTGCGGTGGGGGGGGATTTGGAGCTGCGGTGTGGGGAGGGGGGGGGATCTGGAGCTGTGATAGGGCGGGGGGGGAATATGGAGCTGCGACAGGGCGGGCGGGGGGGGGGATTTGGAGCTGCGACAGGGCGGGGGGGATTTGGAGCTGCGACAGGGCGGGGGGGGAATATGGAGCTGCGGCGGGGCGGGGGGAATTTAGAGCTGCGACGGGGGGTGGAATTTGGAGCTGCGGTGGGGGGGGTGGAATTTGGAGCTGCGGGGGGGGTGGAATTTGGAGCTGCGGCGGGGGGGGTGGAATTTGGAGCTGCGGGGGGGGTGGAATTTGGAGCTGCGGGGGGGGTGGAATTTGGAGCTGCGGGGCGGGGGGGAATTTAGAGCTGCGACGGGGGGTGGAATTTGGAGCTGCGGTGGGGGGGTTGTGGAATTTGGAGCTGCGGAGGGGGTGGAATTTGGAGCTGCGGGGGGGGGGGGGAATTTGGAGCTGCGGGGGGGGGTGTGGAATTTGGAGCTGCGGCGGGGGGGTGGAATTTGGAGCTGCGGGGGGGGGGGGTGGAATTTGGAGCTGCGGGGGGGGGTGGAATTTGGAGCTGCGGCGGGGGGGGTGGAATTTGGAGCTGCGGGGGGGGGTGGAATTTGGAGCTGCGGGGGGGGTGGAATTTGGAGCTGCGGGGGGGGTGGAATTTGGAGATGCGTGGGGGTGTGTGGAATTTGGAGCTGCGGAGAGGGAATTTGGAGCTGCGAGGGGGGGGGATTTGGAGCTGTGGGGTGGGGAATTTGGAGCTGCGGTGGGGGGGAATTTGGAGCTGTGG
This sequence comes from Scyliorhinus canicula, assembly GCF_902713615.1. NCBI lineage: Eukaryota > Metazoa > Chordata > Chondrichthyes > Carcharhiniformes > Scyliorhinidae > Scyliorhinus > Scyliorhinus canicula. Next base: position 95,453,962 of record NC_052149.1, read on the forward strand.
GCGGGAGAATTTGGAGCTGTGGGCGGCAGAATTTGGAGCTGAGGAGAAAGAGGTGCTCATCATCGGGAGGAGTGGAGAGGCTGGCCTACGAGGAAGACTCGAGGGCAAGTGAGAGGTGGGAAAAAAAAAATCGAACCATGATGTCAAAGCCAGCAGATAAGTGATTGACTGGTAAGTAGTTTTTATTTTCATTTTTCTCTTGGCATTGTATTGCTGTTCTAAATTAACTTAAGGGTTAAGAGGGAAGGACTTCCGGTGGGGGAAGAGAGCAGTTGCGGGCAGCAGAGCTCTGGAGCTGCGGATGGATTCATTTTGGAGCATCCACAATGCTGAGGAAGTTGTGAATAGCACGTTGGTCACACCACAGTTAAAAATTACTGAGGGAGATAGGAAATGGGTGATCACCAGACAGAGGAAGAGTAGGAAGGTAGTGCAGGGGTCCCCTGCAGTCATTTCCCTCAAAAACAGATATTCTGTTTTGGCTACTGTTGGGGGAAATGGCTTGTCAAGGGAAGGTTCATGGCACTGGAGCTGGCTATGCTGCACAGGGGGGCAGGGAAAAGAGTGGCAGAGCTATAGTGATAGGGGCTCAATGGTAAGGGGAATAGGCAGGTGTTTCTGTTGATGCAAACAAGACTCCAGGATGGTATGTTGCCTCCCTAGTGCAATATTCAAGGATGTCTCGGAGCGGCTGCAGGACATTCTGGATGGGGAGGGTGAACAGCCAGCTGCTGTGGTGCATAAAGGCTCCAATGATATAGGTTTAAAAAAGCGATGAGGTCCTACAAGCTGAATTTAGGGAGGTAGGAATTCAACTAAAAAGTTGAACCTCAGAAGTAGTCATCTCAGCATTGCCACATGAGTCACATGCTAGTCAGAGTAGGAATATCAGGATAGATAAGATGAATACGTAGCTTGAGAGATGGTGCAAGAGGAGGGATTCAAATTCCTGGGACATTGGAACCGGTTCTGGGGGAGGTGGGACCAGTACAAACTGGACGGTCTGCACCTGGGCAAGACTGGAACCAATGTTCTAGGGGGAGGGTTTAAACTAATGTGGCAGGGGGATGGGAACCATTACAGGAAATCAGAGGGAATTAAAGTGGCTAGAGAAACAAAAGGCACTAAGGGGAAAACTGAAAGGCAGAGAAATCAAAGTCAAAAATCAAAACGGGCCACAGTACAGAAACTGTGGCGAACTCAGTGAATGGGCCAGTAAGACTAAGAGAAATAAAACAGGGAGAATGTACAAAACTTGACCTGACAGATGATCTGAGGAAGCACAGCAGAGAGCAAGGGAAGTCCAGATTAAACTGCATTATTTCAATGCAAGAGGTCTGACAGGCAAGGCAGATGAACTCGGGCCATGGTTAGGTATGTGGGACTGGGATATTTCTAGCTATTACTGAAACATGGCTAAAGGAGGGGTAGGACTGGCTGCTCAATGTTCTAGGGTACAGATGCTATAAGAAAGACAGAACAGGAGGTAAGAGAGGAGAGGGCGTTGCGTTTTTGTTTAGGGAGAATATCATGGCAGTACAGAGGGAGGTTATATTCGAGGGTTCGCTCACTGAGTCTATATGGGTAGAACTAAAAAATAAGAAGGGAGAGAACACTTTGATAAGATTGTACTGCATACCCCCAACCAGTCAGTGGGAAATTGAGAAACAAATATGTTTTTAAAAAAATAATTTTTATTGAAATTTTTACAAAATATAAACATCTCAACTATATTAACAAAACACCCGCGGTAACACTCCAAGAACAACACCCACCCATCTTCAACCGCAACTACAAACAAAAGAAAAAACGAAAGAACACCCACACAACAAAAGGGAAAGAAATAACACCCGCCACATCCCACAAACCCATGTACACCGTTCTCCCTCCCACCAAACCAGACCCCCGCCCCCTTCTCCACTACCTCCCCCCCCCCCCCCCCCCCCCTCCCGGGTTGCTGCTGCTGCCGGCCTATTTACCTACCGTTCTGCCAGGAAGTCCAGGAAAGGCTGCCACCGCCTAAAGAACCCTTGTACTGAACCCCTCAGGGCAAATTTCACCTTCTCCAATTTAATGAACCCCGCAATATCATTGATCCAGGCCTCCACGCTGGGGGGGCCTTGCATCCTTCCATTGGAGCAAGATCCTCCGCCGGGCTACTAGGGACACAAAGGCCAGAACACCGGCCTCTTTCGCCTCCTGCACTCCCGGCTCCACTGCAACCCCAAAAATTGCGAGTCCCCAGTCTGGCTTGACCCTGGATCCTACCACCCTCGACACCGTCCTTGCTACCCCCTTCCAAAATTCTCCCAGCGCTGGGCATGCCCAGAACATATGGGCATGGTTCGCTGGGCTCCCCGAGCACCTACCACACCTGTCTTCGCCCCCGAAAAACCTACTCATCCTCGTCCCAGTCATGTGGGCCCTATGCAGCACCTTGAACTGTATGAGGCTAAGCCTCGCACAGGAAGAGGAGGAATTCACTCTCTCCAGGGCGTCCGCCCATGTCCCCTCCTCAATCTCCTCACACAGCTCCTCTTCCCATTTACCCTTCAGCTGCTCCACCGAGGCCTCATCCACCTCCTGCATCACCCGGTATATGTCCGAAATCCTCCCTCCTCCAACCCACAGCCCCGAGAGCACCCTGTCCCGCACCCCACGTGGGGGCAGCAAGGGGAACCCCTCCACCTGCTGCCTGGCAAACGTCCTAACCTGCATGTACCGAAACATGTTCCCCGGGGGGAGCCCAAACTTCCCCTCTAACTCCCGCAAGCTCGCGAACCTCCCCTCCACAAACAGGTCCCTCAACCTTCTAACCCCTACCCTGTGCCAGCCCAGAAATCCGCCATCAATGCTCCCTGGGACAAACCGATGGTTCCCTCATATCGGGGCCTCCATCGAGCCCCTCACTTCTACCCTATGCCGTCTCCATTGCCCCCAAATCTTGAGGGTAGCCGCCACCACCGGGCTCGTGGTATACCTCGTTGGAGGGAGCGGCAACGGCGCCGTTACCAGCGCCTCCAGGCTCGTGCCCACACATGACGCCGCCTCCATCCTCTTCCATGCTGCCCCTTCCTCGTCCATTACCCACGTACGCACCATCGCTGCATTGGCAGCCCAATAGTACCCACAGAGGTTGGGCAACGCCAGCCCCCCCCTATCCCTGCCCCGTTTCAGGAACACTCTTCTCACCCTCGGAGTCCCATGCGTCCACACAAATCCCGTGATACTCCTGTTGACCCTCCTAAAAAAGGCCTTCGGGATAAGGATGGGGAGGCACTGGAACAGGAACAAAATCCTCGGGAGTACCGTCATCTTAATGGACTGCACCCTCCCCGCCAGTGACAGCGGTACCATATCCCACCTCTTAAACTCCTCCTCCATCTGCTCCACCAACCTTGTGAGGTTGAGCTTGTGCAAGCCCCCCCAACTCCCAACCACCTGGACACCTAGGTACCTGAAGCTCTTCCCTGCCTGCTTCAGTGGGAGCCTACCAATCCCCTCCTCCTGATCCCCCGGATGCACCACAAACAACTCACTCTTACCCAGGTTCAACTTATACCCAGAGAAACCCCCGAATTCACTAAGAATCCTCACCACCTCCGGCATCCCCCCCACCGGGTCCGCCACATAAAGCGACACTCGATGCTCCTCCCCACCCCGCACCACGCCCCTCCAGTTCCCTGACTCCCTCAACGCCATGGCCAAGGGCTCAATCGCCAACGCGAAGAGCAAGGGGGACAGAGGGCACCCCTGTCTCGTCCCCCGGTACAGCCGAAAGTACTCCGACCTCCTCCTATTTGTGGCTAAACTTGCCATCGGGGCCTCGTAAAGCAGCCTCACCCACCGGATAAACCCCTCCCCAAACCCAAACCTCTCCAACACCTCCCACAGATACTCTCCCACTCAACCCTATCAAAGGCCTTCTCCGCATCCAATGCCACCACTATCTCCGCCTCCCCTTCCACGTCCGGCATCATAATGACATTGAGGAGGCTTTGCATGTTCGTATTCAACTGCCTTCCCCTCACACACCCCGTCTGGTCGTCATGAATGACCCCGGGCACGCAATCCTCTATTCTAGTGGCTAGGATCTTTGCCAGCAGCTTAGCGTCGGCGTTTAGCAGCGAAATCGGCCTATATGACCCGCACTGCAGAGGGTCCTTGTCCCGCTTCAGGATCAAGGAAATCAGCGCCCGTGACATAGTTGGGGGCAAAGCCCCCCCCTCCCTTGCCTCGTTAAAGGTCCGGACCAACAGGTCCACATACCTTTTATAAAATTCCGCCGGAAACCCGTCCGGCCCCGGCGCCTTCCCCGATTACATGCTCCCTATCCCTTTGACCACCTCCTCCAGCTCGATCGGCGCCCCCAGTCCCTCCACCTGCTCCTCCTCCACCCTCGGGAATCGCAGCTTGTCCAAGAAGCACCCCATTCCACCCCCCTCCACCAGGGGCTCCGACCGGTACAGTTCCCCATAGAAGTCCCTGAAGACCCCATTAACATCTACCCCCCTCCGCACCACCTTCCCAGCATTATCCGTCACTCCCCCAATCTCCCTGGCCGCGTCCTGCTTTTGAAGCTGGTGTGCCAGCATCCTGCTCGCCTTCTCCCCATACTCATACACCGCCCCCTGTGCTTTCCTCCACTGAGCTTCCGCCTTTCTGGTAGTCAATAGGTCGAATCTGGCCTGAAGGCTACGCCTCTCCCCCAGAAATCCCTCCTCTGGAGCCTCCGCATATCTCCTATCCACCCTCACCATCTCCCCTATCAGTCTCTCCCTCTCCCTCTGCTCCCCCCTCTCCCTATGGGTTCGGATGGAGATCAATTCCCCTCTAGTTACCGCCTTCAATGCCTCCCAGACCGTCCCCACTCGGACCTCCCCGTTGTCATTGGCCTCAAGGTACCTCTCGATACACCCCCGAACCATCTTGGCCACCTCCTCGTCTGTCAGCAGCCCCGCCTCCAAGCGCCAGAGCGGACATTGGTCCCTCCCTTCCCCCAGCCCGAGGTCCACCCAGTGCGGGACATGATCTGAAATGGCAATGGCGGAGTATTCCACATCCTCCACCCTCGAAACCAACCCCCTGCTCAGAACAAAGAAATCAATCCTCGAGTAGGCCTTATGTACGTGGGAGAAATCCGAGTATACCCTGGCCCTCGGCCTCGCAAACCTCCAGGGATCCACCCCCCCCCCCCCCCCCCCCCCCCCCCCCCCCCCCCCCCCCCAATCTGGTCCATAAATCACCTCAACACCTTAGCCGGCGCCGGCCTCCTACCCGTCCGGGACTTGGATTGATCCAATGGGGGATAAAGTACCGTGTTGAAGTCCCCCCCCCACCATGATCAGGCCCCCCACCTCCAGGTCCGGAATGCGGCCCAACAAACGCCGCATAAACCGCGCATCGTCCCAATTTGGGGCGTAAACATTCACCAACACCACCCGCTCCCTCTGCAGCTTACCACTCACCATCACATATCTCCTGCCACTGTCAGCCACCACATTTAACGCCTCAAACGACACCTTCTTCCCCACCAGGATCGCCACCCCCCGACTCTTCTCATCCAGCCCTGAGTGAAATACTTGGCCCACCCATCCCTTCCTCAGCCGAACCTGGTCCACCACTCTCAGGTGTGTCTCCTGGAGCATGGCCACATCCGCCTTCAGCCCCTTCAGGTGCGCAAACACCCGGGCCCGTTTGACCGGCCCAGTCAGCCCCCTCACATTCCAGGTTATCAGCTGGATGAGAGGGCTCCCTACCCCCCTTCCCTGCCGATTAGCCAGACCCCATCCCTTGCCCACCACCGGCCAGCGTCCCCCACTCTGCCAGTTCCCCACGGCGGCAACTCCCCCCCCCCCCCCCCTCCAGCACCCCCTGCGTCCTCCAGCTCCTTCCTGACTGTTTCAGCAGCAACCCAGAACCCCCCCCCCCCCAGGCTAGGACCCCTCCTAGCCGCGCCCCTTCCTCCGTAGCACTCCCGTGAGCCAGCTAACTTCTGCTGACCCCGGCGACTCCCGCCCTACCTCCGACTCCTCCCCACGAGGGACTACCCCATCTCCATCGTGCCCGTCAACGGGTCCTCCCCCCCCTCCCCCCCGCTCTTGCGCGGGAAAAGGAAACAGCCAGCAACGACCCGCGCTTCTCAGCCCCGACTCCGCCCCCAACATCTCCCAGCGCGGGAAACCCGCAGAAAGCCCGCACTTTCGCCCTGCCTGGCCCCGCCTCCTCCAGGGCCACTCCCATTGTCAGTCCCCCCCACCAGCTCCCCGAACTCCCCGTTTACCCCCCTGCCCGAACCCGTCCACCAGACCCCTACAGAAAAACCCATATAGAAAAGACAAATCGACATCACCCCACCCATCCTAAGGCCAACCCACATCATATATTAAACCAAGCAAATACAAGTACAGTATTATACAGCATCCCCCATCTTAGACCCTCAGTTTGAGTCCAATTTCTCGGCCTGCACAAAGGCCCAGGCCTCCTCTGGGGACTCAAACTAATGGTGCCGATCCTTATAGGTGACCCACAGACGCGCCGGCTGCAACATGCCGAACTTCACATTCCGTCTGTGGAGCACCGCCTTCGTCTGGTTAAACCCGGCCCTCCGCCTCGCCACCTCCGCACTCCAGTCCTGGAAGATCCGCACCTCCGTGTTCCCCCACTTGCTGCTCCGCTTCTTCTTGGCCCACCGGAGCACACACTCACGATCCACGAACCGATGAAACCGCACCAACACGCCCGCGGCGGCTCGTTTGGCTTGGGCCTCCTAGCCAGAATTCTGTGGGCCCCCTCTAACTCCAGGGGCCCCTGGAAGGACCCAGCCCCCATCAGCGAGTTTAACATAACAACCACATAGGCCGCCAGGTCCGACCCCTCCAGCGCCTCCGTGATGCCCAGGATCCGCAAATTCTTCCGCCTCGACTGGTTGTCCAGCTCCTCGAACCGCTCCTGCCATCTTTTATGGAGCGCCTCATGCATCTCCACCTTCCCCGCGATGGCCACGGCCTCATCCTCCCTTTCGGAGGCCTGCTTCTGCAGCTCCCGGATCGCAGCCCCCTGGGCTGTCTGGGTCTCCATCAGCTCCCTGGTGGTTTCCTTCAACGACTCCAGCAGCTCCACCTTAAGCTCCTGGAAGCAACGCAGCAGAGTCGCCTGCTGCTCCTGAGCCCACTCCCTCCAGTCCTCCGGGCCTCTGCCGTCCGCCATTTTGTCTTCCTTCCCCCGCTTTTTCAGTGGTGCTTTCTCCGTTTTTCTCCTTACCCCACTCCTGGTCCGGACCATAGGACCGTAGGGGTCGACTCCTGTCCTCTTCCCACGTCGGGATTTGCCGATACAGCTCCGTTGGGGGCCCTGAAAAGAGCCCCAATGTCCGTTTTCAGCGGGAGCTGCCGAATGTGCGGCTTAGCTCCGCATTGCCGCCACCGGAAGTCCGAGAAGCAAATATGTAAGGAGATTACAGATAGCTGCAAGAAAAATAGGGTGGTAATAGTTGGAGACTAACTTTCCCAACATTGACTGGGACAGCTATAGCATTAGGAGCTTAGATGGAGAGAAATTTGTTGAGTGTATTCAGGAGGAATTTCTCATTCAATATGTGGTTGACCCGACTAGATAGAGGGAAAAACCTGACCTCTTGGGAAATAAGGAAGGGCAGATGACAGAAGTGTTAGTGAGGGATCACTTTGGGACCAGTGACCATAATTTTATTTATTTTATAGCTATGGAGAATGATAGGTCTACAATTACGATTCTAAATTGGGGCAAGGCCAATTTTGATGGTATTAGACTGGAACTTTCAAAAGTTGATTGGGGGAGTCTGTTGGCAGGCAAAGTGATGGCTGGTAAGTGGGAGGCTTTCAAAAGTTTGTTACCCAGGGTTCAGGGTAAGCACATTCCTTTCACAGTGAAGAGCACAGCTGGTATAAGCTGGAACCCTGGATGATTCAGGATATTGAGGCCCTGGTCATAAAGAAGAAGGAGGCATAGGACATGCATAGGCAGGTAGGTGGATCCCTTGAAGAAGATAGAGGTTGTCGGAGTAGGGTTAAGACAGAAATCAGAAGGGCAAAATGGGGACAGATAAGGCAAAGGAGAATCCAAAGAGCTTCTACAAATACATAAAGGAGAAACTAGGGCGAGAGTAGGGCCCCTTAAGGATCTACAAGGTCATCTATGTGCGGTTCTGCAAGAGATGGGTGAGATCCTAAATGGGTATTTCTCATCGTATTTACTGTTGAGAAAGGCATGGATGTTGGGGAACTTGGGGAAATAAATAGTAATGTCTTGAGGAATGTACATAGTACAGAGAAGGAAGTGCTGGAATTCTTAAAGCGCATCAAGATAGCTAAATCCCTGGGACCTGATTAAATGTAACCCAGGATGTTGTGGAAGGCTGGGGGGGAAATTGTGGTTCCCCATGCAGAGATATTTCAATCATCAACAGTCACAGGTGAGGTGTCTGAAGATTGGAGGGCAGCAAATGTTGTGCCTTTGTTTAAGAAGGGCTGCAGGGAAAAGCCTGGGATCAACAGACCGTTGAGCCTAACATCTGTGGTGGGTAAGTTGTCAGAAGGTATTCTGAGAGACAGGATCTACAGGCATTGAAAGAGGCAAGGGCTGATTAGGAACAGTCAACATGGTTTTGTGAGTGGAAAATTGTGTCTCAAAAATTAGATTTACGTTTTTGAAGGGGTAACCAAGAAGGTAGAGGAGGGCAGTGCAGTCAATGTTGCCTACATGGACCTTAGCAAGGTCTATAAAAGGTTGCACATGGTAGGTTGTTGCATAAGATTAAATCTCACGGGATCCAGGGTGAGGTAGCCAATTGGATACAGAATTGGCTTGATAACAGAAGATAAAGGGTGGTTGCAGAGTGTTGTTTTTCAAACTGGAGGCCTGTGACCAGCGGCTGCCTCAGAGATCAGTGCTGGACCCACTGTTGTTTGTTATTTATATTAATGATTTGGATGAGAATTTAGGAGGCATGGTTGGTAAGTTTGCAGATGACACCAAGATTAGTGGCATGTGGACAGTGAAGAAGGTTATCTAGGATTGCAATGGGATCTTGATCAATTGGGCCAATGAATGGCAGATGGCGTTTAATTTCGATAAATGTGAGATGATGCATTTTTGTCGATCAAATCGGGGAAGGACCTACTCAGTTAGTGGTACGGTGTTTGGGAGAGTTATTGAACAAAGTGATTCATAGCTCCTTGAAAGTGGAGTCACAGGTGGACAGGGTGGTAAAGAAGGCGTTCGGCATGGTTCGTTTCATTGGTCAGAACATTGAATACAAGAGTTGGGATGCCTTCTTGAGGTTGTACCAGATATTAGTAAGAATAGAGTGTACAGTTCTGGTCACCCTATTATAGAAAGATTATTATTAAACTAGAAAGATTGCAGAAAAGATTTACTGGGATGCTACCAGGACTTGATGGTTTGAGTTATAAGGAGAGGTTGGATCAACTGGGACTTATTTCCCCGGAGTGTAGGAGGCTTAGAACTCTACAAAATAACGAAGGCCACAGATAAGGTAGATAGTCAACATCTTTTCCCAAAGGTAGGGAAGTCAAAAACTAGAGGGTATAGGTTTAAGGTGAGAGGGGAGAGATACAAAAGGGTCCAGAGGGGCAATTGGTTCACACAGAAGGTGGTGAATGTCTGGAATGAGTTGCCAGAGGCAGTCGCAGAGGCGGGTACAATTTTATCTTTTAACAAGCATTTAGACAGTTATATGGGTATTGAGGGATATGGGTCAATTGGGACTAGCTTAGTGGTAAAAATTGTGCGGGTTGGACAAGTTGGGCCAAAGAGACTGTTTTCATGGTGTAAACCTTTATGATTCTGTGACTATCACTTGGTGCCTGTGATTAGTTAGCCTTGAGCCTGCACCCTTAAAGTGAAAATACTTTTTGCCCACTGAGATGCTGGAAGTTTGAAATGTGAATGATGCAGAGAGGGGAAGAGGGCAAGAAGCAGATTGCAAGTTTGGGAAACACAGTGTAAGGGCCGTTAAAAGGCATTTGGAGCCCACAATTTCAATATCAATTTCAGTTACAGAAAGGGAACGATTGGATTAAGAGAGACAAAGTAGAAATAAACGACATTGTACATTCATTTTTTACATTTTCAAAACCTCTAATGGAAATTTAAATCTGAAGAGATGTGATTCGTCACTTCTAATAGTTCTTTTTCCGTGCTAGAGAGGTTGATTGTAAGTAACGAACAATGATCACAACATTTCAAGGGGATTTCGGTAAAAATTATAAGATGATTGTGGTGAGGTTGCGGTACAAATACAGCAACTGGCTACACCATTCAATTCATTTCAGTGGGGACAGAGAGCTGCTTACCCAAAGCTGATGGCAGAGTGGTGCATAAGTGAGAGTAATTTTTGGATATTGGCATTTAATCGTGCCTCGCCTGAAGATTTAGTATCATTCCCACATAAATAACAGAGAACACTGTAGCCTCATATTTAATTTGACAGCTAAATAATAAAATTAAAAATGCAAAGTAATGCATCAAGGAATGGTGTAAAGTAGCCTGAGTATTTTTAAAGGCAGGTTTTACCTGTTCTGTGTTTACAACCACACCTGCAATATTTCAGTCCACAGGAAATGGCAATATTGATCTCTGAAAGTGTTAATTTAGTGAGCGGCACTGCACACCACTCTGAATGAAGGGGCAGGGAATAAAAATTCGGCCGGGCACACCTTTTGTTGCTGGGAACAAGTGTAGTGTGGGCTTCCTCACTCACCTTGCAGGCCTGGCGATGAGAGGCGGCGATCTCCTGTTCAAGAGCTGTTAACTTCGGGGCTTCCCGGGGCGCAGGCTCTGCACTTGCTGCCGAAGCCTGCTGCCCTTTTCCCCGGGCTGCCCAGCACCTCCCCGCCGCTCCCCCTGCAGCTGAAATCCGGGCTAACCTTGCAGCCAAGAGCCGGGGACATACAAAGTATTTGGAACACATTTTCCCCAATATTATATGTAACATTCGACCACTTCAAAGTGTTTCGATGCAACAACATTGGAAAGAATGGGTTGGCTGCACCCGGGAGGAGGCTAAAAATTGCAAATGTTGACGATTGTAATTTTTCAAGTCGACATTTCACATCGAGCACCAGATTATCATAAAGATAAATTGCAACATAATGCGTTTAAAGTTCCCCAAGTGTACCTGGATGAAAGAGGAGCATTTTAATTAACCATAGGATATGGCGTTTGTTGGGGAAACCTGCCTGATGTCAGCAGCAGTGTTTCCTGCTGGTACTGGGGGCTGGACATGTTTTGTTGCCTTCCGGATGGTTGAACAGTAGCACAGCTTTCCGGATTGCTACCGTGAATGCAAACTGAAAATCGGCCGTTTAATCTTCACCCAGGAAAGGATTTAGGGGAAGAGAGCTGTCTATAACTTGGAAACTGGCGTCTGCTTTTATAATTGAAGTAATGCCTCCAAAATTGCTGGAATGGCACATCTCCACTTTGAGTGCTTAGTCAACCCCAGGCTCAAATGTTTAGCTCAACTAATCTAAATTTAAATGTGACCATCCCATTTTTTTTTTTTAAAACGGCATCTTTCCTGTGGGTGGACACCGAGAGCTCCACGCAAACTGTGAGCAGCTGGATGTCCAGCTCTTTTTCACGGTATGAGCCAGGCAACATGAATGGATCTGAACTTCAACTTCCTATATAAATGCACCCTAAATGGATTGACGTTGGAGACGCAAGGGTGGGTAACAGTACAAATTGAAGTTTACAGTCAATAAAGGTATGATTGCAGCCCTCATGCTCACCATTATCTGAAAACTTGCAGGCCCAAAACAATTTATTTAGATTTCATAGGAACTTCAATCTGATCATGCAAACTGCCTGTCCTTATTAAGCTTGAAGAAATTGGATTTTCATTAGGTGACTTCACAGGTTTAGCTGTGTAGGTAGTAAGGGATGGCTTTTCCAAGCATTTACACAATATGGTGGCCCTAAACTGTCGCTAGTTAGCTTATTGTACTGCAAAAATAGCTATCCATTTTATGTGATCAATGAGTCTGGCAGACCAGAATTACACTGCCAGCTGGCCCTCACATTGCCACAAGAGAGGTAGACATTTTTATAATGCATGCAACTGTTCTTAGGTGGGAGGAAAGTAGGCTGTTTCTTTTAGAATGTAAAAATATAATGCTGATTAAGTTTTGCAAGCTTGCAATAGATTGAGCACTTTTAAAATTAGATTTTACTTCAGGCTGGACCTTCTACACAAAATGGCACATCTCCACTTTGAGTGCTTAGTCAACCCCAGGCTCAAATGTTTAGCTCAACTAATCTTAATTTAAATGTGACCATCCCACTCTTAACTTGAGTGATAGAACCGCACAACATTATTATAGTAACTTCAAGAGAACACCCCTGCTAGTGCAGCACTCCTTCAGTACTGCTCTGGCATGTCAACCTTGATTTCTTGCACTCCAGCCCTGGGGTGGGACTTGATCCTCATGACCAGCACAGCAGCACAGTGGTGAGAACAGTTGCTTCACAGCTCCAGGGTCCCAATTTCGATTCCTTGCTTGGCTCACTGTCTGTGCAGAGTCTGCACGTTCTCCCTGTGTCTACATGGGTTTCCTTCGGGTGCTCCGGTTCCTCCCACAGTTCAAAGATGTGAAGGTTAGGTGGATTGGCTATGCTAAATTGCCCTTAGTGTCCAAAAATGGCCGGGTAGGGTTATAGAACAGTACAGCACAGAACAGAACAGGCCCTTTGGCCCTTGATGTTGTGCCGGGCAATGACCACCCTATACCCGTAACCCAACAAACCCCCCCCCCCCAAACCTTACTTTTTTTAAGGACACTATGGGCAATTTAGCATGGCCAATCCACCTAACCCGCACATCTTTGGACTGTGGGAGGAAACCGAGCACCCGGAGGAAACCCACGCACACACGGGGAGGACGTGCAGACTCCGCACAGACAGTGAATCAGCCGGGAACTGAACCTGGGACCCTGGAGCTGTGAAGCATTTATGCTAACCACCATGCTACCGTGGGAATAGGGTGGAGGTATATGCTTGGGTAGGGTGCTCTTTCCAAGGTCCGGTGAAGACTTGATGGGCCGAGTGGCCTCTTTCTGCATTGTAAATTCTATCTATGACCCTCTAACTCTGAGATGAGAGTGCCTCTAACTGATCTTTGGTTGATTTAAATTAGAATTGTAACTCAAAGTGAGAATCTGGATTACATGTGTAGACATTCAGAACAGGGTCACTTAATTTGTAGAGCTAAGATTGTACGTTCTTAATGTCATACAAATCTGACTTAATTGATGACTGTTTTATTAAAAAGAGCAAGTGGATAATGAATAAGATGCCGGATGTGGAAAATAGGCAGAAGTTCGAGCGCCAAAGGAAAACCCTATGGACTCTATTATGAGAAATTAGTCAGGAGAAAGAATAAAAGAGCACATCGCCCACTCAATGCCTTCAATGAGAATGAATCCAAGCAGGAGTCATATTTTGCTAAAGTCATCATCAGTTATGCTCCTATAACAAACACCACATCCTTTGATACACTAAATACCCCCTTGAGAGCCTTGTAGAGAAATTGGACTTCATTCTTTGTTGCTGTTCACTGTTGGTACAACTATTCAAAAATTAATTTTAAGTTCTGTTTCTGTCGCAAAGTGACGCTGAGTAATCATTTTGAAGTCTCTAGAGATAATATTCAGTGGAACAGAAAACCTCAGTCCCAGTGAATCACTGGTGGAATATATGATGTGTTGTGGATCATTTTCCAATGCCTGTGGCAAGGTGAAGAAAACAACTTACCTGGCCTTTTTGAAGAATCTTTGGAATATGTAAGTTTTGACACAATTCAGAAGGCATACGTGAAGCTTTGAATACATGGGCTGTGCCAGAGGCTGAATTAGAAGGAACTCCTCTTAGAGAATGAGAGCGATGTGGTGAAAGAGCAAGATCATTTGATCTTGGCCAATCCGTCACTCGATTCCCAAATGGCTTTATGAAAAGGAAGGCAATATAGGTTTGTGTTGCAGGTAAAATTCTGAAACAGAAAATAGGTTAGGAAATGTGGACCTTTGACAACTAAATAAGAATAACAACATCCAAATAATCAAATTTTTTTTGTTGATTGCAAAAAGAGAATCTACAGAAAGTAATGTAATTGATCCGATTTGCAATCTGGAGAGTTAGAGTAACTGTGGACAATATAAGTTTGGTGGCTCTCCTATTGTAGCAAAATAATATTAATTCTGCTGTTAAGTGGATGCATCACAAGTAGTTCATTTACATAGACATGTTATCTATAAACCATACCTCTTCGTGAAAGGGAAGAACTAATCAGACTGGATTGAGTTTGAAAAGATGGGACAAGTATCTTTATAAAGGAGATAGCCTGAGAAATGAATCAATCATAGAATTGTTATGGCACAGAAGAAAGACGGTCTTCACTGGCTCTTCAAATGAGCATCATGACTTGGTGCCATTCTCTTTCCTTTTCCCCGTACCCCAGCACATTATTTCACTTCAGGTAATCATTCAACGTCCTCTTGAATGTCTTATTTGAACCTGCCTCCACCACACTTACTTAAAGGCAGTGCATTGTAGACCCCAACAGCTCGCTGTGTGAATTTTATTTCTCACATTAGATTTGTTTCTTTTGCAATTCACTTTAAATCTGTGCCCTCTCATGTTTGATTCCTTTATGAGCGGGAATCTGTCCAGCCCCCTTTCTCTTAGCCTTCTTTCCAAGGAGAACAGTCCAAACCTCTCCAATTTCTCCTCCAAAAGTGAAATTTTTCATCCCTGGAACCAGTTTTGTAAATGTCTTCGGCACTCTCTCTAATGCATTCACATCTTTCCTATAATGAAGCATCCAGAACTGTACACAAAATTCCAGTTGAGGAACAACTAGTGTCTTGTATAAGTTCAGCATAACCTCTTTGCTCTTATATTCGATCCCCTTATTCATAAAGGACAGAATACTATCTGCTTTACTAACTGCTCTATCCACCTGTCTTGCCACCTTCAATGGTCTATGCACTTATCCACACAAGACCCTCTGCTCCTGAACCCCTTTAAGAATTTTACCCGTAATTTTATTTTGTGTCTCCATCTTCCTACCAAAATGCATCACCTCACACTTCTCCTCATTGAAATTCACCTGTCATCTGACTTACTCATGAATCATTTAATCCTTCAATATTATCAGTCTAAATTTGGCTAATTCAAAATAATGGTAGCATTGTGGATAGCACAATCGCTTCACAGCTCCAGGGTCCCAGGTTCGATTCCGGCTTTGGTCACTGTCTGTGCGGAATCTGCACATCCTCCCCGTGTGTGCGTGGGTTTCCTCCGGGTGCTCCGATTTCCTCCCACAGTCCAAAGATGTGCAGGTTAGGTGGATTGGCCATGGTAAATTGCCCTTAGTGTCCAAAATTGCCCTTAGTGTTGGGTGGGGTTACTGGGTTATGGGGATAGGGTGGAGGTGTTAACCTTCGGCAGGGTGCTCTTTCCAGAAGCCGGTGCAGACTCGATGGGCCGAATGGCCTCCTTCTGCACTGTAAATTCTAAGTGAATGATTTTATTGTATTGGCAATAATACCCTTTATTAGTGATTGAATCTGGAGAGTCTGACAACTATGTATGGAACCAAACCTCTAATTTTATAAAAAGTTATTCCTGTTCTTTTGCGTGAGGTAGTTTTATTCTGATCAAAGCTAATTTTAGATCATAGAATCTTATTTTCATTTTCAGCATGAGAAGTGTGCACAACTTTAAACCATCAATTACATGATATAATAATTTTTATTGTCACAAGTAGGCTTACATTGCAGTGAAGTTTCTGTGAAAAGCCCCTAGTTGCCTGTTCGGGTACACAGAGGGAGAATTTTGAATGTCCAAATTACCTAAAAGCACGTCTTTTGGGACTTGTGGGAGGAAACCGGAGCACCCGGAGAAACCCACGCAGACACAAGGAAAACGTGCAGACTCCGCACAGACAATGACCCAAGCCGAGAATCAAACCTGGGATACATGCGCTGTGAAGCAATAATGCTAACCATTGTGCTACTGTGCCACCCATACTTATAAATACTCTATTCAGTAATATACTAGAATATTTTTTCAATATGAATATTGCTGTTTATTGCTCATATGAGCAAGGTTTTCTCCCAAAACCAACTACATTGACATGAAAGTGGTGCATCAATTGGAATATTTTTTAAAAATGAATTTACAGTACTCAATCAATTTTTCAATTAAGGGGCAATTTAGTGTGGCCAATCCACCTACCCCGCACATCTTTGGCTTGTGGGGGCGAAATCCACGCAAACACAGGGAGAATGTGCAAACTCCACACGGACAGTGAGCCAGGGTCGAACCTGGGACTTCGGTGCCGTGAGGCAGCTGTGCTAACCACTGCACCACCATGCACCCTATCAATTGGAATATTTAATACAAAAAGCAAACCTGTTTGATTCACGTTTTAGGACCAATGTGTGGTGGTTCAGGTGCAATGACAATGATTATAGTAAAATTGTATTATAAATGCACTTTTACAAATGCGCAGTTAGCTACTAATCCAACCTCAATGTCAAACATTCAAAATGCAATAATTATTGCAGAGGTGGATTTATAATGAAACACGCCGTGCCTAGGCACAGGGCCCCGATCAATAGGAGGACCCTGCACCAGCCTGTGTGCTGGGTATCCAATCTGATTTGATTAATCTGTGTTTGCCTATCAGTAGGCTCTGCAGAGTGAAATCAGTCTCTGATTGGTGAGTCTGAAAGAGCAGGAAATTACTGTTCCAAACCCGTACAAACTTAATTTGAGGCACGTACACATGAGGAATGAAGAGGGGCAACTAGGCGAGGAGGGAGAGGCAGATGCTGTTGAGATTTTACCGTTTTTGCAAAAGGCGAGCAGGTTTGCGACTTGACCCAGGGCAGACCAGCAATAGCGAGGCGCGACACACCAAATCAAACCTGAGGTACGAGGATATGATGAGGGGGAGGTTTCCTTGAAGACCCCAGGCAAGTGGGAATGTGAGAGGTGGGGGGAGACTGAGGGGATGGGGGGGGGGTGGGTGGGAAGAGTGTGAGGGAGGAAAGTGTGAGAGGCGAGGTTAGCCAGAATTGCAGGAAGGGAGCGTGTGTGAGGGCTGGGTTGCATTGGGGGGAAGGAGAGTTTGTGATGGGTGGATGGGGTCTGTGGGGGCTGGTGCCAGAAATGAAGGTGAGCGCAGGGCCTCATGAACTGCAAATCCACCTCTGAATTAATGTACTAATCAATTGAGATTGTCTGGGTTGTCATTGAAAAGAATCTAATTCGCTTTTGTGCACATCCTGACCAAGATCAGTTGGCTGCTGCGAACAATCAAGTTTGTTCAAAATACCTTTCCAATTTGTCTGTTTTTTAAAATATTAATTTAGAGTGCTCAATTGTTTTTTTTCCAATTAAGGGCAATTTAGCATGGCTAATTCACCCACCCTCCATATTTTTGGGTTGTGGGAGCGAGACCCACACAGACACGGGGAGAATGTGCAAACTCCACATGGACAGTGGCACAAGGCCAGGATCAAACTGAGATCCTCAGCACTCGGAGGCAGCAGTGCTAACCACTGTGCCACCGTGCTTCCCCAATTTCTCTGTTTAAAACGTTTTTTTGTATTGGAGACATTTTAGAATAAATGTGATTGTCTATATTAAAAATGCAGCAAAATAAATGGTTATTGGGTTTTGTTGAAAAAGAGACACACTGTCAAAGCTTTTGATTTTGGACTCACCAGGTCACCTACACAAGATAACCAACAGTAAACGGAGCAACAATTTATACTAGATGAGAAAAGAGTGCTGATTAGGTGGTCAGTGAATTTTGGTCGAGGCATTACCATGGAAAACATCGGAGAACAGTTAACTGCCAAGGGTTTGCTTCAAATTTAAACTAGGACTGTCAACTGAGTGGTCAAAGCATTGCCATTGGGAATGAACCAGGAATGGTGGTCGTCCAAGCTTTTGTTCAGTTGGAAAAGGTGTAATGCATGGGCATACTCCTTCTCTATGCAAAGAATAGGAGCCGTGTGTGTGGATTATATACACAAACTAGAAGACATCTATTCACGCACCCAATCATCTGCCTACCTACTCACCCACCTTATCTTTTACCTACCTACCTGCTCATCCATCCACCTAATCCCCCATTTTTTAACCACTGACCCACTGATCTAACAAACACCAACCCTCACGTCCTATCCACTCACTCACCTATCCACTCAACCATTTTACCACTTGCCCACCTACCAAATGATCCATTCTCTAACCCATTCTCAAAGACTGGGGGCTGGATGTTCTGATTTTGCGGCTAAGAGCCGACGCCAGTGTGGGCACAGTGGTGTTTTACGACGCCAAAACCTGTGGTGAGCCCTCAATGATTTCAGAACCGGTGAGGGGCTAGCAGCTGCGCCGGGTAAGTCTGCCTGCCGAGAATGAGCTGGTCTGCGGCTGCGCATGCACATGGCGACAACCTGCAGCAGTCGTGCCGTACAACATGGCGGCAGCCGCGCATGGACCAGACCTGCCTGATAGTACCCCCCTCACCACTCCCCCAGCCCTCGCCAAAGCACTCCCGGCCAGCGACACGGCTACCCCCCCCCCCGACTGTGGCTGCGCTGGACACAGCCCGCATCCGTCACGCGATGTTGCCGAAAATCCAGGAGCACAAGTGATCCACGCTGTCACGAACTCGGCCCGTTGGGGGAGGGCCTTCAGGTGATGTCCTGAGGCCGTCCCAACGGCGTGCGGTGTACTCACCGTTTACGCCGTTTTGGAGGTGGTGGAGCATCCGAAAACATACGCCACTCACGATTCGGTCATAAAAAAGGGATTCTCCGCCTGATTGCCGATTACAATATCGGCGTTGCGATATCGGCGTTAGGCAATGGAGAATCCTGCCCTGGACCTTTTTAAACGTAGCTGAATATGGAAAAAGGTGATGTGTCCTCACTTCCTCCGACTGCTCTGATGTAGATCCCCGGCAGACTCTGCTCTGTGCATTTCTTTGACAACTGGGATCGGAAGTAATGCACAATAGTGTCAGGCCTGGAGAATCTCCGCACATAGCTGCAGTGCACACAGCATTGCCACTGCTCGGAAGATTCAGACAGTTTCATTCTGTACCTGATTTTGTTGAAGTTTTAAACCACTCTTAATGCATTTTTGTTTGAGGTGTATCTTTGAGTTGAACATAGAATATGAAGTGCAAATCCGTGGAAGCAGAAAGAACTGCTCTGCATTGTACAGAGCAGAAGCTTTGGAGATGGCCTGTCATATAATTGAACTTTGGACAAAACTGACAGTGCATCATGTCTTCCACATCTTTTCAGAATTGCTGCTGTAACATTATGTCCAGTTCTTGTTACTACAACGATAACAAAATAAAACTAAAATTGCTGACTGAAATTCTCTGAAGACTTTTGAAGAATACAAATATGCCAGCACAAGCAACATAAAACAAATAGATTGATCGAAGTAGGTTGGTGTGGGTTTGATGTTCCGGCCTCTTGCACATACATTTGAGAATTTCTGCTGATTCTTGAGATGAAATTCGGAAAGGAAAGTAGAAAAAATACCAAAGTCTGAACTTTGAAATTAAATTAAAAGGCTAGGAAATGTTACCACAGTACAAAATTACAGAATCCTTAAGTGGTTCGGTAATCAGTGACGTAATGCAGTACAAAGGATTCCTGATCAAACATTTTTATGCTCTGGTCAGATGATACCTTGATTTCTGTATAATTATATGGTAATTGGGAGAAAAGCGATTGAATCTTATTAGAGCCAATGGAAGCGGGTTGAGGGAGTGAGACAAGTGAAATGACCTCTGAAAGAAATGTTGGGTCAGGATCCTGAAATCATCTTGGTTCTTCTTTCTTTGAAGAGGAGAGGTAGCTCTCCTCTCCACAGCTGTCAGGAAACCATTTAAAGTTTCAAATAGACCAATAACTTCAGTTTTAACCAATGATTCTGACTTTTATGGTGAGTGGACATATTTCCCAAGCTGTCAACAACTCACCAGGGTCACCAAGTTGAATGCTGAACACGTTTGGGGGGGGGGGGGGGGGGGGGGGGGAGTGATTCAGTGGTGAAACGGAGAGGCTGGGAAGCCTTTCATTAGTAAAGCTGAAGATCTGTAGCCAGGGCCAAGTGAGAGGTTGTTGCAGCTTTCAAGTGCTTGAAAGGTGATTGCCAACTCCTTGGAAGTCACTTTATCCAATTTATCCTTCAGTCACCATCAACTGCACCTCCCTTCTGCCTCCCTTCACCACAGCATGGGAGCAGCTTATGTAGTTCTATCTTGCACCTCTGATATGAACCAAGAGGAGAAGTAACACCAACAGAAGCAGCTGGAGCAACACCAACACCATCCCCCTTCTCCTCAGCCAGATACCATGCCACAGGCCAGAGAGGTGGAGACACAGATCCAGCCTGAGACAAGACTCCTGACATCTGTGAGCACCAGTGCCTTGGGAAGCTCTCATTTTCACAGCAGGTTGTTGCTGACATCTGCAGCCTTATGGAACAAGATCTTCCCATTGAGTCAGATTATGATGCATTTATAAGATTCTCAGAAAATAGGAACAGAGGTAGGCCATTTGGCCCATTAAACCAGCTCCACTATGCATTATGATTGTGGCTGATCTGATTGTGGTCTTCACTCAAGTTCCCTCCCCGCTATCTTTATTGATCAAAACTCTGTCTAACTCGTAATGCCCCAATCTCCATTGCTCTATAGGTAATGCATTTTAATAGTGAGGTAATGCATTTTGGAAGGTCTGTGAGGTAAAGCATTTGAAAGGTCTAATGCAGGTAGGGAATATACAGTGAATGGTAGAACTCTAAAGAGTATTGAAAGTCAGAGAGATCTAGGTGTACAGGTCCACATGTCACTGAAAGGGGCAACACAGGTGGGGAAGGTAGTCAAGAAGGCATACGGCATGCTTGCCTTCATTGGCCGGGGCATTGAGTATACGAATTGTCAAATCATGTTGCAGCTGTATAGAACCTTAGTTAGGCCACACTTGGAGTATAGTGTTCAATTCTGGTCGCCACACAACCAGAAGGATGTGGAGGATTTAGAGAGGGTGCAGAAGAGATTTACCAGGATGTTGCCTGGTATAGAGGGCATTAGCTATGAGGAGCGGTTGAATAAACTCTGTTTGTTCTCACTGGAACGACGGAGGTTGAGGGGCGACCTGATAGAGGTGTACAAAATTATGAGGGGCATAGACAGAGTGGATCGTCAGAGGCTTTTCCCCAGGGTAGAGGGGTCAATTACTAGGGGGTAGAGGTTTAAGGTGCGAGGGGCAAGGTTTAGAGTAGATGTACGAGACAAGTTTTTACACAGAGGGTAGTGGGTGCCTGGAACCCGTTGCCGGAGGAGGTGTTGGAAGCAGGGACGATAGTGACATTTAAGGGACATCTTGATAAATACATGAATAGGATGGGAATAGAGGGATACGGACCCAGGAAGTGTAGAAGATTGTAGTTTAGTCGGGCAGCATGGTCGGCACAGGCTTGGAGTGCCGAAGGGCCTGTTCCTGTGCTGTTCTTTCCTTTGTTCTTTGTTCTATATGGAAGAGAAGTCCAAAGAGTAACAGCCCTCTGAGAGAAAAAAATCCTTGTCTCCAGATTAAATGGGCGACTCTTATTTTTTTTAACTTTGGTTCTAGATTCCCCCATGAAGGGAACCCTCTCAACATCCACCCTGTCATATCTACTCCGAATCTGATATATTTCAATAAGATCATGTCTCGTTCTGCTAAACTCCAATGAGTATAGGCCCAACCTCCTCAATCTTTTCTCGTTAGTCTGATACCTGGGATGAAGGGGTTGCCTTGTGAACCTTCTCTGAACTGTCTCCAACACAAGGAGACCAGAACTGGACAAGGTGCCCTAGGAGGTGTGATCTTGCCAATGCCTGTCCAGGTGTCACAAGACTTCCTTACTTTTATATTACACTCCCATGAAATAAAGGCCAATTTACATTTACCTTCCTCATTACTTGTTGTACCTTCCCGCTAACCTTTCTGATTCATGTAAAGACACCCAAATTCCTCTATACCGTGGTATTCTGCATTCTCTCTCTTCCAATAATACTTTGCTTGGCTATTCTTCCTATGAAAGTGGTCAACCTCACATTTTCCCCACATTATATCCAACAAATTTTTGCCCACTCACTTAACCAATCTTTCTCCCTTTGTATATCATTGCAGCTTGATTTCCTACCTATCTTTGTATCATCAACAAATTTGGCTAAAATACAGTCTGTCCCTTCATCCAAGTCATCAAGATAATAATAATCGCTTATTGTCACAAGTAGGCTTCAATGAAGTTACTGTGAAAATCCCCTAGTTGCCACATTCCGGCGCGTGTTCGGGGAGGCCGGTACAGGAATTGAACCCGTGCTGCTGGCATTGTTCTGGATTACAAGCCAGCTGTTTATCCCACTGTGCTAAACCAGATTGGAAATATTTGAAGCCCCAGCACTGATCCCTGTGGCACTCCACGAGTTACAGTTTCCCAACCTGAAAATTACCCATATATCCCAACTTTTTGCTTGCTATTAGCAAGCTAATCCTCAACTCCAACACGCCTGAGCTCTTCTGAAGTTAGTTTTGATGTGGTAGCCTATTGAACACCTTTTGGAAATACAAATACTCAACATCTACTGGTTCCCTTTTTTCCACCCTGCTTGTTACATCCTCACAGAACCCCAATACATTGTGTACACACCATTGTCTTCACAAACCCATGTTGATTGACTGCCTGATTGTATTGACATTTTCTAAATGTCCTGCTACTGCACCCTTACTAATGGATTCAAGCATTTTCCAACTGAGACATAAGATAACTGGCTTTTAGTTTTCTGCTTTCTGCCTCCCATGTTCTTAATTTTACATTTTTCCAATCCATTGGAAGCTTTTCAGAATCTAGGAAATTTTGGAAGATTAGAACCAATGCATCCACTATCTCTACAGCCACATCATTTAAGACCCTAGGACGCAGGCCTTTGGTTCCAGGAGACATGTTCACCTCTAGTACTTTTTCTCCAGGGAGAGTAATGGCTTTAAGTTCCAGCCTGCCTTTGTCTCTTGATTTTTACTATTGTCAGGATGCTTTTTGTCTCCTCCTGTGAAGACAGATACAAAATCCTTGTTCAAGGTTTCTGTAATTCCCTTCTTTCATTTTACTGATTTCCCAATCTCTCTCCCTAAGTGACAACGCTCAATTTAGTTACTCTTTCCTTTTTGTACACTTGTAGGTGCTTTTACTGTCTGATTTTATATTTCTTGAAAACTTCCTCTCATACTTCAATATTTTCTTCTCTTCTGGTCATTCTTTGTTGATTTCTTAAAGTTTCACAGTCTTCTGCACTACAATAATCTTTGCAGAATTTAATGTCTTTTTTCAATCTGATACCATCCTTAATTTCCTTAGCGAGTCATGTATGGTATATATGTAAAGTCTTGCTTTCTCAATATCTTTGTTGAAAGGTATGAAATATCCCCTTAAATGTCCAGTATTGGTTCTTAACCGTCTTACCTTTTAACCTATTTTCCCAGTCCGCATTAGCGAACTCTATCTTTATCACCGACACTTCTTCAAAACCGCATTTCTCACACTAAACTGAATGTGAGATTCTATTATGTTATGATCATTCTTAACTAGAGGATTGTTTACTATGAGGTCATTAATTAATCCTGCCTCATTACATCATACTAGGTCCTTCCAGAATGTCAAATAATCTTGAATATTCATGTCTCGCTAATGGCTATTATATCAGATTCATTGCCAGTGGCTGACAAGTTGTCAGTCAATGGTGAGTCATCTCATCTCCCCTGCCCCCAACAAAACCCCCAACCCGATCTCTGCCTTTCCCTGAAATTATGAGCTCTTTTCTTCTGCAAGGAGAGAAAAGAGAGAATTATGGATCATTATGGCTTGCACAGGAGGGGAGGACATTTGCAGCAGATGACTCTGAAGCTTGGGTGCAAGAGAACAATAGGATGAGATTAGTGTAAGTTTTGCCTGTTCAGATAGGGATGTGAGATGCCTGCAAAGAGAGGAACTGCAATTTGTGTTCTCCTCAGGAGTTCTATGCAGGAGAATTCTGAGTGAGTCAAGAGTATGAGGTTTGACACTTGAAAGTGTTATGTCACCCATCTGTCATGTTCTCTTCATGCCCTGGATTCTCAGTGTAATGTCTCCAGGTTGGAGGGAGAATAGCTCTGTTGCTGACTTCTTGGCCACTTCCCACTTAGTCAGAGGGACAAGCCTCTTCCATTCGTCGGGAAGCTCAGTTTACTGCAGTCCTCAGATCCACAAGAGGACCACCAGGTAATGCATGGGAGTTACTGGGGTAGAGCAGACACCCCAGGGCTTTTCTTCATTCCTACAGTTGTTGTGGCCTCCCAAAATCTATGGCTTGTTCAGCCACTGCAACCAAAGTTTGTTTCAGGCATGCCCTCCTGCACTCCTTATTGAACCAGGGTTCAACTGACCCCTGCTTGATGGTAATGGGGGGGGGGGGGGGGGGGGGGGGGGGTTTATCCCGGGCTATGAGGTTGTAGATTGTGATTAAATGCAATTCTGCTGCTGCTGATGGCCCACTGTGCCTCATGTATGCCCAGTTTTGCATTTCTAGATCTGTTCAAAATCTATCCAACTTTGCACACTGGGAGTACCCCACAACACGATGGAGGGTCTCCTCAATGTGAAGAAGAACTCCATCTCCACAAGGACTCTGAAGTGGTCACTCCTTCTAATATCATGATGGACAGATGCATCTGCGATGGGTAGATTGATGGGGAGGAGGCCAAGTAGGTTTTTCCCACTTGTTGGTTCCCTCATCAGCTGATGCAGACCCAGTCTCGCAGAAACCTCCTTTATGACTTGGCCAGCTTGTTCAGTCGTGGTGCTTGGTGATGGACAGTGAAGTCTCCCACATACATGGAATAATATTGCTGAACCACTTGTTATTTTGCTTGCTCTGACTAGCTCTGGGGGAAGTGTGGAAAATTCAATGTATCTTAAACATCCTACAACACAATCTTATAATTATAATCTCTCTTTAATTTGCACTTTAAAAATTTGATGAGTGAAATTATTGGTAGGAATGCACCTTGCTGTCCTTTTTCATATGGCGCATCACCAATTGCAAAAGTAAAAATGCATTGATTCATGGTACAGCTGACTAATGTTTCAAAACTGGAGGGTTAGAATTCTTCAACATGCCTCAAGAGGACACTGTAGCATTTTGTCTTGTCATCCACATAAAAGTGAGTGAGAGATGGTGCTTTAGTAGTAATATCATGGTGCTAATAATCTAGAGGCCCAGGGTAATGTTGTGGGGACATGGCAGCTGGTGGAACTTAAATAATAAAGCTGGAATTGAAAGCTAGTCTCTCTAATGTTTTCATGAATCAATTGTCATAAAAACCCATCTGGTCCTCTAATGTTCCATAGGTAAGGAAACCTGTCGTCTTTACCTGGTCTGGCCAGATTTTACCTGGTCTGGTTGATTCTGAAATGGCTAATCTCGTAAGCCACTCAATTCAAGGATGCTCAGGGTTGAGCCTTGCAAAATACATCTATATCCAATGAAAGATATTTTGTATGGGTTCATAATCAGAAATATTACTACACCTGCAGCACCGATATTCAACTCCATTCTAAAAAGCCATTTTGATGTATTACAACCTTTAAATCATCTGATGCTCAGCCATCCCTTACATCTCACATTTTGAGTACCTTGTATTGTTTCAAATGTCAGCTTAAATGTCAATTGTGTGGTGAATCTCAGTGCTTCAGCTAGAAATATGGTGATACTGTGCACACATTAATTAATAGGTGGCAGGCCAGAAAGCCCCGCTTGAACTAGTAATCAAGGCTGATACCTTACGAAGGGAGTGCTGCACTGTGGGACTTGCTGTCTTCCAGGTGAGAATTGAATTGAGGTGCTGGATGTCAGCTCATATAAAATACTTCAAAAAATAATTCATTGTTTGCAAAGCACTTTGGAAAAGCCTGAGAAAATGACAGGCATGGTAGAAATGCAATTCTTCCTATTAACACAATGTATACATGTTAATGTAGACCTCTATCTGCATTTATTCATTAATTCTAAAGTATAATCAAAGGCCTTTACTGCTATGGTAACATATCCCTTGGGAATCCCTAATAGTTGTTTACAGGAATAGGAAAATCTTGAACCTATTTCAACTGCTTCTTCACAATTTTAAAAACAAAAGCCAGGTCTTTGTGTTAGCTCATTTAACACCAGTTCATTCACATGTGCAATCTGATACATGGGACAGAAAAGAAACACACAATGTCTACTGAATACAGAAAAGCTGGGAACAATTTTTCCCTTGGTGTCTTATGATATGAGTCAGGAGATTAAAGTTCCTTCAGTTACAAGACAGGGTGCATAGGTTGGGTAAATATGAAACGCAGGAAACACATTTTAACAAAAAACTCCCAACTATCAGGTCTCAGTTGACATTCAACAGGGAGTTAATATTTGATATACTACAAAAATGTGTACCTCTTACTTTTGGACTGGGAATAATCTGAAATCCTGCAGACAAATGGTGAGGAAACCTATGCTGATACAACCTACCCTCTGCAACATTGCAAACCTCCGGCCAAAACAATCTGTCCTACATGGTTATGACTGGAGTAAAATTATTACAAGAGCTGCCCATACATGAACCAGACCTAAGGTTTATGCCAACAACTCAAGAACTACTTCAACTTTCACCTGCATGTTCGGCATCGATCCCAAAAACCTGCATAGTAGACTGAGAATTTCAGAAAATCTGATAGAAATTTTGTGGAATTCGTTGTGATGCCTTCTACATGAGGTGGCACAGCAACAGCAGCAGGTCTATGATTTACCAAGTGTCTGCTCTTTTGTTTCAATAAAAGATTGGTGATAACAATGTCATTGATGTATCATAGCAGTCATGTTACTATTACAAAAACTTTGTAATCAAAGATCACAATGTTCTCTAACTAAGCTCCTCCACCATTCACTGGTTGTTACAAACTTAGATTTAGTATAACCACTCCTCTGTGGGTTTACTTACTGTATGGATCTTTCACTTTATCCCAAGTGAATCAAAGAAACCCACAGCAATCATATTTGAGCCCATCACTTTGGAACTTGAAGTTACATCTCTGATTTTGACCTGATGGCCTCCTTTTTCTCATTAACATTTTTTTTCTGTGTCACCAGCAATGGTTTTATGTTTTCACTTTCTCAGCACCCACAGCACCCAATCTAAATTTCTCTATCTCTGCCAATATCATGTCTATTAATTCTTACCCTCTCCCCCCCCCCCCCCCCCCCCTCCCCCTCCACCTCCATTTATTTGTGGTAACCCTTTGGAGTAAGGCACATCTATTGAACTACAGAATATATGCATCTTCAGCACAGAAGGAGGCCATTTATTCCATTGTGTCTGTGCGGGATATTTGCTGGAGAAATTCAAGATGAATGCTATTGCTCTAATGTCTCCCTTTGGTTTAAATATATAACAACTTTTCCCGAAATAAATGCAATGGTCTTCACCTCATAAGTTCTCAGCCACAAAGCAGTCCATGCCCCAACAACCTTCAATAAAGGGGTAATTAGAACATAGAACCTACAGTGCAGAAGGAGTGACCCACTTAAACCCTCACTTCTACCCTATCCCCATAACCCAATAACCCCTCCTAACCTTTTTGGTCACTAAGGGCAATTTATCATGGCCAATCCACCTAACTTGCACATCTTTGGTTCTCAACTTCCCTCTCATTATTTTTATGATCCTTCAATGACCTCTCATTAATGATTCCCCAACTATAATAAATAGTCTTTCGCTACTCATCTTGTGAAAATGGTTCATAATGTTGATAACATCTAAATCCTCTTTTAACCCTCTCTGCTGCAATAGAAATACTTCCAGAATCTCAAGTTTATTGTTCTTGATGTTACCCTGATGAATCTAAGTCCAAAGATGTGCAGGTTAGGTGGATTGGCCATGATAAATTGCCCTTAGAGTCCAAAAATTGCCCTTAATGTTGGGTGGGGTTACTGGGTTGTGGGGATAGGGTGCTCTTTCCAGAAGCCGGTGCAGACTCGATGGGCTGAATGGCCTCCTTCTGCACTGTAAATTCTATGACTATGACAATATATGCATCCTTGGATTGCAAAAGGTTTTCAATAAAGGGGCACCCAAAACTGAACTTCATATTCTAAATCTGACACCATCATTGCTTTATACAAATGTATTATTTCTTCACTGTTACAATCTATGCTGTTGTTCAGAAAAAAATGCCACTGGACTGTTTTTAGTTGCACTTCACTTTTAATGCACTCACTTTGCTTTTGCAGTGAGTAGTAAAGTAACAATGTTCACTATGCTGACAGTTGCTTGCTAGGTTTTTGAGAAAAGACTGGCTAATCCAGTGTGGCACCCTCCACAGGGAGTCTGCGGTGTCTTATGAGCAGCACAAGAAACAGGCTCTTCAACCAAACAAATTGAAGCATCCTCACTCAGCCATACAGAGACTAAACCAGGAAATATAAAACAGGAAATCTAAATTATATTTAAAGAATACACAGGAAGGGAAATAAAGATTGCAAAATGCAGGTGGAATTAATATGAATAGAGGAGACCAACCAGAAAGGTTTTACAGAGCTCAGAAAGACCGTGAATTGGTAACAGCTAGAAGACAAGTCGTGGTATCTGTTCTCTCTCTATCGCTCTCCAGCCATATTGTAACTCTGCTCTGGTTGTATTCTGACCAGTCAAACATAGCAGGCAACATCTTTAACATGAACCAAGCAGCTACTGATTTCATAGAAGAGACAGAGACCATCCACCAACACTGTCAATCAGATTGACGCAGATTCCAGAAGGATCACTGAACCTAACGTGAAACCATCCAAGTCATCAACCTACAGGATCTGTTTCTGATTGACTGTCTTTTTAGACTCTTAAACCATTTACCAATCCTCCCGCGTTGTACCTTCTATGTGTTCTGTGTGTGTGATTCGATTTTTAAAGTTATTTTTACATATCAGATGTTCAGTACAATGCATATTATCTCCTTTGCTTTTAAAAACTTACAAGAAACTCTGTCCATCTGTGACTTTCACAGTCACAGTACCTAAACAGTTAAACATCCACTGAATTGGTTTGCAAATTATTTTAAGAACACTTATTGCAGTCAACCGAGAAGTGGGAAGGAGGGGAATCATTCTACTGGTTCTCACGTGGCCGTAACACTGAAATTGATACTGTATAATTCCAGTATAACCCATGTGCAGTACAATTTTTTTAGGGGGAGGGAGATGCGTGGGTGATTTGTTTAAGTGAATGGCTCCTTTAAATTTATTTCTGTGGCTGGGCATATGCAATCACTTAAAGGGACCGATTTGTACGCAGACCTGCATGGGAACCTTCAGCTAGTTATGCAGCTGTACAGCTTAGATGGAACGTTGAGTACAACCACAGCATAAAATAGAATTATTTGAACGTTATTTCAGCGATCAAAGAAACTCTGCTTTGCCCATGTTTTTTGCATGTTCAAACTTGATTATGCATTCCCTTTTAAATAATCAGTGTCACAATTACCTGGTGCTGATACTGGAAACTATGTCAGATTGTTTTCATTAGTTACAATTAATAACATCTGTAGAGCTACAAAGTTCATGCTAAATGACTAGCTCAGTTTTCTGGTCCTCCACCTCTAATCTGTTGCCAGCAGTTTCCTGAAAGCACTTCTCCAAAGTAAAAATTAACAAGCTTAACAACAGTAGGACAAGAATGTCAAAATGTGCTGCCACATTACATGTACAAATAAATATAATCTTTTTACTTGGGTTGTATTGCTTAAAACTGTAAATTTGAAGGGTGGCAGGTTGATTGCAAGATAACCTGAAATGGGGAGTGCAAATCCGAGTTGGCACAAGAATAACCTATATTAAAACAGCAATAGGTCTGATGAAAAAGCATTCTTGCATTTCCACACAGCAATAAAAGGTGTTCGGTCCAAACCTGGTGTGGGCATAAAGATCATTGTATTTCCATATTGGAATAAACTTTATAGGCAAGACTGAAGTATTAAAAGGACTGAAAGGCATTAACTTACAAATGGAAAGGTTTCTGAAGTGTATACTTTTTCCAATAGGGTGACTAGAATATATTTCACTATACCTGATTAATTTTTTCTAGCTTCCTCTCCCCACCTCATTTCCATGCAATTTAGTTTCTCATCCATCAACACTCCATAACTGCACCCCGTCCTACTGACATCTTAAACCTATTATGGAAACATGTCGCGGGAGAACATATGGATGCATCTAGTTCACTCTTACATATGAAACAGCAGGGAAATGAGAAAATATACAGTGCCCAGATGTTGTGGAACAGAGAATGGTAGAAGGGGCTAATAACAGTGAGGTAATTAATATCAACAGAGAGGAATTATTGGAGAAACTTACAGGGGTAAAATCAGACAAATCTCCAGGATCTGATGGTTTTCATGCTCTGGCTCTAAAGAGATAGCTGTAGAGATGGTAGATGTGCTGGCTAGGATTTTCTCAAATTTACTATATTGTGAAATGGTCCCAGCAGATTGGAAGTTAGCAATTGTAACACTGTTATTCAAGAAAGGAGGAAGAGAGAAAACAGGGAAATACAGGTTAGTTGGCCTGACATCAATCATCAGGAAAGTGGGACTTCCGGTTGCGGCTATGCGGAGCTAAGCCGCACGTTCGGCAGCTCCCACCAGGAACGGACTTTTGGGCTCTTTTAAGGGCCCCCAGCGGTACTTGCTCGACGGTTCCCGACGTGGGAAGGTGTCTGCAGCGGATCCCCAGTGGTCTATGGTCTTGACCAGGAGTGGGGCCAGCAAAATAGCGGTGGCAGCGCCTAAGAAAAGCGGGATAAGAGAATCAAGATGGCGGCCGGCGGAGGCCTCGAGGAATGGAGGCAGTGGGCACAGGTGCAGCAGGAGACTCTCCAGCGATGTTTTCAGGAGCTAAAAGTGGAGCTGCTAGACTCGCTGAAGGCGAATGCAGACAAGCTGTTGGCGACGTAGGCAGCCCAGGGGGTGGAGATCCGGGAGCTCCGACAACAAGCCTCCGAAAGAGAGGATGAGGCCGCGGCCCTCGCGGTAAAGGTGGAGATGCATGAGGCGCTCCATAAGAAGTGGCAGGAGCGGTTCGAGGAGATGGAGAACCGGTCGAGGCGGAAAAATGTGCCGTCTCCATTGCCCCCAATCCTGCGCCTCACGGAGGGACTGGAGGGGTCAGACCTGGGGGCCTATGTGGTCATTTTGTTGAACTCGCTGATGGGAGCTGGGTCCTTCCAGGGGCCCCTGGAGCTGGAGGGGACCCACAGAATACTGGCCAGGAGGCCCAAACCGAATGAGCCGCCACGGGCGGTGCTGGTGCGGTTCCACCGGTTCGCTGACCGAGAGTGCGTGCTTAGGTGGGCCAAGAAGGAGCGGAGCAGCAAGTGGGAGAACACGGTAGTGCGGATCTACCAGGACTGCAGTGCGGAGGTGGCTAAGCGGAGGGCCGGGTACAACCGGACGAAGGCGGTGCTCCACAGAAAGAGTGTGAAGTTTGGCATGCTACAGCCGGCGCGTCTGTGGGTCACTTTCAAGGACCGGCACTTTTATTTTGAGTCCCCGGAGGAGGCGTGGGCCTTTGTGCAGGCCGAGAAGTTGGACTCTGACTGAGGGTCGGGGGTTTGTAAATAACTGTGTTAACTTTTGGTGGGAAGGGTACTGTTTTATGCTATTTTATGCTGTTTTAAGCTGGTTGTGTGTTAGTTCTTGGGCGGGTGGGGTGCTGTCTTTTTTGCGTGGGCGGGGTCGGGCAGAGGGAAAGCGCGGGCTTTTCTTCTGTTTCCCGCACTGAGGGTGGATGGGGGCGGGGTCGGAGCTGAGAAGCGCGGGCTTTTTTTCCTGAGGAGGAGGGTCTGCTGATTGGTCTGGGGGAGGAGGAGTAGCCCCACGTTGGGGAGGGTCGGAGGTGTGGTGGGAGTCAGCAGAAGTTAGCTGGCTCACGGGAGTGTTACGGAGGGAGTAACGTGGCTGGGAGGGGTCCTAGCCTGGCGGGGGGAGGGGGGGGTGGATGGGAGGGGTACCGGGTTGCTGCTGAAATGGCCAGGAAGGAGCTGGAGTATGCAGGGGGGGCCGGGGTAGGGGTTTGCCACCATGGGGAACGGGCCGAGCGGGGGGCACTGGCCTGGGGTGGGCAGGGGATGGGTTATGGCTAGTCGGGAGGGGAGGGGGACAGGGAGCACTCTGATCCGGCTGATATCTTGTAACGTGAGGTGGCTGAATGGGCCGGTCAAACAGGCCCAGGTGTTTACGCACTTGAAGGGGCTGAAGGCGGATGTGGCTATGCTTCAGGAGACTCACCTGAAGGTGGCGGACCAGGTTGGACTGAGGAAGGTCTGGGTAGGCCAGGTGTTTCATTCGGGGCTGGATGCAAAAAATCGGGGGGTGGCGATTCTGGTGGGAAAAAGGGTGTCATTTGAGGCGACAAAGGTGGTGGCTGACAGTGGAGGGAGGTATGTGATGGTGAGCGGCAAGTTGCAAGGGGAGCGGGTGGTGCTGGTGAATGTCTATGCCCCAAATTGGGATGATGCGGGTTTTATGCGGCGCATGCTGGGCCGCATTCCGGATCTAGAGATGGGGGGCCTGATACTGGGGGGGGGGGGGGGGGGGGACTTTAACACAGTGCTGGATCCCCCATTGGATCGATCCATGTCCAGGAGGGGCAGGAGGCCCGCGGCGGCTAAGGTGTTGAGGGGGTTTATGGACCAGATGGGAGGGGTGGATCCTTGGAGGTTCGCGAGGGCCAGGGAGTATTCATTTTTTCCCCA
This sequence comes from Scyliorhinus canicula, assembly GCF_902713615.1. Lineage (NCBI taxonomy): Eukaryota > Metazoa > Chordata > Chondrichthyes > Carcharhiniformes > Scyliorhinidae > Scyliorhinus > Scyliorhinus canicula. The sequence goes on from NC_052149.1 coordinate 95,486,922, forward strand.
TGTGCATAAAGCCTATTCCCGGATCGATTTTTTTGTCCTGAGCAGGGGGCTGATTTCGAGGGTGGAGGATGCAGAGTATTCGGCATTAGTCATTTCTGACCATGCCCCACACTGGGTAGACCTTGAGCTGAGGGAGGAGAGGGACCAGCGCCCGCTCTGGAGCCTGGAGGTGGGACTGCTGGTGGATGAGAAGGTGGGCGGGCGGGTTCGGGCGTGTATCAAGAGGTACTTAGAGGCCAATGATAATGGGAAGGTCCGGGTGGGGACGGTTTGGGAGGCATTGAAGGTGGTGATTAGAGCGGAGTTGATTTCCATCCGAGCCCCTAGGGAGAGGGGAGAGCAAAGAGAGAGGGAGAGGTTGGTGGGGGAGATGGTGAGGGTGGACAGGAGATACGCGGAGGCTCCGGAGGAGGGACTGTTGAGGGAGCGACGCAACCTTCAGGCCAAGTTCGACTTGCTGACCACCGGAAAGGCGGAAGCTCAGTGGAGGAAGGTACAGGGAGCGGTGTACGAATATGGGAAGAAGGCGAGTAGGATGCTGGCGCATCAGCTACGTAAGTGAGACGCGGCCAGGGAGATTGGTGGAGTGACGGATAGGGGAGGTAATGTGGTGCGAAGGGGGGTGGACATTAATGGGGTCTTCAGGGACTTTTATGGGGAATTGTACCGGTCCGAGCCCCCGGTGGAGAGGGGGGGGGGGGGGGGGGATGGGGCGTTTTTTGGATAGGCTGAGATTTCCGAAGGTGGAGGAGGGACAGGTGGAGGGGCTGGGGGCGCCGATTTAGCTGGAGGAGCTGGTCAAAGGGATAGGTAGCCTGCAGTCGGGGAAGGCGCCGGGGCCGGATGGGTTTCCGGTCGAATTTTACAAAATGTATGCAGACCTGTTGGGCCCCCTGTTGGTTAGGACCTTTAACGAGGCAAGGGAGGGGGCGGGGGCTGGCGTTGCCCAACCTCTGTGGGTACTATTGGGCTGCCAATGCAGCGATGGTGCGTAAGTGGGTAATGGACAGGGCAGGGGCAGCATCGAAGAGGATGGAGATGGCGTCCTGCGTGGACACGAGCCTGGAGGCGCTGGTAACGGCGCCGTTGCTGCTCCCTCCAACAAGGTATACCACGAGCCCGGTGGTGGCGACTACCCTCAAAATTTGGGGGCAATGGAGACGGCATGGGGGGAGGTGGGGGGCTCGATGTACCACGTCATGCAGGAGGTGGATGAGGCCTCGGTGGAGGAGTTGAAGGGTAAATGGGAGGAGGAGCTGAGTGAGGAGATTGAGGAGGGGACGTGGGCGGATGCCCTGAAAAGAGTGAATTCCTCCTCTTCCTGTGCGAGGCTTAGCCTCATACAGTTCAAGGTGCTGCACAGGGCCCACATGACTGAGATGAGGATGAGTAGGTTTTTCGGGGGCGAAGACAGGTGTGCTAGGTGCTCGGGGAGCCCAGCGAACCACGCCCATATGTTCTGGGTATGCCCAGCGCTGGGGGAGTTTTGGAAGGGGGTAGCAAGGACGGTATCGAGGGTGGTAGGATCCAGGGTCAAGCCAGGCTGGGGACTCGCAATTTTTGGGGTTGCAGTGGAGCCGGGAGTGCAGGAGGCGAAAGAGGCCAGTGTTCTGGCCTTTGCGTCCCTAGTAGCCCGGCGGAGGATCTTGCTTCAATGGAAGGATGCGAGGCCCCCAAGCGTGGAGGCCTGGATCAATGATATGGCGGAGTTTATCAAATTGGAGAAGGTGAAATTTGCCCTGAGGGGATCAGTACAGGGGTTCTTCAGGCGGTGGCAGCCTTTCCTGGACTTCCTGACAGAACGGTAGGAAAATAGACCGGCAGCAGCAGCAACCTGGGGGTGGGGGGGAGGAGGGGTTTGTTTTGGGGGAAGGGAGAAATGTGTATATGTGTTTATTGAATATGCCGGGTGTTTATCTATTTCTTCTTTTTGTAGTTACTGGGGGGGGGGGGGGGGGGTTGGTTTTGGGGGTTAGTGTGTTTTTCTTTTTGTTGTTGTTAATACTGTTTTCTTGTTGTTATTTTATGTTTTTGAAAATCTCAATAAAAAATTATTTAAAAAGAAAAATCATCAGGAAAGTGTTGGAGTCTACTAGTAAGGAAGTCTTAACAATGAATTTCGAAAACCGTAGTATGACCAGACAAACGCAACCTGGTTTTATGAAAGGGAATCATGTTTGACAATATTTCAAGGTTGTGTGAGGGTGTAAATAGTAAGGTAGATAAAAGGGAAACAGTAGGTGTAGTATCACTGGATTTCCAAAAGGCAATTGATAAAGTGTCAGGTTAATACACAAGATAAGGGCTCATATAGTTGGGGTTATATATCAGCACATGTAAAGAATTGGTTAATGGACAAGAAGTAAAGAGCAGGGATAAACAAAGCATTTGAAGTTGACAGGCTATGACTAGGGGAGTGCCACAAGGATCAGTGTGGGGGCCTTCACTATTTACAATCTGTATTAATGATAATCAAAGAGACAGAGAGTAATGTCTCCAAGCTTGCTTATGTTACAAAACTAGTTGGAAATGTAACTGGGAGGAGAACCTTTAGGGAAATAAATCTGCCATCCTTACCTGGTCTGGCCTACATGTGACTCCAGACCCACAGCAATGTGGTTGACTCTTAAATGCTCTCAGAAATGGCCAAGCAAGCCACTCAGTTGTATTCAAACCTACAAATACACCAAAAAGGAATGAAACCGGGTGGAGCACCAAGCACCGGAACTGACAGCGGCAAACCCAGCCCTGTTGATACTGCAAAGTCCTGCATATTAACTCTAAAAAGTTCCCCGAACTAACATATGGCAGCTTGTGCCAAAGTTGGGAGAGCTGTCTCATGGACTAGTCAAGCAACGTCCTGACATAGTCATACTCAGAGAATCATACCTTACAATGTCCCAGACACCACTATCACCATTCCTGAGTATGTCCTATTTCACTGGCAGGACAGACCCAGCAGTGTTGGCGGCACAGTGATATACAGTCAGGAGGGAGTTTCCCCAGGAGTCCTCAATATCGACTCCGAACAGCATGAAGTATCAAGGCTTAAGGTTAAATATGAGCAAGGAAAGCTCCTGCTGATTACCATGTACCATCCACCATCAGCTGATGAATTAGTACTCTTCCATGTTGGATAACAGTTGGAAGATGCACTGAGGGTGGTAAGAGCACAGAATATGCTCTGGGTGGGTACTTCAATGTGCATCACCAAGAGTGGCTCGCTAGTACTACTACAGACCAAGCTGACTGGGTTCTAAAGGGCATAGACTCTAGACTGGGACTGCAGCAAGTGGTGAGGGAACCAATAAGATGGAAATAAATACTTAACCTCATCCTCACCAACCTGCCTACTGCAGATGCATCTGTCCATGGCAGTATCGGTAGATGTGACCACCTCACAGTCCTTGTGGAGACAAAATCCTGTCTTCACATTGAGGATACCCTCCATCTTGTGTGGCACTACCATCATGTTAAATGGCATAGACTTCGAACAGATCTAGCAACTCAAGACTGGGCTTCATGAGACGTTGTGGGCCATCAGCAGCAGCAGAATTGTATTCTCCCACAATCTTCAACCTCATGGCCAGGCATATCCCCCACTCTGTCATTACCACCAAACCAGGAAATCAATCCTCGTTCAATGAAGAGTGCAGGAGACCATGCCAAAAGCAACACCAGGCATACCAAAAAATAAGGTGTCAACCTGATGAAGCTACAGCACAAGACTACGTGTGTCAAACAGCATAAGCAGTAAGTAATAGACAGAGCTAAGTGATTCCACAACCAATGGATCAGATCTAAGCTCTGCAGTCCTGCCACTTCCAGTTGTGAATGGCGGTGGACACTTAAACAACTCACTGGAGGAGGAGGCTCCATAAATATTCCCTTTTTCAATGATGGAAGAGCCCAGCACATCTGTTTAAAAGACAAAGCTGAAGCATTTACAACAATCTTCAGCCAGAAGTGCCATGTGGATGATCCATCTCGGTCTCTTCCGAGCTCCCCAGCATCACAGATATCAGTTTTCAGCCAATATAATTCACTCCAAGTGATATCAAGAAATGACTGAAGGCACTGGATACTGCAGAGGCTATAGGCTCTGACAATATTTTGGAAATAGTACAAAAGACTTGTACTCCAGAACATGCCACGCCCCTCGCCAAGCTGTTCCTTACAGCTAAAACACTGGTATCTGCCCAGCAATGTAGAAATTCAACCCAGGTGTGTCCTGTACACAAAAAACAGGACAAATCCAGCCAATTACTGTCCTATCAGTCCACACTCCATCATTCGCAAAGTGATGGAAGGAGTCATCAATAGTGCTATCGAGCGGCACTTACTCGGCAATAACCTGCTCACGCATGCTCCGTTTTGGTTCCGCCAGGATCACTCAGCTCCTGACCTCATTATAGCCTTGGTTCAAACCTGGACAAAAGAGCTGAATGCCAGAGGTGAGGTTGAGAGTGACTGCCCTTGACATCAAGGCAGCATTTGTCCGAGCATGGCATCAAGGAGCCCAAGCTAAACTGAAGTCAATGGGAATCAGGGGGGGGGAACTCTCTGTTAGTTGGAGTCATACCTGACACAAAGGAAGATGATTGTGGTGGTTGGAGGTCAAACATCTCAGCTCCAGGACATCACTGCAGGACTTCTTCAGGGTAGTGTCCTAGGCCCAACCACCTTCAGCTGCTTCATCAATGACTTTCCTTCTTTAAAAAAGTGAGGGGACTCCAACAGGTTTCTTAAAAGTCTTTTCATTCAGTCACAATGTTACCTACAAAAGGCTCAGTAAACCTCACTGGGTCCTCTCTCCTTTACTCATTGGCTCTAAAGTGGTTGAGCTTTTATACTTGTGCTGGGTAAGCTTCCCCGCCCAAAGCATGGGGGCACACAGTTCCATTGAGCATGGGGAAACAATCATCCGTGCGGGATATTGCACCTTCCATCATAACGACTGCACAATCTTCAGCACCATTCACAACTGCTCATGTACTGAAGCAGTCCATGTCCAAATGTATCAAGACCTGGACAATATCCAGGCTTGGGCTGACAAGTGGCAAGCCACATTTTTGCCACACAAGTGCCAGGCAATGACCATCTCCTATAAGAGAGGATCCAATCATCGCCCTTTGACATACAATGTCATTACCATTGCTGAATCCCCCAGTCAATGTCCTGGGGGATACCATGATCAGAAACTGAACTGGACTAGCCATATTAATACTGTAGCTACCAGAGCAGGTCAAAGGCTAGGAATCCTAGACTTCCGGTGGCGGCCATGGTGTGAGTGGTCACACATTATGCAGTTCCCGCTCAAGGACGTTTTTTTGATCCTTTCCCCTGGTTGCCGGGTGGATGTTTTGGAGACAAAAGGTGCAGAGATGGTGGAGGAAAGCAATACTCCATTGGTGACGCTGGTGGATGAATCCATGGACCAGAAGTGGGTCAAGAAAAAAGGAGTTGATGGAACAAGAAACACTTCAAGCGACACAGGGGAAGATGGGAGAGGGTAGAGGGTCAGCCCTACCAGCCTGTGGTCGACGGGGCAGTTGGTGGACTTTCTAAACAAAAAGTTCAGCCAACAGAGGAGGGAGGATCAAGAGGACCTGGCGAAGGTGGTAGACCCGCTGAAAGCGAGGATCAACCGGGTGTAGCTGAGGCTGGAGACCCAGAGCCAGGCAATCCAGAAAGTGGAGGAGGTGGTGGGGAGGACGAGGAGCAGGTTACCTCATTGGTGGCCGAAATTGGGATGTTGAGGGAGACCCAGAAGCTGCTCAAAGGGAAAGTGGAGGATTTGGAGAATCGCTTCCGGAAGCAGAATCTGAGAATAGTGGGGATGCCAGAGGGCATCGAGGTGCAGGCGCAGGCTCTTATATGGCCAATATATTGGAGCAGCTAATGGTTGAGAGGGCCTTCGAAAAATTAAATGAAAATGAAATGAAATGACATGGTTTGTAAAGGGGAGGCACCTGTCTGTGAACGTTAGACGCTTATTGAATGTGATTATGATGCCCCCGGTGGGACAGGAGGTGGAGGTAGTGGTCGCTATGGATGCAGAGAAAACCTTTGATCAGGTAGAATGGGAGTATCTGTGGGAAGTACTGGGACAGTTTGGGTTCGAGCAGGGGTTTGTGGATTGGATCCAATTGCTACATAGGGCGCCAGGAGCGAGTATCAGGACGAAACGGATGAGCTTGGAGTATTTTGGATTGCATCATGGGACAAGGCAGGGGTGCCCACTCTCACCGTTGCTTTTTGCCCCGATGACATTGGCAATGGCGCTTAGAGCACCAAGGAGTTGGAAAGTGATAGTGCGGGGGGAGGGGGGGGGGGGGGGGGGGGGGGGAGAGCCTTGAGTTTCGCTGTACGCGAACAATCTGTTAATTTACATTTCAGACCTGTTGGGAGGCTTGGGTGGGATCATGAACATCTTAGAGGAATTTGTCCAGTTTTCTGGGTATAAATTAAACATGAGATAGAGTGAGGTTTTCCCGAGTCAAGCAAGGGGACAGGAGAGGAGACTGGGTGAACTACCGGATGAACTTTATATACTTGGGTATCCAGTGGCACGGGAGTGGGAACAATTGTACAAATTGAATCTGGCATGGTTGGTAGAGCAGATGAAGGGGTATTTTAAGAGCTGGGACATGCTGTCGCTGGCAGGGCGGGTACAAACCGTGACAATGACGGTGCATCCGAGGTTCCTAATCATTTTTCAGAACCTTCCAATTTTTAACCCAAAGGCCTATTTTAGGAAAGTTAACGCCTTGGTTTCAGGGTTTGTTTGGGTGGGCAAATTCTCCCGGATAAAGATGGTGCTGCTGGAACGGGGACGTGGGCAGGGCGGATTGGTCTTGCCAAACATAAGGAACTATTACTGGGCAGCAAATAAAACCATGGTGAGGAAGTGGGTAGTGGGGAGGGGTCGATGTGGGAGAGGATGGAAGCAGCCTCTTGTAAGGACACTAGTTTAGGTTCAGCGAACACGAAAGTATGTCATGGAGTTCACCTGACCTCCAACTTTTAATAGATTTGGTTATGAGGAACACAGTATTTTTAAACAAAACAATGTTTATTTATAAATCCAGTTACCATTTTATAAACACACAGTAAATATCTTATCAACTACCAACACAAATACCTCCCAAAGAAACAGTACTCTATAGGTAACCCTTAATAACTTTCCTACTAACATCCATAAGCTAAACACCCTTTTTTCCTACAAAACAGTAGTTTTAAATTCCTTACAGAAAACAGGTATTACTTTGAAGTTATCAAGTGGTCTGGGACATTCTTTAGCACGCAAAGAGACAGACCAAAAATACACCTTCTTTGTTTGAATGCAGCTCCCAACCGAAAACAAAACCAAAAATCTCAGAGCCTCCAGGCAGCTTCCAGCTCAAAACGAAAGTAAAACACAGAATCACAGCCCAGCTCCACCCACACAGTGACATCTATTTGATAAAACACACTTTTCTTAAAGGGACCCTCACATGACAAGGGGCACTGTTGACGGTGCATCTGCCGTACCCGCTGACCAGGTACCCTACAAGCTCGGTGGTGGTGGCGGCCCTGAGGGTGTGGGAACAGTGGCAGCAGCACCTGAGGTTGGAGTGTGCCTCAGTTTGGGCACTGATCTGTGGAAATCATTGATTTCCTCTGGGGGAGTTGCTCACGGTGTTCCGGGGGTGGTGGCGGGCGGGGATCGAATGGTTTGGGGACCTATTTGTGGGGCACAGCTTCTCAAGCCTAGAAGAATTGGAAGAGGAGTGTGAGCTGCCCAGGGGAAATGGATTTCGGTACTTACAGGTATGTTAGGAAGCAGGTGCTGTCCTTTCTCAACCTGCCGCCCCCGGTACTGCAGGACAAGGTGGTGTCGAAAACAGGAGTTGGTGAGGATAGGGTGTCGGAGATTTATAAGGAATTAATGGACTGGGAGGGAGCCCTGATAGGAGAGGTTAAACTGAAGTGGGAGGAAGAACTGGGGAGGAAAGTGGAGGCTGGGTTATGGGAGGAGGCTCTGAAGAGAGTGAAAAAATCCTCTTTGTGTGCTAGGCTTAGCCTTATTCAATTCAAAGCGGTGCATAGGGTGCATATGACGGTGGCCAGAATTAGCAGGGTCTTTGAGTGGGCGGTGCGTGGGAGTCCAGGGGGCGAGAGAGGCCGACGTCTTGGCCTTTGCCTCCCTGGTAGCCCAGAGACAAATCTTGTTGGAATGGAGGGTCTCAGGGTCGCCGAAATGGGGGGTGGGGGGGGGGGGGGGGGGTGGTGAGCAACCTCGCGGAATTCCTTAAGCTGGAAAATATCAAGTTCACCTTGAGAGGGTAATGGAGAGCGTACTCTCCACTTGCCTGGATGAGTGCAGCTCCACCAACACTCAAGAAGCTCGACACAATCCAGGACAAAGCAGCCCGCTTGATGATTGTCCCTTCCACAAACACTCAAACCCTCCACCACCAACGAACAATGGCAGCCATCTATAGGATGCACTGCAGGAACGTGCCTAGGTTCCTTAGGAAGCATCTTAAAAACTACTATCTAGAAAGACAAGAGCAGCAGATACCTGGGAACCCCACCACCTGGAGGTTCCCCATAAGTCACTAACCACCCTGACTTGGAAATATACTGCTGTTCCTTCACTGTCACTGGGTCAAAATACTGGAACTTGCTCCCTTATAGCACAGTGGGTGTGCCTATATTTCAGGGACTGCAGCGGTTTAAGAAGGCAACTCGCCACCACCTTCTGATGGGCAACTAAGGATGGGCAATAATTGCTGGCCTAACCAGCGATGTCCATATCCCGTAAATGAATTTAAAAGCACACAAGAGGTTGAAAGAGATACAGACTGTTTCAGTGTCTGAAAAACAAGGTGGCAGATGGAGTCTAAGGTGGAGAAGTGTGAGGTCATTAACTTTGGTAATAATAATAGAAAAGCAGGGATGTGTTGTTGCAATTATACAGGGCCTTGGTGAGGCCACACCTAGAGTGCTGTGTGCAGTTTTGGTCTCCTTTTCTGAGGAAGGATGTTCTTGCTCTCGAGGGAGTGCAGCGCAGGTTTACCTGACTAATTCCAGGGATGGCGGGACTGTCGTATGAGGAAAGATTGACTCAGTTAGGATTGTTCTCACTGAGGTTCAGAAGAATAAGAGGGGATCTCATAGAGACTTATAAAATACTAACAGGACTAGACAGAATAGATGCAGGGAAGATGTTCCCGATGGTGGGTGGGACCAGAACCAGGGGTTACAGTCTGAAGATTCAGGGTAAACCATTTCGGACAGAGATGAGGAGATATTTCTTCACCTAAAGAGTGGTGAGCCTGTGGAATTGATTACCACAGGAAGTAGAGTAAGAAATCTTACAACACCAGGTTAAAGGCCAACAGGTTTGTTTCAAACACTGGCATTCGGAGCACTGCTCCTTCCTCAGTTGAAGGATCAGTGCTCCGAAAGCTAATGTTTGAAACAAACCTGTTGGACTTTAACCTGGTGTTGTAAGACTTCTTACACTGCTCACCCCAGTCCAACGGCGGTAACTCCACATCACAGGAAGTAGTTGATGCTAAAACATTGAATGTATTCAAGAGGAGGCTAGATATAGCACCTTGGGTGAATGGGTTCAAAGGTTATGGGGAGAAAGCAGGATTAGGTTATTGAGTTGTATGATCAGCCAGATCGTGATAAATGGCGGAGCAGGTCCGAAGGGCCAAAAGGCCTCCTCCAGCTGCTATCTTCTATGTATCTATGTATGTATAAGCACGGATAGAAAATTGGGTCGGAAATAAAGAGCTAGAAATCTGGCTACATGGTGGGGAACATGGAACAATCACTGCCACTGAATGGTGAGGCTCAGGGCTCCTTAGTTATTAAGCTCTGGGACTAATTTTAACAGACCTGTTGAGATACTTTGAGCTCACTGATAAAGAAGAGTGCAAGATGAGGCCATGCTGCTATCACAGTGGCATTAATTAAGTGGGTCTGGGGCGACATTGCCTTCTGTTGAAGTTAATTATATAAATTAAATTAAAAGTCAAGATGGTTGTGAAGAACCTAGTTGGTATCAGTGAAAAAATGTTCAATAGTCCCAGCTGTGTGGCTTTCAGCTGATAGCATTTTGAACAAGCATATCAGTTGCAAGTGCTTTCTCTTTGCCAATTTTTATTTGAGAATGGCACTCTGAGATGCAGCACAGGTTGTGATAAAGATCTGATAAGCATATTCATGGCTATGTAGCAGCACAATGTAAGTTCTCAAGTGTGATTTTTCACTTGTCGAGTTCTTTGGCTGAGCTGTGACAAGGAGGCTTTGAGAGACTGGAGAACTTGGAGGGGTAAGTCAACTCGTCTCCAAATCCGAGCAACTAATTACAAGTGCTTTTGGCAAAGAGCTGCCTCCAATTTAATGTTTGCTTTTCTCTGACGAGTGAAGCAAGACGTGGCAATTTAAAATAACTGAAGAAAAGTGGACTTCAGTGGATGATGTGGTTGTGTCATTATTTTGACTGTTACATCACGATCTGGCACCAATATGGTGCACGACTAATAAAATACTTTACTCATTTCAAAGAGCAGATCTTGTGCTGCTTTACCTTAACATGTGTTGCATCGCATCTTCAAAAGACAAGTGTTAGCAAAGCTTGTTGCTTGCATGTTAGGCATGTTATTTTTAACAATGACAGGTATTATTGCTTAATTTGGAAATGCAGTGGATTGTGAGATGGTGCAGCTCCTTCTGGCTGTAAGGAGACATCAAACAGATAGATTCATCCAAATATGGAAAAACATTGAGGAACCTGAATATAAGAAAATACCTAAGAGCACACCTTCAAGTTGCAAAATCTCAGTACATTGCGGTTAAGGACTATGCTTTTTTCATAGTTACCTGATACTTTAAAGCGGAGGGAATATTAAAACCATATAATAGGAGCAAATGTTATAAATGTAACACTGAATATATCAGACATTTTTGTGAATTATGGATTATACTTTAAAGTCATTGGTAAATAACCAACTACCAAAAGGTCAGAAAATTACCTTCATGAGAATCTTCCTGATTAACGTGCAGAAATTTGAATTCTAATTTTTGAATACATCATTTACTTCAGTAATTTAATTAAAGTAGTTTTCACCCAAATCACAGTTTGAAATATTGCACAAAAACTGTTTAACTGTCCCATCAAACTAGCAGAGTAATGATATACATGCACATTAAGTCTTCAGGTACAATGTTGCAAACAGTAATTTCTTGGCATCAGTTCCTTGAAATTATTGTTAATTTTGCACATTGAATCATGTTACAGTACAGCTACAACAAAGATCTAATTCTTTTGTCAGATTTATACAGCAAAGTACCTTCATTGGAGTCCTGATGACCCCCAGCTGAGAATTATATCATTTGAAATTATTAATTAACTGTGTACATTTAAACAATGAAACTCAACTTCATTTCAGATTATCCACGTTATTGTTTTCCTGGTATCATTGAATTGAGGCTAATTTTGTACATATCAAATAGCACAGCTTTTCCACATCTCACACCTAATGTCAAGCACTGCTAATCACTTGGAATGCAGGCTAGCTGGAATATAAAACTCTTGCAACAATGCCTTGATGCCAGTCTCAGAGGAACATCTCCTACTGCACTGGGGTGACATTTCTATTTCACTTACCATTCATCCTTTCTGGCCTCTCTAAGGGAGACTGCCAATTAGTATGGAATTATGGGCAGTATTTTTTGCTTGACAATATAATTCATCCAAACTAATTTGATAATAGGTCCTGTTTAATGCCATTCACAAATTACCTTAATTTAACAGACAAGAACACCTTAATAAAGTTGAGGTGTGAATTGCCCTGTAAATAACCTTACAACTACCCCTCAAGGAATACATTAGCTTATAAATAGCTCTGACCTTTGAGATAATACTTTTGTTTTTCTTTCGCACGTGTTGATCATAGAATCCCTACAATGCAGAAAGAGGCCATTCGGCCCACCGAGTGTACACTGACCCTCCGAAAAATCATTCCATCCAGGTCCACTCCCCCATCCATTCTGCTCTATCCCCCTAACTGTGTAACCTAACCTGCAGGTCCCTTGTCACTGAGGGGCAATTTAGCATGGCCAATCCACCCAACCAATACATCTTTGGGCTGTGGGAGGAAACTGGAGCACCCAGTAGAAACCCACGCAGACCCGGAGAGTGTGTGCAAACTCCACACAATCACCCTAGGCTGGAATTGAACCCAGGCCCACTGTGTCACCGTGTCGCCCTTTTCTCCTTTCTTCTATCTCCTGTTTAATTTCATTATTTTTTTCCATGATTGTTTCCCTTTTGTCACTTTGCTCTGTGATGTGTTGGGTATGCTGGGTCTGTGAGGACTGCATTTACCATAGCAGTGAGAGAGACAGGCTTCCAACACTTGGAGAAATGCAACTCTATTTTATTGAACTCTTAACTATCAAACATACTTGAACTGTGGGTTGACACTATGCTGACTTGACTGGAGACCTGAGGCTAACCTGACCAGACTATCTTACTACCACATGGTGGATGTTCTAGTTGTTGCTCACAGGCTCTGACTGTCTCAGAGGCTGCATCCCAAGAGAGAGGGAAAACTAGTGCCCTCTCGCTTTATAGTGGCCGTGTCCTGTCTGATGATTGGCTGCTGTGTTCTGTGTGTTCATTGGCCATCCTGTGTGTCAATCAATGTCTGTCTGTGCACCATCATATACTTGTGTGTATATTATGACATCTCCCCCCTTTTTAAAAATGTGTATATGTCAGTAAATAGTGAGTGTGTGTATGAGCCTGACTATGTACAAAGTATGTGAGCGTATTTACATGAGTAGGAGCCTGACGATATACAAAATACGTGAACGCATTTACATGGGAAGGTGTCTAGTGCAGATAGAGTGCATACAACAAATTAGGAAGAAACAATATGTACAGATGTGTAAACGAAGCACAAGGCAATGAAACATTCAGTCTATAAATTCAGTCTCTGTGGCGGGCGACGAATTCTGGTTGACCGCCTCAAGGGAGGGTCAGGGGCCGCCTGTACTGGAATGGGCGGAGCTGCATCCAATGTTGAGGGTGGCAAAAAAAGCGGCAGATCGGTGACCTCTGGGAAGGATGTGTCCTGAGGAATCAGCAGGCGAGGCGGGACATCACGTTCAGGTGGCGAGCGTGGAAGCAGCCGCAGTGCCCGCCTATTACATCGAAGAAAAGAGCCATCATGCATGCGAGCAAGAAATTATCTGGGGGCCACTTGCTTGACCACCACAGCTGTGGCAGATCAGCCACCATCAGGTAGCTGAACATGAACTCAGTCAGCAGGAACGAGAGCAGGGAGATCTGTGGCGTGGGCGTCATACGCCGACTTTCATTGGGCCCGAGACAGTTCTTTGCAGGACCGGAAAATTGTCGAGGTCCGGGATGTGGATTGCTGGCACCATTTTCCATAGTGTGCGGTTCATTAACAGCTGTGCTGGGGACAGGCCAGCGGACAAAGGAGTCGCCCTGTAGGCTAGCAGTGCCCGAATCAGCGAACCCAAATCAGCCGCTTTACACAACAGTCGCTTGACAATGTATACCCCCTTTTCAGCTTTCCAATTTGACTGGGGGTAGTGGGGGCTCGAAATGATGTGCGTGAAATTGTACTGTCGGGCAAAATCTGTCCACTCCTGACTGAAGAAGCACGGGCCATTATCAGTCATGACCGTAAGTGGAATGCCATGACGGGCAAAGGTCTCTTTACATGCCCTGATGACTGTTGCCGATGTGAGGTCATTCAGTCTGACCACCTCGGGGTAGTTAGAAAAATAGTCCACGAGGAGGACGTAGTCCCGGCCCTTTGCGTGAAAGAGATCAATGCCAACCTTGGTCCATGGGGACGACACCAGTTCATGCGGCTGCAAAGTCTCTTTCGGCTGAGCCTGCTGGAACCGTTGGCACGTTGGGCAATTCAGGACAGTGTTAGCGATGTCCTGATTGATGCCAGGCCAGTATACTGCCTCTCGGGCTCGCGGGTGACACTTTTCCACCCCCAGGTGACCTTCGTGGAGTTGGTCGAGGACGAGCTCTCGCATACTCTGTGGTATTACTATCCTGTCCAGTTTCATCAGTATGCCATCGACCACTGCCAGATCGTCTTTTATATTGTAGAACTGTGGGCACTGGCCCTTTTGCCAACCATGTGTGAGATGGCGCATGACCCATTGGAGTAGAGGATCCCTGGCCATTTCATGACAAATCTGTACGACCCTTTCATCAGTGGCCGGAAAGCTGGATGCGCAGAACTCAACATGGGTGCCGATCTGGCAGACGAAGTCCGAATGCTCGCATGGCGTGGTGATGGAGCGAGAGAGTGCATCGGCCACAATGAGCTCCTTGCCCGGGGTGTAGACCAGTTCGAAATCATAGCATTGGACTTTGAGGAGGATGCGTTGTAGGCGTGGCGTCATATCGTTGAGATCCTTCTGTATGATGTGAACCAGTGGCCTGTGGTCCATTTCGACTGTAAACTTGGGGAGTCCATACACGTAATCATGGAATTTATCAATCCCCGTGAGGAGGCCCAGGCACTCTTTCTCGATTTGAGTATAGCGCTGCACAGTAGGTGTCATGGCTCTAGATGCATATGTGACTGGGGCTCAGGAGGAGGATTCATCGCGCTGGAGGAGTACTGCCCCAATGCCAGACTAGCTCGTGTCAGTGGAGATCTTCGTCTCCTTGGCAGGGTCAAAAAATGCCAGTACCGCGGCCTTGGTGAGTTTCACCCTGAGCTCACGCCACTCTCGCTCATGAGCAGAGAGCCACTGGAAGTCGGTGTTTTTTTTTACAAGATTGCGGAGAGCTGTGGTGTGAGATGTAAGTTTGGGGCTAAACGTCCCAAGGACGTTGACCATCCCTAGGAAGCGGAGGACTGCCTTCTTGTCCTCCGGTGTCTTCATAGCATTGATCGCCGACACCTTTTCTGCACCTGGCTGCACACCGAACTGCGAAATATGGTCGCCGAGGAACTTTATTTCTGCTTGACCGAACGAGCATTTGGCTCTCTTGAGTCAGAGGCCATGCTCGTGGATCCTCTGGAACACTCGCTTGAGGCGATCGATGTGTTCCTGCGGAGTCGTGGACCAGACAATGATGTAATCGACATGCACTAGCACCCCCTCGATGCCCTCCATCATTTGCTCCATTATTCGGTGGAACACCTCCGAGGCGAAGATGATGCCAAAGGGCATCTGGTTGTAACAATAACGGCCAAACGGGGTGTTAAATGTGCAGAGCTTTCGACTGGATGCGTCCAGTTGTACCTGCCAAAAACCCTTGGAGGCATCCAGCTTCATGAAAAACTTGGTGTGAGCCATTTCGCTGGTGAGCTCTTCGAGCTTTGGGATAGGGTAGTGTTCTCTCATGATACGGTTCAAATCTTTGGGGTCGATACAAATGCGCAGTTCCCCTGACGGTTTTTTGACACAAACCATGGAGCTAACCCAGTCCGTGGGTTCCGTGACCTTAGAAATGACGCCCTGGTCCTGGAGGTCTTGCAGCTGCTGCTTGAGGCGCTCCTTAAGGGGCGCCGGCACCTGACGGTGTGCATGAACCACAGGTGTGGCATTCGGTTTCAGAAGAATCTTGTATGAGTAGGGGAGTTTGCCCATACCCTCGAAGACGCTGTGGTATCGTGCTATGATGTCATTTAATTGGATTTGGAAGTTTGCACCTGGTGAAGCTGATGCCTCAGCGGACAACATGGAGTGTACCTGCTGCACAAGATTCAGGATTTTGCAGGCCTGAGCACCGAGCAAGGAAGCTTTGTTGGACCCTACAATTTTGAAACGCAGGGTGGCTCTTAAAGAACGATGAGATACCACAAGCTGGCATGAGCCACTGGCAGCAATGGCATTGCCATTGTAGTCGAGAAGCTGGCAGGCCGATGGAAGAATGTTCGGCTTGACGTGGATGGTATCCAGGTCAGACTTTGAGATGAGGTTCGCTGAAGCGCCGGTGTCCAGCCTGAAGCGTATGCAAGATTTTTTTTTTTTTTATAAATTTAGATTAGCCAATTATTTTTTCCAATTAAGGGGCAATTTAGCGTGGCCAATCCACCTACTCTGCACATTTTTGGGTTGTGGGGGCGAAACCCACGCAGACACGGGGAGAATGTGCAAACTCCACAAAGACAGTGACCCAGAGCCGGGATCGAACCTGGGACCTCAGCTCCGTGAGGCGGTTGTGCTAACCACTAGGCCACCGTGCTGCCCTATGCAAGATTTGTTGACCGTAAGGGTGGCACACCACTCGTCGTCTGGATTAATGCTCATCACTGGGAGTGGTTTAGACTTTTTTGCAGAAAGCATCGTATGCTTGGTGATGATGCCCACCCGGAATGGGGATGTGGGATCCTTGGTGTCAGGATCTGGAACCATGTCGGAGTCGGAGTCTGCAACGGGTTGCTGCACTGACTGGACATTTCTGCGCTGCAGCTGGGATCGATGTGTGGTGGGCAGTTGAGCAGATCTGCACAGGGCTGCGTAGTGGCCAAGCTTGCCACACTGGAGACAGCGTCGAGATTTCGCGGGACATTGCCGCTTTAAGTGGGAGGAGCCACAGTTGTTGCACGTCATGGCGCCGATGTCAGTACGCTCCGTGCGCCACTGCGCATGCGTGGTGCAGCCGAACGATGTGCGCACCTGCGCAGTTCGGTCCTCGGCCTCACCGTCCCCTTGGTCGTTGCGCGTATGTGCAGGAGCCCAGGAAAAGTGCGCAAAATGGCTGCCCTCATCCAGACTTAGGCCCTGGAGCTGTTTTACGGCCTGCACCTGCTCCGCATCGTGGGGACCTTGCCGCGCCGTCTCTGCTGCCTTGACATGGGAGTACTGGTTAGTAGCGTGCTCATGTAGGACGCAGGTCTCGATGGCGATGGTGAGGGTGAGCTGCTTTACTTTAAGGAGCTGCTGGCGAAGGGGATCAGAGTGGACCCCGAAAACGATCTGGTCGCGGATCATGGAGTCGGAAGTAGAGCTGTAGTTGCAGGACTGCCCTAGGATACGGAGATGTGTTAAGAAGGACTGAAAAGTTTCATCCTTACCCTGAAGCCTCTGCTGGAACACATAGCGTTCAAAGCTCTTATTAACTTCGATGTCACAGTGGCTGTCGATCTTCAGCAGGACTGTTTTGAACTTTGTCTTGTCCTTGCCTTCAGCAAAGGTGAGGGAGTTAAAGGTGTGGATAGCGTGGTCCCCGGCTGTAGATTGGAAGAGAGCAATCTTTCTGGCATCCAATGCGGCTTCGAGGTCGGTGGCTTCAAGATGCAGCTAAAACTTCTGCTTAAAAATCTTCCAGTTCGCACCGAGGTTGCCGGCGATGCGGAGCGGCGGGCGAGGTCGGACGCTGTCCATGTTACCGGATGGCTGATCGCTGGTCAAAGGCTGACTATCTCAAGGTGTGTCCGTCAAACTCTAACATCACGCACTGGTACCATGATGTGTTGGGTATGCTGGGTCTGCGAGGACTGCGTTTACCATAGCAGTGAGAGAGACAGGCTTCCAACACTTGAAGAAATGCAACTCTATTTTATTGAACTCTTAACTATTAAACATACTTGAACTGTGGGTTGACACTATGCTGAGTTGACTGGAGACCTGAGGCTAACCCGACCAGACTATCTTACTACCACATAGTGGATGTTCTAGTTGTTGCTTACAGGCTCTGACTGTCTCAGAGGCTGCATCCCAAGAGAGCGGGAAAACTAGTGCCCTCTGGCCTTATAGTGGCCGTGTCCTGTCTGGTGATTGGCTGCTGTGTTCTGTGTGTTCATTGGTCATCCTGTGTGTCAATCAATGTCTGCCTGTGCACCATCATACACTTGTGTGTATGACACCCTGGTCTTCATTCACTTTATAAATTCGTTTTTATAAGTGTGTCTGGCTAATTGAGTATGAGTCAGGAACAGATATTTACTGTAGTTACATTCCTATTATCCTTGAATTACTGAGATGTTACACATGGAGTGGCAGGATATGGGTTCCTTATTACAATTAGTTACAAACCAGTCACTAGGCTCCACATTTGTAACAAAATGCTGAGCAGCTATTAGAACATCATGTATAGTAAGGGAACAAAAGTTTTGTGGAAAATTCCCTTGCTATACTACCTTGTACCTTGGATGGTTGGTTACAGAACAGCAATGACAGGGGCCAACAGCATTGGAGAATATAGGAGTTGGCACTTGAGCCGAATATTACAGATGAAAGGAGAAAACATATAAGCATTATCTGAAGGACTTCTAACTTCTAAAGAATAACTGACTATACCATGCTGTTAATTATGAAGTTTTCTGCAAGAAATCAGGAGCACAACCTTGTTTTTAATAATCCCATTTCAGCCGAGGTGTCCAGAGAACAATGAACTGGGTTCTCCAACATATATTCACATACTTGAGGCAATTGCGGTATTATTAGACCATTAGATTTCAGAGCAGAATTAGGTCATTCGGCCTATAAAGCCTGCTCCACCATTCAATCGTGGCTGATATGTTTCTCATCCCCATTCTCCTGCCTTATCCCCATGAAAGTCGTGCCCCACCTTCTCAATCTTGCCATAGGCGGTGTGCTGAGCAGACACACATCTGGTGGCTCTCTTACAGAACATAACCAAATAGGCACTTTTAGCCAAATTTAGCGTTAAAATCTGGTTGGATCTCGCCCACAATTGAGAAAGGGAAAGGATAGAATCAACATTCCAGCAAAGATAGGAGCACGAGAGGCCTCAGAGTTGGCATAAGTGGAGGGGAAAGCCACAGGCAGTAGGTGGGCGAGTCGGCAGACCCACGAGGTAAGGAGTCCCCGGAGAGAGGGAGATTGATGACCCGAACAATGCTGCCAACACCCCCCCCCCCCCCCCCCCACCCCTACTGCCTGGAGATGGATGGAAGATGTTCCTGACAAAGGAACTGACGACAATGAGGGAGGCAATAAAAGTGGAAATCTAGCTGGCGGTCAACGTGCAATGGCGGAGGCGTTGGTTGCCATGCACGTGGTGATTGATGGAGTAGGAAAGAAGGTGGAGGCACAGGGGAAGACGATCCTCGAGCTGGGAAGGACATAGAATCCGGGCCTACTAGGACGTTGGGGCAGACCTGGCAAAGCGCTGGGCCAAGTTCAACTGTGCAAAACTGGCCCTGTACAGGGGCGGAGTGAGATTTGGCTTCAGCAGGTATGTTGCAGGTTGAAAGAACAAGATGGTGCCGATATACCAAAAAAAATCTCACAATTTTCTTTTATATTACCAGCTAGTTTACACTGATATTTCATCATCCCCTCCCTTATTGCTTTTTTAGTTGCCCTCTGCTTGCTTTTAAAAGCTTCCCAATCCTCTGGCTTCCCATTAATCCTCGCCAAATTGTACTCTTTTTCCTTTGCTTTTATGATGTCCTTGACTTCCTTTGTCGGACATGATTGCCTTGTCCTCCCCTTAGCATGTTTCCTCCTCTTTGGGATTAAGTTCTGTTGTGCCTCCCGAATAACCCCTGAATAACACCTGCCATTGCTGTTGCACTGTCTTCCCTGCTCGTCTCCCCTTCCAATCAACTCTGGCCAGCTCTGCCCTCATGTCTTTTTGGTTACCTTTACTTAATTGTAATACCATTACCATAAGACCATAAGACATGGGAGCAGAATTAGGCTACTCGGCCCATCGAGTCTGCTCCGCCATTCAATCATGGCTAATATTTTCTCATCCCCATTCTCCTGCCCTCTCCCCATAACCCTTGATCCTCTTATTAATCAAGAACCTATCTATCTCTGTCTTAAAGACACTCAGTGATTTAGCCTCCACAGCCTTCTGCGGTAAAGTGTTGTACAGATTCCCCACCCTCTGGCTGAAGAAATTCCTCCTCATCTCAGTTTTAAAGGATCATCCCTTTAGTCTGAGATGGTGTTCTCTGGTTCTGGTTTTTCCTACAAGTGGAAACATTCTCTCCACGTCCACTTATCCTGGCCTCGCAGTATCCTGTAAGTTTCAATAAGATCTCCCCTCATCCTTCTAAACTCCAATGGGTACGGACCCAGAGTCCTCAACCATTCCAGCTTCTCCCTCTTAAACTGCAAGGTGACTTCTACCATATTGTGATCACTGCCACCTAAGGGTTCCTTCTCCTTAAGTTCCCTGACTAAGTCTGCCTCATTGCACATCACCAAATCCAGAATTGCCTGTTCCCTTGTAGGCTCTGTCACAAGCTGCTCAAAAAAACATCTCTCAGACATTCTACAAATTCCTTTTCTTGGGATCCACTACCATACTGATTTTCCCAGTCCATCTGCATATTGAAATCGCCCTTGATTATTGTAATATTGCCTTTCTTATTTGCCTTTTCTATCTCTTGATTCATATTCTGCTCCACATCCTGACTATTGCTAGGGGGTTTGTACATGACTCCCATCAGGGTCTTTTTACCTTTTTAATTCCTCAACTCTATGCGCATAGATTCTTCCGACCCTATGTCGCTTTTTGCTATCAATTAAGCTAATTTCCTTACTAACAATGCAACCCTGCCCCCTCTGCCCCTCTGTCTGTCCTTTTAATAGGACATATATCCTTGGATATTTAGATGCAAGCCCTGATTCCCTTGCAGCCACCTCTCTGTGATGCTCACATCATACCTGCCAATTTCAATGTGCGCAAAAAGCTCCTTTGCCTTTTTCCATACACTGCGCACATTTAGATACAACACCCTCAGTCCTGCATTGACTGACCCCCCTCTTATAGTTGTCCCTTTTTTTTTAACTGAGCCTGAAGTTAGATTCCTTTCCATACTCTCTGTTCCATTACGTGTTCTGGAAACTTTACTACACTCGGCCCCTTTAACTAGTTTAAAGTCCTCATCATTAACCTGCACTCCCACCTAACCCTTTAATTTTGATTTTTGAATTTTCCACACAACTGAATCCTTCCCCACACTATTTAGTTTAAAGCCCTAGTTATGCGATTCGCCAGGACTCTGGTCCCACCTTGATTTAGGTGAAGACCGACCTTCGGAACAACTCCCTCCTTCCCCAGTATTGGTGCCAATGTCCCATGAATTCAAACCCATTTCTCCCACGCCAATCTTTGAGCCACTCACCTTATCTCATCTTTAATCTTATTGACCCTGAGCCAATTGGCTCATGGCTCAGGTAATAATCCAGAGATTATTACTTTTAGGTTCTGCTTTTTAATTTAGCCTCGAGCTGCTCATATTCCCTCAGCAGAACCTTTATCGTTGTTCTACTTATGTCGCTGGTACCAACGTGGATCATGACGACTGGATCTTTACCCTTCCACTCCAAGCTCCTCTGCAGCCGAAATGAGACATCTAGTCTCGAGCACCATGTAGGGAACACAACCTTCGGGATTCTATGTCCTTAACTACACTCTCCTCACGTTCGGACTGTTGTATCCGGCCCGTCTCTGGGTCACATACGAGGAACAGCACTTTTATTTAGAGTCACCTGCGGATGCGCTGGACTTCGCGAAAAGGAAAGGACTGGTGGTGGACTGAGAACTTTTGAACTTTCCTGCAACGTTCATGTTTTTTCAAAAAAAAAAGCTTCTCGTTTTTCGTTTTATGGAAGCTGTCTGTAATGCCTTTTGTATTGATTTGGGACCAGTGGCAGAGCTGAGTGAGTTAAGGTTTACATTTGCACTGTTGGAGGATGGAGGTGTGCTTGTTTAGATTTTGGACCTCTTACTTGATCTTTGTTAGCATTTTTTTTTCTTGCTGTTTTTTCTGTCGGGCAATTGTGTTGGGATTGTTTGTCCTTGGAATATGTATGTATGAGCAGGGGGGAGGGTGGGAAGGGAACAATAGTGGGAGACATTTCGGCACCAGGGGTGGGGGCCACCAAGCTAGCTGGGCAGGCTAGCTCACGGAAGCATAGTGGGGGGTGTGCATATGTTAGGTTTATCAAAGGGGTTGAGTTATATTGTGTTGTTGTTGGGGGGGAGGGGGGGAATGTTCTGCTGATGAGGGAGGGACTTGTGCTAAGAGACAGAGAGGAGGTTGGGGGCGGAGGCTACCTGGGGACGGGCTGGTGGAGGCGCGGAGCACGGGCTGGAGACTGACCCAAAAAAGGGAATGGCTGATCGGCGAAGGGGAGGGGGCAATGAGCCCCCCCCCCCCAACTAGGCTGATCATCTGGAATGTTCACGGGTTAAATGGGCCGTTCAAGAGGGCACGCGTGTTTGCGCATCTGAGGCGACTGAAGGCGGACATGGTAATGTTGCAGGAGACGCACCTTAGAGTAATGGACCAGATTAGATTGAGGAAAGGCTGGGTCAGTCAGGTCTTTCACACAGGATTAGATTCAAAGACTAGAGGTGTCGTGATCCTGATCAATAAGCGGGTGGTGTTTGAGGCGGGTAGAATAGTCTTGGATGTGGGAGGTTGGTACATTATGGTCAGTGGGAAACTGGAGGGGGTGCAGGTGGTATTAGTAAATGTGTATGCGCCAAATTGGGATGATGTGGAGTTCATAAGAACATAAGAACATAAGAACTAGGAGCAGGAGTAGGCCATCTGGCCCCTCGAGCCTGCTCCGCCATTCAATTAGATCATGGCTGATCTTTTGTGGACTCAGCTCCACTTTCCGGCCCGAACACCATAACCCTTAATCCCTTTATTCTTCAAAAAACTATCTATCTTTATATAAAGAGGATGCTGGGGAAGATACCGGACTTGGATTCGCCCAAGTTGTTCATGGGAGGGGACTTCAACACAGTTATTTACCCTGGCTTAGACCGGTCAAGCTCAAAAACGAGACAGGGATGCCCCCTCTCCCCACTGTTGTTCGCGCTGGCTATAGAGCCACTGGCAATTGCTCTGAGAGCCTCTAGCTGGGAGGGTGCAGACGGTGAAGCTGACGTTCCTCCCAAGATTCCTGTTTGTATTTCAGTGTCTCCCCATCTTTATTTCGTGGTCCTTTTTTAAATGAGTCAACAAAGTGATTACTGGCTTTGTTTGAGCGGGTAAGACCCCGCGAGTAAGGAAGGTAATGCTTGAGCGGAGTTGGGGAGAGGGCAGGCTGGCGCTGCTAAATTTTAGAAACTATTACTGGGCGGCGAATGTAGCCATGATCAAGAAGTGGGTGATGGGGGGGGGGGGGGGGGGGGGTCGTCGGCATGGGAGTGTATGGAGGCCGCTTCATGCAAGGGCAGCAGTCTAGAGGCGTTGGTAACTGCACCTCTGTCATTCCCGCCGGCACGGTACTCCACTAGCCCCGTTGTGGTGGTGGCGGCTCTGAGAGTCTGGGGGCAATGGAGGAGACATGTGGGAGCAATCTGTAATAATCACCGGTTTGCCCCGGGAACTATGGATGGGGGGTTCCGGATATGGCGGAGAGCAGGGATTGAGAGGATGGGGGATATGTTCATAGAGGGGAGCTTTCCGAGTATTAGGGCGCTGGAGGAAAAGTTTGTGTTGGCGAGGAGAAACAAATTCAGGTAACTGCAGGTGCGCGACTTCCTACATATACAGGTGTCAACCTTCCCTCTCCTCCAACCAAGGGGGATTCA
This sequence comes from Scyliorhinus canicula, assembly GCF_902713615.1. NCBI lineage: Eukaryota > Metazoa > Chordata > Chondrichthyes > Carcharhiniformes > Scyliorhinidae > Scyliorhinus > Scyliorhinus canicula. The sequence goes on from NC_052149.1 coordinate 95,510,479, forward strand.
GGACAGGGTAGTTTCCAGAGGGTGGGTAGGAGAGGGAAGCATTTCTGACATCTATAAGGAACTTATGGGGTCAGAGGAGACGCAGACCGAGGAGCTGAAGCGCAAGTGGGAGGAGGAGCTGGGAGGAGAGATGGAGGATGGCCTATGGGCGGATGCATTGAGTAGAGTCAATGCGTCCGCAACATGCGCCAGGCCCAGCCTGATACAATTCAAGGTCGTTCATCGGGCTCACATGACAGTGGCCCGGATGAGCAGATTCTTTGGGGTGGAAGACAGGTGTGCAAAGTGCGCGGGAGGACAAGCGAACCATGTCCACATGTTCTGGACATGTCCGAAGCTTAGGGGATTTAGGCAGGGGTTTGCAGATGTAATATCCACGGTGTTAAAAACAAAGGTGGCACTGAGTCCAGAGGTGGTGATTTTCGGGGTGTCGGAAGATCCGGGAATCCAGGAGGAGAAAGAGGCAGACGTTCTGGCCTTTGCTTCCTTGGTAGCCCGGAGACGGATACTATTAGCTTGGAGGGACTCAAAGCCCCCAAAGTCGGAGACCTGGCTATCGGACATGGCTAGCTTTCTCTGTTTGGAGAAAATCAAGTTCGCCATGAGAGGGTCAATGTTAGGGTTCGCCCGGAGGTGGCAACCATTCATCGACTTCTTTGCGGAAAATTAATCATCAGCAGAAGGGGGGGGGGGGGGGGGGGGGGGGGGGGGGGGGGGGGGGTTAGTTTAGCTTAGAGTAGGGGGTTAATAAAGGTGGGACCTGTAAGGGAGGAAGACGGCTTTTTGCACTATGTTTTTAGATTCATGTACATTGTTTATTTTGTTGTTGTTGTAATACCAAAAATATTTCAACACAATGTTTATTAAAAAAACTATACTATCCTCAATTATGACTACATTTCTTCTCTCTACCCCCACTCAAATGGATCCTTGTACCACAGTACTGTGGTCAGTTTGCTCATCCAACCCACAGTCCCCGCTCTCAACTGAACAGGGACCAAGAATCTCAAACCTGTTGGACATGGGCTGAGGCACCTGCAACCCTACCACCTAGATCCCTCTAACTACCTCACTCATAGTCACACCATCCTGTCCTTGACCACTGGACGAATTCAAGGTACTTAATTTAAGTTGTGTGACTGCCCCCTGAAACACAGCGTCCAGGTAACTCTCCCCCTCCCTGAAATGTCGTAGCGTCCAAAGCTGAGACTCCAGCTCACCAATTCTGAGCCGAAATTCCTCAAGCAACCAACACTTGCTGCAGAGTGTTTACTGGGAACCACAATGGTGTCCACCAGCTCCCACACCATGCAGGTACAACACATCAAAAAAGAAAATGCTGGAAAATCTCAGCAGGTCTGGCAGCATCTGTAGTGAGAGAAAAGAGCTAACGTTTCGAGTCCAATGACTCTTTGTCAAAGCTGGTACAACAGGTACAGCACATCACCTGGTCCTGCATCTCTATTTTATTTAATGAGTTTTTAAATTTGGTTTTCACATTTAAATTTCCATCTGGTTTTTAGTCTTTCTAACCTGTAAAATATTTCTCCTTTTTACCTCTAACTGAAAGTAAATTAGAATAGGTAATGCAATTTAGCAGTTATTTACCAGCCAATGAGCTGACCGTTTTCCTATGATGTCAGTCTTTCTTTCTCCCTCTCTGTTTATGGCGAGTTCCTCCCCCAAAGCTCTTCATTTTAAATATATATTTTAAAAAGTTTTAACATTTTAAACACTGTACACTTGTAAAAGATAGATGCGATGATTACAATTTACCAGTTGTTCTTTTTCGGTGACACCCGCCTCATATTGCCCCCCCCCCCCCCCCCCCCCCCCCCGCCAATCACCGACCCCACTCCTTTCTTTCGCTATTTCAGGGTCCTTTCCTTGACCTTTTACTTCACCGTGGATAGTTCTCTGATGTTTATATGTGGACAGTGCCCTCATTCTCATTTCTCGCCTCCATCGCTTGGCCTCCCCTCCCTTCTTCTCCCCTCTTCCCATCCTGTTGTTGGCTTGCTTTTGAGGGTTCACTTTCATGTGGCCCTGTGTTGGACCCTCTGGTCTCTGTGTCAGCCATTTTCTGGCCATTGGCTCCCATGCGTCCCCTTACCTCCTTCCACTCTATTGGTTGTTGGCTTCGAACAGGTCTTGGAACAAGTTAATGAATGGCCTCCACATTGTGTGGAAGCCCTCCTCTGACCCTCGGATGGTGAACTTAATCTTCTCGAGATGGAGACATTCTGATCGGTATGCCAGCCAGTGGGTCGTGCTGCTGATCGCAAGCCGAGCAGGATTTTCCGGCAGGCAATTAGGGAAGCAAAGGTAAGGGCGTCAGTCTTAGAACATAGAACATAGAACATAGAACACTACAGCGCAGTACGGGCCCTTCGGCCCTCGATGTTGCGCCGACCTGTGAAACCATCTGAAGCCTATCTGACCTACACTATTCCATTTTCATCCATATGTCTATCCAGTGACCACTTAAATGCCCTTAAAGTTGGCGAGTCTACTACTGTTGCAGGCAGGGCGTTCCACACCCCTACTACTCTCTGAGTAAAGAAACTGCCTCTGACATCTGTCCTATATCTATCACCCCTCAATTTAAAGCTATGTCCCCTCGTGTTGGTCATCACCATCCGAGGAAAAAGACTCTCACTGTCCACCCTATCTAACCCTCTGACTATCTTATATGTCTCTATTAAGTCACCTCTCAGCCTTCTCCTCTCTAACGAAAACAACCTCAATTCCCTGAGCCTTTCCTCGTAAGACCTTCCCTCCATACCAGGCAACATCCTAGTAAATCTCCTCTGAACCCTTTCCAAAGCTTCCACATCCTTCCTATAATGTGGTGACCAGAACTGCTCGCCATTTGTAGTTCTGGCTGGTTCGATACCCTGAAGACTGCCACCCTTGGGCACAGCTCCACCTCATCCCCACAACCTTGGACATTGCTTCGAAGAAGGGCCCCACAGGTCTTCAAACCAGCTAGTCCGCCACTCTCCACGCTGTTTCTGGCACGGAAGCTGCTGTCACTTTTCCCACTCTTTTAACTGGCCGGATCCGCTACTCTCTGTTTCTGGCACTGTTAGTGAGTTGTTTGTCCACCCCACTTTTTGTTTTAAATTTAACATGCCCAATCCTTTTCTTTTCCAGTTAAGGGGCAATTTAGCATAGCCAATCCACTTATCCTGCACATCTTTGAGTTGTGGGGGTGAGAACCACGCAGACACAGGGAGAATGTACAAACTCCACATGGACAGTGACCCAGAGCTGGGATCGAACCCAGGTCCTCGGCGCCGTGAGGCAGCTGTACTAACCACTGTGCCACGTGCCACCACAGTTTGCCCACCCTCCTGGCCAAGGATATTAAATGAGCAGTTTCATAGAGTATGCAATATCAAAAATACTTTTTAATTTTATTTCTTCACACAATAATCTTCACAGTAATTGAATATAAAGCAAAACATTTACAAGTCTACATGTGTACAAAAGTACAACATTGAATTAACTGACTCAGTACATGTCAGCATTGCGAACCCATGTTTTATTGAGTACAAAATTAGGATATGTTATTTTGAAGACAGAGGGATTGGTGAGGTGCTAAATGGTGTCTTCACAAGAGAAGAGGATGCTGCCAATGGAATAGTAAAGGAAGTCATAGTCGCAGTATTGGATATGATAAAATTGGATGAAGAGGAGGTACATAAAAGGTTGGCAAAACATTTGAACTATAGTGCATGGTTCAACTCATGTCCAATTTGACAGTCATACATCTGCCCTTATTTTTATATTTTCGTAATATATTCCTCTATCCACTTTAATTATGGAAATTGCTAAACTTGTGCTGTAATTACACTCTGCTGCCAGTGGTAGCACTGTAGCTCCTCCACTGGCTGGACACTTATTTCAGCATGACAAGTTTGTATTCACACTTTCCATTAGTAATATGAATATTATTTTGTTTTATAGAAAGGAATTGAAAGGTAGTGCATGTAGATGTAAAGATTTTAATATATTCTATAACACGCTCTGACAATAAATCAGACAGAATTCCAATGTCACAATTGACCATCCGTTAATGATATCAACTGAAACTACTGCCATTTACATTTCTGAGTGCAGCTGGGCTGACCATGAATAACTCATCCAACTGCACTGCAGTCCTCATTCACCAACAGTTCCACACCTTACACTCACCCCTTCACTGACCATCAAAGTGGCTGCTTGCCACAATGTAAAAGTAAAAGCTATCACAAAAAAAGTCTAAACCAAATTCATCAATGAAATCAGACCATATTTCATGAAAAAGGCCATAAATCACCCTTATACATTTCCTTAGTGGCTGTCTTCCACATGCCCTTGTTTGGCCAAGTGCCCCCATGCAGTGTTACCCCATTGACTGCAGACTGGTTGGTGGAAAAGCATGCAGATGGGCGTGAAGGATGATCTTTCACCCTGAAAAGGGAAAGGAGCCTTTTCCGCCGCTGGGGCAAATCCTCAGACTTTCCAGTAACCTGTTTGGGGACAGATTTCTCGGCTGCTGTGACAACCTGTAGCCTCTTTGTCGAGCCATGATGGAAGTGAGCTGACCTTGCATGGTTGAAGTCTGAGCTTCCACAGCAGCACTCAGATGTTGACTGCATGCTGTTCCAGCTGAAATGGAAGCTGAGACATCAGCCGCCCGATGCTTCATCATGAATGGCTGCACAAGTGTGTGATCGGAACTGGCCACCGTTCTACACTGCAAAGGATGGGCTCCAAGCTCTGTGCAAAGCCTTGGGTCAAATTGGACTGCACTCCTCCATGCTTCTTGACAGTGATCACAGGCTTTCTGGTAGGACTGTCAATGCACCAAACATTTGGCTATGCATATCTACCACTGTTCTCCAGTAGGCAGCCCTACCAAATTATTCATCGGAGTCCTCTGCAGCAGAAAGCATTGTCAACCTCATCCTGCAGCGAGCCATTATCTGTGCTATCCTTGCTTGACTTTTGGTTGCATATCTCTCCATGTGCTGATCATGCCTCTGTGCTGTTCTCTAAATTATGTGCAGTGTCAATATATGAGCTGGTGGTTGAAAGTATAAAATCAAGTGACTGTGTGTCTTTACAATCACTGCCTCCTTGCTGGTCCTCCATTGCATCATCAGCTTGCACTTCTTCGGTACCTCCTACTGCCTCCGATTCTGTATCATCTTGTCCTGCAAGACCAAGGGAAGTGTGTCAGTGTGGTGTCATATTTTTTTGATGTGGCTGTCATGGTTGAATAACTGGCAGTGTGTGCAAGATGTGAGTATGCAGCTTGCAGCAGTGTTAAATTCTCAGGTTGAGGTGGAGCATATGAATATGACTTTTTGAGTCCTTATTGAAAGAGATTGTTGGTAGTAAGTCATGGGGCTCCGGTGAGCTGGGCAGCGTGCAAGGTTGGTGCTGGAATATGGCATTTGAAGTTATGTCCACTGATCTTGATCTCTCAGGTGAGGCCATTGAACTTTGTGCGCCATTTGCATCCGCGGGACTTGCTTCCTGGTATTTACATTCTTAGCTATCTGCAGCCACTGTCTTTTGACCATGTTTCTGGAGGTTTTTTTGAAACTTTGAAACCCACGTTGTGCCATTCTTCACTATCCCAAGTCAGTACTTCCTGTATTACTGCTCGCACCAGCTCCAGCTACAGTATGCCATGCCTTTATTTTAAGTGAGCACAGTCTAGCTTTAAATAGTACCAGCCACTCATAATGTTGGTCCCCTGCTAATGTTTCCAGCCAATCAACAGTGCAGTTCATACTGGCTGGATGCTGAAATCATTCATTTCAGCAGGCAGTTGTACAAAGTTGGCATGCTGCCTGCGCTGCAGTGAATGGGCATGGAATAAATGCCGTCTCCTTGTCCGTTTTCTGGCACTTTCCAATTTTGCCCTGTTCTTCTTCAGATGAGTCTCCAGACAATGCTGTTTACTTCTCTAAACAGGGATTCTATATTCCAGTTTTAATGAGTATATGAGACTTGTATTTAAAATTCTATCATGGGATGTGGGCATCGCTGGCAAGGCTGGCATTTGTTGCCCATCCCTAATTTCCATTGAGGAGGAGGTGGTGAGATGCCTTTTCGAGTCGCTGCAGTCCATCTGGTTGATGCTTTGAAGAAAATATAGTGATAACAGATTGCACAATTCAGTACACAGGAAGAAACTTCTCAGAATGTTGGTCTGTAGTTGTCATAACAGATATTTTCAAGGCAAACCTCAGTGTAAACCTAGGTGTTGAGCTGGGCTCATTCGGGCAGCAGGGTAGCATGGTGGTTAGCATAAATGCTTCACAGCTCCAGGGTCCCAGGTTCGATTCCCGGCTGGGTCACTGTCTGTGTGGAGTCTGCACGTCCTCCCCCTGTGTGCGTGGGTTTCCTCCGGGTGCTCCGGTTTCCTCCCACAGTCCAAAGATGTGCGGGTTAGGTGGATTGGCCATGCTAAATTTCCCGTAGTGTCCTAATAAAAGTAAGGTTAAGGGGGGGGTTGTTGGGTTACGGGTATAGGGTGGATACGTGGGTTTGAGTAGGGCGATCATGGCTCGGCACAACATTGAGGGCCGAAGGGCCTGTTCTGTGCCGTACTGTTCTATGTTCTATGTTCATTCTAATTCTCTGGACTAGATCGGTACTGCGAAGCTGAGCTCAAGTTTACTTTGAAATAATATGATTGAACTTCTATTTGTCAAGTTCTGACAGATCCCATCATGAGGCAAGTTCTTCGATGCCTTCTTTATTTTATTCATTTATTCTTTTATTCCTCAGTTGCTCCATGTTTCAGGATATGGGAGCACTAATGACTGCTTCTAATTATTGCATTGAAGGTCTCCCAAAGGATTAAAACCGAGTTAATGGAACCTTCGTTCAAATGGATAAAGCCATTTGTTTCACTATTTATGATCTTCGCAAAGTCATTATCATTAATGAAAAATTATTAAATGTCACCTCCAGAATTGATCCCAGTCTTTATGATGCTAATATTATGATAAAATGCAAACAATATTTTCAAATTTAACACCTCAGTACATTTATTTTATACTACTTACAACATAAAGTAATTCGAAGTATCGTCAATAGCTAACCGAAGAACATGACTATTTCCTATTCTTTTGAGAAATAGTCCATTATTTATAACCCCGTGATTCCACCAAGACAGGTTATATTGCTTCCTACCAGACTTGTTTCTGACAGTGTTCAAACCATTTACTGGTCCAAACCAAGATTTTAGAAATGCTGGAAATAGTTTATTAGTTACACTTGTAAAGAGTAAATTTTCTTTTCTGTCAGTGAACACATTTGTAATTAGACTGAAAACTTTGGAGAAAAGTAATTAAGTACTAAGAATCCAAAGTATCAACGAGTGAATTTATATATGTATCCACTCACACTCCATGGGGGCATTCTCCAACTGCATTGCACCCTCCCACTATTCTCTGAGGTTTGTGCTGTGCGCTGAACGGAGTGCGTTGCTCCAGGCCTGCGGCACTGGACGCAATTTAAACACGTTTTTAACTTAATTTAAATGTGCATTTGTATGTTCCAACCAGAATCTGCTGGCTCCCCGGATTCTCCAGGACCTGATGGCAAAGTGTGAGACTGACTACTAGACTAGAAGGGCTTGAGGTTCATAAGGAGGAGGTGTTAGCAATTCTGGAAAGTGTGAAAATAGATAAGTCCCCTGGGCCGGATGGGATTTATCCTAGGATTCTCTGGGAAGCTAGGGAGGAGATTGTTGAGCCTTTGGCTTTGATCTTTATGTCATCATTGTCTACAGGAATAGTGCCAGAAGTCTGGAGGATAGCAAATGTCGTCCCCTTGTTCAAGAAGGGGAGTAGAGACAACCCCGGTAACTATAGACCAGTGAGCCTTACTTCTGTTGTGGGCAAAGTCTTGGAAATGTTTATAAGAGATAGGATGTATAATCATCTGGAAAGGAATAATTTGATTAGAGATAGTCAACACGGTTTTGTGAAGGGTAGGTCATGCCTCACAAACATTATTGAGTTCTTTGAGAAGGTGACCAAACGGGTGGATGATGGTAAAACAGTTGATGTGGTGTATATGGATTTCAGTAAAGCGTTTGATAAGGTTCCCCACGGTAGGCTATTGCGGAAAATACGGAGGCATGGGATTCAGGGTGATTTGGCAGTTTGGATCAGAAATTGGCTAGCTGGAAGAAGACAAAGGGTGGTGGTTGATGGGAAATGTTCAGACTGGAGTCCAGTTACTAGTGGTGTACCACAAGGATCTGGTTTGGGGCCACTGCTGTTTGTCATTTTTATAAATGACCTGGAGGAGGGTGTAGAAGGATGGGTGAGTAAATTTGCAGATGACACTAAAGTCGGTGGAGTTGTGGACAGTGCGGAAGGATGTTACAAGTTACAGAGGGACATAGATAAGCTGCAGAGCTGGGCTGAGAGGTGGCAAATGGAGTTTAATGCAGAAAAGTGTGAGGTGATTCATTTTGGAAGGAATAACAGGAAGACAGAGTACTGGGCTAATGGTAAGATTCTTGGTAGTGTGGATGAGCAGAGAGATCTCGGTGTCCATGTACATAGATCCCTGAAAGTTGCCACCCAGGTTGAGAGGGTTGTTAAGAAGGCATATGGTGTGTTAGCTTTTATTGGTAGAGGGATTAAGTTTTGGAGCCATGAGGTCATGTTGCAGCTGTACAAAACTCTGGTGCGGCTGCATTTGGTGTATTGCGTGCAATTCTGGTCGCCACATTATAGTAAGGATGTGGAAGCACTGGAAAGCGTGCAGAGGAGATTTACCAGGATGTTGCCTAGTATGGAGGGAAGATCTTATGAGGGAAGGTTGAGGGACTTGAGGCTGTTTTCGTTAGAGAGAAGAAGGTTAAGAGGTGACTTAATTGAGGTATACAAGATGATCAGAGGATTAGATAGGGTGAACAATGAGGGCCTTTTACCTCGGATGATGATGTCTAGCACGAGGGGACATAGCTTTAAATTGAGGGGAGATAGATATAGGACAGATGTCAGAGGTAGGTTCTTTACTCAGAGAGTAGTAAGGGCATGGAATGCCCTGCCTGCAACAGTAGTGGACTCGCCAATACTAAGGGCATTCAAATGGTCGTTGGATAAACATATGTATGATAAGGGAATAGTGTAGATGGGCTTTAGAGTGGTTTCACAGGTCGGCGCAACATCGAGAGCCGAAGGGCCTGTACTGCGCTGTAATGTTCTATGTTCTATGAAGGGAATCACTACTGGTCTCCATTAACGGAGATTGGGGGCTGGATTCTCTGATTCTCAGGCTATGTCCTGACACTGGCGTGGGAACAGTAGCTTTTTGCGACTGGAAATTTGGCGTAAAACAGCCACCGTTCCTCCGTTTGGCTGGGGCTAGCAGGAAGGCAGCATAAAGCACCTGGTTCTAGCTGCTGATACTGTCGGAGAATTGCCGGGTCCGTGTCCGTGCATGCGCACAGTGGTGGCCTACAGCGGCTGCGCCGTAAAACATGGCGCAGCCGCGTGTAGAATCTGGACTGAGTCCGCAGCCGCTACGCTGAGTTCCCGACAAGTAATACGATGAGAGACCGAAGCTGTTGGGAACTCAGCCAGTTGGGGCGAAGCATCGGGTTGCCTGAGGCCGTCGATATGGCGTACAGCGTACCCCTAGAGTATGCCGCTTTCAAGGGAGTGGAGCATCACGAAAGCGCCACTGTTTCCGATTTTGGTGCGAACTTTCATTCTCCGGCCGATCGCCGAACGCAATTTTGCCATCAGCAACCAGAGAATCCCGCCCCAGATGTGATGGCCATGCCGGGGGGGATTGGAGGCCAATTGAGCCCTTGGGTGGTTAGGGACAGGGCAGGACAGCGATCTGGCATTGCACCCTGGCATCCTGGCACCTTGGAACACTGGCACAATGGCAGTGCCAATCTGGCAGTTCCAGGGTGCCAAGGGACACTTCCAGGTACTAGGATGGCATGGGGAAGTGCCAGCATGCCAAAAGGCATTGCTAAGGGGTGGGGCCTGAGAGAGGGCATGGCCATGGAAGAGGGGAATGAAAGGGGCTTGTGAGGGGGTGGGGGGGGGGGGGGCTTCATGGAAGGGGTGGGGACCTACAAGGAGGAGGGCTGAAAGGGGGAGGGTACCTGAAAGGGGGGACCTTCGGCGACCCCATTGTGGGGTATTGGTCACTTGGGCAAGGGCAGTACTAGTACCAACAATGGGGGAGAGGGACCTAATGCCTACGAGTGGGGATGGGGTCTCTGCTGGCAAAAAGTGGGGAGGGTGCTGTAGCGTTGTCTGGACATAAAGGGTGCCCGATCTCCAAGGATCTGGCCTGGCCAGCGTCTTTAGTTCCTGCACATCTTTTTGTTGTGGGAATCTCCCCAGGCTCCAAAGAAATGACTAAGTGTGGGAGAATTGCAATGGGAATCATGCAGGAACAGCTGGCAGGATTAGCATTGGTTTTCCTGCCCGAAATGACACTTAGTCGTTTTTGGGAGAATTCCACCCCATGTGTGAACATTTGGCTTATTATTTTTAGGATTTGGCACATTTCTACTTTGCACACCCAGTTCAACACCAAACACTGTGGCCAAAAGGCAAAGTAAGGCTCCCTCCAGTCTTTTCAAACAAAGGTATCTTAATCTCAATGCTATCAGATCATGTGTGCTGTGAATACAGTATTTCTATTTCTAGCACCAGTGATCTTTGTGCTGTTTCTGAGAAAGACAGCCAATTTAATCTGTTGGATTTACAGCCTATATATTTTCCATAGTGTACATATCTTCAAAGAGGGCATATTTTAACTCCTTCAGTGCAGTCTGTACTCAAACCCAAACCTTAAAAAAACAAAATGATAACTCATTGCAATGTGGCAAACCATTCCAGGAAGTGAAATATGTGGGAAGCAATATGACCTGGGTCTGATTAGCAACAGATAAACTAGCCCTTTACCTGGGATGGCAATCAAAATATGGGCCCTCTGGGTTCTTCACAACATATTGCTAATGGCATTAACAATTTTTCTGTTGAACCATCTCCCGAAGACATTCCATTGCATTACCATCATTGAATCCCCCAATATCAGCATCCTGAGGGTTACCATTGACCAGACAATTAACTGGACCAGCCATATAAATGAGAACTGGGAGGTCTGAGATAAAATAATTCACCTCCCGATCTCCTCAGCCAATCTACCAAGCCATACAATTCAGGAGTATGATGGAATGCTCCCCACTTTTGTTTGTCTTTTTAAAATAAATTTAAAGTGCCCAATTCATTTTTTCCAATTAAGGGGCAATTTAGCGTGGCCAATCCACCTAGCCTGCACATCTTTGGGTTGTGGGGGCGAAACACACGCAAACACGGGGAGAATGTGCAAACTCCACACGGACAGTGACCCAGAACCGGGATCGAACCTGGGACCTCAGCGCCGTGAGGCAACATGGCTAACCCACTGCGCCACCGTGCTGTCCTGGAATACTCCCCACTTGCCTAGATGAGTGCAGCTCCAACAACTTGACACTATCCAAGACAAAACAGCCACTTCATTCACCACCTTACATATTAATTCCCTCCATCACAGATGCACAGTATGGACCATCTGCAAGATGCACGACTGTGATCTCTATCACCTCGAAAAACAAAGGTAGCAGATGCATAGGAACGCCACCTCCTGCAAATTCCCCACCAAGCCACTCACCATTTTCACCTGGAACTGCATTGCCGTTCCATCACTGTTACCGGGCCAAAATCCTGCAAATCCTATCCTTTTTTTTTCAGAAAATATTTTATTGAAGCATTTGTAATTTTCAAAGTTTAACACATTAACATCTCTTAAACAACCGCGCGGGCCGACACACGTAAAATAAGAAAAAACAATCGACAGAACAACACCCCCTACTCCCCCTGCTCTATTCCCTAGCTGTCCCGTAAACTATATTCTCCGTCCCATTGTAACATTGCCATGCCTCCTGTTTTCCTCCCCCCCCCCCCCCCCCCCCACCTGTTTCCCTCCTCCCCCCTTACTGCTGACGTTCAATTCTCCTTGGAGTAGTCTATGAATCGCTGCCATCTCAGGGCGAACCCTTGAATTGATCCTTTCAAAGTGAATTTAATTTTCCCCAGACTGAGAAACCCTGCCGTATCGCTGACCCACACCTGACTTTGGGGGCTCCGAGTCCCTCCATCCCAGAAACATCCGTCTCCGGGCCACCAGGGAGGAGAAGGCCAGAACATCGGCCTCCCTTCCCCCCTTGGCCGTCGCATCTTCAAATACCCCAAATATTGCCAATTCTGGACTCGGAGTTACTCTTCCTTCCAGGACCTCTGACATAATGTTGGATTGGATTGGATTGGATTAGATTTGTTTATTGTCACGTGTACCGAGGTACAGTGAAAAGTATTTTTCTGCAAACAGCTCAACAGATCATTCAGTACATGGGAAGAAAAGGGAATTAAACAGAATTCAAGAAAATACATGAGAATACATAATAGGGCAACACAAGATATACAATGTACTACATAAGCATTGGCATCGGATGAAGCATGCAGGGTGCAGTGTTAATGAGGTCAGTCCATAAGAGGGTCATTTAGGAGTCTGGTGACAGTGGGGAAGAAGCTGTTTTTGAGTCTGTTCGTCCGTGTTCTCAGACTTCTGAATCTCCTGCCCGATGGAAGAAGTTGGAAAAGTGAGTAAGCCGCGTGGGAGGGATCCTTGATTATGCTGCCTGCTTTCCCCCGGCAGCGGGAGGTGTAGATGGAATCAATGGATGGGAGGCAGGTTCGTGTGATGGACTGGGCGGTGTTCACGACTCTCTGAAGTTCCTTGCGGTCCTGGGCCGAGCAGTTGCCATACCAGGCTGTGATGCAGCCCGATAGGATGCTCTCTATAGTGCATCTGTAAAAGTTGGTAAGGGTTAATGTGGACATGCCGAATTTCCTTAGTTTCCGGAGGAAGTAAAGGCGCTGTTGTGCTTTCTTGGTGATAGCGTCGACATGAGTGGACCAGGATAGATTTTTGGTGATGTGCACCCCTAGGAATTTGAAACTGCTCACCATCTCTACCTCGGCTCCGTTGATTCTGACAGGGGTGTGCACAGTACTTTGCTTCCTGAAGTCGATGACCAGCTCTTTAGTTTTGCTGGCATTAAGGGAGAGATTGTTGTCGCTGCACCACTTCACTAGGTTCTCTATCTCCCTCCTGTATTCGGACTCGTCGTTATTCGAGATCCGGCCCACTATGGTCGTATCGTCAGCAAACTTGTAGATGGAGTTGGAACCCAGTTTTGCCATGCAGTCGTGTGTGTACAGGGAGTAGAGTAGGGGGCTAAGTACACAGCCTTGTGGGGCACCGGTATTGAGGACTATTGTGGAGGAGGTGTTGGTGTTCATTCTTACTGACTGTGGTCTGTTGGTCAGAAAGTCAAGGATCCAGTTGCAGAGTGGAGAGCCAAGTCCTAGGTTTTGGAGCTTTGATATGAGCTTGGCTGGGATTATGGTGTTGAAGGCGGAGCTGTAGTCAATAAATAGGAGTCTGATGTAGGAGTCCTTGTTTTCGAGATGCTCTAGGGATGAGTGTAGGGCCAGGGAAATGGCGTCTGATGTGGACCGGTTGCGACGGTATGCGAATTGAAGTGGGTCAAGGCGTTCCGGGAGTATGGAGGTGATGCGCTTCATGATCAGCCTCTCGAAGCACTTCATTACAACTGATGTCAGGGCCACCGGGCGGTAGTCATTGAGGCACGTTGCCTGGTTCTTCTTTGGTACCGGTATGATGGTGGTCTTCTTGAAGCAGGTGGGGACCTCGGAGTGGAGTAGGGATAGGTTAAAGATGTCTGTGAAAACCTCTGCCAGCTGGTCCGCGCAGGCTCTGAGTGCACGACCGGGGATCCCGTCCGGGCCCATCGCCTTGTCCGCAAATCCCTGCCAGAATTCCCTCAATTTCGGACATGCCCAAAACATATGCACATGCTTTGCCAGGCTACCCCCACAACAACGCCCACATCTGTCCTCCACTTCCTCAAAGAACCTGCTCATCCGGGCTACCGTCATGTGGGTTCTGTGGACCATGTTGAACTGGATCAAGATAAGTCTGGCACACGATGAGGATGAATTGACTCTCCTCAGGGCTTTTTCCCACCGCTCGAATTCTATCTCCCCACCCAACTCGTCTTCTCACTTCCTCTTCACCTCTCTGATAGGGGCCCCTTCCCATTCCATCAACTTGTATATCTCTGAGACCCTCCCTTCTCCAACCTCTGTTTTTGTCATCACCTCATCTTATAACCCTCTCAGTGGGAGGCGAGGGAAGCCAGGAACCTGCCTCCGGACAAAATCCCATACCTGGAAGTACCGAAACCCGTTCCCACCCGGCAACTCAAACTCCTCCTCTAATACCTCCAAGGCAGGGAAACCCTCCTGAGTGAATAGGTCCCCAAACCTCTCAATCCCCGCCCGCTGCCATCCCTTATAGACCCCAACCAGCCCCCCCGGGGCAAACCGGTGATTGTTACAAATCGGTGAACACACTCCAATCTCATGTCTTGCCTCCATTGCCCCCACATCATGAGGGCTGCCACCAACACAGGGCTCATACAGTACCGAGCTAGTGAAAACGGCAGGGGTGCCGTCAGTTAGGCCTCCAAACTCGTACCCTTACAGGATGCCACTTCCACTCGCTCCCACGCTGACCCCTCCCCCACTACCCACTTCCTGGCCATCGATATGTTGGACGCCCAGTAATAGTTAATAAAGCTCGGGAGGGCCAAGCCCCCGACTGCGCGAACCCATTCCAGGAGTGCCTTCTTTACCCTTGGAGTTTTACCCGCCCACACAAAACCCAATATCACCGTGTTCATTTTCCTGAAAAAAGTCTTTGGGATAAAAATTGGAAGACATTGAAAAAAGAGCAGTCTCGGAAGGACCGTCATCTTTACCATCTGAACCCTCCCCGCCAGCATCAGCGGGAGCATGTCCCATCTGTGGAAGTCCCTTTTCATTTGATCCACCGCTTTGCCCGGGTTTAACTTATGAAGCTGCCCCGAATCCTTAGCCCCTTAAATCCCCAGATATCTAAAACTCCTCTCAACCACTCTGAACGGCAACTCCCTCAGTCTCTTTTCCTGCCCCCTTGCGTGGATCACGAACATCTCGCTCTTTCCCATATTTAACTTGTAACCTGAAAATCGCCCAAATTCTCCTAGTATCTCCATGATTTTGGCCATTATCCCCACCGAGTCACATAGAGCAACAAATCATCTGCATATAGAGAGACTCTGAGCTCCACCCCCCCCCCCCCCCCCCCCCCCCCACTATCCCTCGCCAGGCATTTGATGATCTAAGGTCCATTGCCAAGGGATCTATGGCCAAGGCAAACGGTAATGGGGAGAGTGGACATACCTGTCTTGTCCCCCTGCACAGACAAAAATACTCTGACCGGACTCGGTTGGTTCTTACATTTGCCACCGGAGCTTGATATAACAGCCGGCTGCATGTCCTTTCCTAAAAGCACCGTGGATCTAGCAAGAAGCACTGATCCAGTCAGCTCGTGACAAGGTTCAGTGGAGGTGTTACAATTATGAGGTTTATCAGGTTCTTATATTCTGAGACTATGGGCTAAATTCTCCGGCCCTCGAAACCAGGAACGCTATCCGCGATCAGGCGTCCGCTGAAAATCATGGTCCGTGCTGGGCACCAAACTGAATGCCACGCTCCAGGGCCCCGCTGCCGCTCGCAATGCAAACCTCACCCTGCTCCGGTGTCAGCATGCAAATCGTCAATTGCTTGGTTCTACATTTCATTAATGGGGCTGGCCTAGTATGCTCCAGGCCCCCACGATTTACCACCCCTCTCAGGTGGAAGTGATGTGAGTGAGGTTCACAATAGGTCTTGAAAAGCGATGTCTGGGCGCGATGAACTCTGAGGGAGAGAGAGGAGGTAAGAGAAGTTTTTTAAATCATTCTACACTGGAAAAAACAATAGTGCTTGTGGGGGGGGTGGGTACCTGAGGGATCTGGGGGGAGTAGCTGGGAGCAACATGCTGACAGCCTGGTGAATTCGGGGTGCCCCTTGGGGTTCAGGTGACCAGGCACAGACCACCATTGTTGTGGTGGTTGCTATAATGACAACCATTCCGTACACGTCACAAGCCATTGGCTGTCATTTCTGTGCACTGCTCACTCTCTCCTGAAAATGTCCACAGTATCCCTGGTCATTTTGTAGCCCCTCTGGAAACCTCCCAATCCCAGCTGACCCATCAACACACCTGGTGCTGGCACTCCACATGTACTGATGAAAAGCGCAGCCCCAATGCAGGAGAATATAAGACCGCACCCTAGATAAAGGACAATTTCACCGTGGCCTTTGGCACCCTGCTTGGCACACTGCCCCTCTCAGGGTAGAGGCCTCATCTGTGCCACCATCAGCTAGGCCACCTCTCAGGACCAACAGCTGTCCCCCAAGTCCTGTCTGCCCACCGCACCCCTGCTCCCATCCACCCGGCCCCCAGACAGGATGGCACAACCCATGTGTCACGCGCAAGACCCACAGCACACTGCAGCTAAGTACCCCGCAGACACCAGCTCCTCGCCTTACCCCAGCTGTAGGACCTGCCCACGCACAAGCCACAAAGCATGGAGGGGATTGTGGCACACCGTGACCCCCTCCACCGCACAACCCAGTGCCACCTTGCTGGTGGGAAAACACACGGCCCACCAGTGATGACACCCACCATGGCCCCGACTGGGGGAACAGGACAGGGACCATAGAGCCTATTGCTGACATGGGCTGCGGCAACTACTCCTATCACTGCTGACAGGAATTGGGGGTGCGGATGGAGGACCTCTGGTGCCATGCACTGATGGCGTCAAGGGTGCAGTGTGGACAGTAACAAACTGGGGATGGGGGTGGGGGGGTGGATGCGGAGGATGGAGCTGAGGTGCAACCCAGGGTTAACATCATGTCTGGTGGATTAAGTTGGGCAGGGGAATCTAGAACCTGCTAACATCTCCTCACTTTCCCCCTCTGCAGAGAATGGAAATCGGAGTACAGCCCGGAATGGCTGCATTCTGCCTGCACTGAGGCTGCAGGCACAGGTGCAGCTTGGGGAGGACCCAGTCTCTCTTGAGAAGACTGCCTCAGAGAGCGGGGGCGAGCTGGTGAGCTTGGACAGCCGGCCGTCCAACAGGCCGAGGAGGGCGAGTGGAGGGGCGCCGCATCAGGCCATATTTTATGGGCAGCACGGTAGCACAAGTGGATAGCTCTGTGGCTTCACAGCGCCAGGGTCCCAGGTTCGATTCCCTGCTGGGTCACTGTCTGTGCGGAGTCTGCACGTTCTCCCCACATCTGCGTGGGTTTCCTCCAGTTCTCTAGTTTCCTCCCACAGTCCAAAGATGTGCAGGTTAGGTGGATTGGCAAAATAATTGTTAGTGTCCAAAACGATTAGGAGGGGTTATCAGGTTACGGAGATAGAGTCGAAGTGAGGGTTTAAGTGGGTCGGTGCAGACTCGATATGCCGAATGGCCTCCTTCTGCACTGTATGTTCTATGTTCTATCTATACCGTCAACGCGTATCCTTCGAGGACCTACTAGACCAAACGTGTCGCCAAAGACTCCAGCTGAGCAGGGACACCCTGTGCCACCTGTGCCATATAGATGGGTGGCCGCCGTCAGGTTGACGGTCGCCTTGGGACCTGAACCACTCTGGTGGGGCCCTCCAATGTAGCCCGAGGAGGGTCTTGCACATCGTGGTAGCCTGCAGCTGAGGGGGTCGTGCTGGAGGGGGAAGCCAAATGCCAGGGCTCGTTAGACAAAGAGGAGATGGATGTTGGCCGGGGGACCTGGAACCGTAGCAGGCACAAGAGGCTGTCCAACGTCAGGGCCATTGCATGCGTGACAAAGGCATCACCTCCAGGTTCACCAGTTAGGGGGCTTGACTACTGGCAGTGCATCCTCCCTGTCCCACCTGCTCATACACCCCTTTGCCACTCACACCCTCCCCTGTTCCACCTCCCGACAGCCCCCCCCCTGCCCCCCCCCCCCCCCCCCCCAATCCCCCTTCAAGGTCCCTACAACATTGCCACAAGGTGTTAGCCCTGGGTTGGTAGTCTCAGCGAGTCTTGTCCATGGCACAGAGGACACCCACTGTGACAAACCTGACCCCTGCCTACGGTATCGCATTCCACTGTCCGCTCGGGTCGTCGCTGATTGTGTGTTGGCCATTCCGGCCCGAGGGCCCAGATATCCTTTGGAGGGATGGGGGAGGGGGTCAGGGGGTGGCAATGGGGGTGACAGCGTTGGGCGTTGGGGAGAGATGGGGATGGTGTGCGATGATGGGTCACTCACTGGTAGGCTACCCTACATGGCGCCCTCACACCTCTGGTTCCGTTCCTTGCCACCTTTGAGGGTGGTCCCAGATGGAACATTCACTCATTCTGGGGACCCTGCCCATGCCATCCTGCAATACACACACCCCTACCATCTATACCCAGCCCAGTCCGTCCTGCACACTCTTCGAGCTGAGGATCGAGGTAGGTTGGCATGTAGGTGGAAAGGTGTTTATTCGTGACTATGTGCAATCGTTGTGCCCTGACCCCTGTCTCTAACCTATGTGTTGCACCCGTGTCAACTGAACTGGTGTCTGACTTCCTTAGCTTACATGTTCTACCGCTCCTTCCTGGTGTGGTTCCAGACAGCACATCAGACATGGAGGCAGCCTACTGCGTTTCTCGCCCTGTGACAACTGGTTCTTTTTGCGATCATCCTGTGGAGGTCTGGGCCTGGATGGGTGACACAGGTGGCGATGTGTCGCCCTGTGCTGCCCACTGCCTATCAGATGCGCTAGTGTCAGGTGGGGGGGATTCAGAAGCGCCGAGGTCTTCCAGCCCCTACACTGCGGAAGGCCCCATCACTTTTTCCTCCCTAGGGGTGCGAGATCATTGAAACCCTACAGTATAGATGGAGGCCATTCGGCTCATCAAGTCTGCACCGATCCATGTCCCACCCTATCCTTGCAACCCCATAGCCTAACCTTCACATCCCTGGACACTAAGGGGCAATTTAGCATGGTCAATCCACCTACCCCATACATCTTTGGACTCTGGGAGGACACTGGAGCACCCGGAGGAAACCCATGCAGGCAGTGACCCAAGACCGGAATTGAACCCGGGTCCCTGGTGCCCTGTGAGGCAGCAGTGCTAACCACTGTGTTACCGTTTCACCCCGTCCTGGCTACTCCCTGGGATGGTGGTGAGGCCGCGGTGGGATCTGGAAGCTCCATCTTCCCCTGGCGCTGCCAGTCCTGGAGGCCCGCACTCGTCTCAACCAGGGTCTTGATGCTCTCAGTCATGGAGCACCGAGGTTGGAACACCTATTTCAGTGAGTGTGCCATGTCCCTGAGCACCTCGGTCATGTCCACCTGTCTCTGGGCCAATACTCTCATAGCCCCTAGCCATGACCCTTTGTGACCCTTTGCAATGCTTTGGAGCACCATTGCAATGTCTATGTGGGCCAGGTAGATGGCTGCCTGTGACTGGGCTCCCCTGTCCTTGGCCTCAGCCATCGGCCACACAGGCCTTGGATGCCTTGACCCTGGCTGTGGCTTTCTCACCCAAGGCTTCCATTGCGGACGTCACCCATGCAGTTTTGGCCTGGTTATCATGCATTGTTGGCATGATCTCCTGCTCCTGAAGGCAGTTGGACTCCTCCAACGGTCACCCCCTCCAGTAGAGCCTGGCTTCACATCTGAAACTTCACCATTGATTTCCAGAAGTGCAAGGCCTGTCCGGGCTGTAGTTTCTGGGATTGGACAGTCCTCTGACTGTCTGCTCCATTGGGAGTTCCTACCTCCACCTGATGTGCTGCAGCATGTGTGATGTGCACACAAAAAGTGTCCAAGGGCCTCTTTGCTAATATGTCCCACCAAGGTATAGCCTCTGCGATGGTGGTGATGAAAACTCAGTGTCGTCGTCTGACTGGTCCTCCGGAGTGTTCTGGGGTTGCAGACGGATGCAGGGTACCCCGGATGGGCCAGCATCATCGAATGGAGATCCTGAAAAACAAAAGTCAAGGCACATTATGATCCTGGGTAGGAGTTGTGTTGCGGAGAGGGGTGACTCACTTGCTATTGGGCCATATCTATGCATTAGGGGCTCCACTTGGTTTGACCATGCTGACCTCTGCCTGGGAGACAGCTCCTTCTCCTCGAATAGCTCCATCGCCCTCCGCTCGGCGGCGTCCAGCATCCTCAGGACCACAACAGATGTTTGTTATGAATAACTGGATGTAGATGAATGTGCAATTATACTCCTGTTCAGGTCATTAAAGAGTGTCCTGCACTGAATCCAGAGATGTGGCACCACAATCCTGCTGCTGACCTTCTTGGCTATCTCCAGCCATGCCTTCTTTGTGGCAGGAGCAGGTTTCTCCCATTGCACCCTCATATTGCTAGCAAAGAGATTCTTCATTACCCCCAACAACACATCAAGTAAAGCATCGCTAAATGGAGATGCATCCATGACTGTCCTGACTCCACAATGAAACTTCTCCTTCTCTTGGCTCAAACTCCTCTAAATTCCATCTTTCCTTTGGCACTTTATATACAAGAGCTGGGATCATGTCAAGTGGGCCAGTTAGTACACGGGATCCTCATTCAACACCAAACCCGGAATTAATATTATTACTAATTGAGTCAATTAAAATGCCGCAGACAGGGTAGCACGGTGGTGCAGTAGATAGCACTGCTGCCTCACGGCGCTGAGGTCCCAGGTTCGATCCCGCCTCTGGGTCACTGTCCATGTGGAGTTTGTACATTCTCCTCATGTTTGCATGGGTTTTCCCCCCACAACCCAAAGATGTGCAGGGTAGGTGGATTGGCCTCGCTAAATTGCCCCTTAATTGGAAAAAATGAATTGGGTACTCAAAATTTATTTTTTAAAAATGTCACAGACCTGCGCTGAGAGTTCTTCTGGGTTTCCCACCCAATGTTGCATCCCCATCCCCATTCCAAATGAATCACTTCAACAATGTGTGCACTGCCCACAGGAACTGGAACATGATGTGGAACAAAATCGCCACCTTCAAGAAGCCACCAAATAAACAGTCTCATTTAATGTAATATATATCATTATTTTAACAGTGCCGTTTACGAGCTGGGTGACCCAAGTTTGAAGACACACTGTATCAACCTATCAAGCCCATGTCAAGCTCACTCTCAATGCTCTAGCTGTTTTACTGCTTCTCATGTTTAATCTATACTCTCGCGGGGCACCATTCAAACTGTAACTTAGGATTGAAAGCCCCGCCACATGCATAGTTACAATGATGGAAAACGTTGCATGAAACGTGGCCACTGACACACAATGGGCTCAAAATGGGCAGATGATTGCCACTGTGAATGCTTTCTTTGATTTTACAGCATCTCATTTAAGTGGTCTTATCTTTCCCAGTCCAGCAAGAATCCATTGGAGGAGGACTTCAAAATCATCTAACTGCTGTTTATGGGGGGAGCATGAAGGCCCAGAACCTGCTGGGAATTTGCATTGGTGCAAGCCCGTTGGACCCACAACATCAGTCCCACCATCACTGTCCCCCACTGACCTCCGCCCACTACAATCCGGAATCAGCATCCGTTAACACCGGGAGGTAGTTCCACCTGAAAGTGAACTGAATCTGGAAATTCAGTCGGGTTGACCGTCGTCAGGTAGGGCCAGTTTCCAATGTGCAATGTCCAACCAATGCTGGGTGGGTGAGTGAGGCGGAAAATTGGGCCTGGTTTTACTTGCTCAAACCAAAATGTTAAGGAGGATGAAAAAAAAATCAATTGTGCTAGGTGACAAGAAAGTCGTGATGGCAAGGAGCCAATTCTTACACCTGTCACAGAATATCAGGAAAAAGGTTGAGGAAAACAAACCTACACAGAACCTGGATGGCAGACAGAGACTCAATAGCCCATGTTCCAACTCAGAAACAAATGCAACTCGGCCAAGCCAAGTCCCAGCAGCAATCCCAGTCTGCCACTCGGGAACAAATACAAAATACCCACATGGAAATGAGGATGCCAGTATAGCAGATGCAAACCGCTATCAATTCCAAAACAAGTCAATGTCACGAGCAGAATCAAGAAATGAGTTAAGTGTTGAGAACCTGCAGATAAAAATAAATGACTTGCGAAAAAAATAAACCATCAAGTATCCTAATCCTTTGACTTTTTCCCAGTGATGTAGCTGATTGAATTCTAGCTGGCGTGGGAGGTTTTATACTGCATCCTTCCCCTTCTCTCATGCTGGGTGCCACACTTTTGCTTTGATCATGTCTGTTGTGGTACAGTCTCTCACGTAAATTCTCATGCTCGCAACTGGCACCCTGATTGTCTGAAGCATTCTGAGCCAAGTTTATCTCCACCAGTAACTGCTGCAAATTTACTATTAGAGCTGCTAAATGTGATTTCATTGAAAAGAAGCATCACTTGCTGACTTCCTGCCCCTGCAGCTGACACTCCTTCTGCACCTTTCAAAAACTACTTCTTGTGATTTTCTTTAAAAAAATCCTATTTTCCACCTCTCTTCCCTTTTGATGGTTTAATTGCTATGGCTCCCAAACATTAAGCTTACCTTTTCGACTTACTTTTCTCCTCCGCTTAATTCCCGGTGACAGTGATAAAGAGCTTTCCTGCACCCCCATCCCCCACTCCCCCCACCTTCCCTGCCCCCCCTGGCCTTGAACACACACACACCGCCAACACTCCCGCCCCCACCACCATCACATGTTGCTCCATTCTGCTTAGCCACTTTAGTCAACATCTATTTTGATCTTTGCAGTGGTAATCTTTAGATGCCAAGAATGCCTCCAATTTTGATGGTATCCCTCCAAACGTTGCTTGAGCTATTTGCCTTCAAACCAAATTCTACACTGTTCCATCCCTATGGCCTCTATTATTGACAGTCTAATTTTTCTTCCCTTGGGAAATTTGTCTGTGGTCAACCTACAAATAAAATAGATAATTCCTCTGACCCTTCTCTTGACTCCATATTTTCCCTTATACTGATCCTTCCTAAAATTATTGTGGTTTACATTTAAACCTGTTGCACCCATTTTATGGGCCTAAAAATGAATGCAGCCATAAATAATTTACCGGTGCGGAGGCATGTTCCCAATCTCCTTGAGAGTTTGGGCCGCTGCTAAACTTGTCAGGGCCTTTGCGTAGGTAAACCTGGGCATTACCTGAAATAAATATAGGTGTTGTATAGTAGACATCCCGGGATCAGGACAATACGATTTCCTGTGACCTTCCCGGAATATGTACTACCCCAGGTTGCGAGCCTTGATGAAATGGCAAAAACGGGTGACTCCTGGGTGACAGAGGTTGTCGTGCAGGGTGCGGAGTCGGTCCACTTGTGCGCTGGCACATGTACCTCGGGACAGGGCATCGGGGGCTCGTTGAGCTTACCGGGGTGATACAAAATCTCGAAGATGTAGGTAGAGAGCTTGATCCTCCACCTCAAGATTTTATCATTTTTGATCTTGCTGTGTGTTGTTAAACATGAAGGCAACCAACCGTTGGTCAGTGAGGAGAGTGAATCTCCTGCCGGCCAGGTAATGCCTCCAATGCCGCACAGCTTCAACGATGGCTTGGGCCTCCTTTTCAATGGAGGAATGTCGAATTACGGAGGCATGGAGGCATAGAGGGTGCGGGAGAAGAATGCCACAGGCCTGCCTGTCTGGTTGAGGGTGGCGACCAGAGTGACGTCTGATGCATCGCTCTCCATTTGGAATGGTAACGTCTCGTCGACTGCGTGCATCGCGGCCTTGGCAATGTCAGTCTTGATACGGTTGAACACCTGGTGAGCCTCTGCCGTTAGTGGGAAAACAGAGGATTGGGTGAGTGGGCGGGCCTTGTCCGCATAGTTTGGGACCTACTGGGCATAATATGATAAGAACCCCAGGCACCGTTTGAGGGCCTTGGGGCAGTGGTGGAGCGGGAGTTCCATGAGGGGGCGTATGCGATCGGGGTCGGGGCCCAGACCTCCGTTCTGGACCACATAGCCGAGGATGGCTAAGCGGTTCGTGCTGAACACGCACTTTTCCTTGTTATACGTGAGGTTGAGGAGAGTGGCGGTGTGGAGAAATTTGGCAAGGTTGACGTCATGGTCCTGCTGATCGTGGCCGCAGATGGTGACATTGTCCAGGTCTGGGAAGGTGGCCCGCAGTCCATACCGGTCAACCATTCGGTCCATCGTCCGTTGGAAGAGCGAGACCCTGTTGGTGACGCCGAAGGGGACCCTAGGAAAGTGGTAAAGGCGGCCGACTGCTTCGAACGCAGTGTATGGGCGGTCCGCCTTACGGATGGGGAGCTGGTTATAGGCAGATTTCAGGTCCATTGTCGACAAGACCCAGTACTGTGCAATAGATTGACCATATCAGATATACGTAGGAGTGGGTACGCGTCAAGCTGCGTGTACCGATTGATGGTCTGACTGTAGTTAACGACCATCCTATTTTTCTTCCCAGTTTTCACCACTACCACTTGGGCTGTCCAGGGACTGTTGCTGGCTTTGATGATGCCTTCCCAAAGCAGCCGCTGGACTTCAGACCTGATGAAGGTCCTGTCCTGGGCGCTGTACCGTCTGCTCCTGGTGGCGACGGGTTTGCAATCTGGGGTTAGGTTTGCAAAAAGGGAAGGCCGCACACAGTAAGGGGTGGTAGGAGCCCGCCGAATTTCAGGGTTCGGTTCTGGAGGTTGCACTGGAAATCGAGGCCGAGTAGCAAGGCAGCGCAGAGGTTTGGGAGGACGTAGAGGCAGAAGCCGCTGAACTCCATGCCCTGGACAGTGAGAGTGGCGATGCAGTACCCCCAGATCGCCACGGAGTGGGATCCGGAGGCCAGGGAGCAGCACCTTACCATATCAGGGTGAATGAAGCTTTAAGTGCTCCCGAAGTCCAGCAGGCAGGAGATCTCGTGTCCGTTGACCTTCACTTTAGTTGAAGTTGTCACGATGTTGTGTGGTCGAGACTGGTCAATCGTGACCAAGGTGAGACGCGGCTGGTCTTCGGTGGTTGCAGGTGATGAGCGGCTTGATGAGGTGCCCGATGAGCAAGATGGCGGTGCCCATGAGCTGCACGTGTCGTGGGGGAGGCAAGATGGCGGCGCCCTGGGGCTGCATGTGTCGTGAGGAAGGCAAGATGGCGGCACCTGTTGGTTCTGGGAGGAACAAGATGGTGGCACCCACGGGCCACACGTGTTGCGAATCGAGCAAGATGGCGGCGTCTACTGGCTGCACATGGTCCGAGGAGGGGAAGATGGCGGCGCCCACTGGTTGCACGTGGGGGGTGCCGGGACAATAGTGGCGATTGAGTGGGCCTGGCACACTGCAGCAAAATGTACTTTCTTACCACAGGCCTTGCAGAGGGCGCTCCGGGCTGGGCAGCACTGTCGGGGGTGTTTGACTGCCCACAGAAGTAGCATTTGGGCCCCCCGGGATAGGTTGGCTGCCGTGCAGCACAGGCGTGGGGCTGGCTAAGGGCGGTCACTGATGGGGTCCATGATGGGTCGGTCATCTGCGGAGTCCACGATGAACAGGAGGGGTGGGCCGCGCGGTCGGGGGCATAGGCCTGAATGTTGCGTGATGCGACTGTAAGTGAGAGCTCTAGCGTTTTGGTCACCGCGAGGTCGAGCGTGGCCCCTTCTCGGAGGTGCTGGCGGATGTAGTCAGACCCTATGTCCGTAACAAATGCGTCTCTCATTAGCAAATTCGAGTGTTTCGTGGCCGAAACGGCCTCACAGTCACAGTCTCTAGCTGGAGCGAGCAGGGCGCGCCAGAAATCTTCCACCGACTCACCGGGAAGTTGGCACCGAGTGGAGAGGAGATGCCTGGCATAGATTTTGTTAGTCTGCTGAGCATAGTTTTCCTTCAGTAGCACCATGGCCTCTGCGTAGGTTGGCGGGTCCTGGACGAGTGGAAAGACGTTGGAGCTCAGCCGCGTGTAAAGGATATGGAGCTTCTGTGCTTCTGGGATTGGGTCTGGCGCAGACCCGATGTACGCTTCGAAACAGGCTAGCCAATGTTCAAAGTCCTTTTTGGCGTTGTCTGCTTGAGGATGCAGCTGCAGGCGATCCGGCTTGATACGGAGGTCCATCTCTTAAAACTCAGTGTAATAAATTGATGCACTATCAATTACGCAAAGATGAAAGTAGAATGTAATCGAGGCTTCATTACACTGAGATGTGTGGCCTCCTACAGCAGCGGACAAAATGGCTGCTCTACGGGGAGCACACATATTTATACACCGCCTACTGGGCGGAGCCAACAGGCAGGGATCTACCCCCATACCTGTAGTACAGCGGCCTTACCGTAAAGCAACTATAACAACATCCTCTATATACAATATATACATCAGTGGTGACTACCACACTCTCCCAGTCTCTTCTCCTGCCCTCTTGCCTGGATCACGAACATCTCGCATTTCCCCATGTTCAATTTATACCCCGAAAATTTGCCAAATTCCCCCAGGATTCGCATAACTTCCCCCATCCCCTCCAACGGGTCTGAAATATACAAGGGCAGGTCACCTGCGTAAAGCGGGACCCAGTGCTCCACCCCCACCCGAACCAGCCCTTTCCAGTTCCTAGCGGCTCTTAACACCATGGCTAATGGCTCTGTGGCCAAAGAAAACAGTAGCGGGGAGAGGGGGCACCCTTGCCTCGATCCTCGGTGGACCTCAGCCGGTTTGTACGCACATTCTCTACTGGTGACTGATAGAGCAACCGCACCCAGTCAATGAAGCCCTCACCAAACCCAAAGCTTCCTCGCGCCTCCCACAGGTAATCCCACTCCACTCGATCAAGCCTTCTCTGCATCCATCGCAACCACCACCTCCACCTCGTCCCCTTCTGAAGGCATCACAATAACATTTAAAAGCCTTCGAACATTGGCCTTGAATTGCCTGCCCTTTACAAATCCGTCTGGTTTTCCCCTATCACCCTCGGACACAGTCCTCTATCCTTGTGGCCAGTATCTTAGCCAGCAGTTTGGCATCCACATTCAGTAGAGAAATTGACCTGTGTGACCTGCATTGCTCCGGATCCTTCTCCTGTTTAGGGATCAGTGAAATCGAGGCCTGCAACATTGTTGGGGGAAGACTCCCTTCTCTCGTGCTTCATTAAATGTCGTCACCAGCAGTGGGCTCAATATCTCTGAAAACTTCTTATAGAATTCCACCGGCTAGCCATCCAGCCCCGGGGCCTGGCCTGACTGTATGCTCTCCAGCCCCTCGATTATTTCCTCAACTCAATTAGGGCTCCCAGCCCTTCCACCAGACCCTCATCAACCCCCCCCCCCCCCCCCCCCCCCGCCGGGGGTTCTGACTCATATAATTTACTGTAAAAGTCTTTAAACACCTCATTCACCCCCATTGGGTCCAGGACAGTATTCCCACCTCTACTCTTTACTCTCTGTATCTCCCTGGCCACCTCCCTTTTTCTGAGCTGGTGTGCTAACATTCTGCTTGCCTTTTCCCCATACTCATAAATCGCCACCCTTGCCTTCCTCAACTGTTCCACCATCTTCCCTGTAGTCAACAGCCCAAACTCTGCCTGTAACCTCTGCTGCTCCCTCGGTAGCCCCGCGTCCAGGGCCTCCGAGTGTCTCCTGTCCACCTGGAGTATCTCCTCAACTAACCTATCCCTCTCAGTCCGTTCCGCCTTTTCTCTGTGGGCCCATATTGAGATTAATTCCCCTCTGACCACTGCCTTCAAGGCTTCCCAGACCGTCGCTGCAGAGACCTCCCCCGTATGATTTCTTTCCATGTACGTCTGGATGGACTTGTTCACCCGCCCACAGACCGCCTCGTCTGCTAGCAACCCCACATCCAGTCTCCACAGCGGGCGTTGTCCTCTCTCCACACTAACTCGTAGATCCACCCAATGTGGGGCACGATCCGACACTGCGCTTGCCGAGTACTCCGTATCCACCATCCCCGGTATTAGCGCCCTGCTCAGAACAAAAAAGTCATTGCGAGAGTATACCTTGTGGACATGGGAAAAAAAAGAAAACTCCTTCGCCCTTGGCTGTGCAAACTTCCATGCATCTACTCCCCTCTCTGTTCCATATACCCCTTCAATTCCTTTGCTGCAGCAGACACCCTCCCTGTCCTGTATTTTGACCTGTCCAATTCCTGGTCAATGACTGTGTTGAAATCTCCTCCCATAATCAGGTTATGTAACTCTAAGTCTGGGATCTTACCTTACAACCGCCTCATTAATTCCACATCGTCCCAATTCAGAGCAAATATGTTCACGAGTATCACCTGCACCCCCTCCAGTTTCCCACTCACCATTATGTACCTACCCCCCTTGTCTGACATGATTCTCCCTGCCTCGAATGCCACTCGTTTATTGATCAAGATCGCTGCCCCCCTGAGTCCAGCCCTGAATGGGATACTTGGTCAACCCACCCCTTTCTCAATCTAGTCTGGTCTGTAACCTTTAGGTGTGTCTCTTGTAACATTGCCACGTCCGCCTTCAGACCCCTCAAATGCGCAAATGCGCAAGCCCTCTTGACCAGCCCATTCAACCCTCTAACGTTCCATATAATCAGCCTGGCCGGGGGGGGAATTCCTGCCCCCTCCCTTTGCCGACTAGTCATCACCCTTTTCAGGCCAGCCTCTAGCTCACGGACCCCCCCTCGGGCATTCGCTGTCCCCAACCTCCCATTTGTCCCCTAGTAACAGTTCCTCCACTGTCAGCAAAGCAGCTCCCCCCTCGCCATCCCCCTCTAACAAGAGCACTAGAAACCCAATCCCTCATATCAAGCTCCAAGTTAACACCTGCTCGCCCCCCATTGTGCTTCCGTGAGTCAGCTGACCAAAGCTGACTTGATAGCGCCTGCCCATGGCACCAAACAATCTGTCTCCCCATTGTTCTCTCCCCTCTCCCTCTATTTGGACATTTTCAAAGCATCACATTCCCCAGTAAACAAACAGCAAAAATAACAGTGAAAAATCAACCACAGAAGAAAAAAAAACAGCCCCAGAAACCACCCCCTCCTCTAACCAACTCCTTGTAAGACAAAGCTAACTTTAGTCATCAAAACAGCCCCTTATTACACATAACATTACTTATACAACCCAGCACAACAAATCACCACCACAGTACTCTCCAAGGCTTCAGAATCTTATAGTTCGCCTCCAGTCTTTTTTCTTTGATTAAAGTCCATACATCGTCTGGTGTTTCAAAGTAGAAGTCCCGTTCCTCATGTGTGACCCATAGATGCGCTGGGTACAACATCCCGAACTTCACCCCCTTCTTAAAGAGGGCCATTTTTCCCCGATTAAACCCAGCTCGCCTCTTGGCCAAATCTGGGCCCAGGTCCTGATAAATGCGCAACTCACAATTCTCCCACTTGCTGCTCCGTTCTTTCTTGGCCACCGCAGAACGTGTTCCTTGTCCAGGAATCGGTGTAAACGAACCACTATCGCCCTCGGCGGCTCATTTGCTCGGGGCTTCTTCGTGAGGGCTCTATGCGCTCTATCCACTCCCAGGGGCAGTGGGAACGCCTCAGCTCCCATCAACTTCTCCAGCATTTTCATCACATAGGCCCTCACATCCGATCCCTCACTGCCTTCAGGGAGGCCGACGATTCTCAGATTCTGCCTCCTGGACCTGTTCTCCAGGTCCTCCAGCTTCTCCTGCATTCTTTTCTGGTGGTCATTCATCATCTCCACCTTGGTCTCCAGCACGGTTATGTATTCCTCGTGCTCGGACACCTTTTTCTCCACCTCCTGGATCGCACGTCCGTGGGTCTCTTGATTCTGCACCACCTGATCAATCGAGGCAATTGATCGGGTCCTTCTTAAGCTTGGTGAAGCAATCTTCAAAAAACTTCACCACCTGCTCCGTCGACCACTGTGCCATCTCCCCGGGGCCCTTACTCTCCGCCATGCTTTCTTGCGTTGCCGGCTCTGCTTGCGTCTTCCTTGTAGGACTTTGTTTTCTCACACGGCCACTTCTGGTCCAATTCTCCACACACTGGAGGGAGATTTCTCCTCACCGTCTCACTCTCACCGATTTATCTCATAAAATCTGGAAAAAACTGGGGAAAAAGGTCCAAAAGTCTTTTACAGGCGGGAGCTATCAAATGTGCGGCCTACTCTTCCATGGCCGCGACCAGAAGTCCAATCACTTGTAACTTAAAAACCTTAATTCACTAATCAGTAAGAGCGCAAAACTTAAAAATGAGTTTCATCTGGATCAATTATGGATGGAATAACTCCCTTTGTCAGATCACATGTTAGGTTTGAGATATTGGCCTCAATTTTTATGGTGGGTGTCGGATGTACGTCTGGGGGCCCAGTGAATCTGGAGAGTTCAGGGAGGTGGAGGCCTAGCCGCTCTTATCGGCAGGGCCTCATGTGAATAAAACCCATCAGACGCATGGCCACTACTCAGCCAGATCCGTTAGCTGGTCGGCTGGTCAACATGGCAATTTTGCCTCGATAGGCCTCACTTGTGTGAACCCATGTTAGAGTTGGCCGACATTTAAAGTAGAGAGGTTTGTCATGGCTGTGGTTTCTCTTTCCCACACTGTGATCAGGTTAGTTGGGTGGGTGCTAGGGCTAGGAGGCCCAAGGATTTCTTGAGGTGCTTGGGGCCCACAAGGAGTTCAAAGAACGTTCAACATTTTAAAACTTACTATGACCTTTCCTGCAAACAGCATGTTATAAGCTCCACAAAACCCACAGGGACAACCTGATTAATCTCCCCATGAGCCTCATGAGTTTGAGCTCCCCACTGAGGGGCGGATGCCCCTCAGCGGACTCATTGATTCATTGCCATAAAAGCTGTCCCAGAGTAAGCCCAGCTGGGACTCAGACAGTTGCATGTAAATACTTCCTTTTGGAAATAAACTATTATTTGACTTGTCTTTCCGGACTCCTTCTTAACTACTAAATTGGCAACGAGGATGGGACAAAGCAGAACTACAGTCTAGCCATTTGGAGCACAGCCACCTCTCTTCACAAAGGAATAGGTTTGTATCATTTTGAAAATGGCGCTCTTTGGCAGACTCAGTGCATTCGCTGTAGGTGCAGAGGACATGGTATGTGCAGCGTATGCGCTATTTTTTAAGACGAATGCTATCATTGGGGGTGACCGCCAGACGGTAATTCTTCTGAATGCCTGTGGGGCCCCCACCTTCAGTGTCATAAAGCCACATACACTGCAGCCCCAGACTCCAAGATTTTTGAAGAACTAGTGGTAGTCATGACAAACCAGTACGACCGCAAGCTGTTGGTCAGCATACAGAGGTACCGATTTATTACGGCTGAGAAAACCTCACCCTGGCTCAGACACCGTTGGGATCAGACTGTTGACTAAGGGCTGCTGCAACCAGGGGGGCACCTCCCTGAATCAATGGAGGATGATCAAAGGCAGTGCAGCACACATGTCTGGTGAAACCTTAGAGATAGGAAACCACGGGTAAGTCAGCAAACTCACCACCCCACCCGAGGGAGATGCCATCCCAGAGCCAGGACCTTCCATTTAATAATAATAATATTCTTTATTAGTGTCACAAGTAGACTTACATTACCTTCTGTGCAGGTTAGGTGGATTGGCCATGCTAAATTGCCCTTTGTGTCCAAAAAGGTTAGATGGGGTTACTGGGTTACAGGGATAGGGTGGAGGTGTGGGCTTAAGTAGGGTGCTCTTTCCAAGGGCTGGTGCAGACTCAATGGGCCAAATGGCCTCCTTCTGCACTGGAAATTCTATGATTTCAATGATTAACACTGCAATGACGTTACTGTGAAAATTCCCTAGTGGCCACATTCCGGCGCCTGTTCAGGTACACAGAGGGAGAATTCAGAATGTTCAATTCAACTAACAGCACATCTTTTTGGACTTTTGGGAGCAAACAGGAGCACCCGGAGAAAACCCACACAGACACGGGGAGAACAAGCAGATCCCACACAGACAGTGACCCAAGCGGGAATCGAACCCGGGTATATTTAGAACAGCCTGATCATGATGAGAGTATGCATTTGCATTGCATTACCATGCCACGGGTTGCCCCATCAGGACTACTATCCAGGTGAACGGCCGCACTTTAGAAATGAGGTTGGACACGATGGCCGCCGTTTCCATAATAGGGAGGCAGACCTTAGAGAAAATTAGGACTGGAATTCAAAGCTGGCATATGTACGACGTTGAGGCACAGCATGCAACCTATACAGGAGAACGTCCAGCCATAGCAGGCATGACGATGACCCCAGTTACTTCTGGGCAGCAGCCCGTTTGGCTGCCGTTAGTAATAGGGTGGGGCTTCAGACCGTGTCTGATGGGTCATGAGTGGCTATAGTACCTCTGGCTGAACTGGCAATAGATCTTCTGGATGGGCACCAGAGACTGGATGGCAGCACGGGAGCATTGTGGATAGCACAATCGCTTCACAGCTCCAGGGTCCCAGGTTCATAGAACATAGAACATAGAACAGTACAGCACAGAACAGGCCCTCCGGCCCTCGATGTCAATTCTGGCTTGGGTCACTGTCTGTGCGGAGTCTGCACATCCTGCCCGTGTGTGCGTGGGTTTCCTCCGGGTGCTCCGGTTTCCTCCCACAGTCCAAAGATGTGCAGGTTAGGTGGATTGGCCATGATAAATTTCCCTTAGTGTCCAAAATTGCCCTTAGTGTTGGGTGGGGTTACTGGATTATGGGGATAGGGTGGAGGTGTTGACCTTGGGTAGGGTGCTCTTTCCAAGAGCCGGTGCAGACTCGATGGGCTGAATGGCCTCCTTCTACACTGTATATTCGATGAAAAAAAATCTATGAATAACTTTACAAAGTTTTGGGGAAGTACTCAGAAGTCTTCCAGCAGGGCCTGAAGGAATCTGACTATTTCTGATAGGTAAAAAGGTTAATTAATGATCCTTTGATTATAGATTTAAAAAAGCTCAGTTCAAAAGTCATTTTAAAATGGATTCCATCATGACACTGCAAAGCTGTACAAATTTAACATCAGTTTGCAAAGCACATAGCTTGACTGTACACAAGGCCTCCCCCGGACAGGTACCCAATGCCACGGATAGAAGACCTGTACGCGAAGCTAGCTGGGGCCATTTCTTTTGCAAGCTTGATATTAGTCAAGCCTATCTCCAGCTGGAGCTGAATGCTGCCTCAAAACATTACATAACTATTAATACCCACACTGGCCTCTATGACTATATGAGTTTGCCATTTGGAGTATCATCAAAGTGCGCAAGTTTCTGAGAGGGCTATTGTGTGTGCCGGTCTATTTAGATGACACCCTGGTCACTGGAGCTACGGAAAGGGAGTACCTGAGCAAACTGGAGGAAGTCCTCCACCAGTTTTCTGAGACTGGTGTCCGCCTCAAGAGGGGAAAGTCCGTTTTCTACGCCAAGGAAGTAACGCATTTGGGGTATTGAGTTGATCGAGACAGCCTACACCTGGTTAAGGACAAGGTATGGGCGATAAAGCAAGCCCCCACTCCAGAAAACTTGACAGAATCGTGGTCATTCTTAGGTCGAGTAAACTACGACGGGAAATTTACTCTTGGCCTAGCAACCATCCTCATCCCACTATATGCAATGCCAAAGGAGCACCAAGAAAGGGCGTGGCGAGCACGTCAGAAGGAAGACTTCACCAGGGTAAAGATGCAGCTAACGGCGTCGGGATTGTTTACCCATTATAACCCCTCCATGACCCTTTGGTGACGTGCGCTGCCCCACTGTATGGAATTGTGGCAGTGTTATCC
The DNA here is from genome assembly GCF_902713615.1 of Scyliorhinus canicula. Lineage (NCBI taxonomy): Eukaryota > Metazoa > Chordata > Chondrichthyes > Carcharhiniformes > Scyliorhinidae > Scyliorhinus > Scyliorhinus canicula. Next base: position 95,544,242 of record NC_052149.1, read on the forward strand.
TACTGCATGGCTGATGAACGGGAAAGGCCGATAACATATGCATCACGGACTTTGGCCATGATGGAACGCAATTACTCCCAAATTGAAAAAGAAGAGCTGACCATTGTATTCGTGATGAAGAAATGTCATCAATATGTGTGGTGTATGGGCGGTGAGTGGCCTCAAGCCTTTGGTAGTGCTTTTTAAAGAGGACAAGGCGATCACACCAACAGCATCTGCCTGGATACAGCAATGGGCCCTGTTGCTAGTGGTGTTCAAGTAGTGTTAGGGAAGCACGGTAGCACAAGTGGATAGCACTGTGACTTCACAGCGCCAGGGTCCCAGGTTCGATTCCCCGCTGGGTCACTGTCTGTGCGGAGTCTGCACGTTCTCCCCGTGTGTGCGTGGGTTTCCTCCGGGTGCTCCGGTTTCCTCCCACAGTCCAAAGACGTGCAGGTTAGGTGGATTGGCCATGCTAAATTGCCCTTAGTGTCCGAAAAGGTTAGGAGGGATTACTGGGTTGCGGGGATAGGGTGAAAGTGAGGGTTTAATGTGGGTCGGTGCAGACTTGATGGGCCGAATGGCCTCCTTCTGCACTGTATGTTCTATGAGTATGTCTTCGAGCATCGCCCAGCGGCCTTACCAAGGATCAGTCGCAAGCAGTATCCCCCAGATGGTCATTGTGGAAAAGACATTCCCCCCCCCCCACCGACCCAGCCCTGCAGCCATTGGAGGTGTAGACATACACCTCCTATGAGAGAGCATCGCAAATGTGGATGCTGAGCCGTCTCCGTGGCCAACATGATCCCCATCCCACCAAAGGTTGACAAAGTCATTTCGACACTTAACTTCATTCATACCTTGCGGTCACCGTAGCCCAGAAATGCAACTGGGTGCAAAAGGCCTCAGTATTGGTGAAAGTACGCCACATCGCCTTACACGAGGGCCAGCGAGGAAAGCTGCCTGAAGAACTACGGGGCTTTTGAAGCCATGATGCAGGAACTCAGCCTGCAAGACGGAATCCTCCTGTGGGGAGCTTCTGTCGTGCACCGCATACCAGGAGCATCAGAAGCTCCTGCCAGCCACCCCGCTGCATCCATGGGAATGGCCAGGCTGGTCTTGGGTGTGCGTGCACGCCGATTTTGCCAGATCTTCATGTTCTTACTTGTGATAGATGCCCATGCCAAGTGACTGGATGTCAATCAGATGCCTTCCACCATGTTGAAGGCTACTGTTGAGAAGCTATGGCTCTCCTTTAGCAGCTACGGCATCCAGAGTTGCTCGTTATGGACAATGGCACTCCATTCACTGTTCTATGAAAGCAAATTGGTGATGGACATCCCTCGGCCCCGTATCAACCTTCCTTGAGTGGGCTGGCTGAATGAACGGTGCAGACCTTCAAGGGAGTGATGAATAAACGGACCATGGGATCTGTGGAAATGAGACTAGCATGATTTCTGTTTACCTACTGGACCATGCCACATGCCATGGGCAGCGTAGCACTGAAGGAACAGTTAATGGGCTGGAGGCTCAGGCCCCACCTCAGCCTCACGTTCCCTGATGTTGATGGGAGAGTGCAACGTGGTCATGACTTGCAGAGGTGAGGCACAGGCAGAAGGACGTGGGCCAGAAGTTTCCAATCAGTGGACGCGGAGTATGTCCAAAACTTCGGGGACACAGCGCGTTGGATTCCAGGGACAGTGGTACAACAGACCGGATCAGTCACATATCAAGCGAAGACCTGCGAATGGACAACGTGGAAGCACCTTGATCACTGCAGGAGAAAGGGGTTAGTGTTAGGAATGCCCCACCAGAGGAACTGTCTTCTAGCCACATTGACCCAGCACATGGGACGCCTGGGGATGTTGCCGAGACACCAAGATGCAAGAGGTGGGGAATGCAGACTCTGAGATAGAGGCCCTGGCATCCCATTCCTCCTACGGCGGCCTTACCAAGGATCAGTCGCAAGCAGCATCCCCTAGATAGTCATTGCGGAAAAGACATTCACCAACACGTGACACAGCACCCCCCCCCCCCCCCCCCCCGACCCAGCCCTGCAGCCATTGGAGGTGTAGAGTGACACCTCCTATGAGAGAGTAGACATCCTCCTGCACTCTTTTCTTCAGAGGGACTTGAGGACTTGGGAGGGAAGGGATGTTATAACCCTCACGAGATCCACAGGGACAACCTGATTAATGTCTCCATGAGCCCCGTGGAGTACCAGCTCGCCTGCTGAGGAATGGAGGCCCATCAGTGGGCTCATTGATTCATTGCCATAAAAGCCGGCCCAGGTAGGAGCCGAGCTGCAGAGTAGTCCCGGCTGGGATTCGGTCTGTTGCTTGTAAATACTTTTCTTTTGATAATAAACCATAGTTTGACTCTCCTTTCCAGACTCCTCCGTGACTACTAAAGAAGGACTTGCCTAGCTTGATTTTCAGCTTTACATTTTGTGGTCTTCAGTAGACCTGATTGAACAAGAACATGGGGTGAGAGTTCTTGTAATTTGTTGAATGGAGGTCGGTTGTTGGAGAAGCCAGCGACTTAACATATATTTTATGCGATAGCTGGTTTCCCACAGTTGTGGGAGATGGTGCAAATTTCTCTTCGTCAAAATAGAGGGTAACCTTGAGACTGGCATGTAACTTCAATATTGCAGAGTTCTGTCAGATCACTGTATCGGAGGAACCAGAAACAAGGCAGAAAAATATTATTACTGAGGATCCACAAAGTCATAGAACTTGTGCAGAGAATTTAGAATACCAATTGGATGATAAATTATTTTTTTTAAAACTTTTTGCTTAAATGTCCATCTTCTGCAGTGTGATCTGTACCGACACTGACCTGCTCTGTAGAGTCACTGATTTTGATTTGTTTTGTGAACGTTTGGTTGGGGGAAAATTAATTTGTTGAGTAAAGATTATTTTTCTGTTTTGGTTAGGAACATTGAAAGGGGCACTCTTAGGTTACAAGCAGAGCTCAATTTCAACAGAATAATTTGGTGATGAGAATTTTGAGTTGCACTTGCTGTTTTAATGGAGACTGATGGGTTTCCCATCTTGCTCAGTTACCATAGCAATGTCACCAATGAAGGGAAATCTATATCACTATCCCTGACTTTGCTGATACTTCATTAAACTTGTGTTTGAACTGAAGTCACTGTTTCCAACAGAGCTAATTTAGGAAACTGAAGGGACTGAAGCTATATTCAATCCATGACATCACTGGCTCAGCAACGACGGAGGCCCAAATAATTATCTATGCAGATAATTAAATTGATAATGTTAGACATACCTTCAACATTCTCAGAGGTGTGTTTTCCTGACAGGGAAGTAACTGCAAATTGTCAAACTGCTGTTCAAGCAAAGCCTAGTGGTCAAATGTATTTATAATTATGCAGCAGCAGAAAATTGCCAAATAATCAATAACTTGCATTTATATAGCACTTTTAGTATACTAAAACATACTAAAGAGCTTCACTGGGGCATTATCAAACAGAGACTAACACTAGGCCACATAAATATTACCAAATCCTTGGTGAAAGAGGTAGGTTTTCAAGAGCATTTTAAAAGGAAGGGAGCAGGAGGAAACGTTTGAGGAAGGGATTACAATGTCTGACCAGCTGCCAATCGGCGGGATACAGAAAACTGTGGATGTGTGCAAGAGGCCAGAATTGAAGGACAGCAGAGGTCTCAGGGGGTTGTAGGGCTAGGACTTCAACTCAGTTTTAATGAAAAGCATGAAGCACTCTAACCCTCACCCGTCACACCCCTCCATCTCCCACATTCCCTATGCCCCATCCATGCCATCTCATGCACTCCCCCCCCCCCCCAACCCACCATCCCTCATGCATTAATTCCAAATTATTCCCTCTACTCACCCCATATGGCCTCTCGAGTCCCCCATGCCAACCTATGGCTCTTCCATGGCCATTCACCCACTATACACTGTCTCGAACCAATGGATCCTGGAGTGACAAAATGATGTATAAAAGATAACTTTCCACTTCCTTAAAAAACTCACATCACCTCAAGGCCAATAAAAATATCTGTCATCCAGACTCTTTAAAGTATCAATAGCAGAAATTGCAGCACCCAAATCCTCTTCACCTTGTGTAAATAAACATGGTGAAATTGAGAGAAGAGATTAAAGACCTACAGTTATCAATCAATTCTAGGAGGCTCAGAAGTTTCCATACTCTGATGGATTTCTGGGCTCTTAACCAAGAAAGCAAAATGAGGAAAGTTATCCATGAACGATTGTTTGTTCACAGCCTTTTTTTCACACATCTTATTGTCACTATAACGTTAATTGGTTCTGTACAGTGTGTAGTGGGTGAATGGGCATGGAAGTGCCATAGTTTGGCATGGAGGCATGAAGGGATACAGGGAATGAGTTCCCTATGGGCTGATTCACTTATGCTTTTAGATATCACAAACCAGTGATTTGGCGGATGAGGGAGAGAGCAGAAGTAGGTCACAGAGAGGTGTGACTGTGGTCTTCTGGACCAGACACTGGTTGTGGTAGGGGGCTCTGCCAGGGCCACGGTAGCAGGGGTGATGGGGGAATAGGCCGTGTGGCCGGAATGACCCCACATGGGACCAGGGTGGTGTCCCGCCACGGACTGCCACTACGGTGACCATCTGGCTGCGCACCCACTAACCATCCAACTTGGCCCCTGGTTCTGCAGACTGACACCGGGGATGGGGATTGGACATGCTGGGGTGGAGCCTGCCCTGCTAACCGGGGCCACCATGTAGCCCGTTGGACCTGGTTTGGTGCGGGGGTACGCACGATGCTAACATGTCGGCCTTTAACCCCCTGCAGACAATGGATATTGGAATTCAACAAGCAATGATGGCCTTTCTCCTAGTCGCTGCAGCCCTGGTGGATGGCCTGCAGCTGTACGAGCTGGTGCTGTTCGAGGAGGTGAAAGCTGCAGCTGCGGGACAAGGAGGCAGCGCTCAGGATGGAGTGCCAGCCGCCCAAGAGTCCGAGGAAGAACAAGTGCCAAAGTGGCGTTGCATGAGTCCTCGTGACGATCGGCAGCGCCTGTCATTCGAGGACCTGCCAAACCGAGCATGCGGCTGAGCAGGAAGGCCATATCTGTCAGATCATGGCACACCTGGCACCATGTGGGTATCGGGGAGGACACCCGCTTCTGGTGACCGTCTAAGGTGACGGTCGCCCTGAACTTTTACATGATGGGGCCCTTCCAGGCGTTGAGTGGGGACCTGTCTGGGATCTCACAGAGCTCGGTGTACATGTGCGTCTGTGCCGTCATGGAGGCCCTGTCTGCCCTGGCAGCTCAATGCATCCACTTTAATGTGGACCGAGCCCACCAGGATGCCCGGGCAGTGGGGTTCGCTGCCATCGATGGGATGCCCCGAGTCCAGGGGCCTGCAGGAGTCAGGGTGCTCTACACAAACCGAAAGGGGTTCCATTCGATGATTGCGCAGCTGATACGTGAACATCAGCTGTGCAGCATAGATGTCTACGCCCGATACCCGGGCAGTGTGCACAATGTCTTCATCCTGGCATACTCGACAATTCCTGACCTGTTTTAGAAGGCTCCCCCCTCCCCCGGCTGAGTGGTTGGCAACTGGATGACAGCGTGATGTGACCATCAATTCACAAGACACATGGTTGGAAGTGAACAGTGGTTTTAATAGTCTTGCAACAGAGCCTGCCTGCGACGAGATGAACTGGCAGGCAGGCTCATGACTGCAAAGCTTTATACTTCCGGTTAGTGGGAAGAGCCATGGGCGGAACCATGGGTGGAGCCAAGGGTGGAGCCCAGTACAAACTCTTCATCTCCCCCTATGGGCAGAGCCGCGCAACTGCTCGTATACCGAGCTTACAAGAACACAACACATACAATATAACACAGTGTGAATTACTAGATTGTGATTCACCACACAGGGGTTATCCACTGCAGTCATGGCTGATGACAGCTATCTGGAGGCCACAGACTGACACCAAGACCTGCTACAGTGACACCATACAGCGACCAGGGACGTGATCGAATGGTGCTTCGAAGATGCGGTTCAATGTGGATCTGCGGCGACTAGTAGATGTGGACCGCTCTGGAGGGGCCTCAAGTATGATGCTGAGAGGGCCGCCCTGCCATCATGGTGCCCTGCTGCATCCTCCACAACATCGCGCAGCTGAGGGGTGAAGTTCTGGAGGAGGAGCGTGAACATCAGTCCTCGTCCGATGAGGAGGATGCGAGGGAGGGGGAGGATGGGCAGGACATGGAACCGAGGCAGGCATGGGGATGCTGCACGGCGTGTGTGTCAGGACCAATGTGCATGGGACTCTCTGATTGCCTCCTGGTTCACCAACTGGGGACGGGACTAGCCAATGGCAGGGACACGGCATCTGGTCCCCCCACACATCCTACCCCCCCGGCCATCCCCTCACCTGTAACCCCCTCTTTCATATATACCTGCTGCACTATGGGGTGGGGGCCCTGTAACACCGGGTCTGGTCCATGGGATGGAGGATTATGCAACCCGCCCTGTGATGAACTCTCATGCTCCACATGGTTTGACAATATCTGACTCTTGCCCACAGTAGCGCTTTCCACCGTCCAACTGGGTGATCCCTGCATGCAAGCTGGCCATTCCATCACACAGTCCCATCGAATCCCTGGGGTAATGGTGGTGGAGACAGTTGGGGGGTAGATCTTTCCCCCCCCCACTCTGGCTAGCCCAGACCAGCCCACCCCTCACACCCATCTAACATCCAAAGGATATCTTCATCCTTCCTTTGCCTCGCCCCATCCTAGCTTCACAGTACCTTGAAGCTGTACATCGCTATGTGACCCTCCACTCCTCTGACACAAGGTTCCGAATTGTTTCCTGCTATGACATTGTTAATGGCTGTTTCTGCCGCCACAAATGGCAAAGCAGGAAATAAGGGGCAATCTTGCCCATGGACCTATCTCTCTCTTCTCTCCACAACCTTGATCCCTTTGCCTTATCACCTTCCCTCCTGTTTCAAAACCTCCTGAAAACTCATCCTGTGAACTGTGCTTTTGCTTTCCCGACCCCACAGCCTCTATTCCCAACACTAACCTGACCAACCGTTCCCACTTTAACCATCACTCCTACTTGAAATAATCCCTTTCCATGTATAACAAAAGCACTTAGCAATGCGCTTCTGTACATGGTATAAATGGATGTTGTTTTAAATTGAGTGTCTGTCTTACATGTATCTTCAGCACACTAAGATGTTTTGCATAATTTTGTAACATTTTCAGAAAGTTTACGTGGCGCAATTATCAGTCAATGTACATTGCAATAGAAGTACAAGCACTCCAAGAAAATACACACTTTCTGTCCGACTTATATAAGAGCATGTAGTCAGGGATAGACTTATCTCCATATGATAGCTGTTTTATTGTAAACATTTTACTTGGGCAGTTTACTTAGAAGAACGATTTTTCAGCGTTTGATGAAAGTACAAATGTAACAAGGTCATTGGTCTCTCTAATCGGTCTCTCTACGTACACTGATCATAAAATATCCTTGTCCTCACATTCATTGGTTTACGTCACTTCATGCTAATGCCTGTCTTTGAGTGCTAAATGATCCTTGCTTAATCACTTGAATAAATTTCACACCTCGACATGGAATGGTGGCCTAGAAATGTAAACAGTTTCTAATCTTTTATTCTGGCACAGTAGAAACGGTAAAAATGTGAATAACTTGAAATTCCAAATGCACTGTTGAAAATGGCTGTGTTGAATTTGCTTGTGGTTTTCCTTCACAGTATATGATGGAAAATTGAATAACTGTTCCTGCACTGCCTTCTTCCAGGGTAACCAAATAATGACGATTTTTGCTGTATATGCTACTTGTATACATTTTAAACAAGCACAAAAATTGAATAGTTGTAAAAATAATGATCAAATTAAAATACTTGTGTTGTGAACTAATTGTTCCATATCATGGGCTAACATCGCCCTTGGTTTCGAATTAAAACCAAAGCTATCTATTGGCCACTCCTGTGTATTCTTTTTGGTGACATGTTCAAATAGAACTGTAGAATTTCGACAGTGCAGAAGGAGCCCATTCGGCCCATCGAGTCTACACCGACCACCTGAAAGAGTACTCTACCTCAGGCCACTCCCTATCCCACATGAAGGGGCAATTTAGACTGGCCAACCCACCTAACCTGCACATCTTTGGACTACGAGAGGATACCGGAGCAACTGGAGGAAACCCATGCAGACATTGGGAGAATGTGCAAACTCCACACAGTCACCCAAGGCTGGAATTGAAATCAGATCCCTAGTGCTGTGAGGCAGCAGTGCTAACCACTGTGCCACCACGCCGTCCCAAGTGTCAAGTGTTTCTGAATACAAGAAAGTATACGTTTGTTCTCTTTTGCACTCTGTGCACATTCACAAGTGAGATGGCGTGTATGTGTCCACCTCTGCACGTTTGCTCGCTAACTCTCCTGAACTCATATTGCTTATTATGGTGTTCTTATTATCCTGGGTACTGTATTTGTCTCAACTAGTCTGTCTCTGTGTCTCTTTGTTTGTGGTTTAAATGCTCTTTCCTTTATCTCCTGCAGCTGTGCTCTCTCTCCTTCTTTCTCACAAATATTCATTATTCTGGTTCTTGCAGTCACACACACCTGGCATTTCTCCCACTCTCAGTCATTCACATGTTCTCTCTCTGTTACACATGCTTCTCTCCCTGTCACCCTGTCTCTCTCTCTCTCTTTCTTCTCCCCTCTCCTACACATTTTCTTTGTGTACTATGGGATCTGTCTCTCTGTTCTTCATGTGCACTGTGTTTCTCTCTATCTCGTGTGTTCCCTCTGTCTCACAATACTCCAGCTATCTCACATCCAGATTATCTCTGTCTTTTGAGCACATGCATTCTCTCACTTACTCTGTCTTGCACGCACTCCCATGTTCATTTGTCTCATCTGGCCCATGTGCATGTCCTTTCTCTCTTCAAATAATGGCCGTGAATTTCCTGAGCTGGAGCATCTCAAGGAGTGCCCTGTTCATGAGATTTGTTTACTCACTGATCAACATGAAATGCCAATTGCACTGAAAATTGCTGAAAGTATCAACTCCTAATGGTGCAAATGGGACCATGGCAATAAAAGGGAACCAAAAAGAGATAAAGGTACGATGGAGAAAGAAATTGAGTGAATTCAAGTTAAATTAGCTACAGAAAGAGATATAAAGATAGAGAAAGAAAGATTGGACTTTGGGGAAACAAATGGAAAGAAAAGGCATAAATTTAACTTTAAACAATTTCCAAGAACAATACACTACTTGTAGGGCTGAGCCCCTACATTGAAATGTTCCCTTTCTACACTGGAGGTGAATGGCATTGCAAAAACGTAAAGCCCCTCAATAAAAAGTTTACTTTGTGGGGGAGTTCCGTTCATATTTACTTTGCAAATGTAGCAAGTTACGAAATCTCACAATGAGGCTGAGGGCATGTCGCCATGGCGGTGAGGTTAATGGCATGGTGGTGTAAATTGACGAGTAATTTGTGACGATTCAGAGCTCACAGGTTACCTCTCCTCTGCCACAAATTACTGGATGATTTACAAACACAGATTGCTGTATGGCACGCGCACTCAGCTCCTTGTTGTTTTGACAGCAGATTTTGGGCCAATCCCTCTCAGGCCAGGCTGGCTGTGTCACCTACTCTCACTTGCTCTTTTTTTCAGCTGCTTCCAGCTCACTCAGGACATTTCAGGGTTTTGGAAGTCAAACCAGACAATTCCCAGCAAGGCAGGCAGCATTTGTATAAAGGAACAATCTGGAACACTCAGCGGATGGGGGAGGCAAGGAGTCTAACATGTTAGGGTGGGTGGGTTCCTGTGCAGCCAGCAGGTTGAAATACCTTAAACTGCTGGTGTATCAGAAACCAATAGGAAACTATCAATTTACACTTTGAACACAAACACATTCTTCAGCTTGTGGAAAAATCCCTCAGGTGGATCGGTCTTCCATTTAAATACATTAAATTATTATTAAATGTTATTTAAACCTATTATTAGATGCTATTTGAACCTAGGATTCTGAGATTAACTGTGCAAACACAATTCCCGGTCTTCCTGGAACTCATCAAGTATATAACAAGGTATATTCTCCATCCACCTGCACTCATTTTCTGGACCGGCGCTCCCCCGCCGGCAGCGGGAGCCTCCGTTCCGGCAGCCGGCTGATGGGATTTCTCATTGTGGCAACCTCCACGGCATTAGGAAATCCCCGGACATGAGTGCGGTGCCGGTGAAACGGAGGTTCCCACTGACCAAGAAACCGGCCCATGAACATTGGGAGGAAACGGGAGCAACCGAAGGAAACCCACGCAGACATGGGGAGAAAGTGCAAACTCCACATAGACAAGGCCGGATGATGATGATCTTCCTCCTGTTTTTCGGTGGAGGGGTTCTTCAGTTTCCCACAGTGCAGTCAAGGTGGCTGAGTTGACTTCTCTCAGAATTCTCTTCTGCCACCTCTGCTGGATGATGATCTTCCTCCTGTTTGTCAATTGTCAATCTTCAGCTACCCACAGTACAGTTGAGGTGACTGATGCACTATCAATTACGACGAGACGAGAGTAGAGAGTAATCGAGGCTTTATTACACAGAGATATGTGGCCTCCTACAGCTGCTGCCGAAATGGCTGCAGTTCGGCGAGCCCACACATTTATACTCTGCCTCCTGGGCGGAGCCAGTAGGCAGGGATCTACCCCCGTACCTGTAGTACAGGGGTCTTACCGTAATACCCTCGTATGCAGTGCAGTATATACAAAATAATACAACAGTGGCGACTACCACATTCACCCCCTGTTAAAAATGAGTCCAGCGGGGGTGGTGGAAATCTATTTACATACAGATTGTCATTAAAATTTCAGAGGTTACAAATTTAGATGATCAGGAGCCTTGATCCATCGTTGAGAGCGCCGCAGTGTTGGTGGCGAGTCAGGCGTCGAATCAGTCGTCGGTGACTCCGGGAGCGTGTTGACATCCTCTTCATCTCCGGGTGGGATGAAGGGGAGGACGGATCATCCTGGAGCGGGGGCTGTGGCAGGATGCGCCGAGGGAAGGGTGGGTGGTGCCGGGGCAGAGTGGAGGGGGGGGGGGGGGGAGTTTGCAGGGACCCAGCTGGTGCCAGGTCCCGAAGGGAAACTGTGTCTTGGCGGCCGTCGGGGTACGCTCCGTAGGCGTACTGCGGGTTTGCGTGGAGTAGCTGTACCCTCTCAACCAACGGGTTCGTCTTGTGTAGCCGCCGCGTTTACGGAGGAGAACGGGTCCTGGAGCAGTCAGCCATGTTGGGAGCGAAAACCCAGAATCCTCCTCTGCCATCTCTGCTGGATGATAATCTTCCTCCTGTCTGTCAATTGGATGTTCATAAACATCAAGCAGGTGTTTGACAATGTAGCCATGTTTAAAACCTTCGTGCTACTACAAATCATTTATCTGCCTTTTTCTAGTACTTCTACATGGTGCAACATAGAACATACAGAGCAGAAGGAGGCCATTCGGCCCATCGAGACTACACCGACCCACTTAAGCCCTCAATTTGTAACCTCCTCTGAAATTTTAATGACAATCTGTATGTAAGCCCTTACTTAATCCAGTAACCCCACCTAACCGTTTTGGTCACTAAGGGCAATTTATCATGGCCAATCCATCTAACCTACACGTCTTTGGACTGTGGGAGGAAACCGGAGCATCCGGAGGAAACCCACGTAGACACGGGGAGACTCCGCACAGACCCATGTCCCATGTCCACAACCCATGTCCATTCAGCAGAGTGAGAGGCAAGTTGCTTGTTTCCCTGCTCTGACTGCTCAGAATACCTCAGCTGGTGTTCCCTGGAATTTAGAGCCCAGGAATACACTGAAAAATCTGCCGCACCTGCACCCGTATGGGGCAAACCCAGCCAGTGGGACAGGAGGCAGGTTGCAGGCTCTGACTGAGAATTCAGGAGAGAAAAGCATTATGAGCAGACTCCCCACCTGCTTGTTCTCTTTTTCCATCTTCCCACCCACACTGCCCTGCTGGAGAGCACTTTATTGCATTTTAGTGATGTGTTCAATGATCGCAATGAGATTTTCTTCAAGTTGCTTAAGTTAGCAGACTGAAAGCCAGAATGTATTCGCACCAATAGTCTGTCTTGGCCATGTTTTAATGCTCTGGTGGAAGATTTCACCTACTCTTGATGTTGTTCCTTTGTTTCTACAATAAGGGTCAAAATACAACATTAGCCAGGGTTGTAATAAATTACTTTGTCACGGAGCTGATGTGAATGGGCTTTGGCACATTTGTATTAAAATCTAGCCTCTGATGTATTTGGGCACTGGCTGTTTTGTGCTTGAGATTAAGGATGTGAATCACATTTGCATTTCAGTCTGAAGTTAACATTTTGATTGCTAGTGATGTCTAGTCATAATTTGAACAGCATATCTACCATTGTGTGTGCTCAGGTATCGTGCGTGTGTGGTGGTGCATGATGCCAATGATGCAGGTTGGCTGTGGTAGTTCATGGAGAGTTACCTCCTTGCCTCCTTGCCTTGCCCCAGGTTTGATGTGGAGTGGTGTCCTTCCATCTGTATCAACACTTCTCTCTCTCCATCAGAGCGAGATGCTGATGGTGCCCCAGTGAACCATGGGTAATTACCTAATTTATCCTTCAACTTGTACACAGTGTCCTGTTTATATCAAGCAGATCTGATTTAGAGAATTTTTTGCATGAATAAATCACAAAGCAAGAAGGACTCTGACAGTGGATTATTTATCCTTTTAACATAGACGCTTTATTACTCTTGCTGCTAGCTTTTGCTTTCTGTGCGTTTGTGTTTTGCTTCAGGAAATGAGTGTATAGATAAAAATACTTGATAATAAAGAATTGACTTACAATGTCATTGTTGTGTCAACACGATAATCCTTTATCTTTATGGTGCACAGTAATAGGAAGTCTGTACATTGTGACATGTAGCTGAAGGGTAAAGGAAGCAATGCAACGATGGTGAAGGTTGCAGAAGTAGGAGGCTAGAAGATAAAGTACTTGTAAATGAAAATTTTAAATACAATGGGCGGGATTCTTTGGCTGCACCCGCCCACCGACCAGAAATTCCCGATCCAGGTCAACGAACCTTTACATGGTCCCTGTCCCATCTGTGGTGATCTTGTGGCAGGCTCGGCCAAAGAATCCAGCCCTATGTATTGTGTGTCAGGTGTCGGTGCCAATGATCAACAGCAAAGGGGCAAGTGAGATCTGTTGTGGGAAAGGACTTGGGCAGCTGAGTATTGAAAATAGAATCCGTACAGTGCAGAAAGAGGCCATTCAGCCCACTGAGTCTGCACTGACCCTCTGAAAAAGCACTCTACCTAGGCCCATTCCCCTGCTTTATCCCCGTAACATTGATAATGGATACCCCACCTAACCTGCGCATCTTTGGACACTAAGGGACAATTTAGAATGACCAATTTACATAACCTGCACGTGTTCGGACTGTGTGAGGGAACCGGAACACCCAGAGGAAACCCATACAGACAAGGGGAAAATGTGCAAACTCCAGATTGACAGTGACCCAAGGCTGGAATCAATCCCGGGTCCCTGGCACTGTGAGGCTGCAGTGCTAAAAAGTTGTAGTTTATGATGGCTTGGGAATGGAAGGTGAACAAGGAAGGCAATCCTGTAGAAACGTGAAGGATTAAAAATTACCTTTACCCAGTTTTTGAATATGAGTTGTATGGTAGGCATAATTTGCAACCTGCCCACATTGGTTCCATTGGAGGTGGCCAGCAGATAAATTTGGCGTCCTCATGATTTTAAAATAAGGCTGAATGTCTGCCACGCTGCTGGTTGCCTCTGTTCACCGGAGCAACTAAACTATGTTGTGCGCATTGTAGATGTTGCAGCCAGCCTTTTGTTCTTAAAGGTAGGCTGCCCTCTTAAAGGAAAGCTGCATTGATTAATATTGCTGAAATTTCTAACATAAATGATGGAATCAGGGAGAGGGTTCTATGGTGATGTATGTGGTGCTGGAGGCATTCATGGTACAGGTGGTCAGGAGCAGAGATGGAGATGTTTCTGTTGGAGTTGTCGGGAAGTCTTTAAGGACCATCCTCAGAAGGAAATGGGATCAGGTGGCCAGGAAGTTCCAAGGATTCAAAACATGTCATAAGAAGGAGAGTGACCTCAGACAGCTGGTCAAAGGCACTGAATGAGACACTCATACCTTCAAGATGATTAATTTCTCATGTACCAATGCACCACACACTCATCACTCACTGGGCAGCAGTCCCTGGCATTCAAGCCTCACGTCTGACATCTAGAAATTATGGGCATGATCAGTGGCCACGCTGCGCAGGAAAAGCAGCTTGCCACGGCGCTATGTGGCAGATGAGAGCCAAGAGACCCTGCTCCCGGGATCTACCCTGCTTGCTACGCCTCACGAGCTACAACAGGATCGCGTGAGATGTTGCGATGTTGGCACTGCCAAGGCTCCAAGCTGGCTTGTGTGTGATCAAGCAGGGTGTGCCTAGCATGGTTGTTGGGGGGGCTCCTGATCCCCTTGGAAACCCCCACAAGTGTCATTCCATCTGGTCCCTATTTGCGGAGACCAGTACCAAACGGTGCTCACCTGAAGTCCCCGAGGTGAAAGGATTGAATCCCAAAGCCCCATGTACCTTGGGAATCTGCACATTAGAGTAAGGCTAAGGGCAGCACGGTGGCCTAGTGGTTAGCACAGCTGCCTCACGGTGCTGAAGTCCCAGGTTCGATCCCGGCTCTGGGTCACTGTCCGTGTGGCGTTTGCACATTCTCCTCGTGTCTGTGTGGGTTCCACCCCCACAACCCAAAAAAATGTGCAGAGTAGGTGGATTGGCCACACTAAATTGCCCCTTAATTGGAAAAAATAATTGGGTAATCTAAATTTATAAAATAAAAAAAAATAAAAAGAGTAAGGTTAGCTGCCTCGTTCTAACATGCAGATTTGCCAAAAACTGATCCCTCATATTGTGAACGGCATTCCCCTTGCAACGTCTTGTGAGATTGCGTTGAATCTCACAAGCGTCACGTGCCGGGTAGATCCTGGGAGCAGAGTCTCCCGGATATGACCGGCCATGCTGCTTCATGGCGAGCTGCTTTTCCAGCACAGCGTGGCTGGAAGATAACGCCCTTAGAATTTTTATCAGCACTGGGATATAGATCATAGATTGGGCCACCATTTTGAAGGGGTGCCCCGATCTCTAAGGAGCTTGCTGGTCCCCCAAAATCCTACCTACGTCACCCCCCATGTCACCCCTCACAGACATAGGCACTACCCCATAACCCCCAAGTGAGGACCCCAACTATGGGGTCCCTGGGGGTCCCCTCTCTTCAGGCCACCCTGCACCCCCTTACATGCTCCCCCTTCCAGAACCCTCACCTGTCACCCCACCCAACCTCCCAGAGGGCCCTACTTACCTGCCATACACCCCTAATTCCTTCAATCCCACTCCTCCACCCTCCTGTCATGAGCATGTCCCCTCTCAACCCTGATCCTTGGCAGTGCCACCCTCGCACCTGGGCACCCCTACCCTGGTCTCCTCCCAGAGGTCTCTGATAGCCCGGGGGAACACTTGGGTGCCGTTCTACCTGGTTCACATTTTTACTGAACGGCACCTGCCTGCGGCCTCACTGGGGAAGTCGTTAGATGCCTGGAGGCCGGTAGATCCTGAGAGGCCAGTAGGTTCCGGGTAAGCTCACTGAAGTCAAGATGTTTGGACATGCACCTTTTGGGCGTGATTCTGACTTTGATGCCTCGTGGGACTTGGGTAGAAGCATGAAGTCTGCCAGGAAACCCGCCGGAGGCTTCTCCCAGCATCCTCCGCCATACCGTGCTCAAGAGAGAGTGCAACACGGCTGCTGGATCGTGCCCTTTACTTCACCCTTACAGATCTAACAATGCAGCCAGCCTCACACCTACCTCCAGCTGCACCACTTTTTTTGTAAGGTGCTACTGAAGAAACTTTGGTGTGTTACTGCAGTGCATCGTGTAGATGGTACACACGACTGCAACTGTGTGTCGGCAGTGGAGGGAGAGAATATTTGTGAATGAGGTGCCAAGCAAATGAGCTGCTTTGTCCCGAATGGTGTCGAGCTTCTTGAGTGTTGTTGGAGCTGCACTCATCCAAGCAAGTGGAGAGTACTTCATCACACTCCTGACTTGCACCGTGTAGGTAGTGGGCAAGCTTTGTGGAATCAGGAGGTGAGTTACTCGCTGCAGGATTCCTAACCTCTGACCTGCTCTTGTAGCCATAGTATTTTTATAGCTCGTCAAGTAAGGTTCAAGTAAGGCACGTCAATGTTAACCCCCTGGATGTTGGTAGTGGGGGATTCAGTGATGATAATGCCATTGAATGTTAAGAGGCAATGATTTGATTATCTCTTATTGGAGATGGTTATTGCCTGGCACTTGTGTGGTGCAAATGTTACTTGCCACTTGTCAGCCCAAGCCTGGCTATTGTCCAGGTCTTGTTACATTGTTTCAGTGTCTGAGAAGTCATGAATGGTGCTGAACATTGTTCAAACATCAACGAACTTCCCCACATCTGATTTTATGTTGGAAGGAAGACAAGTGATGAAGCAGTTGAATATAGTCGGGCTGAGGACACTACCCTGAGGAAGCAGCTGATATCCCAGGACTGAGGTGACTGACAATCACAACCGTCTTCCTTTTCACTAGTTCTGACTCCAAACTGTGGAGAGTGTCTCCCTGATTCCCACTGACTCCAGTTTTACTCAGAGTCCTTGATGC
The DNA here is from genome assembly GCF_902713615.1 of Scyliorhinus canicula. Taxonomy (NCBI): domain Eukaryota; kingdom Metazoa; phylum Chordata; class Chondrichthyes; order Carcharhiniformes; family Scyliorhinidae; genus Scyliorhinus; species Scyliorhinus canicula. The sequence continues at coordinate 95,561,014 of NC_052149.1, forward strand.
CCTACTCAGTCAAATGCTGCCTTGATGGCAAACACAGCCACTCTCACCTCACCACTGGACTTCAACTCTTTTGCCCGTGTTTGAACCAAGGCTATTGTGAGGTCAGCAGTTGAGTGACCCTGATGGAACCCAAACTGAGCATCAGTGAGTAGGTTACTGCCGAGTAAGTGTCTGAGAAAACGCACAAACAGATTCAAAAACAGCTTCTTCCCCGCTGTTGCCAGACTCCTAAACGATCCTCTTATGGACTGACCTGATTATCACTACACCCTGTATGCTTCACCCGATGCCGGTTTTTATGTATTTACATTGTGTACCTTGTGTTGCCCTATTATGTATTTTCTTTTCATTTCTTGTACTCAATGATTTGTTTGAGCTGCTCGCAGAAAAATACTTTTCACTGTACCTCAGTACACATGACAATAAACAAATCCAATCCAATCGACAGCATTGTTGATGGCCCCTTCCATCACTTCATTGATGATTGAGAGCAGACCGATAGGGGTGTAATTGGCTGGGTTGGACTTTTCCTACATTTTGTGTACAGCACATATCTGGGCAATTTTCCACATTGCCGGGTGATGCACCATAAATTGGACTCGAGTCGTAGTGAAGTTCCAAACAACAGGCTTTAATATGCTAGATGTGAGTCCGGCAGTGGTCATACAGAGAAAGGCCGACTGCCAGCCAGTACGAGCTCTTATACCCCGCCTTGTAGGCGGAGCTACCAACCTCTCAGCCAATCGGCGGGGTTTCACATGACCAGCCACAACCAATTGACAGAGAGGCACATGACTTGCCTGGGCCAATGGGCAGCGAGTCTGCTGTACCAATGGCAGCTTCGTTCTCCAGTAATATGATCTCTCTAGCCATACTACCACATTCACCCCTTGTTGGAGAGACGGGGGGGGGGGGGGGTGGGTGGGGTGTATGGCCCATAAAACTGGTATTATGACTAGAGACCTTCTCGGGTAGTACCGAGGTAACTATGGCTGCCCACTGGCCCGCGATGAACGTGTAAGAAAACCATGCTATATACAGTGTACAAGAGAAAAAAAGAACAATAACCATAGTAATAATAATAAAAAAACACAGGCAAGGAACATGTGCAGAACATGAAAGTCCATAAGGTCCATCACATTGACTCGACCAGCCGGATGGGTGCCTTCGGTGTCCTGCCGGACCTGCGCAGCGGCGCCGGTGACGTTGGAGCGGTGGTCGTCCGTGACTCCGGGAGCTGTGGTCGTGGTCCTGTGTCCGTAACCCTGGTCGGAGTTGGTGGTAGCCGGGCCGGGGGAAGGGGTTCCTGTGCGCTGGGTTGCGGGGGCGCTGGGGGCGCCGGGGGCGGTCGGAACTGGGGGGAGGGTTTTGGTGTTGGGGTGTGTGGACGCACTCCTGCGGGTGCCAGGTCCCGAAGGGAGACCGTGTCCTGTCATCCGGCGGGATACTCCACGTACGCGTACTGCAGGTTCACGTGGAGTAACTGGACTCTTTCAACCAACGTGTCGGACTTGTGCACCCACACATGCTTCCGGAGCAGGATGGGCCCGGGGGTGGCCAGCCAGGTCGGGAGTGGGGTCCCAGAGGAAGACTTCCTGGGGAAACAAGAAGACATTCATGAGGTGTTTGATTCGTGGCAGTACAAAGGAGAGACCGAATAGAATGGAGGGCGTCTGGGAGAACCTCTTGCCAATGGGAGACTGGGAGACACCTGGACCGCAGGGCCAATAGGATGGTCTTCCAGACCGTACCGTTCTCCCTCTCGACCTGACCGTTACCCTGGTTATAACTGGTCGTCCTGCTCGAGGCGATGCCCCTGCTGAGCAGGAATTGACGCAGTTCGTCACTCATAAAGGAGGACCCCCGGTCGCTGTGGCTGTACGCGGGGTAACCGAACAGGGAGAAAATGGAGTGGAGGGCTTTGATGATAGTGATGATAGTTGAAGTGGTCATGTCGGGGCAGGGGATGGTGAATGGGAAGCGGGAGCACTTGTCAATCATATTCAAGAAATATGTGTTGCGGTTGTTGGAGGGGAGGGGACCCTTGAAGTCCATGCTAAGACGTTCGAAAGGGCGAGAAGCCTTTATCAGATGTGCCTGCTCGGGGCGGTAGAAGTGCGGCTTGCACTCCGTGCAAATGTGGCATTCCCTGGTTACAGTCCTGACCTCCTCGATGGAGTAGGGCAGGTTGCGGGTCTTGATAAAATTTAAAAAACGGGTGACCCCTGGATGGCAGAGGTCCGCGTGGAGGGAGCGGAGGCGGTCCACCTGTGCGTTGGAACAGGTACTGCGGGACAGGGCATCAGGAGGCTCGTTGAGCTTCCCAGGACGATACAAGATATCGTAGTTGTACGTGGACAACCCGATCCGCCACCGCAAGATCTTGTCGTTCTTGATCTTGCCCCTCTGTGCATTATCGAACATGAAGGCTACTGACCGTTGGTCTGTGAGGAGGGTGAACCTCCTGCCGGCCAGATAGTGCCTCCAATGTCGCACAGCTTCTACTATGGCCTATGCCTCCTTTTCCACCGAGGAATGGCGGATTTCGGAAGCGTGGAGGGTCATAGAACATAGAACATAGAACATAGAACGATACAGCGCAGTACAGGCCCTTCGGCCCTCGATGTTGCACCGACATGGAAAAAAAAACTAAAGGCCATCTAACCTACACTATGCCCTTATCATCCATATGCTTATCCAATAAATTTTTAAATGCCCTCAATGTTGGCGAGTTCACTACTGTTGCAGGTAGGGCATTCCACGGCCTCACCACTCTTTGCGTAAAAAACCCACCTCTGACCTCTGTCCTATATCTATTACCCCTCAATTTAAGGCTATGTCCCCTCGTGCTAGCCACCTCCATCCGCGGGAGAAGGCTCTCGCTGTCCACCCTATCTAACCCTCTGATCATTTTGTATGCCTCTATTAAGTCACCTCTTAACCTTCTTCTCTCTAACGAAAACAACCTCAAGTCCATCAGCCTTTCCTCATAAGATTTTCCCTCCATACCAGGCAACATCCTGGTAAATCTCCTCTGCACCCGTTCCAAAGCTTCCACGTCCTTCCTATAATGAGGCGACCAGAACTGTACGCAATACTCCAAATGCGGCCGTACCAGAGTTTGGTACAGCTGCATCATGACCTCATGGCTCCGGAACTCAATCCCTCTACCAATAAAGGCCAACACACCATAGGCCTTCTTCACAACCCTATCAACCTGGGTGGCAACTTTCAGGGATCTATGTACATGGACACCGAGATCCCTCTGCTCATCCACACTACCAAGAATTTTACCATTAGCCAAATATTCCGCATTCCTGTTATTCTTTCCAAAGTGAATCACCTCACACTTCTCCACATTAAACTCCATTTGCCACCTCTCAGCCCAGCTCTGCAGCTTATCTATGTCCCTCTGTAACCTGCAACATCCTTCCGCACTGTCTACAACTCCACCGACTTTAGTGTCGTCTGCAAATTTACTCACCCATCCTTCTGCGCCCTCCTCTAGGTCATTTATAAAAATGACAAACAGCAACGGCCCCAGAACAGATCCTTGTGGTACGCCACTCGTAACTGAACTCCATTCTGAACATTTCCCATCAACTACCACTCTCTGTCTTCTTTCAACTAGCCAATTTCTGATCCACATCTCTAAATCACCCTCAATCCCCAGCCTCCGTATTTTCTGCAATAGCCGACCGTGGGGAACCTTATCAAACGCTTTACTGAAATCCATATACACCACATCAACTGCTCTACCCTCGTCTACCTGTTCAGTCACCTTCTCAAAGAACTCGATAAGGTTTGTGAGGCATGACCTACCCTTCACAAAACCATGCTGACTATCCCTAATCATATTATTCCTATCTAGATGATTATAAATCGTATCTTTTATAATCCTCTCCAAGACTTTACCCACCACAGACGTTAGGCTCACCGGCCTATAGTTACCTGGGTTATCTCTACTCCCCTTCTTGAACAAAGGGACCACATTTGCTATCCTCCAGTCCTCTGGCACTATTCCTGTAGCCAATGATGACCTAAAAATCAAAGCCAAAGGCTCAGCAATCTCTTCCCTGGCTTCCCAGAGAATCCTAGGATAAATCCCATCAGGCCCCGGGGACTTATCTATTTTCACCTTGTCCAGAATTGCCAACACTTCTTCCCTACGCACCTCAATGCCATCTATTCTAATAGCCTGGGTCTCAGCATTCTCCTCCACAATATTATCTTTTTCTTGAGTGAATACTGACGAAAAGTATTCATTTAGTATCTCGCTTATCTCTTCAGCCTCCACACACAACTTCCCACCACTGTCCTTGACTGGCCCTACTCTTACCCTATTCATTCTTTTATTCCTGACATACCTATAGAAAGCTTTTGGGTTTTCCTTGATCCTACCTGCCAAAGACTTCTCATGTCCCCTCCTTGCTCGTCTCAGCTCTCTCTTTAGATCCTTCCTCGCTTCCTTGTAACTATCAAGCGCCCCAACTGAAACTTCACGCCTCATCTTCACATAGGCCTCCTTCTTCCTCTTAACAAGAGATTCCACTTCTTTGGTAAACCACGGTTCCCTCGCTCGACCCCTTCCTCCCTGCCTGACTGGTACGTACTTATCAAGAACATGCAATAGCTGTTCCTTGAACAAGCTCCACATATCCAGTGTGCCCAACCCTTGCAGCCTACTTCTCCAACCAACACATCCTAAGTCATGTCTAATGGCATCATAATTGCCCTTCCCCCAGCTATAACTCTTGCTCTGCGGGGTATACTTATCCCTTTCCATCACTAACGTAAAGGTCACCGAATTGTGGTCACTGTCTCCAAAGTGTTCACCTACCTCCAGATCTAACACCTGGCCTGGTTCATTACCCAAAACCAAATCCAAAGTGGCCTCACCTCTTGTTGGCCTGTCAACATATTGTGTCAGAAAACCCTCCTGCACACATTGTACAAAGAACGACCCATCCAATGTACTCGAACTATATCTTTTCCAGTCAATATTAGGAAAGTTAAAGTCTCCCATAACAACTACCCTGTTACTTTCGCTCTTTTCCAGAATCATCTTCGCCATCCTTTCCTCTACATCTCTAGAACTATTAGGTGGCCTATAGAAAACTCCCAACAGGGTGACCTCTCCTTTCCTGTTTCTAACCTCAGCCCATACTACCTCGGAAGAACAGTCCCCATCTTGCATCCTTTCTACCACCGTAATACTGTCCTTGACTAGCAGCGCCACACCTCCCCCTCTTTTGCCCCCTTCTCTGACCTTACTAAAGCACCTAAACCCCGGAACCTGCAACAACCATTCCTGTCCCTGCTCTATCCATGTCTCTGAAATGGCCACAACATCGAAGTCCCAGGTACCAACCCATGCTGCCAGTTCCCCTACCTTATTTCGTATACTCCTGGCATTCAAATAGACACACTTCAAACCACAGACCTGAACACTGCCGCCCTCCTGCGAAGTCAAAACTGTGCTCCTGACCTCTCTACTCTCAATCTCTCGCACCCCAAAACTACAATCCAGGTTCCCATGCCCCTGCTGAATTAGTTTAAACCCCCCCAAAGAGTACTAACAAATCTCCCCCCCAGGATATTGGTGCCCCTCAGGTTCAGATGTAGACCATCCTGTCTATAGAGGTCCCACCTTCCCCAGAAAGAGCCCCAGTTATCCAGAAATCTGAATCCCTCCCGCCTGCACCATCCCTGTAGCCACGTGTTTAATTGCTCTCTCTCCCTATTCCTCATCTCACTATCACGTGGCACGGGCAACAACCCAGAGATAACAACTCTGTTTGTTCTCGCTCTGAGCTTCCATCCTAGCTCCCTAAAGGCCTGCCTGACATCCTTGTCCCCTTTCCTACCTATGTCGTTAGTGCCAATGTGGACTACGACTTGGGGCTGCTCCCCCTCCCCCTTAAGGACCCGGAAAACACGATCCGAGACATCACGTACCCTTGCACCTGGGAGGCAACATACCAAACGTGAGTCTCTCTCGCTCCCACAAAATCTCCTATCTGTGCCCCTGACTATTGAGTCCCCAATTACTAATGTTCTACTCCTTTCCCCCCTTCCCTTCTGAGCAACAGGGACAGACTCCGTGCCAGAGGCCCGTACCCCATGGCTTACCCCTGGTAAGTCGTCCCCCCCACAAGTATCCAAAACGGTATACTTGTTACTCAGGGGAACGACCGCAGGGGGTCCCTGCACTGACTGCTTCTTCCCAGTCCCTCTTACAGTTACCCATCTATCTCCAGTCTTTGGTGTAACTACTTCCCTGAAGCTCCTATCTATGACCCCCTCTGCCTCCCGAATGATCCGAAGTTCATCCAGCTCAAGCTCCAGGTCCCTAACACGGTTTTTGAGGAGCTGGAGTTGGGTGCACTTCCCACAGATGAAATCAGCAGGGACACTGACGGCGTCCCTCACCTCAAACATTCTGCAGGAGGAGCATTGTACTGCCTTCCCTGACATCCCCTCTAGATTAAAAAAAAACAAGAAAAAGAAAAAGAAAGGAAGAGCTTACCTGATATTACCTCAAACCCTGATCCCGCTGAAAGGTAAGCAAATTTAAAGGCACTCACTCACCTTCACGACAGGCCCCTGCTCCCGCTTCCCAACCACCGTGGGGTGGGGGGGTTGGTTAGAGGAGGAGGTAGGGTGGGAAACACTCACAAAGTGTTTCGGGTTTAACTGTCAGTTGCCAACAGCCCCTCCACAAACCACCTTCAACTTAGGCTGACCGCACTGCACGTATGCAAATTTCCCCAGAACAGCTGATCAGTAGCTCTGCTCTGCTGCCCTCTGCTGGTTGCTTGCCTTTACTCAAACTCCTTGGGTCTTCTTCGCAGGTTCACCTTCGACTTAGGCTGACCGCACTGCACGTATGCAAATTTCCCCAGAACAGCTGATCAGTAGCTCTGCTCTGCTGCCCTCTGCTGGTTGCTTGCCTTTACTCAAACTCCTTGGGTCTTCTTCGCAGCTTCACCTTCGACTTAGGCTGACCGCACTGCACGTATGCAAATTTCCCCAGAACAGCTGATCAGTAGCTCTGCTCTGCTGCCCTCTGCTGGTTGCTTGCCTTTACTCAAACTCCTTGGGTCTTCTTCGCAGGTTCACCTTCGACTTAGGCTGACCGCACTGCACGTATGCAAATTTCCCCAGAACAGCTGATCAGTAGCTCTGCTCTGCTGCCCTCTGCTGGTTGCTTGCCTTTACTCAAACTCCTTGGGTCTTCTTCGCAGGTTCACCTTCGACTTAGGCTGACCGCACTGCACGTATGCAAATTTCCCCAGAACAGCTGATCAGTAGCTCTGCTCTGCTGCCCTCTGCTGGAGAAAAAGGCCACGGGTCTGCCCGCTTGGTTGAGGGTGGCTGCCAGAGCTACATCAGACGCGTCGCTCTCGACCTGGAATGGGAGGGGCTCGTCGACAGCGCATCATGGCCTTCACAATGTCAGTTTTGATGCGGCTAAAGGCCTGGCGGGCCTCCATCGACAGGGGGAACGTGTTGGATTGGATGAGGGGGCGAGCTTTGTCGGCGTAGTTAGGGACCCACTGGGCATAATAAGAAAAGAAGCCCAGACAGCGTTTGAGGGCTTTGAGGGAGTTGGGAAGGGGGAGTTCCATTAGGGGGCGCATGCGTTCGGGATCGGGGCCAATCACTCTGTTACGCACTACGTAGCCGAGGATGGCTAGATGGTCGGTGCTAAACACGCACTTATCCTTATTATACGTGAGGTTAAGGAGTTTTATGGTTCTGAGTAATTTGCGGAGGTTGGTGTCGTGGTCCTGCTGGACATGTCCGCAGATGGTAACATTGTCGATATAAGGGAAGGTGGCTCATAAATCGTATTGGTCAACCATTTGGTCCATCTCCCTTTGGAAGACCGAAACCCCATTTGTGACACCAAAAGGAATCCTTAAAAAGTGGTAGAGTCGCCCATCCGCTTCGAACGCAGTGTACGTTCGGTCACTCGTGCGGATGGGGAGCTGGTGGTAGGCGGACTTAAGGTCCACCATAGAAAAGACTTTGTACTGCGCGATCCTGTTAACCAGGTCGGAGATACGGGGGAGAGGATACGCGTCCAGCTGCGTAAACCTGTTGATGGTCTGACTGTAATCGATGACCATACGGTTTTTCTCCCCAGTCTTAACCACCAGCACTTGTGCTCGCCAGGGGCTGTTGCTAGCCTCTATGATTCCTTCCTTCAGAAGCCTTTGGGCCTCAGACCTGATGAAGGTCCGGTGCTGGGCGCTGTACCGTCTGCTCCTGGTGGCGATGGGTTTGCAATCCGGGGTGAGGTTTGCAAACAAGGAAGGGGGTCGACCTTGAGGGACGCGAGGCTGCAGACAGTAAGGGGGGGAATAGGTCCGCCGAATTTAAAAGTTAAGCTCTGCAGGTTGCACTGAAAGTCCAGTCCAAGAAGTGCCATTGCGCAGAGGCGGGGGAGGACGAGGAATTTATAGTTTTTAAAAACCCTCCCCTGGACCGTGAGGTCCGCCACGCAGCACCCGGTGATTTGGACAGAGTGCGAACCAGATGCCAGAGCGATTTTGTGCTTTATGGGGTGAACAGGGAGCACGCAGCGTCTTACCGTGTCGGGGTGGACGAAACTCTCTGTACTCCCGGAGTCCAGTAGGCAGCTCATCTCACGACCGTTGAGGTGGATCTGTGTGGTCGCCGTGGAAAGCGGGGGGGCGGGGGGGGGGGGGGGGGGGTGTTCCTTATTGTAGTGTCTATTCTGTAACTTTATATTGTGTTAATTTGCGTTGTTGTTAAAATGCTGTGTCGTTCATGGAGGTGGGGCGAATGTTTATGATTGTTAATATTATTGTTATTTTTGGTATTTTACTATGGTGCGTTATTGCTGTATAAATTCAAAATTTTTCAATAAAAATTATTTCAAAACAAAAAACTCATTTTTACCCATATATCACAGGGATGCAGATGATCCTAATTGTCACAGGCAGCAGGGATTGCTGCAGTAACCTTGAGTGCAGCTTCACTGTGGCTTCTCTGCACTGACCCATCCATTTAATCTCAAATGCAACTTGTCTGTTAAACATAGACCAAAAAGAACAAGCTTTTTGAACTTAATTAGAGGTGAATTCTATTCCCAAACATGATCAAATTATTACTTTGATATTTATTCCAGGAAAAAAGTGAACATGTGGAAAGCACATAAAACTTTTGTGTGCTTTGCTACTTTCTACACTCTATTGTGTTTATGTTGGGTTGAATGATTCTTGAAGGAACTTTGTTTTCTCAGAAGGATCTCATAGCCCATTGTAAGATTATGGAGCACCATCAGTGATACGGCCATAAATGGGCAAGCAATTAGCTATTTCAATCCTCCAAAACATTTTGAAGAAGGATTACTTTTAAACTTTGCGTAATTCTATTTGGATCACATTCAGATTGACCTTGAATTAATCACTCTTTAATTTTGAATTCAGGTGACTGGACAACTTTATGGAGCCAACCTTCCCCAGCACGTTTATTGGTTTCATTGGAGTCTGTCATTTGCTTGAAGTCACATTCAAAGTTATTCTGGGCAATCTCACCTTCTGACTGTTTCTGCAATATTTAAAGGTTTTGAGGGGTTGGGATCTGTGTTCTTGATGTTACAGATCATTAATGTGGAGCATTTTAATTTTTCATATCGACAATTACATTTCCCTGAAGGTACTTTTTCTTTTGTCCAACTCGCTATGTCACAACACTTTTTTACTTCCTGGATTCCAAAGCTACCTTCTGTTTCATCACCACCTAACATTGTGACGATGTCTTGATGAATATCTGTATTTATTCATAATGTTTCAGTATTTTTTTGGATATGAAAATATATTCAGCATAAATATTATATGTCTGGATTATTGATAGCCTGCTAGGTTAGGGTTGAACTTCATGAATAATGCTCGATTATTGATTTCAAAAGGCAATTTTAAATAGCTCAGAATAGATGAATGCGCATTAGATATGTGCTACTGTATATTATCCAGTAGACTTTTAATATGAGTGAATTATGTTTGCATGCAAGTTCAATTTAAAATTAACGTAGACCTTGAAAATAGAGCCCTATTAAAATCAATAGATTATTTTTTGTCTACTTATTGGGTGACCACCAAGGTCTTAATTTTGAAGAGTTTGTTCGGGGCATCAAATATTGCTTGCACAGCAATTTATAGGGCAGTTTCAATCTTGTGTGTAGATTTTTTTTTTTTTAAATTTTTTTATTGGAATTTTTTGCAGAAAATATAACAAAAAGTATAGCAAAAAGCAGTAATATGCAACTAACAGCCCCATAACACCCACAATTCCCCCCATACCGTAACATCACATGTATCACATTCCCCCCCCCCCAAACAAGAGAACTTAACCATAAATTAAAATTAGATAAATCAAATTTAAATAAAATAAGCTAACATAATCAACGCCCCCCCCCCCCCCCCCCCCACCCCCCCCCGGGTTGCTGCTGCTACTGTCCCAGTACCCTATCGTTGAGCCAGAAAGTCGAGGAAAGGTTGCCACCGTTTAAAGAACCCTTGCACCGATCCTCTCAGGGCGAATTTAACCTTCTCAAGCTTAATAAAGCCCGCCATGTCATTGATCCAGGTCTCCACGCTTGGGGGCCTCGCGTCCTTCCACTGTAGCAAAATCCTTCGCCGGGCTACTAGGGACGCAAAGGCCAGCACACCGGCCTCTTTCGCCTCCTGCACTCCCGGCTCTACCCCAACCCCAAAGATCGCGAGTCCCCATCCTGGCTTGACCCTGGATCCCACCACCCTTGACACCGTCCTCGCCACCCCCTTCCAGAACTCCTCCAATGCCGGGCATGCCCAGAACATATGGGCATGGTTCGCTGGACTCCCCGAGCACCTGGCACACCTATCTTCACCCCCAAAGAACCTATTCATCCTCGTCCCAGTCATGTGGGCCCGATGCAGCACCTTGAATTGGATGAGGCTAAGCCGCGCACACGAGGAGGAAGAATTTACCCTCTCCAGGGCATCAGCCCATGTCCCGTCTTCGATCTGTTCCCCCAGTTCCCCCTCCCACTTCATTTTCAGCTCCTCTACTGACGCCTCTTCCTTCTCCTGCATAAGCTTGTAGATATCGGATATCTTCCCCTCCCCGACCCAGACCCCCGAGAGCACCCTGTCACTCACCCCCTTCGCGGGGAGCGCAGGGAATCCCTCCACCTGCCGTCTAGCAAATGCCTTTACCTGCAGATATCTAAACATGTTTCCCGGCGGGAGCCCAAATTTCTCTTCCAACTCCCCCAGGCTCGCAAACCTTCCGTCGATAAACAGGTCCTTCAGCTGTCTAATGCCCGCTCTATACCATCCCCGAAATCCCCCATCCATGTTCCCCGGGACGAACCTATGGTTCCCCCTTAACGGAGCCTCCATCGAGCCCCCCACTTCTCCCCTATGTCGCCTCCACTGCCCCCAAATCTTGAGGGTAGCCGCCACCACCGGACTCGTGGTATACCTCGTGGGAGGGAGCGGCCACGGCGCCGTTACCAGGGCCCCCAGGCTTGTATCCGCACAGGACGCTCTCTCCATCCGTTTCCATGCTGCCCCCTCCCCCTCCATCACCCACTTACGCACCATCGACACGTTGGCCGCCCAGTAATACCCCGAGAGGTTGGGCAACGCCAGCCCCCCCCCATCCCTACTCCGCTCCAAGAAGACCCTCTTCACCCTCGGGGTGCCATGCGCCCAAACAAATCCCATGATGCTGCTGGTCACCCTTTTAAAAAAGGCCCTAGGGATAAAGATGGGCAAGCACTGGAAGAGGAACAAGAACCTCGGGAGAACCGTCATTTTGACGGATTGCACTCTGCCCGCCAGCGATAGCGGCACCATGTCCCACCTTTTAAATTCCTCCTCCATCTGTTCCACTAGTCTGGTGAAGTTAAGCTTATGAAGAGCCCCCCAACTCCTGGCCACCTGCACCCCCAGGTACCTGAAACTCTTCACTGCCCTCCTGAAGGGGAGCCTCCCAATTCCCTCCTCCTGATCTCCCGGGTGCACTACAAATACCTCGCTCTTTCCTAAGTTCAGCTTATAGCCCGAGAAGCCCCCAAATTCCGCTAACAGTTCCATCACCCCCGGCATTCCCCCCTCTGGGTCCGCCACATATAACAGCAGGTCGTCTGCATACAGCGATACCCGGTGCTCCTCCCCCCCCCCGCACCAGACCCCTCCACTTCCCTGACTCCCTCAACGCCATGGCCAGCGGTTCAATCGCCAGTGCAAAGAGCAGGGGGGACAGGGGACACCCCTGCCTGGTCCCACGATAAAGCCTAAAATACTCTGATCTCCTTCCATTTGTGACTACACTCGCCATCGGCGCCGCGTAAAGCAGCCTCACCCATTTGATGAATCCCTCCCCAAATCCAAACCTCTCCAGCACCTCCCATAGGTACCCCCACTCAACTCTATCAAACGCCTTCTCTGCATCCAGCGCCACCACTATCTCCGCCTCCCCCTCCACTGCCGGCATCATGATAACATTGAGCAGTCTCCGCACATTCGTGTTGAGCTGCCGCCCCTTGACAAACCCTGTCTGATCTTCATGAATTACCTCTGGCACACAATCCTCTATCCTGGTAGCCAGGATCTTCGCCAGCAACTTAGCGTCTACGTTAAGGAGTGAAATAGGCCTATATGATCCGCACTGCAAGGGGTCCTTATCCCGTTTTAGGATCAAAGAGATCAGTGCCCGCGACATCGTCGGGGGCAAAGGTCCCCCCTCCCACGCCTCATTGAAAGTTCGCACCAGCAGGGGACCAACCAGGTCCGCATATTTTTTGTAAAATTCTGCCGGGAACCCGTCCGGCCCCGGGGCCTTACCTGACTGCATTTGCCCGATCCCCCTGACTAGCTCCTCCAACACTATCGGCGCCCCCAGCCCCTCAACCAGCCTCTCTTGAACCCTTGGGAAACATAGCCTGTTCATGAAGCTCTCCATCCCCTCTCTCCCCCTCGGAGGTTCCGACCGGTACAATGCCTCGTAAAAGTCCCTAAAGACCCCGTTTACTTCTGTCCCCTTCTGCACTACATTTCCACCCCCATCCTTCACTCCCCCAATTTCCCTAGCCGCATCTCGCCTACGGAGCTGATGCGCCAACATCCTGCTCGCCTTCTCTCCATACTCATATACCGCACCCTGCGCCCTCCTCCACTGTGTCTCCACCTTTCTGGTGGTCAACAAGTCAAAATTGGCCTGCAACCTGCGCCGTTCTCCCAGCAACCCTTCCTCCGGTGCCTCCGCATATCTCCTGTCCACCTCCAGAAGCTCTCCCACCAGTCTCTCCCTCTCCTTCCTCTCCCTCCTTTCCCTGTGGGCCCGGATGGAGATCAGCTCCCCCCGGATCACTGCTTTCAGAGCCTCCCAGACCATCCCCACCTGGACCTCCCCCGTATCATTGGTAACCAGATACCCCTCAATGCTTCTCCGAACCCTCTTACACACCTCCTCCTCCGCCAGCATCCCCACATCCAGGCGCCAGAGCGGGCGCTGGTCCCGTGCCTCCCCCATCTCCAGATCAATCCAGTGCGGGGCATGGTCCGAAATCGCTATGGCCGAATACTCGGCATCCTGCACCCTCGGGATCAACCCCCTGCTCAGGACAAAAAAGTCTATCCGGGAATAAACCCTATGGACGTGAGAGAAAAAGGAATACTCCCGCGCTCTCGGTCTCCCAAACCTCCAGGGATCCACCCCTCCCATCTGGTCCATGTATCCCCTCAGCACTTTGGCCGCCGCCGGTCTCCTACCCGTCCTTGAACTGGACCGGTCCAGTGTGGGATCCAGCACTGTGTTAAAATCTCCCCCCATGATCAGGCCCCCTGCCTCCAGGTCCGGGACGCGGCCCAACAAGCGCCTCATGAAGCCAGCATCATCCCAATTTGGGGCATATACGTTCACCAGCACCACCTTCTCTCCCTGCAGCCTACCCCTCACCATGATATATCTGCCCTCCATGTCCGACACCACCTCAGCCGCCTCAAACGCCACCCTCTTCCCCATTAGAATCGCCACCCCCCGGTTCTTTGCGTCCAATCCTGAATGATAAATCTTGTGTGTAGATGACTGACACATGTCAACATCCAGGTCAATGGAAATTTTGCAAGAGGTCCCACTGGCATCGTGGCTGATCGCTTTGACCAACAAGGCAAATCTGCTCAACATTTCGAGATGATTTGCATTACAGAAACTTGTATATGATTAAATGGAATCAGAATGGATAGAAATCTGCAAAATTCTTGTGAAAATGTTATGCTGGGAGGTCCTGTAATAAAGTTTCAAAGAATTTGGAAATGAAACTTAACCTTATGTGCCAATGCGATTCTCGTGTTTTTATTATGGAAGTTCCTGGTTTCAATTCCCTTTGGAGGTTTTTAATTGTTCCCTCATCTCACAATGTCCTCAAGAATAATGCATTTGCCTGAAATGCAGGTTTATCCCGACTAAAGGCCACCATAACACAGCATTTTCCGAATGGGAGGTGTAGTGATCACTATATGTGCATGTACACAAGGGGTTAATGTGTAATAAGTAGCACCACATGATCACTAGAGGGCCTGACCAACAGGGGTATAAAAGGCAACCACATTGGGTCTCTGGCTCTCTCGGCGGTGCACTGTGACCAGGGCAATAGCAGAGCAGTTCAGATGACTAGTGGAGTTACGCATAGTTACTGTAGTTAGATCTTGTTAACCTTATCACTAGTATCAAAGTTAAAGTAAAGAACTCATGAAATTATTGTTATAGTTACTCAATAAACCTTTTGTTACTACAGGATAAGTTCGAGTCTTCTTCATCGAGATTCAGAAGACCTCTTCATTAGCCAAGGATTGAGTAGCACATGTTACCTACCACACAGGTAACAAAACAGGAGGAAAGAAAATTGGTGAGGCAATCGATTGAATGACTCAGCACTGATTTTGGCCTCTGAGCAGATCATGTGAATTTTTTTTATCTGTTCATGAAATACAAGCATCGTGAACAAGGCTGGCATTTATTCCCTGTCACTAATGGTCCTTCAGAGGGTGGTGCTGAGCCATGTTCTTTAACCACCTGCAGTTCATCAAGTGTAGGTGCAATCCCACTACTGATAGGGAGGGAATTCCAGGAATTTGACGCAGGCACAGTGAAAGAACAGTGATTATAGCTCCAAGTTAGGAGTGTGTGGGTTGGAGGAGATCTTGCAGGTGGTGGTGTTTCCATGCATCTGCTGAACCTGTTCTTCTAGGTTGAAGATGGTTTTAGTTTTGAAGGTGCTGACAGAGGAGCATTAGTGTGTTGTTCCAGTGCACCTTGTAGATAGTGCACACTGCTGTTACTATACACAGGTGGTGGATGGGATGCCAATCAAGAGGGCTGCTTTGTCCTGGGTGGCGTAAAGTTTCTTGAGTATTGCTGGAGTTGCGCTCATCCAGACAAGTGGGGAATATTCCATCACAGTCCTGGCTTCTGCTTTGGTGAACCAGCTTTTGGGAGTCTTCTTGGTGGTTAGTTGCCACAGTAATCCCAGCCTCTGAGACAGGCAGGTCCCTTTGTCCTCCAAGATTTCAATGAATGGTCCAAACTGTCATGTTCTGTGTTGTGGCCGTGGTAATAATGTGCACAGAACATCTAGTTCTTTGACTAGTAATATACTTATCGACAAATTGAACATGTGGAAAGACAACTAACAAACTATAATACAAACGATAATGAATAAGTGCATTCTCCTGTAGCTACATCTAATGCGACAGTCCTCTAGTACGACTTACTATCAACTGCCAGATCTGGACAGCCACATGGCGGATCTCTATCACTACCAGCTGGTTGGAGGTCATATAGATAACTATGTATATTAATAGATGAGTATATACATTAATATGTGCATGCATATCACCACACACACGAGAAAGTAAAAAGAGGTGATTATTACCAATAGGGGTTAAAGAAGATAAGGAAGAAAGTTTAAAGTGCTGCTGAAACTGTTTCCAATTCCTGAGGGAGGAGTTCACCACTAGACTTGAGGTAAATCTAGCAGGAGAGAAGGGCAGTGGTGCAGTAATTATGGAACGAAGAGTAGAGGCAGTGCATGAGCAAGCCTCCATTTTGCCCCAAATCGAGTCAGGGTCACTAATTCACTGCAACATTTTTTGGTCGTTGGCAGCCCAATTGTAAAACAAAAGATTTGGGAGGGCCAAGCCCCCTGCCCACCTGCCTCTCTGGAGCAGAATACTGCAGATTCTGGAATAGTTACCCTAGTTACCCATCTAAATGAAAGTAGAAATCAATTTGTTAACCTTAATTAAAAAAGGATTTGGGCAAAAAATAGGGATATTTTGAAAGAAAAAGAAAAACCTCAGAAGTACATTCATTTTGATCATTTGGATCCTATCTGCCAGAGACAGAGGGAGGTTGTTCCACCTCTGTAGATTCACTTTGGAATTATTGATCAGGCTTGAGTAGTTTAAATTATGAAGTGAGGCCCATTTATGGGCCACCTGGACCCCCAAAAACAGAAACTGGTGTTGGAAACGCGAAAAGAAAATGAGCTAAATTGAGGGGTGGTCCACTGGAAAACACTCACTCTTCCGTAAGAGAAGGAACCAAATGTATTAAGTGTGTTCATAATGCTAACTATGGAGGGCATCGGGTCCGTGACGCACAGAAATAGGTCATCTGCATAAAGTGATACCCGATGTTCCACTCCATCACCACAAATACCGCTCCATTGATCAGAGGCTATCAATGCTATATAGCTAAGGCAGAGAGAAGTGTGGGAAGAGAGCAGCCTTTTCTAGTGCTCCTGCCCAAGGGGATGTAATCTGAGTGTATAGTGTGGTCATGTGAATCATGTGAATTCTGGCAGTAGGCGCATTATACAACAGACAAATCCAGGAGGCATATTTGTGGCCGAATCCATATTTCATGAGAATCTTAAATAGATAATCCCAATCTACCCTATCAAACTCTTTTTCAGCGTCAAGAGATACTATAACCTCAGGCTCAGGAGCAGGAGAAGACGACAGAATAATGTTTAAAAGGCGACGAATATTTGCTGACAATTGTCTGCCCTTCACAAAGCCTGTTTGATCCTCTGAAATGATACCTTGGAGACAAGGCTCCAGTCGGAGCACCAGGACCTTTGCCAGAAGCTTAACGTCCATGTTTAAAAGTGAGATGGGTCCAATTAAGGGGAAATGTAGTGTGGCCAATCCACCTACCCTGCACATCTTTGGGTTGTGGGGCGAGACCTACGCAGACATGGGGAGACTCCACTCAGACCGTGACCTAGGGCTGGGATTGAACTTGAGTCCTCGGAGCCATGAGGCAGTATGTACCACTGTGCTGCCAGTCCAGATGGTTAGAGGAAATGGCAGTAAGACATACAGGTGAACAGTCGTGCTAGGTGTAGTTCCAGAGGAATACAAAGAAACTGAATAATAACTTGCTCGGTAACAGATCGCTATCTTACCACGTGTGATTTAATAAAGATCCTGATTTGGATAAGTCAAGGTGTTTGGTGGATTGCTTTGCAAGGCATAGAAGACCAAACACAACACCAGTTAGGGGCACAGACATTAACCATTACTACCGGAATGTTTACCAGGGAGCCACACACAATAATATAATCACCATTTGGGTCAGCTATAATGCGAAAGGGGGAGAATTGAATTCCTTATTAATTAAAATTGCCGTGCCTCTGGGCCTGCAATTGAAACTGGAGTGAAAAGCCTGCCCAACCCAATTCTTACATAATGTGGTCTGGTGCTTGACACGCAAGTGGGCATCCTTCAAGAAGACAATATCGGAGTTTAGTTTCTTAAGATGGGAAAATGTCCTCGAACGTTTTACTGGGCCATTCAGACCCTGAACATTTTGGAGGTCTCCCACCATTCCTCAATCCGGAGTTAACCATTCCCAAAGAGAAATACCAAACAAGGTACACTGAAAAGGAAAAGGAAAGAAATCTGTCCAAGATGGCCACCGAGCCAAGCCAGACGACTCGACAGGAAAGAATCCACAAACTCTAAAACCCCTCCCCCCTCAACAGTGCTTTTTTGGAACAGTAAAAAACAATACCTTATCCCAACACGCACGGTTAACAAAACACAACTGACAGCGCCGCTCCCGATAGCCCCAGGGAAACACTCAGGGAGTCCGGTAATAATAGCTTCAACGAGAATTTGGAGGCAGTTTCGCCAACACTTCGGGTTGGGGGCAGATCAAGGAAAATGCTGATTTGGGGGAATCACTGATTTGAGCCAGGGAGGTGGGATGGAAATTTTCGGAAATGGGAGGAGAAGGGGATTAAGACACTAAAAGATTTGTTCTTTGCGGACGGTTTGCAGGTCCGAAGGAGCTGGAAGTGAAGTATGGACTGGAGTAGGGGGAAATGTTTAGATACATACAGGTCTGAGATTTTGCCAGAAAGGAGATACAGAGCTTCCTGGTCGAGCTGGCCTCCACATTGCTTGAGGTACTGGTGACAGGGGGATAGGAGAAGGGGGTAGTGTCAGTGATTTACGTAGTTATTTTGGAAGAGGACAAGGCACCACTGGAAGGGATCAAAGCAAAGTGTGAGGAACGAGTTGGGAGAGGATATGGAGGAGGGGTTTTGGTGTGAGGTGTCTCCACCTCGTGCCCGTGGTTGGGGCTGATACAGCTGAAGGTGGTATACAGAGCACACCTCACGAGGGTGGAGATGAGCCAATTCTTTGAAGGAGTTGAAGATGTGTGTGAGCGTTGCAAGGGGGGGGGGGGGAAGGAGGGGACGCTAATCACGTCCATATGTTTTGGTCCTGTTCAAAGCTAGAGGATTACTGGAAGGAGGTTTTTAGGATAATTTCTAAAGTGGTGCACGTGAAACTGGATCCGGGCCCCCGGGAGGCCACATTCAGAGTGTCGGACCAGCCAGGGTTGGAAACGGGAGCGGAGGCAGATGTTGTAGCCTTCGCCTCGTTGATTGCCCGAAGGCAGATCCTGATGGGATGGAGAGCAGCCTCTCCACCCTGTGCCCTGGCGTGGCGGGGGGGACCTGTTGGAATTCTTGACTCTTAAGTAGGTTAAGTTTGAACTGAGGGGAAGGATGGAGGGGGTTCTACAATTCATGGGCATTATTCATCGTGCACTTTCAAGAACTGGATAACGTCGAACATTAGTGGGGGGAGGTATGTGGGTGGGAGGGTTGGGGGAAGGGGGGGGGCGGTGTGTGTTAATGGTGACTATGGGTGATTCCTGATTCCTTTTTGCCATTTGTTTGTGTGAACATGCAGCCTAATGTTTGGGATTTGGTGGGAGGATGGGATCGTTGTTATTGATATGGGGATTGACATATTTGTTACTGATTATTTTTTATTGTCGGTGGGTGTAAATTTGGGAGAAAATGTGAAAAAGGAGGAGAATAAAAAAATATTTAAAAAAACACAACTGACTATACATTCTTACAAACTAATTGCGAAGAGCTGCAAGGAAAAACTCTATCTCCGATTCTGTTAACTGACCTATTCATTAGCAGGGAGACGCCCAACTAGAAAGTAAAACCATATCAAATTTACAACGCCATATTAATGTTCAATTATCAAACCCAACAACAATGATGAAAAGAGTAAGGGAACTATAAACCGATAACAAACAAACCCCGAACATGAAAAAAATGAAATATGAAGGAGGGAGTGGGGAATGGGTTGGAGGGATAGGGGTGAGATGACGGACAAAGACCCGTCCTATGGTAAGCGGGTGTGTATGAGGGCATCCCTCATGCTCCAGGCGTGGTGGACCCTCACCGCCGCCGCCTGTCCTCCTTCTGCCGACTGCTCCTGTAGGTCCTTCTTGGGCTTGTCCTCCAGCTCCTCCTGGTCCGGACGCTCCATGTCTTCCTCCTCAGATGAGGCTGCATATCCCACCTCCTCCTCTTCCAGCACATTGCCCCGCTATTGTGCCAGGTTGTGGAGGGCACAGAAGACCTCCACAGAGTGGGAGACCCCCTTGGCAGTATTTTGCAGTGGACCACCAGAATGGTCCAGGCACCGGAACCAAATTTAAAGCAGTCCGATGCACCTCTCAAAGACAGCACGGGTGGAAATATGGACCTCATTAGGGTTTCCGCCTCAGTCTCTGGCCTTCATGCTGGCATCATCAGCCAGGACCTCAGCGGGTGCCCCTTATCACCCAAGAGCCAACCCATCATCCTGTCGTCGAAAACACCGGGGATCACTGAGTATCCCAGGATGCAGCTGTCATGCACCCTCCCTGGGAAGCTTACAACATGTGCATGACCTGGAGGTGGTGGTTGCACACGAGTTGAACATTCAGGGAGTGGAACCCATTCCTGTTAATGAAGGGCGCTCCTTGATGCCCTGGTACATGAGCGCAAGGCGATATGCATGCCCTCTGTTACAGCCTGGATCTGGGGTATCCCGGCGATGGCAGAGAATCCTGCTGCGTGGGCATCGTGATGGGCTAGGTCCAGCTCAAAGTTTATATAATCAGCTACTGACCTCATGGATGCATTTGTGGGCTGTAGCTTGTGACATGCTGCACAGGTTCACGCTCGAGCCCTGGAATGAACCAGTGGCATAAATGTTCAGGGCTGTGGTGATCTTATCCTCCTCTTCCACTAGGTACCAAGTCCACAAGAACATGACACAGGTGCTGCACCGTCTCCTTGTTGAGACGGAGCCTCTGCGGTACATGCTGTCTGATATCTCCTCGAACGACCAATAATGCCTGTACAGTTTGGGTCGTCGCTGGCGTTCCTCTGTGGGTTTCTCCCTGGCCAGATGGGCGGCTGGGTCTGCAGGGTGTGCGGCAGCCCCCTGCACATGGGGTGCCACTTCAAGCCTGCTGCTGCGTTCTCAGCGTCTGGCTGCCTGGACTGTCACTGGGGCTTCCACTGCGGGGTCGCCAACATCATCCATATTGTTACACCTGGAAGGAATTGGAGAGGAGAAGAGATCAACAATCAGTCAGACCAGTGTTTTCTGAATTTTTTTCCGGGGACTAATTTTTACCAATTGGCCAACCTTCGGGACCCAAGCCGGCCTACCTTTGTGACCCAGACCGGCCGACCTTCACTACCCATGCTGGCTGACCTTCGTGACTAACACCGGCCGAACTTCGTGACCCACCATTTTCTCTTACCTTGTTTGCTGCTGACAAAATGGAGGAATCTCAATCCCTCCGAAAGCAGGTAATCGCGACATTGGGGACCATGATCTGCTCTCTGCCTCCCTCAGGCAGGAAGATTACATAGAATGTTTTTTAAAAATCTTCTGCGTCTCTAATTGCTCAAATTTGCGGTCTTCAGCAGCAGCTGAAAATTGTAACAATGTTGTTGCACGGCATGTTTAATCAAAGAGGCCAAAGCCCATGTCATTGTCAGACTCTTCAGATTCTTCATGTTTCATATCTTCGTTTTTCTCTTCAGCAGCAACAGGGGCAGTGGTGGAAACAACTGCTGCAGCAGCTGGGTCATGATGACCAGCACCAACATTGCAGATCAGACTATTGACGTCAATATTAGCCAATGCCTTGGCAAACAGACTAGGCCAGAAAGGATCAATAGTCACACCAGCTGTTTTAATCAGGGCATTGAGTTTGTCTTCGATGACAGTGATCTCGTCATCAAAGAACAAAGAAAAGTACAGCACAGGAACAGGCCCTTCGGCCCTCCAGGCCTGTGCTGACTATGCTGCCCATCTAAACTAAAATCTTCTACACTTCCTGGGTCCGTATCCCTCTATTCCCATCCTATTCATGTATTTGTCAAGATGCTCCTTAAATGTAACTATCGTCCCTGCTTTCACCACTTCCTCCGGCAGCGGGTTCCAGGCACCCACTACCCTGTGTAAAAAACTTGCCTCGTACATCTCCTCAAAACCTTGCCCCTCGCACCTTAAACCTTTGCCCCTTGGTAATTGACCCCTCTATCCTGGGAAAAAGCCTCTGACTATCCACTCTGTCTATGCCCCTCATAATTTTGTAGACCTCCATCAGGTCGCCCCTCAACCGTCGTTCCAGTGAGAACAAACCGAGTTTATTCAACCGCTCCTCGTAGCTAATGCCCTCAATACCAGGCAACATTCTGGTAAATATCTTCTGCACCCTCTCTAAAGCCTCCACATCCTTGTGGTAGTGTGGCGACCAGACTTTGACACTGTACTCCAAGTGTGGCCTAACTAAGGTTCTCGTTGTGCAGGATGAGTGCGCTGTCGATATAGGCGAGTTCCGAGGTGGAGGCCATGGCGCTGGATCTCTGCGGGTGGGTCCGATGGTGCTAGTCGCCGGGGGCGGGAAGCTCGGCCTTAGCTTTGTTTAGAAGATCCGAGCACTTCTGAACCGGGCAAAGCGAGCAGCAGCTGGCTTTTAACTATGCCAGCTGCGAGCGGCCTTTTTACCATATTAAAAAAATGTGGCCGCACTTCGCATGCGTTCCCGTTCATCGATGCGCATGCCTAAAACTCTGCGCATGCGCACCCATGAGCGGGCACGCGTGCGCAGTGTGGCCACATTAAAAAAAATATGGTTAAAAGACCGCTCGCAGACGGCATAGTTAAAAGCCGGTTGCTGCGCGCAAATTTGTGCAATCGGGAGCGCTGCGACGGACGCCTCCGCGACACTCCCGACACACACCCACAATCCATCCATGAGTCGCGCCTCCGACTTTGAAGATCACTGAGTTAGACCTTCCACCCCGGGACCTTCAATTCCCCAAGCCTCCCGCACCCTTACATGTCCCACCTTCTCTCAAGGTGGCACCTGGCAAACCTCTTGTGCTGAAGGACTTCTGCCCTGCAGCCCCCCCACCGCCCCCCCCCACCGCCCCCCCCCCCCCCCCCCCCACCGCCCCCCCCCCCCCCCCCCCCCCCCCCCACCCCACCCCCCCCACCTGGCCTGAACTGCTTTCTGTGGTAATGAATTCCACAAGCTTATCACTCTGTGGGTGAAGAAATTTCTCCTCAAATCAAATGAGGCACAAAGTTGAGGAACAGGGAAAATAATGAAATTTGAGAGAAAAGTATTGATGGCACCTGAATAATAACACACACCTTTTCTGAAGCATATCTTCATTGGAGTATTTTATATTCAAAGAAAATTGCAAATTTGTGTATGAATGGGGAAATGTTACCAGTGTCCATACACAGTCCTGGGGTGCAATGGTGAATAGACATATACTTTCAAAATGAATAGTTGTAGAACTGTAGATTATGTTTTTTTTTGGTTTCATTAATGTGTGGCACAAGGATATAAATGTATTTTTGGACAACTTATGCAATTTTTTCAACTGCTGCTTGACATAGTGATCTTAACATTCTGTTAGATAGCTCACTGGCCGATATTTAAATGTACCAAATAGTACTGCAATGTGGCGCTTGTCTGTGATTCCTTAAACTCATCCCTGATCTCGGCAGTTTGAGCCAACTCCAGGGGGATCAAAGATCGGACAAAATCTGAGGGCTCTCTCGAGTCATTAAGCTTCGAAACATTGCAGTGCAATACATATATGCTTTAATGCTGCATCAATATGCCCTTTGGCCAGTGCTTACCAACCATTTATCATGTAAAATATATCATTCCCAGCGCTGTCAGCACCAATACTCTGTGCTCCTGCTGTTCAGCTGGAAGTACTGTTGCCATACATTTAGGAAAACACACTCTTGCTTCCCCTTCAACTTCATGCTCACAATTCAAGTGGATGGGCAATTTCACATTCGTCATACTGTCTGAAATCCATGTGCCTACACTCACGTGTCAAATCATTGTTCAGAACTGTAGGAACAGAATCGCATTGAAAGCAGAGTTCTCAGTTACCTCGGGGTGTCATTCAGGTTTGAGTGTGTTACTTATCCGATTGTGATTATTTACTGGAAATGCCTCCACATTAATATTGATCAGAACAGCTATTTGACAAATATTTCTGGCTGTTTGGTTTTGGGAATAGGCTGGGGAAAGGGAGAGGTGGTGGAGGGCTTTGGTTTAGGATCTCCAAGGTGGCCTTCAGGACACGCGACAGCACAGAATCGCCGAGCAGAAACTTATAGCCAAGTTCTGCACACATGAGTGCGGCCTCAACCGGGACCTGGGATTCATGTCGCATTACGTTCATCCCCCACCATCTGGCCTGGGCTTGCAAAATCCTACCAACTGTCCTGGCTTGAGACAATTCACACCTCTTTAACCTGGGGTTACCCCTATCTCTGGATCTGTAAAGACTTAATTACCTGCAAATGCTCGCATTCTAAGCATTGTCTTGCATCTTTGAATTTGTCGAAATATATGTTTCTGGAATATACCTCTTCATTCACCTGAGGAAGGAGCAGTGCTCCGAAAGCTAGTGTTTGAAACAAATATGTTGGACTTTAACCTGGTGTTGTTTGCCTTCTTACTTTGGTTTCGGAGGTGGATGACAGGCCATGGAGCTGAGCAACAAGTTACTTACACTCCCACGACTTAAACTTCCCTGAGAAGAGGTTGAGGGTCGATGACAGAAACAGACAAAGGAAAAAGGAAGATAATTACTTATTTTTTAAAAAATCAAACAATGCAGAACACTGCACACCTGTTGGTTTTATTTTAAGTGATTCCCCCACTCCAGCTAAACTAATGTTGATGTGCACTACCATGAAATTCAATGCCACTCATTCATTCCATCCCCCCAGCACGATCCACTATCAGTTCAGTGAACTCACTCTGAAAAAGCTTCCTGTAGTGGGACTCGTCAGGTGACGTCGCCAACCTTCTCTGTCAGTGAGTCCTAACTTCCTAGTTTGTCTTGTGTTTGCGATGTGGTGGTGAAGCAGCAGCAGTAACAGCAGCACCATGGTTCAGTGAGTGAGCGAAGCAGAGTCAGGAGCTGCTGCTGCTGCTCCCTTAGCCGCAACAACAGTCTGCGCCGGCTTCCCCCGCGGCCCGGGCACAGGCAGACAGAGGAGAGACCGGCCGGGGCCAGGGGCGGGGGGGAGGAGGAGGAGGAGGAGGAGGGAGCCGCACCGAGATGCCGTAACCATGGACTGTAGACTGAAGTGAGTGAATGGGGAGCTGGGTGGGTTGAATGGAGCGCTGGGGACTCCCGCAAAAGGGAAGAACACCTGGCTGGGCTGGATCGGGACTGGGGGGGGCTTGCTGCAATCGGCGGGAGCATTGGCTTTTGTTGTAGAGCAGAAAGCGTCTGTGCCTCTGCATCTGCTGAAGTCTTGAGGCTTCAGGCCTGCATACTGTCTGCCAAACCAGCTTGATGACGGTGAAGGCTGAACGTTTCATGTTTAACCAGGATGTACTCTCGGAACATCAGCACTATCTGGTTCACAAAACAAAAAGAGTCTTCAGTCCTCTATAGACTTGCAATTTTATCTTGTATTTCACACAAATCTATGATTCTATGATTACATTTTGTCTTATTATTTGTCAGTTACATAAAAAAAAGAAGCACCCGTCTGGGACAAATATTAGTAGCAAGGTGATTATTAAGTATCCTAATTCTGTTTGAAAATATGCCACGTTTTGATAGTTATGTTAAGGCCCTGTCTGAACTAGTAAAAAAATATCTGAGGATAGTGTAAGCAGTGTGTGTCAACAGGGTAACCAGGTAAACAAAACAAAAAATTGTGAAAATACAAAAACTAGAGCATTTGGAATTTATTAAAATGGTGTGTTCAAAAATCTCAAACGGATTGGTCTTGATTTAATAAATGGAAAAGCAAGGGCCAACAAGCAAGCTGGTGTATTTGAGCCAACTGTGGTCAAAACCAAGAGTCTGAAATTTTCAACAGAAGCTGCAATTACCATCCTTCGCCTTGATGATCTTGGCATCATTCCTCCCAGGATGCACATATTCAGAATCCACTTAAGCGACGTGCTGTGCCACAGGAGTGGGCACAAGAATCAACAGATTTGGTTCTCTTCTTTCAACTCTGTTCAGTGATCTCCAAAAAGGAGAGAATATTGGCAAGCAACCCATGTTTGTCACAGTAGATGTCACAGACAACACCTCCCTGCCACTCTTTGCTAAATGAAACCTGGAGTGTTGCTGGGGAAATTCTCTACCAGAACCATCTTAATAAAGTGAGGGAAGTGATGACCAACAAATGCACTTTTAAAATTCTAGAGCATGCAATGAAAAGATGAATTTCCAGCGAATTTCTGCCAAGTCTGATCAGGAAATGATGTGGATTTTGTGGACTGTGCTGAAATTATACTTGGTGTTGTTTCTTTGTGGTTGACAAGAAAGGAGGGGGTGTTGGTTGCTACATTGTGTTTCCTCACGCTGGGAGAGTTATTTTTTCAACACTTTTATTAGAAATCATTTTCAACAGAGTGCAGTAATCTGTATAATGATGGAAGCAGAAATGAGTTGGTCACCTTTCAGTCTGGGCTCATCCATACCTTGAAATCAATGGTTGTCTCAGATTATCAGTGGTGTCCTGGTCTACCATTTTGCAGGGTTGAAGGCAAAATGTGATGTAAAAAAAAATTCACATGATGTGGGTGTCGCTGGCTCGGCCAGTATTTTTATTGCCTGACCCTAATTGCTCTTGAGAAGTAAGAACAAAGCACAGGAACAGGCCCTTCGGCCCTCCAAGCCTGCGCTGATCCAGATCCTTTATCTAAATCTGTTGCCTATATTCCAAGGATCTACTTCTCTCTGGTCCCCGCCCATTCATATATCTGTCCAGATGCATCTTAAATGATGCTATCGTGCCCACCTCTACCAACTCCGCTGGCAAAGTGTTCCAGGCACCCACCACCCTCTGCGTAAAAAGACTTTCCACGCACATCTCCCTTAAACTTTCCCCCTCTCACCTTGAAATCATGACCCCTTGTAATTGACACCCCCACCCTTGGAAAAAGCTTGTTGCTATCCAGCCTGTCCATACCTCTCATAATTTTGTAGACAAAGGTGGTAGACAAAGGAGAAGGTGGTGATGACCTGCTTCTTGAACTACTGCAGTCCATGAAGTGTAGGTGCACCCATCGTGCTGTTAAGGAGGGATTTCCCAGATTTTGACCCAGGATGGTGAGTGATTTGGAGGGGAACCTGCAGGTGGTGGGGTTCTGATGCATCAGCTGCCCTTGTCATTCTAGGTAGTAGAGGCCGCAGATTTAGAATGTGTCAAAGGAACCTCGGTGAGTTGCTGCAGTGCATCTTGTAGGTGGTGTACACTATCGGTGGTGGAGGAGGAAGTGAATGTTTAAATTGGTGGATGTGGTGTCAATCAAGTGGGCAACTGTGTCCTGGATGGCGCAGAGCTTTTTTGAATGCACTGCTGCACTCATGCAAGCAAGTGGAAAGTATTCCCTCACACTTAAAAAAAAAAACGCATTTTATTCAAACTTGTATCAAAGTAGGTTACAGCAAATAAACACCCCAGGAAACATTCTTCCCAACAATCAACTATACAGATCTTACTCCTTTTTCAACCCCCCCTGCGATAATAGCTCCTCAAACACGGTCACAAACATCCCCCACCTTTTCTCAAACTCCCCTGCGGAGCCCCTTAACTCATACTTTATCTTCTCGAACTGCAGGAAGTCAGACAGGTCACCCAACCATGCTGCTACCCCCGGTGGCGATGCCAACCGACACTCCAGCAAAATTTGTCACTGTGCAATCAGAGAGTCGAAGGTCAAGACATCGGCCTTCCTCCTCTCCATGAGCTTCGGCTTCTCTGAAACTCAAATATCGCCACCAAAGAGTCCAGGTCCACTCCCTCCTCCACTATCCTGGCTAAGACCGCGAACACACCCGCTAAGAATATTCCCAATTTTTCACAACCCCAAAACATGTGCGCATGATTTGCTGGCCCCCGCCCACACCTCTCACACTCATCTGCTACCCCCTGAAAGAACACACTCATTCTCGCCCGAGTCATATGCACCTTGTACACCACCTTAAACTGTATCAAGCTCATCCTTGCACAAGAGGAGGTCCTGTTTACCCTTCGCAGTGCCTCACTCCATACTCCCCAATTGATTGCCATTCCCAACTCTGCTTCCCATTTCTCCTTGATCTTCACCACCTGTTCGCCGCCCTGCCCCCCCCAGCCTCTTCTATATATATCCCCAATTCTCCCCTCCCCTTCCACATCCAGAAGCAGCAGTCGCTCCAGCAGGGTGTATCCCAGCAATCTAGGGAACCCCTTCCAGACCTTTCATGCAAAGTCCCTAACCTGAAGATACCGGAACTCACTACCCCTCAGCAGCTCTGCCCCTCTCCCTTTGCTCCTCCAGACTGGTGCACCCTTCCTCCAAATACAAATCCCTCACCTTGACCAGCCCCACTACCCTCCACCTCCTATATAAATTATCCATCCACCCCGGCTCAAACCCATGATTCTCGCACAGCGGCGTTAGCACCATCCCTTCCATCCTAAAATGCCTTCTCAGCTGATTCCATATCTTCATCGTGGACTGCACCACTGGGCTCCCGGAATACCTACTCAGAGCCATTGGCAATGCTGCCAGCACCATAGCCCTCAAACTAGACCCCTTACAAGATTACTACCCCTTCTCCTTCCACCACCGCTGCACCTTGTCCACATTTGCCACCCAATAATAATGAAACAAGTTTGGCAACGCCAACCCCCCCTGCTGCCTCTGTAGCAGGGTCCCTCCCCACCCTTGGCACCTTCCCTGCCCATACAAAGTCAGAGATGATTGTGTCCAATTTCCGAAAAAAAGCCTTTGGTATAAAGATCGGGAGAGCCTGAAAAAGATAAACAAGAACTTCAGCAGAATATTCATTTTCACCACTTGGACCCTCCCCGCCAACGTTAAGTGCAATGTATCCCACCTCTTAAGATACTCCCTCGCCCTCCTCCACCAA
Source organism: Scyliorhinus canicula (assembly GCF_902713615.1). Taxonomy (NCBI): domain Eukaryota; kingdom Metazoa; phylum Chordata; class Chondrichthyes; order Carcharhiniformes; family Scyliorhinidae; genus Scyliorhinus; species Scyliorhinus canicula. The sequence continues at coordinate 95,589,857 of NC_052149.1, forward strand.
CTTCTTTAAGTTCCACTTATGGAGCCCCGTCCATTCCCTCACTAACTGAATCCCCAAGTACCTAAACCTATCCCTCGCTACCGTAAATGGCATCCCCCCTAAATTAGCCCACTGTGCCAGCTCATTCACCGGGAATACCTCACTTTTCCCTACATTCAGCTTGTATCCCGAGAACCCTCCAAACCACCCCAACAGCCCCATAATCCTTCCCATACTCTCCAACGGATCCGAAACATACAGCAAGAGGTAATCAGCATAGAGCAACACCCGATGCTCCCTTTGTCCCCTCATTATCCCCTGCCACTCTGCCGACCCCCTGAGAGCCATCGCCAATGGCTCTATGGCCAGCGCAAACAGCAGCAGCGACAGCAGGCACCCCTGCCTCATACCCCTGTGTAAGTCAAAGCTTCGTGAGCTCATATCATTAGTCCTCACCCTCGCTCTTGGCGCCACATACAGCAACTGCACCCATACCACAAATCGTGGCCGAAACCCAAACCTTCGAACAAGTACCGCCACTCCATCTGATGAAATGCTTTCTCCGCGTCCATGGACACCACCACCTCCAGTACCAGATCTCTCGACGGATTAATCACCACATTCAACAGCCGTCTTATATTACTCGCGAGCTGCCTGCCCTTCAGGAAGCCTGTTTGATCTTCTGCAACCACCCCCGGGACACAATCCTCCGTCCTCCCCGCCAACAATTTAGCCAATACTTTCACATCCGTGTTTAATAGTGATATGGGTCTATACGACCTACATTCCACCGGACCTTTCCCTTTTTTTGGGATTAGTGTGATTGCTGCCTGCTTCATCGTATCCGGCAACTCCCCCTTCTCCAGTGCTTCATTAAACGCCCCAACAGATGTGGTGCCAGGTCCGCCGCAAATTCCTTATAAAATTCTGCCGCGTACCATCCGGCCCAGGGGCCTTCCCCGACTTCAGACCCCTGATACTATCCAGCACGTCCCTCAGCCCCAGGGGCTCCTCCAACGCCTGCCTCTATGCTTCCTCCATCTGGGAAAATTTCAGCTTGTCCAGAAACCACCCCATGTCCCCCTCCTCTCCTCCTGGGTCTACCTCATAAAGTCCATAGTAATACTCTCTAAATGCCTCACTTATCTTCCCTGGCTCTGACACCACATCCCCAGTCCCAATCTTCAATATTTCCCTGGACGCAGCCTGCCTCCGCAGCTGGTGGCCAGCATGCGGCTCGCCTTCTCCCCATACTCGTATTGCACCCCTCTTGCCCTACGCAGTTGCCCTACCGCCCTCCCCGTTGTCCGCCTGTCAAATTGCCCCTGCAACTTTTTCCTCCTCGCCAATCCCTCCACGGTGGGCACTGTTGAATATTCCCTGTCCACCCCCACTATCTCGTTCACTGGACGGTCATGTTCTGCCCTCTCCATATTCGCACAAACTGTAAATGAGATGATTTCTCCCCGGACCACTGCCTTCCGTGTTTCCCAAAAAATGCCCGCCGACACCTCCCCATTCTGATTGAACTCCACATAATTCCTAATCGGCAACCGCATCTGATCACAAAAACCTCCATCCGCCAACAACCGAGTCAAACCTCCACCCTCGTCCCGTTTGAACCGAATATCCAGCCAGTGGGGTGCATGGTCCACTTCAGGAGCCTTGTCTAGCACCCCTTCTGCCACCAGTCTCGCCAGCATCCTCGAAACATACCTCATGGCACTCACACCTTCCACTCCTTCAGGCAGGCCCACTATTCACAGGTTCTGCCTTCGAGGCATTCTCCTGCTCCTCCAACTTTGCCCTCAATGTTTTACAGAGGTCTCCTAGGAGCCCCACCTCTGCCTCCAGAGCCACCACACGATTGCTGTCGTCCGAGGTCACTCCTTCAATTTCCCGAATCTGTGACCCGTGCACCTCCAAACACCTCTCCATCCGCTCCAAAGTACTCTTCAGGGGTGCCACTGATTCTGCAATGGCCTTTGCATGATCCTCATGCATTTCTTTCCTCGGTTTATGGAATTCCTCCTTGATAAAAGTAATCAGTTCCTGTATCTGGGGCCTCACAGCTTGCCCCTCCCCCGCCTGCATGCTGGAAGAGACTGTCTGTGAAGCACAAGACTGTTTCAACTTTCCAGCCAAACCTCTCACTGTTTTCTGCTGGGTCCGGTGATCAGAAGACATACCATCCCGGGGTAAAGTACTCCTCTAACATTCACCTATGCCTTTTCAGCAAAATTCCACCCGGATCTGGGGAAAAAGGGCCCTTTTCTGTGACTTTGAACAGGAACAGCCCTTTGTGACCAATCACTCCATGGTCACAAGTGGGAGTGATTCCATCGCACTCCTGACTTATGCCGCGTACCCCTGACTTATACCTGGCCAGCTTAATTTATGCAGGGAATCTGCTAATGATTTCTCCGCCCCCATCATTGGGGAAGCTCATACTCCCAAAGGAATGTTGGAAGTCCATTAGTCCCCAGCCAGTGGTAAGCAGGCAGGTTAGAACATCTCCCCCCTCCCAAAAATCCAAGGAATTCACCGAAGACCCTGGCGAAGGAGGGCGTCGGACTAGTTTTGCCGCAGGCCGGACACCATTTGCACGAGGCGCTGAGTCGGGTGGCATGTAACGAGACGGAGACCGGCGCTTCCGTGATGAACGGCGTAACGGTTGTACATCCACGGCCCGTGGGCCTGAGAATTCCCCCTTTGAGGGGTCCTGTGTCTCCATCTCGGAGTCTGCTGCCTCCGTCATCTCGGCGTCTCTATCTCCACATGGTTCTGCAACGACCTGCGCAGGCTTCGAGTGCGGCACCAGAGGAAGATCGTGAGGAATACTTTCCACTGTGTCTGGTCTCTGTGGCTGTAGAAATGAGCTCCGGGGGCGGGGAATCTTTGGAAGGCATGGTCTTCTGGACCGAACGTTGTCTACATGCTTGTGCTGGAGACGACCCTGGGCTTGCACTTGCTAAGAGATAGGGCCCGTTTGATGAAAGATTACACCAGCAGCAAAATTCCAAACGAACACTGGGTCACCGGGTGCAAACTGCCGAATCGGCCGATGCCGAGAAACACCATGTGCCTGCTGTTCTTGTGTGCAGCGTACTTTTGCGCCAATGTCCGGGAGAACCATGCTAAGGTGGGTGCCAAGTCTCCGACCCATTAGGAGTTCTGTGGGAGCTACCCCTGTCACCTCATGTGGGGTGGTTCGATATGAAAACAAAAAAAAAAAGAGTCAGTCTCGTGTCCATCAACCCAGAAGACTGCTTCTTTAGGACTTGTTTGAATGTCTGCTCTGCGCGCTCCGTCAACCCATTTGAAGCTGGGTGGTGTGGGGCAGTGCGGATATGGCGTATGCCGTTCATCTTCATGAACCTCGCAAACTCCTCACTTGTGAACGGAGTGCCATTGTCCATGACCAGCAGCTCGGGGAGGCCATGCGTACTGAAAGACAAAAAGCATCTCCTAGATTGTTGCACAGGACGTTGTGCCTACCATCTTATGTACCTCTAGCCATTTAGAGTGGGCATCGATTAATAGAAGGAACATGGATCCTTGAAAAGGGTTGGCGAAATCTGCATGCAAGCGCGCCCAAGGCCGCCCCTGGCCATTCCCAGTGATGTAGGGGTGCGGCCGGCGGAAGCTTCTGATGCTCCTGGCAAATGGAGCAGTTTTGGGCCACCTTCTCAATGTCGGTGTCGAGGCCTGGCCACCAGACATAACTCCGGGCCAACATTTTCATTTTGGTCACACCTGGATGCCCATTGTGCAAGTCTCTCAGTATCAGCTCCTGTCCTTTTTCCGGGACAATCACATGCGTCCCCCACAAGAGGATGCCGTCTTCCACACTAAATTCTGACAGCTTGGAGGAAAATGCCCGCAACTCGCCTGGGAGCTGTCTATGCTGCCCACCATACAGGGCTATGTGCCGAACCTTTGACAGGACTGGCTCCGTCTGGGTCCACTCACGGATCTGTGATGCCGTGACAGGCAAGGTGTCCATAAAATGTAGGGTTGCAACCACCTCACCGATCATGGGGGTCGACATGGGGCCGGTCGATAAAGGCAATCGGCTCAGTGCGTCAGCATTCGCCGTCTGGGTTCCTGGTTTGTGCTCCAGAGAATATTCGTAGGCAGCGAGCAACAAAGCCCAGCGCTGGATCCGTGCGGAAGCAATGGGTGGTATTGGCTTATCCTCTCGGTAAAGTCCCAGCAGAGGCTTATGATCAGTCACGATAGTGAAGTGGCAGCCATACATGTACTGGTGGAAGCGTTTCACCGCAAAGAGCACTGCCAGGCCCTCTATCTGCGCGTACTTTATTTCCACTGCAGTCAATGTACTGGAAGGCAAAAGCTATCAGCCACATGACCCCGTTCTCCATCTTGTGGGACAGGACGGCCCAATACCATACGGGGATGCATCACATGTGATGAGCAAAGGCTTTCCAGGATCATAGTGGGTTAGTAACCCAGACGACGACAATTGTTGTTTTACCCGCCGGAAAGCGGTTTCTTGCGGCTGACCCCAAACCCAGGTGTGATTCTTCTTCAGCAGAAGGTGCAACGGGGCCACCGTAGTTGCCAGATTGGGAAGGAACTTCCCATAATAGTTTACGAGGCTGAGAAAAGAAAGAAGATGCGAAGTGTCAGTCGGGGCGGGGGCCTGTTGAATTGCGTGCACCTACTCGGCGACGGGGTGCAAACCTTCCCGGTCCACCCGATAACCCAGGTAGACTACTTCCTTCACCTGAAAGACACACTTTGTGTGACGTAAATGGACTCCAGCATCCGAAAAGCGTCGAAGGACAGCCTCCAAATTTTCTCAAATATTCCTGCTCCGATGTCCCTGTAATCAAAACGGCATCTAAGTAGACAGCGACAGTAAACCTCTTAAAATGCCCTCCATGACGTGTTGCAAAATAGCGCAGGCAGCGGGTACGCCAAAGGTGTGTATTAATCGTTACATATGGCCAGGAGGCAGGGTCCAGCTCCAACTGTAGGTACGCATGACATATCTAATTTTGTGAAAGAGAGTCAGTCTGCAAGCTTTGCGCTGAGATCCTCTATGTGAGGCATTGGATATCGGTCGAGTCGGGAAGCCGTATTCACTAAGTTTATAGTTGCTGCACAAGTGAACTGTGGCATCTGGCTTCATTACAGGTACAATTGGTGCTGCCCAGTCAGCGAAACAGACGGGCCTGATAATACCCAAAGTCTCCAAACAAGTGAGCGCCCCTTCTACCTTCTCTAGCAAGGCATAAGGCACCGGCGCGCCTGGAAATAGCGCAGCTTGGCTCATGGTGCGACTTGAATACGGGCTACGGCCCTTTTATTTTCCCCAAACCGGGCTGGAATACATCTGGGTATCGTCCTAGCACCTCAGTCAACCCTCCAGAGTGGTTTGGAGGACGTGCTGCCACTGCAGCTGCAAATGGCGCAACCAATCCTGACCCAACAGGCTGGGCCCTTGGCTGCGCACCATGATAAGTGGAAAACGCCCCTCCTGGCGTCCATAAACAACAGGGGTCATCGTAGTAGGTGTAGGTGGCCAACCTGGCCTGTGTGTCGGTTAATTTAAGGGTCTGTATACCCTGCTTGATGCGGTCGAATGTCTTCTGGGCGATCAGGGAGACTGCTGCGCCAGTGTCCAACTCCATCTCAAGCTGGTGACCGTTGACCCGTACTGTCACCTTAATGGGAGCCACATGGGGAGCTGCCATACAATGCAGCTGCGAGTAGTCGCCACAGGTTCATTCAAATGGAAGGTACGGCCCCTGGGCTGGCCCCAATTTCTGTCGGAACGATGGCGCCTCTGGCACCCCCAGGACCGGCGTCCGCGATGGGGTCGGCGCCCACATGTCTGACACGGATATGCCTCCTCATCCATTGGTTTTGGAGAAGGCTCCCTTCGGGGAGGGATGTCCGGCAGCCACTGGCATCGATCCAGATGTCGCCTCATCCAAGGTACCGCAGGGTTGCAGGGGGCGCTTTCGGATGAAAGGGGTTACGCCCCAAGGCATGCACCTCCATTCCCTGTAGCTCCTGCACTCCTCGTTCCGCGCTCTCTCGGGACAATACTATTTGAATGGCCTGTTGAAAAGTCAATGTTGGCTCAGCTAACAACTTTCTCTGGGTGGCCGCATTGTTAATACCGCAAACCAAATGGTTGCGTAACATTTCTGACAAGGTCTCCCCATAGTCACAGTACTCCGCAATCCTGCGTAGCCTGGATAGAAAGTCGGCAAGGGATTCTCCTGGGGTCCTCGCAGCGGTATTAAACCGGTAACGTTGGACTATCGTGGACAGGGTTGGGTTAAAATGTTGCACCACTAAGTTCACAAGTTTTGGTGTCCGGCGCAGCTGGTTTCGTAAGGCTCCCAATCATCCCAAACGTATGCGTGCCGCAGGCGGTGAGCAATATGACCACCTGGCACTCGTTTTCGGTGATGTTGTTTGCCAGGAAATAGTAATGCATCCGTTGTGCGTACTGGTCCCAGCTTTCCAGCGCAGCCTCAAAAACATCCAAACGTCCATACAGAGGCATGGTGTAACAGAAAACAACTTCCAACCTGTATCCAACAAAAATCCAGGGAGGTAGCTTCAGCAGTGTAGACAGCTATCCACTTTAACCCTCATCACCAGTTTTGTGAGGGCCACAAAGAATCCAGCACAAGTTGAAGGATAGAAAGAAATAACACTTATTTACAATAACATATATACGCAACAGCAGCAGCAACTTCCCTTGCTGCTCACTCTCCTCCAGCCGGTTCCAAACTGGCCAGCTTTATTTATGCAGGGAACCTGCTAATGATTTCTCCACCCCCCTCATTGGCGAAGCTCATACTCCCAAAGGATTGTGGGATTTCCATTAGTCCCCAGCCAGTAGTAAGCAGGCAGGTTATAACAGTCCTGAAAATTGTGCAATCAATCAGTGAACATTCCCACTTCTGACCTTTTATGATGGAGGGAAGGTCATTGATGAAGCTGGTTGGGCCTAGGACACTACCCGGAGGATCTCCTGCAATGATGTCCTGGAGCTGAGGTGATTGACCTCCAACCACCACAATTAATCTTCCTTTATGTCAGGTAAGACTTCAACTGGTGCAGAGTTTTCACCCTGATTTCCAGTGACTCCAGGTTTGCTGGGATGCTTGACTGTGCACTGGCTCAAAAGCTGCCTTGATGTTAAGGGCAGTCACTCTTAGCTCACCTCTGGAATTCAGTTCTTCTGTACATGTTTGGACCAAGGCTGGAATAAGGTCAGGAGCTGAGTGACCCTGGTGGAACACAAATCGAGCATCAGTGAACAAGTTATTGCAGCTTTATAGCACTGTCGACAAACTTCCATCATTGCTGATGATCGAGAATGGGGTGGTAACTGATTGGATTGGATTTGTAAGGTTTCATGTGTCCAGGGTATATCTGGGCAATTTTCAACATTGTCGGGTAGATGCCGATGTTGCAGCTCTACTCCAACTGCTTTGTCTTTAAAAAAAATATAAAAATAAAAAAATTTCAAAAACATGTCAAAAACAAAAAATAACAAGAAATCAGTATTAACAACAACAAAGAGAAAAACACACTAACCCCCAAAACCCCCCTCCCCCCCCAGTAACTACAAAACGAAGAAATAGATAAACACCCGGCATATTCAATAAACACACATACACATTTCTCCCTTCCCCCGAAACAATCCCGCCCCCCCCCCTCTCCACCCCCCCCCCCCCCCCCCCCCCCCTCCCCCCGGGTTGCTGCTGCTGCCGGCCTATTTTCCTACCGTTCTGCCAGGAAGTCCAGGAAAGGCTGCCACCGCCTAAAGAACCCTTGTACTGATCCCCTCAGGGCAAATTTCACCTTCTCCAATTTAATGAACCCCGCCATATCATTGATCCAGGCCTCCACGCTTGGGGGCCTCGCATCCTTCCATTGAAGCAAGATCCTCCGCTGGGCTACTAGGGACGCAAAGGCCAGAACACCGGCCTCTTTCGCCTCCTGCACTCCCGGCTCCACTGCAACACCAAAAATTGCGAGTCCCCAGCCTACTCAAACTGCTTTGTCAGGAGCGTGTCAAGTTTCAGAGCACAAGTCTTCAGTACTATTACTGGGATGTTATCCAGGCCTTTGCTGTATCCAATGCCTTCAACCATTTCTTAATATCATGTGGAGTGAGTTTGCGCAGTAAATTGTTGATTGTTATAATGCAAAGTCAACGTGACTTTAACTCAGTGGTTTTGCGGCTAATGTGAAATACTGCATTAGCTGTGACTGTTCTGCATTTTGCTGTGCAGCTTTGACTGCTTCCTTGAGGGACCACAGTGAGGCAAGAAACATTCCAAATTGTTGGATGTAATTTGGGGTTGCTATTTGAGAACCTAATTTTTACTTGGAAAAGTGATACTTGCATTTTCTCACATTCTTGTGTTCAATCAAAATTCTTATGAACACTTTCATTGTACCTATCCTTTCCTCAGAAGAAGGCTAAATTTCTGGTGATGATGATTGCTACCAGGGAGCAAACGTAAAGCTTTTCTGATCGTCGCGCTCACCACTGCTTTTGAAATTCTATGTACAAAAGTGAAAAGTCTGTTCCATGCTCCACATAGCTGAGCTTGGTGCTGCTACTGGAATAAATATATACCAGTGATGACACTTTGCAGTGATGACAACTTACAGATGAAGATGTTGGACTGTACATGCTCCTGATGTCCTGTCCCTTTTCCACTTGAGGTGACCAACAGAATGAATATGGCAGTTTACTGTCAGGGTGCCAGGGGCACTGCCAGACTGGCAATGCCAAGATGCCTGGGTGCCAGGTTGGCATTGCCAATTATATTAAAGCAGCGGACCACCTAGTCTTGCTTCTGTCCCCATTTGATATCCACTTTGGAAATAATTGAAGAGACACTCTTTCTGATTACATGTAGTATTTTGTTCAAGTCTTGCGTGCACTGACTAACGCGTTCATAAACTGAGTGAGTATTAAATTCCATCCAAAAAACATTTGGGGCAGATGATCATTTGACTTTTTCTATTTGGATGTCTTGAATCGAATGGTGAATCTGTAAACTAAACCTAATTCTGAATGTCAGAATTCTATACCTCCATTGCATTCGGTAATTTTGGAGGTTTGGTTTTTCTTCTCCCTGCCAATGAAAGAGACTTTTCATCCCTTTGGAATTTGTTTCAAATGCAACGCTACTGTTTAAATTTAGTATTTGTAATTAAAAGGCAAACATAGAAAACACATTCTACTGATTCACTAACGATGCTAAATATTATGGGAAGTGTACTTTGTTTCTTGTTAGTATTGTGTTAGAAGCCTGCTGGTTTATAGATATCCTGGGAGCAGCTGTTTGTTTGGTGCAGAAGTCCTCCCGCTGTGATAGTTTGCAAAGACTTGAGTGAGGGCGGTTGGTTGAGCAGGTACTTGCATGCATTATGTCACAGGGATAGGGTTGGCAGTTTCTAGATTCTAACCTTAACTCATTGCTACATAACATAAAACTCAGAAATCAGGGACCAGTGACACATACCAACAAGTGCTGGTTATCTGCATTTAGGGTTATGATTGGGAGGTAGAAGACAGCGAGGAATTAAAGTCTATTTCCAAAAAATGGCAGAAAGTGACCAGTTGTGTTGTCCAGAAATCTGTACTGTAAACTCCACTTTTTAGATTGGGAGACACAATAAATTGTGCAGATGGGAGTAAATAGATTAATAGATTAAATGAGAGGGCAAAACCGACACTATGATGCTCTGTCAGGATCCGAGAGAGGCAAATGCGAGTTTTTGTCTTAAGAATGAAAAATAGGAGAAGTTGCTAGATTAGGGTGCTCCTGTACATGGATCATCTCAAAGCTAGTGAATGCTACAAAAGTAATAAGAAAGGCTAACAGGATGTTGGCAGACGTTTGAAGGATGTTGGAATGTGAAGAAAAATTGAGAGTCAGCCTCTGTCTGGAGTAGTGTGTTCAGTGCTGGAACACTTTAAGGGTTGCAGCACAGACCCATCAGAATAATAGCAGTGTTGAAGGGTTAAGACAGGCTGCATAAACTTGCCATGTTTTTCCTTGGGTTTATAAGAGTGAAGGATGATCCAATTGAGGTAAATAAAATGATAAATGGCGTTTGACAGGATGGATGAAATGAATCAATTTTCTTCAGGTGGGTAAAATCAGAACAAGAAGGCATAACTTTAAATTAGAGCCAAGAGTGAAATTAGGAAGTATTTCTTCACATAATGGATAGTAAAAGTCTGGAACATAATCCCACCGAATGTTAGATCGAGGTTTAGATCAGTGATGGGTTTTTAAGAGAGGCTGTGGAAGAATATGGTCAAAAATGGGTAAATGGAGTTGAGATGCAGATTAGCCACGATCTAACTGAATGAGGGATAGTCTAATTGGTCTGCTCTTGGTCCTACGTATACACTCAGTTGAACGTACCTGTTTTTAAATCCATTGCATCTGTACTGCTTTGGGATACCATGAAATGGTAACCTGATTGAAAGATCATGACTTGAAAATAAAATGTGAAAATTGGGGTGAGAGTATGGTGTCATGCCAGGTTTTGGTAAAATGTTTGTTATGTTAATTTTCACATCGCTACTCAGTTTAATTATTCTTGTCAGTAGCTTGAGGTGATAAAGCCACATGCTCAAGGCATTGAATCCGCTTTTTACTTTATTTCTTTCACAGAGAGAGCCCAGAAAGAACCTTTGACCTGGTCTTCAAGGTGACTTGTCCCACTTCTGAAAATGAAGGTATCTTACATCTTGCGTCCTATCAGGGGTTTGATATTTTGTGCCTAGTGTTAAAATGTTGAAGAATTGTCACTGACTTGTTTGCTGACATTACTACTTTGATTTCTTGTGGCTCTGTCTCATTAACTTAGTTCCTGTAGGATTACCACACTACATCCAGATGAAATGTTGATCTGAAAAAATGTGTTCTTACTGAAAATGTTTTTAGAAGAGAATTTGAGATTAGTCTCTCATTCAAGTTGTAAGTTCTAAGGACGGTGGTTCTGTCTGGGGAAACAAAACCTCTCATTCTGATCATATCTCATATAGGTAGTCTTTTTATTCCACATTACTTGAAAATTTACAGACATAAAATTTAATGTTACATATTGCAAGCATAGCCTGTTTTTAAATTTTATTGTGAAACAGATTGGACAAGTATTAAGTAACTAGATCAATTTGACTGTTTTGCTGTCCTTTCTAGTGCATGGAATAGATGCAATTTGAAGCATGTACTGATTTGGAGATTCAATGTGAGGAGGTGACTGATCTGGTGGATGTAGAAATGCATTGAATGCGGTGTACTTTCAGCCTGGTAATACAACACAGGACTCCTTGTATGCGAAGAAGTAGTGTGCTGGAGACAGAGCTGAATGAACCTACACCAACATCAGATTTAAACTCTAGCCCTGCCATATCCAGTGGTGAATGGTGGTGGACAATTGAACAACTAGCCGGAGGAGGCAGCCCCAAAAACATCCTCGGCCTGATTTTTGGTAGAGTTCAGCATATCTTCAAAAGACAAGGCTGTAGAATTTTCAACACTTGCCAGCCAGTCCTAAATGCTGAGGGAGGTCCCCAGCATCATAGATGGCAGTCTTCACCCCATTTCATTGATTCCACATGATGTCAAGAAATAGCTGAAGGCGCTAGGTGCTGCAAAAGCTATGGGCCCTGACAACATCTGTGCTGCAGTGCTGAAAATTCGTGCTCCAGAGCTAGCTGCAACTTTAGTCAAGCTGTTACAATACAGCTGCTTAATTTGGATTGCACCAGCGGCACTCAGTTTCAGACCTCATTAGAGCCCTGGTCCAAACATAGACACAAGTTGAATTCCAGATCTGAGGTGGAAGTGACTGCGTTTGACAGCAAGATAGTGTGTGACAAGGATTCCTAGCAAACTTCACATCAATGGGAATCTATCGGGGTGGGGGAGAGAAAGTTTCCGCTAATTGAAGTCGTACTGTGCACAAAAGAAAAAGGTCTCCAACAATAACGACCAATCATCTAGGCCTGAGGTCATTGCTGCAGGAGTTCTTCTGGGTAAGCAAACCTACTCTCAGCTACTTCAATGACCTCCCTGCTATCAGACGTGAGGATGTCTGTTGATGGTTGCAGTGTTCAGTACCAGTAACAACTCCTCAGTACTGTAGCAGTCCGTACCTGCATATAGCAAAGACTACAAGCTTGGGATGTAAATACTGTGGCTGCAAGAGAAATCAGAGACTGGAAATTATGGGGTGCATAACTCACTTGCTGACTCCCTAACGTCTGTCCAACATCTACAAGGCATAAGTCAGGAGTGTGGTGGAATATTCTCCACTTGTCTGGACGAGTGCCGCTCCAACACTGTCTGTGCAGAGTCTGCACATCCTCCCCATGTGTGCGTGGGTTTCCTCCGGGTGCTCCGGTTTCCTCCCACAGTCCAAAGATGTGCAGGTTAGGTGGATTGGCCATGATAAATTGCCTTAGTGTCCAAAATTGCCCTTAGTGTTGGGTGGGGTTACTGGGTTATGGGGATAGGGTGGAGGTGTTAATCTTGGGTAGGGTGCTCTTTCCAGAAGCCGGTGCAGACTCGATGGGCCGAATGGCCTCCTTCTGCATTGTAAAAAATTCTATGTAACAACACTCCAATAGCTTGACACAATCAAAGACATAGCCACCTGTTTGGACTCCATCACCTTCAACATTCACTCCCTCTATGATCAGCATACAGTGGAATGTGTACAGACCAAGAACAAGATGCACTGCAGCAACTCATCAAAATTCCTTCAATAGCACCTTCCAAAATTGCAACTTCTTTCACCGAGAAGAACAAAGTCAGTAGACACGTGGGAATGTCTCCAGTTATAAGTTCCTCTCTCAATTGCCACCCTGACATAAAACTGCATTACCGTTCCTTTTTTGTTGCTGGGTCCAAATCCTGGAACTCTCCTAAAAATATGCAATATTTGAGTCTAAAGGGTGTTTAAGCAATGTAGAGGGTGCAACGCAGATTCAATAAGATGCTCCCTGTATGAGAAAATAAAGTGATTAAGAAAAACAAAAATTTGGATTGTTATGTTGACACAATAGTTATTCCTAGGCGATATGATTGTACCATTCAGAGTGGTTTGAAGCAGACGGTTTCCAAGGAGGGAGGGACCTGGAACATAGGTGCATAGATATAAGATTCAGAAATTTAGGATGGAGAGCAAGAGAATTCTTTTTTTTCTGGCGGTCTGTCAACCTTCTCTAGTTTGTGATTGACGCAGGGATAACAGAAACATTTCACTTAAATAGTTGGGTGAAGGAAAGAAGGTCGGCGAGTTAAGATGGATGGCACAGTGAATGGCTCCCTTGTGGAGGATGATGACCAACATGGACTTTTAAGGTTGCAGGACATGTTTCCATGTTGTAATTTCTCAGTAAATCTAGGTAGATGCTGTTCCATTTTTCATTGTAATGTTAATTTCATTTCCACAGTAAACCACCAACGAATAGGAAGTATATCTTTAGTAAAATAGCAAGTGGAAGGACTCAAGCTTGTGCATTTTCTGTTCCCAAAGACTTAAGCGAGTAAAGTACAGTGTGGAAATGAGACATTTGGAGTCTTTTTATTGGTTCTTTTAAATGTTTAATTGGATTCCCCACATTGTCATTTGCTTCTGGTCTGAATTGTTGATGTGTTATCCCTGTTTGGCAATTCACTGTTTTACTTGCTGTTTTCCTGTAATAATTACATAGAATTACATAGAATTTACAGTGCAGAAGGAGGCCATTCGGCCCATCGAGTCTGCACCGGCTCTTGGAAAGAGCATCCTACCCAAGGTCAACACCTCCACCCTATCCCCATAACCCAGTAACCCCACCCAACACTAAGGGCAATTGTGGACACTAAGGACAATTTATCATGGCCAATCCACCTAACCTGCACATCTTTGGACTGTGGGAGGAAACCGGAGCACCCGGAGGAAACCCACGCACACACGGGGAGGATGTGCAGACTCCACACAGACAGTGACCCAAGCCGGAATCGAACCTGGGACCCTGGAGCTGTGAAGCGATTGCGCTATCCACAATGCTACCGTGCTGCCACGGTAATCTGGACAAGAAGCACAAAGCTTAATCAGTGAAGCTAAGAGCTTAACATTTTTTAATAGAATTTGAGGATGAGCTGTGGTTGTTCGAATTGCTTAACCTGCAGTTAACTGCAGGCATTTGACAGCAGCTGGATGTACAGGTGGCACATTGAAGTAATGGATTTGAAAGCGTTGGCTGAGGTGGGCTGTTTCTCAAAGTTATTGTATGGTGCAGTTCATCATAGTTCATGCAGTGCTGATATCCTGACGGCCTTGTCCGATCTGGCTGAAGTGAAAAATGTATTTAGTTACGTTTCCCACCAGCAACAACACCCACCCCTACGCTTTCCAAGTACTCTTCCCCTTCCTTTTGGATTATCAAATTAAAAATAAAATAGTGAATATCTTCTGGATCTGAAGACTTTTGTTTACTCTGTTCCTGCACTTTAATGACTAGGCTTAAAGGTGTGTCTGGAAGCAGTTGTCAACATGCTGTAACCTGCTTTTGTTGGCTTGGCAATCTCTAGATTAGTGTCCCTGCTGGTCCAATATGATTATTTCTAACCTAACTTTGAGTTGCTGCAAGTGCACTGATATTGTTAGTAATTTTGTTGAGTAACCTCATGAGTAAAGAGCTAAAACTGTATAATAATTCTGTATATTTTAAAATATTCAAAATACTTTTCCGTTAAGCACCTTTTCTCGCGTATTTCAACACCATTAGCCTCCCTGGCACTTTTCAGGTGGCAGAGAGAATTCCGAACATCTTTCTTTCAGCATTCCCCATGAGATATGTCTTTGGAAGAGCCATTGTTCTTTATTATTGTCCCTTTCCAATTTCATGCTAATTTATAAAGTATTCCATCAGTTTGTTGGGCATTTTGTTGGGTCAGAAGGATGCTGCCGTGCGAGTGCCTTCAGGTTTTAGTATTGACGGCAATTCCATTTTGGAATTTGAAAACCCTGCTTCGAGTGCCATGACTGCAGGACTCACCGAGGTTAAAGGGCAAAGTTGGATTCAGGTATCACACTTGCTCTTTTTAAAAAAAAAACAATAGATCAGAGGAGGAAGGGAGGACTGAGTAAGAGAGGTTAAGAATTCAGCAGTTATGAGTGTCGTGTTAGGCACACTGGTCGAACACTGGATGCAGCTTAGATCAGAAAGTTACTCCAGACCTTGAAGTTAGTTCAATCTGGTTTATTGAACTAATAGCACAGTTAGCAGAGTTGTCTGTGAGTTCGACTCTCTGCTAATTTAAGTGTGGTTACTCTGTCTAACTGAACCAGACTAGCTCTTAGCCACGTGGCGGAGGTGTGAGATTGTAACAACACCCTTGACTGACTCTCTAGATGTTCATCAGTGGAAAGAGGCGGATTGTGAGTGCCTCGTGTCTTTTATAGTCAGATCCCATCCCTGAGTGTCCTGTCTGCTTATTGGTCATGTCCTGTTCTCTGTGTCCATTAGCTGCTTGTCTGTATATCATTGTATGTGTCTGCATATCATGACAATGAGGACCTACGAGAATGAGAAGTTTTACAACACCAGGTTAAAGTCCAACAGGTTTGTTTCGAATCACCATCTTTCGGAGCACAGCTCCTTCCTGAAAGCTAGTGATTCGAAACAAACCTGTTGGACTTTAACCTGGTGTTGTAAGACTTCTTACTGTGCTTACCCCAGTCCAATGCCGGCATGCCCACATCTAGGAGAATGAGTAAGAGTTGGAGCATTTGGCCTTGATCTAAACATAGTTGCAGTGAAGGGAATTTAAAGGCAGCTTGTTATGAGCTTGAACATGAGGAGACGATACTTCAGAGTCACAGCGATCATACTTGACAAAGATTGTGATTCTGGGGAAAGGGGTTGCTAGTTCGAATTGAGAATGATTTCTCCTCAGTCGGCAATCTTCTTTGAATGTGTTCAGAATTGAGCTAAAGATATTAAAATAGGCTCCCGTGAGTTGGAGCTGTGATTGAACAATTTAAAACTTGTGGCATATGGATGCAATTGTAAATTCAATTAACTGAGAAATTACCCCTGCTTTTTCTCCTCCCTCTCCACCACCCCTCCCCAAATCCCACAAAAGAAATCCAAAAGCATACTTTGTTGGGCAATTAAGCTGCTGTCTACTGTCTACTGACACCGTGGTATTGCGTTTTCCATTTGAATAAAAAACGACCAAAATTGACCTTCCATTTTATTTTGGTGTTTGTTTGAATGAATATAGTCAGAAAGACACACCCACAACTTTCTGGCTCTCTGACAGTGTGTGGGTCAGGCGCATTGTGATCTGAGGTGTGCCTTTGCAACTACATTGTTTTGTCCCTGCTGTCATATTGGGGGGAAGAAGTCCTGATGTACCCGTAGGCAAAGACTGTTGTGTGCTAACATATGATTCATGAGGGAGGAAGGGGGTTTGTTTTTCCTGCACTAAAATGTTAACAAGCAATTTTAAATTAAGTAGTACAAGAATATTCCTTTTTGTTGTCATGTGGTTGCTGTGGCTGCATACAAAACTGCAGTTAGAGCAGTTCCACAACTGACGAGACTACCCGGAAGTCTGTGTTTTAACAGTTCACTACATCATCTCTCTTCAGAGAGACGCTGTGGGGTTTGCACATTGTTCCGTCTTGTATTGCTGTTCCAAAAGTTTCAATGTTATTTTTAAATAATTACGACGTATACAAACAGCTGCAATTGATACGTTTTGATTGAACTGATTTCAACCAGCTGGTTATTGTAGTATTAGAATTGTTCTCAGAACAAACTACTTGGGTTCTGATTGCTGCGCTCTTTCCTGTAACTGCCCCAAGAGAGAGAGTGTGTGTGGGTCCGCACCCTCTTAGCATGTGGCTGGTATGGACATTGAGTGTGATACCTCCCCTGTCAAATTGGTGGAAATATGATCTATTTTGGTTCGGAAGCGAAGATGAATTTGGCCTTTTGGTTGATGCGCGCCAGCACAAATTTTGGCTCCAGAGCAGTTTACTTTTTATAACATCTCACCTGGTGCGATATTTGGCATTCGGTATGCAACAAAATGTTAACTTTACAGTTTTTGCTGTGAGAAAAGAATTATATTTAACCCTCCAGTGTAAAATGTGTTTACATTTAAGATAGTTTGACAATTGCAGCCTTGTGGTAGTCAACCTGCCCTCAGGGTTTCTAAATGTGGATGATGTACAAACATCCAGAGTCGCAACACGACGCCAATGCTAAAAATAAACTCTTAATGAGGAGTCTGATGTGCATACTCTATAATCTATTGTTTATCGAACCCATCATTAAAGATTGGCCTTTTCACTGATGGACCTTTTTTATGACTATAATGTGCTGGTTGTCCTTAAGTGATTAAGATAACTAGTATACAATAGGTTCGAGTGATTTTGTCATAACTCCGGATTTCTGTTGGCATGGCTTTTGAGGGAATTTTGTTACTGTTCTCAGGATATGTTGGTTATGGTGCATGTATTACCCAATCCTGGTTGTCCTGGTGGCCGCCACCTTCTGAAATAATTGTTGTCCTCCTGGTGATTATGCTTCTACAGTAAAACGTTGTGTTACATTCGTCACATTCTAAATCTGCTGGGGCGATTCTAGAATCGAGGGACTTTTGGAAAGCGATAACCAGAGCATCTACTATCTCTGCATCTCCCTCTTTCGAATCCAAGGATCTAGACCTTCTCATCCTGTGTATTTGTCTGAATTTAGTCGCTTAATTTTCCCTGTTTTTCTTTGCTGATATTAATTACCTTTAAGTTCCTTGCTCTTGGGGGACTTGGCATTATGTAGGGAGAAGATGTGCACAAGGCATTTTGCCCATTTCTCCTCTTAGGTTTAGAAAACCCAATAATTAATGGGATCAGGATCCTATATAGGTGAAATGCCCAGAAAAATCAGGTGGATAGCCGAATTTTGTTGATGGAATTGGAGGCCTCTCTGAGCTTGTTGGCAGGGAAAATGGCAGAGGCAGCCTCTAGGGTTCCGGCCACTCCACTCAGAGCCGAGAGCTCTCAAGGACCTTGATTAAAGAATTCGATAAACACTGGTGGGTTGTGTCTGAGGACGTCTGCAAATCGATGAGGGAGGCCTTGGCTTTCATCTGAGTGTCTCTGGAGAAGACTAATGAAACAATGAAAGCCCATGGAGCCACGATAAAAGATATGGAAGTGGCCCTTTCAGAAAACAGTGATCAGATTGCCTCACTGGAAGCAGAGATATCTTTGGTGGCCAAAACGATTACAATGCTCCTGGAGGCGAAGTGTTTGAATCGGGGGGGTTGACAGCAGGGATGGGAGGCCCAATGCCCATGCAGTTCTTTGCAGAGACGTTTGATAAGATGATGGGGGAGGGTGGATTTGTGTCGTGAGTTGGACTGGGCACACCTACATTCCGGCAGAGGATGGTCCTGAGGATCCACCACGTGTGGTAATGGTTAAGTCCCATAGCTTCAAAGGGAAAGAGCAGGTTCTGACATAGGTGAAGGGGCATCATGACTTCAAATGAAAAAGCCATGGCCATCTGATTTTACCAAGATGTGGAGGTGGAGCTGGTGTAAAGAGGAGGGCTGCATTCAACAAAGCCAAGGCCGCCCTGTACAAATGTGGAATCTGATTCGGTGCGGTGTACCGGCGCGATTAAGAATGGCTTTCAAGGGAAAGGACTATTTATTTGATGTGCTGGGAGAGGCAGACTCTTTTTTTATAAAGTAACACGGGTTGGGCGTGCTGTGATTGAGTTTCTTGGGTGTTGAGGACGGGCGTGTTGAATTGTTGGGGTTCCATGTTTATTTTGGCATTTCCCTGTTCTTGTTTGGGGTTGAATCTTTACAGATTGGGCTTGGGTTTAGGGTTTAGTTAAATGTGGGATTCTGTTTGGATTGTTATGAAAATATATAGTTCCCTGACCGAGCGCAATGGTTTATGCGGTTTTAATATTTTGTTGTTTGTTTTCTTTACTCTAGTTGGGAGCCGACTTGTTAACCTAATAGGTGCGGTGTTGGAGGGTTGACTGCAGCTCATTTTAGAAGTTTTTTTTGATAATGAGCTAAGAATTCTTGTTTGGTTTAGGCTTGTTACATGTAGATTTTAGTTGTTTATGTTCGCCTTGCTGCTAGGTGTATGTGTATTTGAGCATAGTACCCGAGGACGAGGGTGGGGGGGGTAGTTTGCTGATGGTAACTACAGACTTTTCTTTACTTAGTCTTGTGATTTGGTTTGGATGCCATCTTGGGTGGGCCTGGTTGCTGTACCTTTTAAATATCGGTCAGGTAATCTCTCTTGGTGGAAATGGCTGACTCTGGATTGAGGGTTTGGGCATGGGAGACCCTAAATTTGATTGGTCACCTGGAATGTCACTGGGTTGAATGCCCCAGTGAAAAGGCCAAGAGTATTTGCTAATCTTAAGATTTTAAATTCTGTTGTGGTGCTTTTGCAGGAGACTCATTTGCGAGTCAGAGACCGGACAAGGCTGTGGAAGGGGTGGGCGACTTTCATTCGGGCACCGAGGGTAGGGTCCAGGGTGTGGCAATATTAATTAATAAAAGGGTTCCGTTTTCTGCCGCTAGAATCTTGAACTGCTCAAATGGCAGACATGTTAGTGCCTGTGACTCTGTGATGGGCACTCCTGTGGTTTTGGTTAATATCTATGCTCCAAACTGGCAGGATATGAATTTTATTAATCTGCTGGCATCCTTCCCTGATTTAGATTCGCATCAGCTTATTTTGGGTGCAGACTTAAATCGTGTTCTCAACTCTAGTCAAATCTCTGACTCCATCATGGGTGGCCAGAGCTTTTTTGTTTTCCATGGAACTGATTTAGGGCGGGGGGGGGGGGGGGGGGGGGGGGGGGGGGGGGGGGTGGGAAGGGGAAGTTAAATCCTTGGAGCTTTTTGCACGCAGGTGTGATGAAAGATTTTTTATTTTTCTCACATGTGCATCAGGTATATTCGTGGATCGATTTATTTATTTTTTGTGTAGTGGACCGGTCTCTCGTCCCTCTTGTGGTAGCAGCTGGTTACTTTGCGATTGTGAATTTGGATCATGCCCTCCACTTTGTTGATTTGTCACTAGAGTCAGATCCCTTCTCAGCGTCCGCCATGGAGATTGGACATGGCGTTATTAGCAGACAAAATATTTTGTAAAAGCATGACCACTGCCATTGGGGAATAGATAACATTTAATAAAAGTGAGTCAATCTCACCTTTTCTTCTGTGGGAAGCCCTGAAGGTGGTCTTCTGGGAGATTACCTTCTATGAAGGTTACATGGTGAAAACAGCGAGGGTGGAGCAACAGAGGCTGGTGATGGACCACCAGTAAATGCCTCATCCCCGAAGTTGTTGGCAAGCAGGAAAAAGCTGCAGACACAATTTGAGTTATTGTCAACAGATGAAACGGTGGGCCAGCTCCGATGCCCGAGGGGTATGTTTTATGAATACTGGGAGAAGGCCAGTTGCCTCTTAGCTCACCAGCCTCAGTGAAAAGGCCAAGAGTATTTGCTCATCTTAAGATTTAAAATTCTGTTGTGGCGCTTTTGCCTTAGCGACAGGCTGCTTCCCGGGAGATCGTACAGGTATGTAACTCGAGTGACAGCCTGGTTTCTGCCCCATCTCTAGTCAATGCAGCTTTTGAATAGTTCTATCCGGGTCTCTGTAGATCAGAGCCTCCGGCTGAGGGATCGGTCATGACTGACTTTTTGGAAAGCTCCTTCATCCCAACTCTAGAGGGGGAGGGGTGCAAGGAGTTGGAATTCCCAATGGGGCCAGAGGAAATTGTGAAATGCATTAGATTGATGCAGACTGGTAAAAGGGGCCAGAGGAAATTGTGAAATGCATTAGATTGATGCAGACTGGTAAAGTCCCTGGCCCAGATGGCTTCTCCTTTGAATTTTGTGAAAGTTTGTCGAGCAATTATTACCTTTAATAATTGAGATATTTAATGATTCCTTATCCTGGCCTTCATTGCCCTCTACCCTCACGCAGACCTCTATCACCTTGATTCTTTTTTAAAAATATGTTTAGAATGCCCAATTCATTTTTTCCAATTAAGGGGCAATTTAGCGTGGCCAATCCACCTACCCTACAGATCTTTGTGCTGTGGGGGCGAAACCCACGCAACACGGGGATAATGTGCAAACTCCACATGGACTGTGGGTCGTATCGACCTATTTCGCTCTTAAATACGGATGTTAAGTTACTTGTCAAGATGCTGGTTCTGCGGATGGAGCCCTGCCTTCCAGAGGTGATCTTGGAGGATCAGGCAGGCTTCGTTAAGGGTTGACAATTGTTGTCCAATATTCA
Source organism: Scyliorhinus canicula (assembly GCF_902713615.1). Taxonomy (NCBI): domain Eukaryota; kingdom Metazoa; phylum Chordata; class Chondrichthyes; order Carcharhiniformes; family Scyliorhinidae; genus Scyliorhinus; species Scyliorhinus canicula. The sequence goes on from NC_052149.1 coordinate 95,611,216, forward strand.
TCGCCTGCTACACATTATCCTTTTCTCCCACCTCAGTGCCTGAATCGGAGGTGTTTATTTTGTAAGGTGCCAAAAAGACATTTGATACAGTAGAATGGGAGTATCTGTTTGAAATTCTTGGGAGGTTTGGATTTGGACACAATACTATCTCCTGAATTCGGCAATTGGTAGTGTTTGTACAAATGCTCTGAACTTTGGCTATTTCGCCTTGAGTAGAAGCATCAGACTGGAGTGTCCACTGTCTCCGCTCATGTTTGCGTTGGCAATAGAGCAATAGCACTGAGATCTTCTGTTAAGTGGAGGGAGATAAATCAGGGGGGTGTGGGGCATCAGGTTTCCCTCTATGTGGATGACCCACTTTTCTATGTTACGGACCTATACCCTCTGTGTACGAGATAATGAAACTGCTTAGGAGTTTGGCTCCTTCTCTGTACACAAGTTTTTAAACAATAAATTTAGACAACCCAATTATTTCTTTTCCGTTTAAGGGCAACTTAGCGTGGCCAGCTGCCAAGATTAGTTTTTGTGATCTGAGGTTCCGGGTGGCCCACAATTGGGCCTTGATTCATAATTTAGATTACGCTAATCTGGTTGATGGTGTCAAGTCAGGCTTTTTTTTCCTTTTAAATATTTTTATTCTCCTCCTTATTCACATTCTCTCCCAAATTTACTCCCAAGAATAAAAAATAATCAGTAACAAATGCAATGTCGATTCCCATATCAAAACCAACGATCCCATCCTCCCACCAAACTTAAGCCCGCATGTTAACATAAACAAATGACAAAAAGGAATCTGGAATATCACCCATAGTCACCATTAACACATACAGTCCCAGCCCCCCCCCCTCCCCAAGGTTTCAGCAGGTCCCTCCGCCACGCCAGGGCACAGGGTGGAGAGGTTGATCTCCACCCTAACAGGATCCGCCCGGGCAAGCAACTAGGCGAAGGCTAACATCTGCCTCCGCATCCATTTCCATCATCCCGAATATGGCCTCCCGAGGGCCCGGGTCCAGTTTCACGTGCACCGCTTTAGAGATTACCCTAAAAACCTCCTTCCAGTAATCCTCCAGCTTCGGACAGGACCAAAACATATGAATGTGGTTCGCGCCACACCCCCCATTTTCTGCCCCCTCAAACGGCCAGCTCATCCTCGCCCTTGTAAGGTGTGCTCTATATACTACCTCTCCCAACTCTTCCTTCCACTTTGCCTTGATCCCTTCCAGCGGCGCCTTTTCCTCTTCCAAAATAGGTTAAGTCAGACTTACAGAAGTGAGATAACCTTCCCCTGTCTTTGGCGGGCAGTGTTCAGACTATTAAAATGAACACACTCCCGAGATTTTTATTTCTTTTTCAATGTCTCCTCACTTTTCTCCCCAAATCCCTTTTTGTCAAAGTCAATGAATTAATGTCCTCCTTTATTTGGGCGGGTAAGACTCCAATGATCCATGTTGCTTTGCTGCAAAGAGATCGACAGTCAGGGGTCTTGGCTTGACCCAATTTATTGTTTTACTATTGGGCAGCCAGTATTCGGAAGATATTGTTGTGTTTCAGTGATCCTGGTTCCATATGGAGTCAAATGGAAGCGATCTCCTGCACGGTTTCTAGCCTTGGTACAGTAGTAACCCCATTGTTGCCTTTCTCTCTGGTAAGACTTCCCCTGAATCCAGTAGTTTTGTGGACCCTGAGAATCTGGACGCAGTTCAGGCAGCATTTTAAGCTCTGTTCCTTGTCATCACTAGCCCCCATCTGCAACATCCACCTTCTTCTGCCAGCGGATTTGGAGTTGACGTTTAAATCATGGGAGGGGAAGGATTTGAAGGGTTTTCGAGCCTGTTTGTGGAGACAAGGTTTGCCTGTTTTAAAGAGCTGACTGGGAAATTCCAGCTGTCTGGCTCCAGTCTTTTCAGATATTTTCAGATTTGCAATATTTCGCACAAGGTTTTTCCCTTTCTTTCCTTTGGCGCCACCCTCTTCCCTGTTGTAAAGGACTTTGTCTTTGGCTGGGACTGTTGGGGTTACTATTTTGGAAATATATGACCATGTCCTCTCAGCGGAGCCAGCTCCATTGAGTGAGATGAGGGGAGAGTGAGTTGGGTCTCATTCTGGATGATGAGGTATGGAATTGGGCCCCACACAGGATCAACTTCACGTCTTCACGGGCTCGGTTAAGTCTGATCCAATTGAAGCTGGTGCACAGGGCACATCTCACTAAAGCAAGGATGAGCGGATTCTCCTCTGTGGTTGAGGGCAAGTATGAGCATTGCTCTAGGGGACTGGCTAACCACACACAGAATTTCTGCTCTTGTCCCAAGCTAGTAAGCTTTTGGGCCTCTTTCTTCAACACCATGTTGAAGATCATGTTCATTTGGATCCATGTCCGTTGGCCATTTCTGGGGTATCAGACGCGGCGGTGCTTCATATGGGGGGGTGGGCTGGTGAAGGTGGATGTCCTTGCCTTCGCCTTGTTAATAGCCGGGAGACAAGTCCTGCTTGGGGATGAGGTCTCCTACTCCGCCCAACACATGGGCTTGGTTGGATGACCTTGTGTCTTTATTACATTTGGCGGAGGTTAAGTACGCCATCAGAGGGTCGGTAGAAGGATTCTACTTTAGATGTCAGCCATTCCTTTTCTTCTTTGAGGAGCTCGTCAGCTGTTCAGTGTTTAGTTTAGCTTCTTGGGGTTAGTTAGTATCTGTTTTTGCCTGTTGGTCTTGCTCTTTTATTGTGTAACTGGGCTAATTGTTTTGTATGATTCGGTTTGTTATGAAATATTTTAAATAAACGTATTTTTAAAAGAAAAGTTCCGAGCTCTTCTTAGCCCTTTGGTTACTCTCTATTTCTGGAATATAATGTGCGTCCTCTACTGTGAAGCCTTACACAAATATTTGTTCAATGTCTCAACTAGTTCCTCATTCCCCACAATAATGATGTTTACTTTAGCTACTTTCCTCCTTTTTATATGTTTATCAAAACTGACCATGTATTCCTAAGGGGAAAATGCTGGAAAATCTCAGCAGGTCTGGCAGCATCTGCAGGGAGAGAAAAGAGCTAATGTTTCGAGTCCAGATGACCCTTTGTCCTATGCATTTATATGTATTTATATATTCCTGGCTAGTTGAATTTGATTTGGGTTTATTGTCAGATGTACCAAGGTACAGTGAAAAGTATTGTTCTGCGTACAGTCCAGACAGATTGTTCCATACATGTGTCCGGACTGTGCACAGAACAATATTTTTTACTCATTCCATTTTTCCCCTTTCTCTATCCATTTTTTGCTTGCCCTTTGTTGGTTTCACATAGGCATTACTATTCTTCGCAACATTATAAACCTCTCATTTTATCCTAATTCTGTCTCTAACCTAGAAAGAAAGTCATAGGTGGATCTTTCTTGCTGAGGTTTTATCAATGGAGTGCATTTTTGTGCACATTTTAAATTGTTCCTTTCAATGTGTCCCACCATATAACCAGCTCTCCCATCACACCTATCCAATTGGCTTTGTTTTAGATCCTTGTTTGCATTCTCAAACTTAATGTGGAATTCTGCTGTATTATGATGACTTTTCGCAGTGGATCGTTTACTGTGAGAATATTAATTAACGTTGTTTATTTGATATCTCAAATAGCTCTATCCCTAGTTGGTTCCATAGCACATTGGTTTAGTGACAGTTTCTTCCAACATTCTGTAAACCTGTTTTAAATATTATCTTTGTCTTTGTCCAGTCGAAATGAAGATTAAAATATGCCATGATTATTGCATGTCCTTTGTCATAAGCTCTAATTATATTTTCCTTATTAATTTGTCTAACAGTCTGTTGGGGAGGCGTCTAAACTACTCCGGCCAGCTTTTCTGACCCTCGTTCCTAATTCCTGCCAATACTAATTCTGTTTCCTCGTCTCCTGAGACAAGATCCTTGCTCACTTCTGCCTGGGGTGGCACGGTAGCACAGTTTCTTCACAGGTTCGTTTCCTGGCTTGGATCACTGTCTGTGCGGAGTTTGCACGTTCTCCCTGTGTCTGCGTGGGTTTCTTCCAGGTTCTCCAGTTTCATCCCAGAAGTCGCGAAAGACATGCTGTTAGGTAATTTGAACATTATGAATTCTCCCGCCGTGTACCCAAACAGACGCAAAATGTGGCGACTGGGGGCTTTTCACAATAACTTCGGGCGCGATTCTTCCATGCCGCACCGTATGGAAGAATCGCCACTCGCGCCATTTTTTCCCGCGGCGCCGGTCCGATGCCGGCAGGCGATTCTCCGAGGAGCTGGGTATCGGCGCCATTTGTGCAGCGCGTTTGGCGCGGCGTCGGTGGTGGGCCGCTGTCCGCGGCCAGGCCGCCAATTCTCCATTCTTGATGGGTCGAGTGGCCGTTCACACCTGCTCGCAGCCGGTGGGAACTCTGCATGTAGGGTTGTGGGCTAGGAAATCGCTCCTTTACCGAAATGGTGAGCGTGTTCGCACCGTCGTGAACGCCGTCACACCGTCACGGTGTGAAACGAGCGTGGGCCGTAACGATTCTGGCCCCCATAGGGGGCCAGCACGGCGCTGGAATGGTTCACGCCGCTCCAGCCTCCCTTCCCAACGCCAAATTGGCACCGCGCCAATCCGCGTATGCGCAGTTGGGCTCGCCAACCCGCGCATGTGCAGTTGGGCCATGCCAACCGGCGAATGCCCGGGGGGTACTTCCTCACCACGCCGGCCCCGGCACAACACGGCGTGGGGGTTCAGGGGCCGGCCGCATAATAAAAGAGGGCTGAGGCTGGAGAGGCCGCCCTACCGATTGGTGGGCCTCGATCGCGGGCCAGACCCCATTGGAGCCCCCCTCAGTGAAGGAGCGCTAATCCCAGCCCCACGGGCTTCTCCCTGACCCTACGCGCAGTGTTCCCGCCGGATGTGAGCAGGTGTGAACAGCGCCGGTGGGACTCTGCCATTTCTGCACGGCCTATGAAGGTCGGAGAATCACCGGCCTTTAGGGCGCGGCATGGGAGAATCGCGCCCCCGTTTCCATTTTGGAGAATCGTGGGGCGGCACGGTGGCACAGTGGTTAGCATTGCTGCCTACGGCGCTGAGGACCCGGGTTCGAATCCCGGCCCTGGGTCACTGTCCGGGAGGAGTTTGCACATTCTCCCCGTGTCTGCGTGGGTTTCACCCCCACAACCCAAAGATGTGCAGGATCGGTGCATTGGCTACGCTAAATTGCCCCTTAATTGGAAAAAATAATTGGGTACTCTAAATTTATGAAAAATTTTTTTTTTGGAGAATCGTGTCCTTCGTTCCAGTATTAATGCAAGCCTACTTGTGACAATAAAGATTATTATAAAATGTTTATTTCCAAACGATGGCCACTTTGTAACCATGGGTGAAATTCTCCGACCCCCGCAGGGTCGGAGAATCGCCCGGGACCAGCGGAAATCCCACCCCCGCCATGGCCGGAATTCTCCGCCACCCGGGAATTGGCGTGGGCGGGAATCACGCCCCCCCAATCGACGTGCCCTGCGGCGATTCTCCGGCCTGCGATGGGCCAAAGTCCCGCCGCTGAGAGGCCTCTCCTGCTGCCGTGGTTTGAACCACCTCTGGTGGCGGCGGGATCGGCGGTGCGAGCGGGCCCCCGGGGTCCTGGGGGGGTGCGGGGCGATTGGACCCCGGGGGGTGCCCCCACGGTGGCCAGGCCCGCGATCGGGGCCCACCGATCGGCGGGAGGGCCAGTGCCGTTGGGGCACTCTTTTTCTTCCGCCGGCGCCACGGCCTCCACCATGGCAGAGGCGGAAGAGAATCCCCCAGCGCGCATGTGCCGGTGGTGATGTCAGCGGCAGATGACGCACCGGCGCATGCGCGACCCGGCGAAGGCCTTTCGGCCAGCCCCGCGCCGGGCGGCGGGCTTCAAAGGCCGTTGTGCCGGTTTTGGTGCCAGTCGGTGTGGTGCCAACCACTCCGGCGCGGGCCTAGCCCCTCAATGTGAGGGCTTGGCCCCTAAAGAGGCGGAGAATTCCGCACCTTTGAGGAGGCCCCACGCCGGGTAGGGGAGAATCCCGCCCCATGTCTCTGCAATGATGATTAGATATAAACCAATTATCTTTATTTCTGCTGTTGGTTCATCTATTTTATTATAAATGCTTTATGCATTCAGATGAAGAGACTTTTATTTTTATATTTGCTGTTAGACAATGATCCTTAAACTCTTTGTCCCTTGCTATTTGACTCCTCTTGTTTTTACCCAAATTGCTATACTGCTGTATTGCCTCAAAACATTTCTTCCGATTTTTAATCCTTCACTTTATCTCTCATCTGCCTTTTCTCTTACGGTGTCATACCCTATTGAGAGATCTAATTATAACATCCACTTGGACATGCATCTCAGTCCAGTTTATGTAGAGCCCATCCCAAGGGAATAGTGTTCTTCTTCACCAGGCCTGAGGCTCGTGCCCGGTGAACTGAAACCCATCCTCCCACATTATTCTCTGAGCTGCACCTTGAATTCTGTAATCTATTTGACCCAGTGTGAATCTCTGGGTCATTTCCCGAGCCACATACAAATTGGCATAGGATCAAGCATTTCATACCTGCAAATGTTATCATGCTGTTCTTAACTGTGGTGACGTTCTCCTTTTGCTGTGTGTGGGTGTGTGGGGAAGAGAGAGAGAGAGAAAGAGAGTTGGGGAAGTTATCGTGAGTCAGAGATTATCAGAGATTAATAAAGGAGGTCAGAATGTGTGAAAAGAGTAGTGCACAAGAAAATCCTGCAAGGGAAGGACAAATCAGTAAGTCATATTTAAAAAATCTTGTACATAAATGCACCCAGTATTTGGAATAAGGTCAATGAACTGACGGTACAAATAGAGACAAATTGGTATGATTTGGTGGGGATGTTTGCAGGAGGAACGGGACTGGGAGTTGAATGTCCAAGGGTACCTTCCGAAAGGATAGACAGGGTGGAACAGGGTGAAGTTGCTTTATTGGTTAAAGATGGCATCAAGGCCATATTAAGAAATGGTATTGGCACAAAGGACCAAAATGTTGAATCGTTGTGTGTGCAAATAAAAAGCAAGGGAAAAAAACTCCTTGGGAGGAGTAATTTACAGGCCCCCGAACAATACTTCTAAAGTGGGGCATTGTATAAACTAAGAAATAATGAAGGCTTGTGAGAAGGGCCCAACGGTAATGGGTGGTTTTAACATCCGCATTGACTGGATTCATCAAATTGGCAAGGGTAGCCTTGAGGGAGATTTAATAAGTGTATGAGGGATTGTTTCTTAGAGCAATATGTTGTGGAGCCAACCATGGAGCAGGTTATTTTAGATTTAATTTTGTGCAATGAAGAAGGGTTGATAAATAGTCTTGTGTTAAGGATCCTCTTGGAAGGAGTGATCACAGCATGCTAGAATTTCAAATTCCGATTGAGCGAGAGAAGAGAGAGTGCCATACTGGAGATTTAACGTTGGGCAGAGTTAATTATACAAGTCCGAGGAAAGAGTTGGCCCAAGTAGGCTGGGGTGAGGGTAGAACAGTTGAGAAACCACGGCGGATGTTCAGGGAGATATTAAATACCTCTCAATTAAAGGATATTCATGAGAGGAAGGTGGATTGTAAAAGGGAGAAAAATGTTCCATTGCTAAACAAGGAAGTCAAAGGGGGCATAAAGGCAAAATTAAGACATACCATACTGCAAAAACTGATGGTAAGGTGGAGGATTGAGAGAACTTTCAAGGTTCAGCAAAAGATGAACTGCAAAAGAAAAAGAGCAGAAAACATAAACATTGATACCAAAACCTTTGATAAGCATATCCAGTGGAAGAGAATAGCTAATGCAAATGTTGGCTCTTTAGAGGACTATACTGTGGGGAGGTAATAGTGGGGAACACAAACATGGTGGAGACACTGAACCAATATTTTGCTTCTGTTTTCACGGTAGAGAATAATAAAAAATTTCCAAAAACTAGTTAATGCAGAAGTACATGGTGCAATAACCACCACGCAGGAGACGGTTTTGAATAAACTGATTGGATTAAAGGCAGGTAAGTCTCAGGGACCTGATGGGCTGCACCCTTGGGTATTAAAAGAGGTGGCAGCAGAGATAGCGGATGCATTGGTTTTGATATTTCAAAACTCCCTGGATCTAAAACGAGCCTGGTGGATTGGAAACACACTAATGTGACCCCCCTATTCAAAATGGGAGAGAGGCAGAAAGTAGGAAAATCGGTTAGCTTGACCTCTGGTGGGAAAGTTGCTGGAATCAATCATTAAGGAGGAGATGACTGAATATTTGGAAAGACAAAGCTCAATCCACCATTGTCAGCATGGTTTTATGATAGGTAAGTCATGCTTGAGTCCTTTGAGGCCGTGACCTGCAAGGTGGATAATGGGGAATCTGTGGATGTGGTATAGTGGACTAATCCAGAAGGTGAGATCGCAGGGGATTGGGGATAGAGTACTAGATTGGATTGAGGATTTGCTGACTGACAGAAAGCAGAGGATCAGGATAAATGGGTCCTCCTCAGGCTGGTGAACTTAACTAACAGAGTACTGCAGGGGTCAGTCCTCAGACCTCAACTGTTTCGGATCTATATAAATGATCTGCAAGCAGGGACAAGTGTAACGCAGCAAAATTTGCGGTTGATCCTGAAATAGGTGGAAAAGCAGGCAGTGAAGGCGAGATGATGAGTTTACAGACCGATATGGATAGGTTAGAAGAATGGGCCAAAATGTGGCAGATGGAGCTTAATGTGGATAAGTGAGGTTATTAATTTTGGCCAAAAAATGGAAAGGCAAATTATTATCTAAATGGACAGCAGATTCAAAATGCATCTGGGTGTCTTTGTTCATGAATCGCAGAAAGTCGGTATGCAGATACAGCTTGCAATAAAAAAGGCAAATAGAATATTAGGGTTTATTGCAAAAGGATTGTAGTAGAAAAGTAGAGAAGTGTTGTTGCAATTGTATAGGGTGTTGGTGAGACAACATCTGGAGTATTGTGTCCAGTTTTGGTCTCCTTATTCGAGGAAGGATGTGGTGACATTCGAGGCAGTTCCGAGGAAGTTCACCAGATTGATTTTGGGGTTGATGTAAGAGGAGAGATTAAACAGTTTGGGCTTATATTTGCTGAAGTTTAGAAGGATGAGAGGGGATCTGATCGAGGTACATAAAATACTAAAAGGGATTCATAAAGTAAATGTAGACCAAATGTTCCCCATGTGGGGCAATCTAGAACGAGAGGTCACAGATATAGGTTGAGAGGTGGTAGATGTAAAACTGAGATGGGGAGGAACTACTTCTCGCAGAGGGTGGTGAATTTGTGGAACTCTCTACCCCATAGTGTGGTGGATTCTGAATCATTAAATGGTTTTGAGTAGGAGGTAGATACATTTCTGATAAAAATGCGTGTTGAAGGTATTTAGGGGACAGGTAGGGAGGTGGATTTGAGATCAGGAAGAGATCAGCCATGATCTGATTGAATGGCAGAGCAGGGTCGAAGGGCTGAATTGTTACTTCTGCTTTTAACTCCTCGATTGGGCCAATTGCAGGGAGGTGCATTTAGAAACATTTTTTCAAGAGCGGGGGCTATTGTCAGTTGAAGTCCGGGACCATTGAATTCTGAAACCTTCTCTTTACTGTCCTATAATAAACTGTTTGTTTACCTGCCTTGTTGGTCATCAGTTCCTCACAGTTATTGCACCTTTATTACACATATATATGAGTCTAGTTTGTTTCTAAAAAAAATGTAAAGTTGTGGAACTAAAACTGGCTTATTGGGAACACCGCTACAAAGCACCTCCCACTCTCGGAATCATCCTGGACAGTTTTGATTGCCTCAGGGAGTCTGAGAGGAATTCTTCAGATTCTTCCCCCAAATTGGCCTGTGTTTTTATTTGGAATGTTTGTCATCCCCAGGAGGTTATATGGCTTTGGATGGAGTGTGTATATGTTGTGATGCATAAGGCTTCACAACTTTATGTGAACAGGTTGAATGGGCTAGTGGAACTTTTCTTGTCAAATGATTTTTGTATGTTGACATGATGCAATAACTCTAGATTCAGACTGTCTACTATATAATTTGCTAGTCCATAGAATTAATACAGTGCAGAAGGAGGTCATTCGGCCCATCAAATCTGCACTGACCCTCTAAAAGAGCACCCTACCGAAGCCAACTTCCCCGCCCTATTCCCATATTTTATCCCTGCACATCTTTTGACAGTAAGGGGCAATTTAGGATGGCTTCTTTGGATGGTGATAAATTGTTGATCATGAATCCTGGACAAAAGCAAAATTCTTCTGTTGTATCTGTGATGGAACTGAAGGGCATGTATGCAGATTGTCACATATTTCATGATTCACCCCAGATTTTAAAAAAGGGCATAGCTTATATTGTCCAAAGGCCTAACGTTGGCACAGATTACTATTCTTTTTCTCAATACCTTCTTTCCAGAAAACTGATTGGTATTTACCAAGGACGTAAAATCAGGATATATTTTAGTAAATACAGGAAGAACTGTGGAAAACCAACTGCCAGAATAGATATCTTCTATTTGATCTGACTTACATATATAATCAATAAAATTGCCATGCAACATTATATCCGAATTTTGAATGTTTTTCTCTCATAGGTGGTTAATTGTAGCCTTTCCTACATGTCTCTTGTGCACTGGCCGTTTTTAAAAAAAAGTCTATTCTGTGAGGAATGATCTCCCGTTGTGTCTTTTCGCTGCTTTAGCTCCACAACTGAAGGAAAATGAATGGGCGCATTTCTGTGAAATTTGGTGCATTGAAAGGACATAGGCCAAAGAAGAACTGATTATTTTTTCTGAAGATGTGGATCCGAATCCAAGTCTTGGGAATTTTAAAAGATATTTTCAATATTGGGAGATGGGGTGAATTGTCTTTTATTTAGAATGTTGTTGATTGTTTTTGAATGTTGTTTATTATTTCAGCTGTTGGAAGTTGTCACAGTTGTCATTGGGAGCAGAGTTTTCAGAGCAGGTTGATGGATGTGGATTGGCCAGAAGCCACCTCAGTGAGACAGAAGCTCTTAATACAAAAAAACAACATTTTTCTTTAGCTTTATAGGTAACAGGCATCTACGAGGCAGGAAAAGCCTCGAGGAAGAGCTGTATAATCACAATAATGGTGAGTTACACAATGTAGTGGAGGCATGCGCTCTACTGAGTGCCGTCCTCATTTGTTGGTAATGAAATGGACATTGGTATTTCGATCTTTATTTTCGTATTTAAACCAAGATTCACGTGCAGCATGTTTTCCATTTTTGCATACCAAGGGATGTTGGTGAATAGGGACAGAACGCGTCCAATTTCATTGTTGGAATTGTGCACTCACTGGTGATGTGTCGCACAGTAAATGCAGAGTACACTTTCCTTGACTAAGCCCCTCAACCGCAGCCTGTAAAGAGCATCCTTTCCTTTGGCAACATGATTTTATTTTTTGTTTCTGAGACCAGCCAGCCTGTAGCCTTTCTGACTGCCAAATAGCTGCTGAATTGCATGTTGGCAGACAGGAGGTTTGGATCTCATTCATCTGGGCCTGGATTTAAACTCCTTTCCTGGAGATGAAAGACCAATATTTAATCTGTTGCACCACCCACTTCCATTTGGAATCCCTCCTGCATATGACTCAGTGCCTTCAGGAGGAGAAGGGAGAAAGCTGGTTGGGTTATATCCAGGCATTTACCATGGATATAAACTCAGGCTAAAGTTCATTTCATATAGAAGAACTCTTCTGGAAAGCAAATTCTGAGTTTGCAATTCAGATTTTGGTGCAATTAAATACCCGATAAGACTTTCACATCTACCCACACAGATGTGCCCCAAATCAGCCCTTTCATGGTCACGTTCAGCCATGAGAGGTATTTCATTTCAACATGATGTAACCTTTGTTGGTGATTATGTTAAGGATTATCTAATTTGCACTAAAACATGAAAATAAATAGCGTAGAGAAAAGTAACTTTTTGAGGAATCACTGCTGCCATTTTGTTGATACATTTGAATTAGCACTGGTTTCCTAGCAATAGATATTGTTGCACGTTTTCAAAAATGAACCTGCTTCCTGTCGAGACATTTTTGCATGTTTAAACGGTGATCCACAAGGTTAAGCAACCTTGCCAAAACATAATTAGAATAGCAATATGAGGGAATTATAATCATTTACCTGAGGGAGAAACACTGCCTTCCACTTGTTGTCAGCAGTGACCTCTGGGTGAGGATAAAGGGTCCAGATAGTGTGATCATCATATATTAGCACCTCATCAAGCAGGAAATGAATCTCATAAAGTAAACAAATTACTAATGAAAGTACAGTGGCTGAGAAATCATCCAGAAAAGGAACATCTCACTGCTGTGCAGGGCTGTACTGTTGTGCAAAGAGTTTTTGGGTCACAATGTCAGCCATTTGATTTGGATATACTTCAGCATGGACCAGGCATCTTTCTTGTGTCTACCAACAGATCAGCTATCACCGTCCCTCTTCACATTTCCTTCCAGAATGTACATTCACTTGGATACAATACTTTTACCATCCATGAGCTTATTGTTTATAATTGCATTGACATTGTGGCGTGACTGAAATCTGGCTGATGAGTGATGACACCTTCCCCTTAATGAAATGTTCTCTTCTGTGTTTTCCTTCCACCACTTGGCCTGGCCAAATTGCTGTCGTGATGGTGTGGTTGTTCACACCAAATTACATCTTGGTCTGTCCGTTGATTTCTCTGGCACTTTCTCCTTCTCTGTGTATCTGATCTTGTTGCAATTCGCTCACCTTGATTTAAAATTTTTGTTTTTTTACCACACTACACATCTCTTGTGATGAATTACCTTGGTAATTTCAACCTCCATCTCAACTCATTCACCATACTCCTATCATTCTTCCATCTCTTCCTTCACTTGAACTTCCCTGTTGCCGTTATGGCCGTGTCCTTGACTTGCTGTCTCATGTGGCTTCTCTCTTCTCACCATGTCAATCATGGATAAAGCGATCTCTGATAAATTCATTGTGTGGCTCTCCATCCACATGCATTTCCCCCCTCACAGACCAACTTCCTTTGCATGCACTCCTGAAAAAAAGCTTTTCTCCTCAAGTCACTGAGGACTGCACTTTCAAATTTCCAACTATTAATCTTCAACTTTCACCACATAACTTCTGCAGCTTAATCAGACCCTCACCTCTGCCTTCAATGTCCATGTCCTAATTGAGGCTGTAATGAACTCCAATTGGCTTTATTGGTTGGCCAATTGGAGTATGAGCTCCCTCAATGATAGCTCACTGAGGGGGGCCATATAATCACCTGTGTAGGCTTTGTGAGCCAGTCTTAAGTTGACTGGACTGCTAGCAGCACTGTTTGTAGCTGCTCCTGTAATATCGTTATTGTAAATAAATATTGGTGTGGTGACGGAACTCCTGCCTCCTGTGGATTACTACAGAGGCCATTACTGTCTCTTACCCTGGCCATGACCCCTGGTGCCACCATATATTTGCTCCCTGAAGTCCAAGGCATGCAGACATGAGGGTCTCTGGCTCACAACACGTTTAACCATTCGCTTTCACATCTGACAGCACCACATAAATTGTGAACAAACTGCTCCTCGCTCATCTCCAATAGCTAGTGTGAGGAGCTCATGCACTTGTTTGAGTTTGAATGGAGTTCTATTGATATCCAGTTTAATCGTTTGGAAGCAGAGAAGTAACTTGGATTTACATAACATCTTACCGAATCTTCAGGACAACCCTTAGCACCTTTAGAATCACATTCCTACTTTTGGAATGTCCTTGTTGCATACATGTAGACAAATTTGGTCGCCAATTTGTGCAGAGCAAGTCCCCACTGGACAGAAAATTGGTGATGTTGGTGTCAGATTATGATATTGGGCGAGTAGTTTATAATAGTGATATTCGATCTCATCTTAGCTTGAATAAAGAGAAAGATGACACATTCAGTATTGCAACAACACACTGATCTAATTGCCATATGTATAAAAGTAGGTATACATGAAATATTTACTGTTTATAACTGATATGTTACATAAGCCAAAGACAAATTTCCACTTTTGTGTGGACAAGAAAGCTCTATTCTATTCCATTTAAAATTAATGGATTTTCAAAAGTAAATAGAAATAATGTGTTTCCATAGGTTAGTGAGTCAGTCACAAAAGGGCATATATTTAAAGGGAGAAGGCAGGAGAAATTATTTAATGCAGTGTATGATTAGGACTTGTTTGATTGTCCAGCTGCCTTTTGTGCTCTGAATGTATTTCATGAACACGAACATGTTATTGCATGATGATTGCAGGACCCACTTGATGCAATTTAAGAGTAGTGGGCTGCCTTGGAAATGGTTAAATGGTTGCTGTTTCATCATGGCTTGCTACTGTCAGGGAAGATTAATGATAATTTGGAAGTGAGACCTGTCCAAAGTGAGGAAAAAATGTTACCTTTTGCTCTTCTTGATATCTTTCTCCAATGATTATTGATGTGTTTTGCCTTTTGGGAGATCAGTTGTTGATTGTGAAACCCAGTGTTGTATGAGTTGATTTAAAAGATCCCATTGCCTCCAAGGACTTGTGTGTGAAAGTCTAAATTTTCCTGCATTGTGATGAAAACTTGTTTGATTGTCCTGCTGCATTCTGGATGATCAACCATTCTGCAGCATCTTTCAATGCTTTCAGACTTTAGATACTTTTTATGTCAGAAACGATCTCGGTTGGGGAATAAAATGTTAGTTTACCCATTGGGATGAAACTGTTTGATTAGGTGTGAAAAGAGTAAATTGCGTTTTCAATTGCCATGAATGACTGCAGACTGAGCATGTCGAAACAAGTTATTTAAACGTGCGCCAGGGTTAGGTGATACACAGTACACGGCAGCTAGATGAGAAATGCTTGCCCTGGAATTGCTGCACATTGAGTGACAGGAATTTGAAGAGGGTAGAAAAGAACCATTTTGACAGTGCTGTTGTCCCAACATTGGACATGGCTGGATCAGCCCCCAACCTGTCTAACTTCTAAAATGGTAAGTTTCTCGCTGAAGCATCGAGGGAGTTGCACCATTTGTAACCTCAAGTTAAGGTGTTTTTGTTTTGAGGAAGACATCTTCCTTCACAAGCCATGCTTGCTGTTTTTAATTAACTTGCTGTCAGATGTAACATCGGGGTCCAGAGCAAAATGAAAGTAGTTTCATAAAGTAAGAGAAATTAGCTTTACACCTAGAATAGAGGTGAAACTGGTGTAATCTGGAAATGGGAACGCAAAGATTGTAGGTTAGGTTGGAGTCTTTTCATCCCAGTTGTCAAACATCAGTACGCAACGTGCAAAATGTTGATGTGGAAAAAAGACATCAGATAGTAGAGCAAAAATGTTTGTGTCTGCTTGAATTCACAGTAAAACAAATGAGATTAATTTACAAGTGTAATATTGACAACATGTATATTGCAGTTACTGATCGGGATCAAAACTCTGGAGGTTTCATTGCTGGCTGAAAACAATTGGGTCAGTTGTTCAGTTGATTAGTTTTGCAGCAGTAACATTTATTTTCACACCAGCAAATCATTTTGGGAATCGATGTGTGCTTTTTAAAATAAACAACCTCATGGTTTGTTTCTTGACACAAGACTGATGAAAAATAACGAATGGCGAAAGTGCAGTCAGTTACTTGGATATGAACTGAGCTTTGCTGTATTGGTCCTGAAATTGTGCTATAATTCCATTCATTTAACACCATTTTTTGAAGTTTGGCTTCCACAAGTCGTTACTTGGATAACAGTGCAGTACAACATTCCCTTTGCGGAATCTTGATTATCTCTCAGCCAGGAGAAAACTCCCATGAAGGAGCACCAGTCTTCAGTGAAGGATTCTGGTTGTCCCGAGGGAGGAAAAAGCCAGGAAAGAAGCTACCAAGTTGATTTTTTGCGTGCCAGTAGTGTACGTGTTGGAGACTTTCTAGAAAATCTTATCTGAGAGTTGATATTTGAGAAATATTATCAGCTGTACCTGAAGTTATATTTTACATTGGAAAATTCCTGATACTTCTCTCAGACTGCAACCGTGCCTGTTCAGGGATATTTGCAAGTTTAAACTTGGTGAGTTGACTATTGGGACCAGGTTAACTGTTGAACAGTAATTTGGTTTCAAAGGTTTTTTTTGGTTCCACCGTTACTGCATAATAATGCACGTTGAACTGAGCTTCTGCAAATCTATGGATCAGATCCCTCATGTGTCAGTAAAACTTCCCACAAATTAGTCCTTTTAAAAATAGAAGTGTAGAAATTCATGAACTTCCTGAACATTTAATTTGAACGCCTCAAACGTAACATTTTTGGCTGCTTGAAAGTCTTCTCAATTCCAAATGCACAGTAGTAGTGAGATCAAAATAATTGCATCTTGTAGTGACAGCACATACTCGAGTCCTTTTGGCAAAGTGTCTTCAGGCGATTTATTAGGTTACACATATATGCAATGTTGTGAAATGAATTTTTAAAAATCATTTGTTACATTGCCTCAGATATTCCAATATCATTCACATTAATGACTTTGGATTTGTCATCTCTTTATCAAATTTATTATATTAAATAGGGTGGGGGAAAAGAATTTTCAATTGCAGACTGAGTTAAGTAATGTCTCAGTAGGATTCTGGTTATGACTTTGTCTGGCAGAGTTGAATTGATACAGTTCATTATTACTGAATGCATGGCCCAGATTTTGCAGTCAGTGGCAAGTTACAAGTTAGCAAGCTGTATGGCATAGATTTCATCTTTCTTGACTGTATTTTTGCGGCAGCTAGAGACATGTCCAGCAACAGTGAACTCATCAAGCAGGCTAAGCAGCCAATGGCACTGGAGAATTCTCACAGCCAGCAAACTGGCAAGAAACCAGTCAATTTCATCATCCACTTTTAAAATTGTTTTACGGAAAGCAAAATAACGATTGGGAGATCACACGGGATTGAGCTGGAAGCTGAAATATGATAAAGTTTACAACATTTTACAGCAATTATTTTATTGTTATTGAATAAAAAATGTAAGTTTAATTTTAATTATGTTTAATTCACAAACGTATAATTTATTTTTCATAGCTGAGGATATTGATGAGCAATAATCATGATAATATCACATTAAAAATCTAGTTGCACTTCATTCAATATGGTATAACTTTTCAAGGAATTTTGTAATGAGAATAATAACAAAAACTTGAACTTCATGTCAGTTCTGTGATTTTGAAGTAACTTCTGCAAGATCTTAAAACAGTGCACTCTGTGGAGGGGCAGAGAATCACTGACAGCAACTTCTGTGTTTCCATGTTTAACTGTATCGTTGTAGACATCAGGAACTGCTGCCATATTTACAGAATAATAATGATAAGCGCTGACTGTTTCACTTTATGACTACTGCAGAATTGGGGCAAGGATCTCTTCCCATATCTGTGCTTGGCAAACAACTTGTGTAACTTAAATTAAAATCCCACCAGACCTCAACAGTGGCTTCGATACTGGACCAAAACCCCCATTGTTTTAGTTTATTTTAAGATTGTGCGGAAAGAATGATTCGCTCCAGGAATGATTGCATGAAAAAAATAGGGCTTTGGTATTTCTAAAACAAAACTTTATTATAAATACATTATTGAACTTTTTAACTTCACACCCAAAAAAGAGTAGCTTACAATTACCCCTTTACACTACTACTCAAGTTCCCATAAAACAACAAGAAAAGCAACATACAGCTCGCAATCCAGCTTATAAAATCAGGACATACTTCCAGTACAGAGCAGATTCTGACTCTTGTTAGAACCCCGTCAGACTCTGGCTGAATATCTTCAAATGGCTGCTTCTGCTGGGCTGTTTCCGCCACTTCCTTGTCTTCAGACCGGACTGCTCTGCTTTTAAATCTTATAATTGTTTAAGAAACTACCTTACTGGAAAAGAAAACTGCTTTTTCTTGTGGTCAAAACAAGCGAGAGTTGCCAGATCCGAGATCAGGCTTCACTTCCAAAAGCTTTTATCGAAAAACACATCTTTTGCCAAAACTTTCTCCAAATCGCACTTCCTCTCTGCCTTTCTGGGTATTACCCAGCATGACCTCATGAAAATAAATGATCTCTGCCAGCTGCAAAAGCATATTGACTTACCCAGTCCATTAGCCTAGACTGACAAACAGAGGGCTTCATCTCGTAGGAAAGGGTCTCGCATGTAAGACAGAGATGAGGAGGAATTTATTCTCTCTGGATGTAGTGAATCTGTGGAATTCTTTACCCCAGGGAACTTTAGAGGCTGGGTCATCAACTATGTTCAAGGCTGAGACAGACAGATATTTAGGGTTATGGGGATAATGCGGGATAGTAGAGGTGGGGATTACCACATAAGATCAGTCATCATCTCATTGAATGGTGGAGCAGCCTGCTTCTGCACCGATGTCTGATGGTCTATGGTTTGCTTTTTGCAGCCCAATTCCCCATTGTTTTCTGCAGAGTCACTGTAAATAATCTTGGAAAGAGGCTCGACAAGCAGGGAGGCCGTTAAAACAAGTGTGTAAAAATTTGATTTGAGAAAATGCAAAACCAGATATTTCTGATTTTGTTTTCCTTGAAGCTCTGGAATTTCCTCTCAAAACCACTATATATCTCCATTTTAATATCCTCATTTAATGCACCCTTTTTAAAGCCAACCTCTTTGACTAAGCTTTTGGTATTCTGTCCTAAATCTTTTCTAAGTGTCGCTTTGATTATGTTTGATTATGCCCCAGTAAAGACGTTATGTAAATACAAGTTAATGTTGGTAAAACGAAAAGTACTTTGAACAGAAAGAACTTGATACCTCAAGCATTCCATACTTTCATTCAACGTTAACACGTGGGAAATAGGGTGAATATTAAAGCAAATGATGCATTCAATTGGGCTTTTAGGAGGCCTCTGACTTTGCTTATTAACCTTGAAGTGGGCAACCACTTTGCTGTAGTAACTATTGTGTAGTTAGATTTGACAACATATGAAAGGCTGAGGCTCCAAGAATAGTATGCAGATGCATCACTGGAGAGCAAACATAGCATCGGAAAGAGCTGCTGAGAGGATAATTCTGGTGCGGAACTCTTGAATGGATCAGAAAAAAAATTGATTTTTATTTTTGAAGATCGTTTTGAAGATGTGTGAATAAATGTGTATTTGTGAGAGGAGAGATGTAGTGACACGAAGTCTGTGATGGTTACGTAAGCAGGTTGTGTAAGTTATAAAACTACAGTGGAAATGTTTTTCTGGTAAGGGAACTGAAGGTCATGGGGAGTGGGGTCGTATTTGGTTTTCACAGATAAAGACAGTGATGAAGTTTCAAATTGGTTGAATTTTAGTTCAAGAATCTGAATTGCAAGTAAAATGTTGCCAACACACTTGAGGCCAGATAAAATGTACAGTAGAATCCCCTGCAAAGGTGAAGAATAAGTAGTTGAAGCTCTGATTTAAAATTCTGTGAGAATTCAAGGGAGACAGAATTTGTACCACAGGACCCAAGCTGAGAAAAGTCTTCTCTGTGTTAAAAAAAAAAGCTTGAATTTGTAACTTACTGACTTATTATCTGAATAGCTGTATTGTGGGAAGGGAAGGGGCAGCACAGCGGTGCAGTGGTTAGCACTGTTACCTCATGGCGTCGAGGACCTGGATTTGATCTCAGCCCTGGGTCACTGGCCGTGTGGAGTTTGCACATTCTCCCTGCGTCTGCTTGGGTCGCACCCCCACAACCCAAACATGTGCCTAGTAGGTGAATTGATCACACTGAATTACCCCTTAATTGGAAATTTGAAAAAAAAATTGTGGGAAAGGAAAACGCTCTTGCGATAGCCTGAGGTCAGAAGCAATGTTTGGGGAGGCAAAAATAAGATCATGTCGGACTAAAGTGCTGGAATTACTGTTTTTTTAAATTTAGAGTAACCAATTTTATTTCCAAGTAAGGGGCCATTTAGCATGGCCAGTTCACCTACTCTGCACATCTTTTTGGGTAGTGGGGGTGAGACCCAGGAGGACAAGGGGAGAATGCGCAAACTCCACATGGAAAGTGGCCCAGGACCGGGATCGAACCCGGGTCCTTGGCGCCGTGAGGCAGCAGTGCTAACCACTGTGCCACCGCGCCGTCTGGAATTTCCGTTTTTGATTTTTTTTTTCATTTTCTGTACAAATATTGCAACAAAGAATAAAAAAAGTAATGAACAATGCAAAACTTGTACAGTACAGATCAAGAATTATTGCAAAAATAGGAACAAACAAGGCCGGATAAATTTAGAACAGTATACATAAGGAACTAATGCTTTCAGTTTTGATACTGGATCAATCCAATAACAGGTTAATAACAGGTTACAAATTGAGGGGGAAGGGAGGATAACAGTTCAGGGTGCATACCTTCATGTATTGCGAGATCAGGACATACAATAAAATATACTTTGATAAAGAGTCACACAGACTCTAAACGTTAGGTCCCATTTCTATCCACAGATGCTGTCAGACCTGCTGAGATTGTCCAATATTTTCTGTTTTTGAACAAAATACACAAAGTGGCTCATTAAAAACCCAACAGGAGCAAGTCAGACGAGGTGGAGCCTATAAATGTAAGATAAAGGACCCACCACACGTGATAGAATTCATCAGGTTGGAATGGATCACACATGTCAGGAAGCCCATAGGAATATATTCCATCATGTCACAACCCCCTGGGCTAGTGCACGGTCAATTTCAGCCTTACTTGACAGAGAGTCGCAACGCACCTGAAATTCGGTGTCACTTAAAAATATCTGAGGACCTTGGTTGAGCCCAATAATTCATCAGGTTTTTAAATTGAACACTAATAACCTTTTATTATTTAACAGTAATATAAATAAACTGACTACCTAATGTCCCTTTCCCAACCCCCCTTCCTTTCCAACCCGCCCACTCAACACACAAAGACAGACAATTTACAGGAAAAAGATGGTTGGGAGGGAAGAAAATAATGACGAAAGGTAAGGATGAAGGATCTCCGATGCACTAGAATGTCTTCCAGTTGAAGTATTTCAAGAGCTAAAGATTTTGTTTTGATAACTCTTCCTTCTATGCTTGAGATTGTTATCTCTGGAAAAGCTGTCTACTTTCTCTGTAAATTCAAGATCATTTCAAATCTATAGTAAAGATGTGCCAGGTACCCTCTAGTTTTAAAACAATAAAGCAGTTCTTTTAAATAAAAAATCTTTTCCAATTATGGGCCAATCCACCTACCCTGCACATCTTTGGGTTGTGGGAGTGAGACCCACGCAGACACTAGGAAAATGGGCAACTCCATATGGACAGTGACCCGGGGCTGGGATCGAACCCTGGTCCTTGGCACTGTGAGGCAGCAGTGCTAAGCACTGTGCCACTATGCCGCCCCACAATAAAGCAGTTCTTTCACTTCAGCAGAGAGAGTTCCTTCTGCTTTCATGGTCTAATCACTTGTGTTTAGCTCTCTCGTAAACATCATGTCGGAATCGCCAGAACACCGTCCCTGGTCAACCCACAGGTTGCCAGCCAGTCAATTGAACCAACTTCCTTGCTGATTTATAAGATTCATCTGGTGCCAACAAGTCTGTTTTTCCTCTCGAACATAACAAAATCTGGAACACACTGTCCTGACTAGCAGACTGCTTTAGCTCTCCAGAATTCTACACCATTTGTTGGTTGTGTAAGAAATAACCAGTCCCCTAGCATGGGCCTTGCAAGTCTCCCTTAAAGTGGAAGGACAGAGTTTGGAGCCTTCTCGGGCTACAAACTCAACATGAGCAAAAGTGAGATCTTCCCAGTACACCCGCAAGGGGGGGGGGGGGGCAGCACTAAAGGGGCTGCCGTTCAAACAAGCCCGAAATAAATTCCGCTACCTGGGGATCCAAATAGCCCATGACTGGAAAGGGATCCACAAATGGAACCTCACCAGCCTGACGGAGGAAGTTAAAAAGGACCTGCAAAGATGGAACACACTCCTGCTCTCCCTCGCGGGGAGAGTCCAGACGATCAAAATGAACGTACTGCCCAGGTTCCTTTTCCTGTTTAGATCCATTCCGATCTACATCCCCAAGGCCTTTTCAAAGCGCTGGACAAACATATCATGGCGTTCGTATGGGGGGGTAAAAATGCTAGGATCCCAAAGAAGGTCATACAAAAACAAAATCCAGGGGGGGGCTAGCCCTCCCGAATCTACAATTCTACCACTGGGCGGCAACAGCCGAGCGAGTAAGGGGATGGATCCAGGAGCCAGAAGCCGAGTGGGTGCGTGCGGAGGAGGCCTCCTGCATGGGAACCTCCCTCCGGGCCCTCGCCACGGCAGCACTCCCATCCCCACCCAAAAAACACTCCACCAGCCCAGTGGTGACAGCCACCCTCCAATCCTGGAACCAACTGCGGCAGCAATTTGGCCTGTACAAAATGTCGGACAAGGCTCCCATCTGCAACAACCATAGGTTCAATTCAGCACTGACCGACGCCACCTTCAAAAGGTGGAGGCAGGACGGGGGGACACTGACAGTCAGGGACCTATACACGGACGACAGGATCGCAACACTGGACGAACTGACAGAGAAATTTCAGCTAGCTGGGGGGAACGAGCTACGGTACCTGCAGCTCAAAAACTTCCTACGAAAGGAGACAAGGACGTACCCACAACCGCCACGACAGACACTATTGGAAGACCTACTGGACGCAAGTATCCTAGAGAAAGGGAACTGTAGTGACATGTATGACCGACTGGTAGATAGGGACGACACCGTACTGGACGCAACAAGAAGGAAATGGGAGGACGACCTGGGGATGGAGATAGGGTGGGGACTCTGGAGCGAAGCACTGCATAGGGTCAACTCCACCTCCATGTGCGCAAGGCTCAGCCTGACGCAACTAAAAGTGGTACATAGAGCCCACTTAACGAGAAACCGTATGAGTAGGTTCTTCCCGGAGGTGGAGGACAAATGTGAGCGGTGCCAGAGAGGCCCGGCCAACCACGCCCACATGTTCTGGTCTTGCCCCAGACTTGTGGAGTACTGGACAGCCTTCTTCGAGGCTATGTCCAAAGTGGTGGGGGTGAGGGTGGAGCCATGCCCGATAGTGGCGGTCTTCGGGGTTTCAGACCAGCCAGATCTATTCCTGGGGAGGAGGGCGGACGCCCTTGCCTTTGCCTCCCTGATTGCCCGCCGTAGAATCCTGTTTGGCTGGCGGTCAGCAGCACCACCCAGAGCTGCAGACTGGCTGTCCGACCTCTCGGAATCTCTCCAAATGGAGAAAATCAAATTCGCCATCCGAGGGTCGGACGACGGCTTCCACAGAACGTGGGAGCCATTCATGCAACTGTTCCGGGACCTGTTTGTGGCCAAAGTACATGAGGAAGAATAGTCGGGTGGCCAAGAACCAGGGGAAAATGGACGGGAATCGGGGGAAGGTAGCCGGGGGGAGGGGGGGAGATACGGGCTCGGTATGGGGGTTTGATGGCAAGCCAAGGCCCAAAACCAAACTATAAATAAATGCCTATAAACATGTGCCTCGGCCATATTGGGGAATGTAAAATATGTATGCTGGCTAAAGGGGGCGGCCACAATTATTGTTATGAAGATGCTTACCTGTAAATATTCATGTTAAATTTTTGTGTTTTCCTTTTTTTTTTCTCTCTCTCTAATAACTTGTAATTTGTCATATATAAAATATGAAAACTCAATAAAAAAAACATTTATAAAGTGGAAGGACTGACGTCACAAATAGAGTAAACTGAGTAAATGTGTAGTGAAAGATGCATCCCCAAATAGGGAGGATCAAGCCATGACCTCGACTGGGCAGGGGCAAGCCCTCAAGTAAAAACACCAGGAAAGGGGGAGCAGGATCAGAAAGTAAAATCCTGCCTATAGAACAAGAGCCCAAATGTAGGATCGCCCTAGGCACAAATAAGAGTCAATTTTAGCATGACACTGATGGGGGTTCTGAGAAAAAAGTGAAATCTCTATCCCTAGGATGCAAAGTCCCCCACACGCCCAACTATCCCACCTCCCCACACACCAAGGGCAGTGCTCTAGCCTGTAGGGTGGGGGGTTAGTGACTGGAAGCTTGACCACCAAGGGGTTCAGATGACAACTGAAGTCTCCACCCACAAACTAATTGGCTGAGGCCAATTCGGCAAAGCCCAGAAATCCTTTGTGATGAACTGCAAGAGGGTAATTCGATGGGCCATGCACATTCATTACTGAAACCACTTCCCCGTATACCAGCCTTCCAACTATCACATCCCCGCTATCCTTAACACAGTTCTCTACCTTCAAGGGGATGTTCTTGTTGATGAGGATTGCCACACCACTACTACTTGTTGAAAAAGAGACAAACATTCAGGTGGCGCGGGGGAGGGAGCAGCTGCATAAGTTAAATCTGGCTCGATTGGTGGAGCAGATGAGGGGGGACTTTAGAAGGTGGGATGCGCTCCCGTTATCGTTGTCGGGGAGGGTTCAGATGGTGAAGATGACGGTACCCCCCCAGAAGTTCTTGTTTGTTTTCCAGAGCCTTCTAAACTTCCCCAAGGCGTTTTTCAGGAGAGTGAATGCAGTGATCTCAGGATTTGTGTGGGTGGGTAAAACCCCGCTGGTGAAGAAGGTGCTGCTGGAGCGAGGTTGGGGGTGAGGGGGGTGGGGTGTGGGGGTTGATGGCCCTTCCGAACTTTATAAATTATTACTGGGAAGAAAACATAGTGATGGTGAGGAAATGGGTAGTCGGGGATGAGTTGGTGTGGGAACGGATGGAGGCAGCCTCTTGTAGGGTTTTGAGTTTAGGGGCACTGCTAACGGTGCCTTTGCCGTTCTCGCTGACCAGGTCCTCCAAAAGGCTGGTAGTGATGGCCGCCCTGAGAGTGTGGGCACAGTGGTGACAGCATATGGGACTGGAGGGGGCGTCAATATGGGCACCGATATGTGGTAATCACTGGTTTGTTCTTTGGGGGGGGGGGTGTTGGCGTGCGGGGATTGAGTGGTTTGGGAATTTGTTTATTGATGGCAGCTTTCCCTGTTTGGAAGAGTTGGAGGAGGAGTTTGAGCTGCCCGGTGGGAATGGGTTCCGCTACTTGCAGGTGAGGGTCTTTGTACGGACGCAGGTATCGACCATCCCACCCCTACCACCCCAGGGGCTACAGGATAACGGGAGTGGTGGTGGAGGGGAAGGTATCGGTGATTTATAAAGAGCTGATGGAATGGGAAGGAGCCCCAATAGGGAAGGTGAAGTGGGAGGACGAGTTGGGTTGGGAGTTGGAGGCTGGGTTGTGGGAGGATGCCCTGAGACGAGTCAATGCGTCCTCATCATGTGCCAGGCTCAGCCTGATACAATTTAAGGTGGTCCACAGGACGCAGATGACTGTGGCCCAGATGAGCAGGTTCTTTGAAGGGGTGGAGGATAGGTGTGGGCAGTGTGCGTGTGGGACTGCGAATCATGTCCATATGTTTTGGCATGTCCGAAGCTTGGGGGATTTTGGCAGGGTTTTGATGATGCCCCGTCTGAGGGTGATTCCATGAAGGTTAAGTTTGCCCTGAGGGGATTGATGCTGGGGCTTCGCCCGGAGGTGGCAGCTGTTTATCGACTTCTTTGGGGAAAACCTAACCTGTCAGCAGTGGTGGTGGTGAGGAGGCCGGGGGGAGGAATGTTGGTGGGAAATTGGGATTAGGGAGTTCTTTGGGTAAATCATGTTGGCTGCGTTTTGGTGCTTGTTTCGCGTATGGTTGCCTATTTTGTTAAAATTATAATGCAAATGCCGTAATAAAATATTTTTAAAAAAAGAAAAAGAGACAAAAAAGACCTGCCCCATCCATTCTTGCCTCAATTTTAAGTACTCCCTGTCATCCAAGTAAGTCTCCTGTAACAAGACTATTTCCACTCTCTCCTCCTTAAGAAAAAAAGAGGATCTTTTTCCCTTTGATAGGATGATGAATTCCCCATACATTCCATGAGTAAAATATAAAAACATTTTTTGTTTAATTTTTCCAAATGAGGGGCAAATTTTTTTTTTGGTGTGGCCGCTCCACCTACCCTGCACATTACAACACTTGGAGAATGTGAACACTCAACACGGACAGTGACCCGAGGCTGGGATCGAACCTGGGTCCTCAGTGCCGTGAGGCTGCTAACCACTGCACCACCATGCCGCCCTTTCCATGAGCAAAGTTTAACGTTATTTACTGCCATTGCATATAGAGCAGAAGAAGAAAAATATGATAAGTTCGCGCCACATTTGTGAATGTGCCACAGCATCGCTGTCCCATCTCTATTTGTACTAGAGGTGCCAAAATGTTCCCAACAGGTTCCTTTAATGGTAATAAGACCTGTCTGTACCAGTTCAGGATTTAGTCAGCAACATAGAGACCCCAATATAATAATAATGCAAAAATATCGCAACCAAGTAGTTCTAAAGGGACATTCCTCAACCAAAGTGAGGACCCTTAAGATTGACCTTATGACCAGACGTTTAGTCGTTAGCAACAGGATACAACCTCCTCAACAAGGAGAAGAGGAGAGCCTACAAGGGAATGGGAGTCAAATGCCCCTCGCACATTTTAAGCTCACCCATGAAGACACCCGGTATTCACCACCCACCCTTCGGCAATGGTACTACTTGATTCTGCCATGATTATGACATGGATAATATGAACAGATGACGGATAACTAGCTTACGGCACAGCTACTGTGCAGGATGGTAAAGCACTCCAGAATAAAAAGAGGACATTGATTACAGTGCTCAATTATTAACTTCTCCCTCTGATAGATGACAAAAAAAAATCAGATAACAACACCATCATAGGGAGAGTGTCTGCAGCTTGGAAAGCTCAAAACCTCTAATCCAGACAATTAGTCCAAATACATGCTCTTCATGATGTGGAAATGCCGGCGTTGGACTGGGGTGAGCACAGTAAGAAGTCTTACAACACCAGGTTAAAGTCCAACAGGTTTGTTTCAAACACGAGCTTTTGGAGCACTGCTCCTTCCTCAGGTGAATGGAGAGTACATACCTCTCCATTCACCTGAGGAAGGAGCAGTGCTCCAAAAGCTCGTGTTTGAAACAAACCTGTTGGACTTTAACCTGGTGTTGTAAAACTTCTTACTATACCCTTCATGAACTTGGCAAAGGCAGTAGATGGACTATCGAAAGATCTAACGGAGTCATCGGATATCGCTTTCAGGGTTGCAGGATAATACACGACATAATTTACTCTGGCTGCCTTTGAACGTCATCGAAGTCTCGACGTTTTCGCGGGTGGTCACCGAGAAGTGCTGCAGAAGGAAATCCTCGCTCCCTCATGGCTCCTGTTCCCACCACACCTCGCCATCTCCAGGATCTGCTCATCTTAAAAATTATGGAAGTGAATGGGACGTTGATTGTCCATTAGCCTCAGAGACCGGATACCGTGCGCACTTTATAATTTGAAACGTGCAGCCTTCACATCCAGCCCAACAAAACGTGACAAACAGCTCTCTGAGAATTTAACAGGCGCCTTACCCTCCACTTCCTCAGGCAGACTGATGACACAGATATTCTTTCTCTGGCCTCAGTTCTCCAAATCTTCCAGGAATTCTGACATGCCACACCGCTGGTTTCCAAGGATTGAATACGAACTTCAGCTGAAGGAGCAACATTTTCATCGTTCAGGATTCTTTCTTCCATTACATCAAGCCTTTATTTGGTATTCTGCACTTGTGTCTCATGAGCACTTAGGTTTAGTGTCACCACACCGAGTCTCTGATCAATAAATCGGATAATGTTGGGCACTACCCCTCATCCCCCCCCAAGTGAGTACACCCTGCTATGGGGTCGCTGAGGGTCCCCCTTGTCAGATGCTCTCCGCTCCCTTTCGAGCCTCCCCCCCCCCCAACCTTCCAGAGGACCCTTCATACACTCCTTTCATCCCCCCCTATCGTTCATACCCCCCTCATCCCTCCTGTCATGAGCATGGCCCTGACCCTTGGCAGTGGCACCTTGGCAGTAACAACAGACTTCCACCCTATCCTATCCCTTACCACCCAGGGCCCCCATTGACCTGGGAGACCCCCCCCCCCCCCCAGGTGCTGTCTCACCTTGTCCACATTTGTGTGGACCAGTATTAATCGCTGCTTGGCTGGTGTCTCCCTGGGGAAGTCGGGAGATGCCAGCAGCTGGTTAGATCCAGCGTCAGCACAGTTTTAAAATAAATTTAGAGTGCCCAATAATTTTTTTCCGATTAAGGGCCAATTTAGCACGGCCAATCCACCTAGCCTGCATATCTTTGGGTTGTGGGGGGCGAAACCCACACAAACACACGGAGAATATGCAAACTCCACACGGACAGTGCCCCAGAGCCGGGATCGAACCTGGGACCTCAATGCCGTGAGGCAGCAAGGCTAACCCACTGCGCCACCGTGCTGCCATGTCAGCACAGTTAAGTGGGTTCTTAAACCCATTTAGCCATGCGAGACTGGATCCTGCTCATTGTGGGCAGGGCCCAGATCGCAATGCTTCGTGAGATCTGGTTATCAATGACTGTCGGGAAGCCTGGGGGAGGCCTGCCTTGGCAGTTACGGGCTGCGTACCACTCTATTCTGACGGGACAGGGCCGGTAGATTGCGCCCGCCCAATGTTTTAGGTCGACGATCCTTCACCAGAATCTGACCTGAAATGTTAACTCTTGTTGGTCTCCACAGATGATGTCTGATTTTCTGAGTGTTTCCAGTATTTTCTGTTTCTATTTCCGATTTCCCGCATCTGTGGTATATTATCTTTGTTGGAAATTTCTGACAAGGTATGAGGTACAGACTGAAATATATATTTTTTAAAATTTAGAGTAGACAATTATTTTTCTTTTCCAATTAAGGGGCAATTTAGCGTGGCCAATCAACCTAACCAGCACATCTTTGGGTTGTGGGGGTGAAACCCATGCAGACATGGGGAGAATGTGAAAACTCCACACGGACAGTGACCCAGGGCCGGGATTCGAACCCTGGTCCTCAACGGCGCAGTCCCAGTGCTAACCACTGCGTCACATGCCGAGACTGAAATAATTTAACCTGTAGTAATGAACTTAATCTTATGTAGCCTAAGAGAGAAGTGAGCCTGAAACACTACCCCCTTTGACCAGTGGGGGTATTGTAGGTAATTTGCTCAATTACTCCCTTGCCTTATTTGCTACTGATCATTTCTTTCAATCTCTCTCCCTGTCCCCTTAACCATTGCCTTCCAACAGTGAGTGCAAGGAGCTCGTGGATTTCTTTATCACTAAGATTGTGAGACCATTTATTCAGCTACTTTATTACTCTATTACTTCCTCTTTCCCCTGTTGTAGCTATGTTTATTTCACTCCTACCTCCTCTGTACTCCTGTCTGATCCCCTCACCTTCATGAAATCACCTCCTCGGTTCCATTGTTCTTTTGAAAATTTATGCCCCATCTCCGCTCTCCTTTTCTTTTCCAACATCCTTGATCATATTGTTGCCTTTCAAAAAAATAAAGGGCCACCTTTATTGCAGCATTCTATTTGAATCTACCTTGTTGGGCTCCCAGCTCTAATAATAATAATCGATATTGTCACAAGTAGGCTTACATTAACACTACAATGAAGTTACTGTGAAAATCCCCTGGTCGCTACATTTCGATGCCTGTGCGGGTACACAGAGGGAGAATTCAATGTCCAAATTACCTAATGGCACGTCTTTCGGGACTTGTGGGAGGAAACTGGAGCACCTGGAGAAAACCCACACAGACACAGGGAGAACGTGCAGACTCCACACAGGCAGTGACCCAAGCCGGGAATCGAACCTGGGACCTTGGAGCTGTGAAGCAACAGTGTTACCCACTGTGCTACTGTGCTGCCACAGCACCAAAATAATGGTCAGAAATGTCAGCAAAGAAATGCACTGTGACTGCGATGGTTGTGGATTTTATCCTCTTCATGTTCAATCTCCCCACAGGCTTGCATTGAGGAGGTCGAACACAATATCCTCCTTCTGTTCAGTGGGGCTATTCCTGATTGGCAATTCAATTACAGTTGGAGCATCTTCAGGAGTGCCTCCTGCATCATTACAGCTAGAGTCTCCATCTATCCTTGTACCTGATCTCTACCATAACTGCACACTGCCCTTGGCAATAATATTGACAGAAATGGGGTCAACTTCCATATTTGTGCTGAATTCACCGAATTCTATCTCTGAAACTTCCTCCATGACTCTTCCTCCTTGGCGTTGTCAGGTTCTATCTCAATATCCAGTCTTGGAAGTGTTCCAAATTCCTCCAATTAAACATTGAGAATCCTGAAGCCATTGTCATTGGCTCCTACCACAAGCTCCATTCTCTTACCATAGATCTGACTTCATCCCTGACCACTGGCTTGGACTGTACCAAATTGTTCAAAGCCTCAGATTCTTATTCCATCTTCTGATCCCAGGTTCTCTCCTTCGGAAACACCTTGTGATTCTGCAATATTGTTTTTGAAAATCATCCATATTTTTCGCAAATTCAGGCTTGGTTTATCAATATTGTTTGTTGGCTAGATTTCCATCTCACTCCATCTACAAACCACCTCTTCCAAAAGAATTCTACCCATATGCCACCTCGCACCATTTCTTGCTTACCCATCATTCTCCATCCTTGCTGATTGACTTTAACTCCTGGTCTCCAATTCTGCAGTTTAGATTCTTTGCCCTCAACCCTCATTCTTCCCTATATTTGTAATCACCTCCCAACTGTCCAATCCCAACTCCATTCCCTGTTCCTTTAACTTCAACCGTGGGTCCTATGCTTTTGGTTTTCCACTTCTCTGGAGACCTTTCAGACCTCCGTAAAACCTATTGCTCAGACGAAGCATCCATTTTTCTGTCGCTTTTCTATAAAACACAACGGGACAGTTTCCTAAATCATAGACTACATATTTTGTAATGAATTCCGATACTTTCCTTGGTTTTGAATCAGCAGACCTTGGTACCTCTGCACATGTGTCGAACAGGAAAGGGTCACCCATGTGACGTTTACATTTTTGCATTCTTCATGCCAAGAACCAGACCGAGGCACCTGCGCAGAAAAAGTGAATGGCACAAAACTGCAGGTCTGGTGACCTGAACTGGAGTACCATTGCAGAAATTGTGCAAGGCATTGGGAGAGGGGCAGGGAGAAGGTCCCAAATCACGAAGAAAGTCCCAAACCAGGGAGTGGGACAGAAATATGCCCCAGAAGAAAATTTGAGGCAGAGATGGGGATCAGAAAGCGATCCCAGTGGACAGTCCCAGGTAAGGGACAAGGCCAGAGATGAGAAACAGATCCAGTTAAGTAAAGTTGAGAGAAAGAAGCAGAGAAATAGGATCCAAGTTGGAGAGAACTGCAGGGCGCAGATGTGAAGCAAACCGGGCTTGAGAGAAGCACAGAGAATCTTAGGAAGCAGCGGAAGGTTGATGGTTCCTTAGTACGCGCCCTTTAGAGCAGTGGTGTTCTGCTTGGTGCAGCCGAAAATCTAAAATTGTGCTCGGAAGGTGAAGGTTGAATGTATTTGGAGATCCCAGGGAAAGGAATCTTCGAAGAAGAGATTGAAAGCCTGGAGGTGGATCCTTGTTGTAGCAGCCCGAGTGGGATCAACGTTTGGTGAGAATTCCAGGTAAGCTTTTCAAACGTGGAGATTGGAAAACTCAACCTTCAGTGAGACTGATTGACTCATGGTGCGACCTGCATTTTGGTGAGTTGTTGAGGAATCCATGGAATCTGCTTGTATCGCATTTACTGTCATTTACTTTGGAGTATGGCTTTTCAGACCACAGTTAGCTCAATAATTCACATGTACCTCATACCTAGCCTGAATATTCGAATATAAGAGATATTGTAAATTGTTTTATCTTTATGAATTTGTGTGTTGGTAAAGATATTTCTGGGATAAAAGGAATAGTGTGATTTGAATCATATTCATGTGTTTGTAATGAGATCTTTCCAACCTTTTTTGTCTTGTTATATAAATATTTTATTCATTTGTGCTGAAAGATCATCAAGGGATCTCCCCGTGTCTGCGTGGGTTTCATCCCCACAACCCAAAAGATGTGTAGGATAGGTGGATTGGCCATGCTAAATTGCCCCTTAATTGGAAAAAATAATTGGGTCCTCTAAATTTATAAAAAAAGATCATGAGGGGATTCCTGTGAATTAGTTCAGTAACTTTCCTCCACAGTTTCCCAAAAAAAAAACGTTAAGATCTATTAAGCCAGGCTTTACTTTGGGATCTGACTTGGCCAGTATTGACATGAGCTGGGATCATAGCAAGTTGTTAATGTGACATTTCTGCTGATTTAATCCAATTTAAATGGACAGCACGGTGGCACAATGGCAAGCACTGTTGCCTCACGGCGCCGAGGTCCCAGGTTCGATCTCGGCTCTGGGTCACAGTCCGTGTGGAGTTTGCAGATTCTCCCTGTGTTTGCATGGATTTTGACTCCACAACCCAAAGATCTGCAGGATAGGTGGATTGGCCATGCTAAATTGCCCCTTAATTGGAAAAAATGAATTGGGCACTTTAAATTGAAAAAACAAAACATTAATCCAATTTGAAGGGTAATACTAATATTTTTATCTAGTTATTTGTTAGCCGTAGAAATACCTTTATTTTGCTGGTTCCAAAATGAAAAAGGTAACTGGAAGAGGGAATATTACTTGATATTGAACTTGCCCAAAAAGTTTACCTGAATGTACTCGTCTACTTTGTTATGGTAGGGAGTGGTGAGGACTTCCTATCTTGAACCAAAGCTGAGGATGTACTTGCTGATTACTTAGAAGGGGACGGTACAGTGTTTACCACTGCTGCCTCCAGCCCAGGGACGTGGGTTTGATTCCGGCCTTGGGTGACTGTGTGGGTTTGCATGTTCTCCCCGTGTGTGCGTGGATTTCCTCCAGGTGCTCTGGTTTCTTCCCGCAGTCCAAAGATGTGCAGGTTAGCTGGATTGGCCAAGGTTACGGGGATAGAGGAGCGTGTTGGGCCTTGGTAGTGTGCTCTTTTGGGAGGGTTGATGCAGATTCGATGGGTTGAATGACCACCTTCTGCTCTGTAGGGATTCTATGGATGTCTGGATTCTATGGCTAGTGAGTTGATATGGAAAATGTATCTTTTATGCTTAAAATGAACTAATAATAATAATCACTTATTGTCACAAGTAGGCTTCAATTAAGTTACTGTGAAAAGCCCCGGCTTGATATTTAAGATTTAAAAGATTAGATGTTGGTTGTAGGAATGCTTGATGGAGGTTTTTTGCCTTTGAACAACTGTAAGATGAATCTCCGTGATCATCAGATGCACATATATACAGATAAGGGTTCAAGCTAGGAGTGTTTACATGCTTGCTTCTATACATGACACTAGCCAACACTTGGCTGATCCCTCCGTGTGGGCCATGTGTTCGCTTACTTCACTGTGTGGGCAGTTCGGTACTCACTACCACGTTAACCCAAAATGTGCCAGACCCTTGTACTACACGCTGAAATATTGACTTGCAAAATTATTGACGCATCTTTTAAATGTAGAAGTAGGTTTGGCGGGTTTTCCAACATTGTGACTTTTGTGCCAGTGTGTAATAGTTTCAGGTGAGCAGCAACAGTAAAGTAGAATGGACCAATGCTTGCAGTTTGAAGAGTTATTCAGTGCAGTGTAATTGCTGTCCGGTGGGAAGATGCATTCAGTGAGAGCCCAAGTCATTCACTTCATCTTGTGGTGCATGTTTGAATAAATGTTCTTTGTTGTAGTCCTTTGATGCAGGTTGTAGATGAGAAATATTGAGTGTCTCTTGGGCAATTTTGGACTGCTTTGCTGATGGTTGCATTCTTTTTTTTTAAATGTTTTATTCTCCATTTTCACATTTCCCCCCAAAATTCACCACCCACCCCCAAACAGTAAACGGTAACAAATACAAAGTCAATCCCCTTAACAATAACAGCGATCCCATCCTCCCACCACCCCAAACAACAGCACACCTATCAATATATGTATCCAATGAAACAAAACCCTCCCACGGTGGAAACAAAAAACACAAGAGAAAAAGAGAAAGGATCCGGGATCGCCCATGGTCACTATAGTGTCCACTCCTCCCTCTTCCCCCCCCGCCCCCACCAGCCCATGGTCACCCTAGAATCCCCTCCCCCCCCCCCCCACCCCCCATACGCAACGCCGTCCAACCTCTGAAAAAGTACCGTATGTGATACCCAAGAGTTGTAAACCCTCCCCTCCCCTCCAACTCCTCCCGCCCACTGCCTCTTGTAAAGCTCCTCCCCCCAACCTCGGTTCCTTCCCCCCAACATTCCACCCCGGCTAGACCTTTTCGGACCCTGTTCTGCCAGGCTCCGATGGCCGCAGCCCCTCTCCCCACCTCACTCCCGTTCACTGACCGGTTTAAACCGGCCAGCGCGGAGGCCCCCACCCGGGTCCCTTTCCCCTTGCCCGGCCCTAGGAAAGCCCAGAAATCCCCTTTTAGCACACAAACCCTGCATATCCACCTACACCCCAAAGAGCCCTCACTTCGAGTGAAAGTCCCAGCACCTCCCTTGTCGAAATGTATACAACATTGGCCCCATTAGCCCATACACCCGCACGCAGTAAAACAAAAAAAAAGAAGAGACAAAAGTGAAGAAAATACAGTCCTGAGGTTACATCGGCACATGGCCATATCTCAACTTCTCAGTTCTGCCACAGTCCTTCTGCCTTCACAAACTCCTCCGCTGTTCCAAAATAAAAGTCCTTGAGCTTGTAAGTCACCCTCAGCTTCGCTGGATATACAATGCCGCACTGCACCGTGCTAATGTACAGTGCCCTCTTCACCCGGTTGAAAGCAGCCCACCTCCTCGCCAGCTCCGCCGTAAAGTCCTGGTATACACGTATACCAGCTCCAGCCCACTGCATCACCCGCTTCTGCTTGGCCCAGCACAGGACCTTCTCCTTCACACTGTACCTACGGAAGCACAAGGTCACTACTCTTGGCGGCTCACCCGCCTTTGGTACAGGCCTCCCCGAACGATGAGCCCAATCCAGCTCGTATCGGGAGGGATCCTCCCCCTCCCCTAATAGCTTCGCCAGCATAGCGGCAAAATACTCCGTCGGCCTCGGCCCTTCAACTCCTTCGGGCAGCCCCACAATCCTCAAATTCTGACGCCTGGACCTGCTTTCCAGGTCTTCCAATTTTCCTCGCAGATCCTTGTTCACCTCCATCACCTTCCGCATCTCCTTCCCCATCGAGGTAAGTTGATCACCGTGCTGCGCCACCGTCTCCTCCACGCGCGAGTCGCGCCACGCCGCCCCGACACCCACAGGCGATTCTCCCACCCCCGGATGGGCCGAGCGGGAGGCGAAAACAATGACAGTCCCGCCGGCACCTTTCACTCTTGGTCGCTGCCGGCGGGAACAGTGCGGGAACGCTGGGGGGGCAGCCTGTTGGGGTGGGGGGGGGGGGGGGGTGGGCTCCTTCACCAGGGGGGGCCCTCTGATAGGGCCTGGCCCACGATCGAGGCCCACCGATCGGCGGACCATCTTCTCGCCCCCCGGGCCTACCTCCTTCTGTGGCCGGCCCCAGAACCACGGCGCCATGTTGGTGAGGGGCCAGCGTGCGTAAGAAGTTCCCTGCGCATGCGCAGGATGGTGCAGCCCAACTGCGCATGCGCAGGAATGAGCGGCCCCAACTGCGTATGTGCGGGTTTGCGCGCCAAAGGCTGGAGCGGCATGAACCGCTCCAGCGCTGAGCTGGCCCCCTGTGGGGGCGAGAATAGGTTGTGCCTGGGCCCTGTTTACGCCATCATGAAATGCGACGGCGTTCACGACGGCGCGGGCACTTAGTCCCGGGAGCGGAGAATCTCGCCCAAAGTATGTGTTCAGTGAATTAATAGAAGGATTTCTATTAACATCATATCTTCTTGATAGTTTTCGAGATAGACAAGCTATTCCCAGTGACTACATGTTCAGGAACACTGCCACGACCCCCTGGGCTCATGTGCAGTTAATTCCAAACCTACTTGACCCAGAGTGGCAACACACAAGTGAAATTAGATGTTATTTTAAAATATCGGAGGACCTTAGCTGGGCCCAATAAAGTGCAGTCACCAGGTTTGTAAATTTAATACTAATAACCGTTTATTATTTAACAATTATACAATTACACTGACAGAAATGTAACTGACAACCTCGTGCCTTTTCCCAACCCCCCTTTCCAAATTGCCCTACTCCATCTAGACACACATGCGCACGCACACACACTCGCGCATGCACACAAAATAGCGCAAAAGGGCAGTGGAGAGGGAATAAAATAAAAGGATTAAGGATTGCCAGTGCACCAGGGTGGCTTCTGGTTAAGATCTTTCAGGAGTTCAAGCTTTCATTTTGATACTTCTTCCTTCCCGGCTTGAGAAGGTTGTCTCCCTTCTCTGTAGATTCAAGATAACTTCAAATATACAGTAAAGGTGAGGTTTTAGAAAAATAAAGCAGTTCTTTACTTCAGGAGAGAGAGAGCTCCTTCTTCTTTCAAAGTCTAATTTACCTCTGCCCAGCTCTCAGAAGCATCAGGTAAGGACCAAGCACTGACCGGTTGCCAACCCGCCAATCGAACCAACTTCCTCCAATGCTGTTTCCTAAGATTTATTCGGTGCCGAGGTCTGTTTTGTCCTCTGGAAAATACAAAGCCTAGAGCAGGCTACTTTAACTTTCTGTTTTAAAAAAAATGTTTTATTAAGGCATTTATATAAACAACAAACAGGCACATAAGAGCAAGAACAAACTTGTACAGCTTAATAAATTACCAACACCCACACCACCCCTGCCCTTCCCCTCCTCCTATCATGCCTTCCCCATTTTAACACCCTTATCCCTCCCCCCTCAACCGACTCTCTCAAGATGAACTGAATCTTTTCCAACCACAAGAATTCCGCCAGGTCACTCAGCCCCGCTTTCGGTGGCTCCGAGTCCCTCCACCCAAGCAAAGTCCATCTTTGGGCTATCAGGGAGGCAAAGGCCAAGACATCTCGCTCCCTGGACTCCCGGGTCTTCCGATACCCCGAGTATTGCTACCTCTGGGCTCGGGACCACCTTTATCCCGAACACTTCGGGCATTATATGTGCAAACCCCTGCCAGAACCCCTTCACTTTTGGATACGCCTAAAAGGTTTGTGGGCCTCTCCACGCATCATCCATACCTATTCTCTACTCACTCAAAGAACCTACTCATCCTTGCCACCGTCATATGCGCCTGTGAACTATTTTGAACTGAATAAGACTGAGCCTTGCGCATGGCTATACTCTCAGGGCCGACACCACCACTGGGCTCACGGAATACCTGGCCGGCAAGAATGGCAGAGGCGCTGACAACAAGGCCTCTTCCCTTGCATGAGGCTGCCTCTGTCCGCCCTCATACCGACCCCTCCGCAGCTACCCATTTCCTAACCATAGTAATGTTAGTTTCCCACTAATAATTCATTCTAATCGGCAACGCCAGCAACCCCCCCCCCCCCCCCCCCCCCCCGCCTTGCCCCGTTCCAAAAATGCCCTCTTGACCCGCGGAGTCTTCCCCATCCATGCAAATCCCGAAATCAGCGGGTTGACCTTTCTAAAAAATGACTTTGGGATGAAGGTCGGGAGGTTCTGAAATACAAACAAGAGCCTTGGCAGCACCGTCATCTTCACTGTCTACACCCGTCCCGCCAACGACAATGGCAGCACGTCCCACCTCTAAAATTCCCCTTCATCTGCTCAACCAACCGAGACAAATTCAACTTATGAAACCTAGGCTACCTGGATGCCCAAGTACCTGAAACTCATTCACACCACCTTGAGGCAGCTTCCCCAACCTCCTTTCCTGCCCCCTTTCCCATGTTCACCTTGTATCCGGACAACCGGCCAATGTCCTCCATAATGCCCATATTTCTGCCAGGGGTCAAAGCAATGGGGAGAGAGGGCACCCCTGCCTTGTCCCACGGTGCAACCCGAAATGTCCTGAGCTCACCCGGTTCGTCCGCACGCTTGCTACTGGTGCCTTATACAGCTACCGGTCACAATCCTCAAACCCCTGCCCGAATCCGAACCGTCCTAACACCTCCCACAGATACTCCCACTCCACACATTCGAAAGCCTTCTCTGCATCCATTGTTGCTACCACCTCCCTTTCCTGTCCCTCCGGGAGCATCATAATCACGTTAAGTAACCTCCTTACATTCGCCGTCAACTGCCTCCCCTTCACAAAGCCTGTCTGATCCTCACCTTTCATCTCCAGGATGCAGTCCTCAATTCACGAGGCCACAACCTTCACCAGCAGCTTGACATCCACATTCAGGAACAATATCGGATGGTAGAACCCACACTGCTCCGGATCCATATTTTTCTTCAGGGAAATAGACAACTGCGGGGAGCCCCCCCTCCCCCCTCCCCCTAGCTTCATTATACATCCTTACCAGAAGAGGCCCCAATTCCTCCCCCCCACCCCCCCCCCCCCCCTATACTTCGGTACATGGGGCAATCAATCAATCAATGGCGACCCCCAGGTCCTCATCAACCTTTGGAAAACTTCAACCTGTCGAAAAACCACCCTGCCAACCTCCCTTGCTGCCTCTTGCTTCCAAAGTTCATGGGCCAGCATCCTACTCGCCTTCTCCCCATACTCGTACACTGCTCTCTGGCCCTCCACAACTGCCCTACTGCCTTCCCCGTGGACACTAGCCTAAACTCCATCTGGAGCCTCTGTCTTTCCTTTAACCCTGTCTCCAGGGTCTTCGAGTACCTCCGATCTACCCACAAAATATCATCCATCAATCTTGACATATCTGCTCGTTCCACCTTTTCCCTATAGAACATAGTACAGCACAGAACAGGCCCTTCGGCCCTCAATGTTGTGCCGAGCAATGATCACCCTACATAAACCCACGTAACCCGTATACCCAGTAACCCAGCAATCCCCCCATTAACCTTACACTACGGGCAATTTATCATGGCCAATCCACCTAACCCGCACATCTTTGGACTGTGGGAGGAAACCGGAGCACCCGGAGGAAACCCACGCACAAACTGGGAGGACGTGCAGACTCCACACAGACAGTGACCCAGCCGGGAATCGAACCTGGGACCACTGGAGCTGTGAAGCATTGATGCTAACCACCATGCTACCGTGAGGCCCCTATGTGCTAAATTAAAATAAATTCCCCCCCAACCACTTCCTTGAACATCTCCCACAGCTTAGCGGGCGTAACCTCCCCCATATCGTTGAGTTCCACATACCCCCTGATGGCAGCCATCACCTGCTCGCACACCTCATCCACTAACCTCACATCTAGCCTCCACTCCAAGTGCTGAGTATCCCCCCCAGAGGTCCACTCGCAAATCCAGCCAATGCGGCCTGTGGACTGAAACCACAATCGCCGAATACCCCCCAGTAACGCCTTGACCACCACAAAGAAATCAATCCTGGAGTACACCCGGTGCACATGAGAAAAGTCGAATGATCGTGTTAAAATCACTCCCCCTCCTCACCCCACCCATGATCAACCAGTGCGAATCCAGATCAGGAATTTTTCCCAGCACCCGCCTTATAAACTCCACATCGTCCCGGTTTGGTGCATTAACATTTACCAAAACCACTGGCATCCCCTCCAGCTTCCCACTCACCATCACACACCATCCCCTGAATCTGCCACAATGCTCCCCACTGCCAACACCACCACCCTCTCATCTTCATGTCCAGTGCTGAGTGGAACACCTGCCCGACCCATCCTTTCTTCAGCCTCGCCTATTGCCCTATCTTTAAATGTGTCTCTTGTAAAAAAAACAAACGTCCGCCTTCAAACTCCTCAAGTGCAAGAACACACATGACCGTTTGACCATCCCATTCATCCTACTTACATGGCCAGCCTGGTTGGGGGGCTGCTCTCCCCCCCCCCCCCCCCCCCCCCCCCCCCCCACCTCTCCTGTCAATCAGGCATATCCATGGCCAGCCCCCAGCCCGTGACCCTCCAGGCCCACCCTCGGACATCCACCATTATCACCCCCTTTCTCGCTGTGCCACAGCAACCACACCCTTGTCAGCAGCCCCCCTCTCCCATTCTCCCCCTCCCCCAAACAAAACAACAATCCCATCCCCCTCCTGTGCACCAACCACCTGACCATCCCCCACTGTGCTCCTGTTAACTGGCCCGCCCAACTTGGCAGCCCCTGTCCAAGGCCTACAAACCTCCTAACCATCCCCCACTGATTTCCCTCCCCCAACTCCCCTCATTAGCACTCCCCCACAAAACAAAGGAACACAAAAAAGGTGCACCCCCCTTGATGCTCCCCAAGCCTTCTGCCATCAAGCCCAACAAAACATCTCAAAGGAGAAAGGTTTTCCAACAACCATCAAGTGAAAAAACAAACACCTCCTCCAAGGTTCAATGACCTCCGTTGTCCCTCAGAAATTCCGACTCCTCCTCTGGCATTCCAAAATAATATTCCAGATTCTGGAAGGTCACCCAGAGGCAGGCTGGGTACAACACCTCAAACTTCACTCCCTTCTTAAAGAGGACAGCCTTGACCCAGTTATACCCGGTCCTCCTCTTCGCCAGTTCTGCGCCCAGGTCCTGGTATACCCGCAGCTTTAGTACTCAGACCACTGTTGTTACATTCATGGCTTGAGCCTAAAGGTTCAGGACATATTTACACAATTTAGTGATGACATGAAACCTGGAAGAGTCATCCATAGGGAAAAAAATGATATACACCTCAAGAGGAATTTGCCTTTATTTATTCTCATCACCATGTTGACAACCATGGTTCAATTGGTAGCAATTTTGTCTCTTCAGTCAAAAGGTTGTGAGTTCAAATCCCCATCCAAAACTTTGAGCACAAAAATGTAGGCTGGCACTCCAGTGCAGGGATGATGAAGTGCTACACTGTCGGGGATGCTGTCTTTCAGGTGCAGTGTTGAACTGAGGCCCCGCCTGCCCACTGAGGCGACTGGAGCAGATCCCGTGGCTCTGTTTTGAAGAAGAACATGAGGCGTTATTCCCAGTGTCCTGACCAGTATTTATCCTACAGTCAGTAGTTTATCCTGTAATTATAGCATAGCTGTTTTGGGGAGCTTTTTGGCAAAAATGGTTGTCACACTTCTACTTTACAACAGTGACCACATAGTCCAATGTACAGTCTGGTGGAATGGGCAGACACATGACAGTTGAAATTCAACACCAGAAAATATCAGATGATACAATTCTGAGAAACAGTACAAGCTGAATGGTTCAATTTTACAGTGGTGAGTGCAATGAGAGAAAGTTCTGGGGATATCTGTGTACAGATATTTTAAAAGGAAATGCTTGAATTTATACAGTGCCTTTCATGACCTCAGAACATGAAGGTGTCTCTTCACAAAGTGTTTTTGTGAAGAGACCAGTACTGAAAGAACGAACCCACAAGATTCCAGGTTAAAACAAATTTTTATTCGACTAGAGTCAAATATCTACTCTGTGTATAGGTCATCAAACTCCGTCACAATGCCCTTTAGAATTTTGTCTTCCTCACAAAGATTTTCAGCTCCTTTGTTGTAGGATTTAGCTGGCTCCACAACTGATATCAATGCACAACTAACTGGAGTTCCACAGGCACAGTCTTCACCAGAGGTGGCACAGGTCAACAGAACCTCTTCGATTCTGGGTGGCATAGACCTACCATTTGGGCAGCATGGTTGCACACGTGGCTAGCACTGTGGCTTCACAGCGTCAGGGTCGATTCCCGGCTGGGTCACTGTCTGTGCGGAGTCTGCACGTTCTCCCCGTGTGCGCGTGGGTTTCCTCCGGGTGCTCCTGAGGAAGGTCCAGGGAATTAAAATTGTCACTGTGAATTCCCAGCAGGAAAGTAATTCATTCATACTGCTCAAAATTATTTGACTATTCTATCTCAATGCTAATTAACATTGGGGGCGGCACGGTAGTACAGTGGTTAGCACAATTACTTCACAGCTCCAAGGTCCAAGGTTCGATTCCCATCTTGGGTCACTGTCTGTGCGGAGTCTGCATGTTCTTCCCGTGTCTGCATGGGTTTCCTCCAGGCGCTCCGGTTTCCTCCCACAGTCCAAAGATGTGCAGGTTAGGTGGATTGGCCATGATAAATTGCCCTTAGTGTCCAAAAAGGTTAGGAGAGGTTATTGGGCTATGGGGATAGGGTGGAAGTAAGGGCTTAAGTGGGTCAGTGCAGACTCGATGGGCAGAATGGCCTCCTTCTGCACTACATGTTCTATGTTCATTGTATCTTCCAAGTAATAGAAACAGCTGCAGAAACTGTGCATTTGCTTATTATCAGCTTCTGCTTTTAGCCTCTGTCTTCTTTAGCCTGCTTATACTGCACCACTGGACTCATCATCCAATTCCTTTGCAGCTGAGAGGATCAGTTTTCTTTCTTGGTTTACCCTCTCAGTTGCTCTTCTCAGCCGCACCTTTCAATTAGGATCTGTCCCAAGAAGTCCAAGTTGTGCCTGCAGATTCCAACACATGATCCTCCTCCACAACGCATCCATGCTCCTCCTCATGAAGAAAGATAAATTGCTGCAGTAAAGATTTTTTCACAACTGCTTAGAAGTGCTGCAAGTTCTCTTGATCTTCAATATTTCAACAAATAGTTTTTCCTGGCAACCCGATCAGTTTATTGTTTGAAAGGCTGCAGCATCATACTCCAGCAAAACAGCTGAAGGTTCAGTAGAGATTTACTGGAATAAGACCATAAGAAATAGGAGCAGAAGCAGGATGTTCGGCCCCTCGAGCCTGCTACACCATTCAATAGGATCATGGCTGTTCCGACATTCATTGCGTCCACTTTCCTGCCCTTTCCCTGTATTCCTTGATTTCCTTACTGATCAAGAATCTATCTATCTCAGCCTTATGCACAAGGATCCTGCCCCCACAGTTCACTGTGGCAAGGCGTTTCAGACTCTCAACCTTCTGAGAGAAGAGATTCCTCCTCATCTCAGTCTTTAATTGGCACCCCTTTATTCTGAGACCATGCCCTCTGGTCCTAGACTGAGGGAAACATCCTCTCAGCATTTACCCTGTCAAGCCCCTTAAGAATTCTATGGCCAGTTTCTCGGCCTCTCTACCCCTGCCAGTGAGAACGGAGAATTTGGCGCGCAACCAAAATTCCATTCACTGCAGCTGTACTGGAGAATCCTGCCAACGTGAAGGGATGGAGAATTCAGGCTTGTATGTTTTGATGAGATCATCCCTCATTCATCTAAATTGCTCATAAGATGATCCTCCATACCGGGGATCAATCTACTCAACCTTCTCTGAACTGTCCCAAATGAAATAATATCTTTCCATAAGAGGACCAAAACTGCTCTTAGTACCCCAGATGTGGTCTCACCAGTACCTTGAACAGTTGCAGCAAGACTTCCCTACCTTCCCATGCAATCGCAGAAGGTGGAACACCTACCCCGTTACCTATTCCATGCTTAACATTCCAGACCCAGAACACTCATTCTAGGTTAAGCAGCGTTTCACTTGCACCTCTCCCAATTTGGTCTATTGCATTCATTGCTCACAATGTGGTCTCTATATTTGTTTTCATCCCAGTTCACTTTAACTGTCTTTTAACATTTCTTTCTTTCTTGTCTTTCTTAATATATATTTAACCCCCCAGCTTATCCACTTTTTCTTATCCTTTCTCCCCTTTGCTTCCCCTTCCCCTCCCCCCACATCTGCATCTGTCACAGTTTACCTTCTGATGTTAGTTTTTTTGCTGTTTGGCCTTTCACACCTTTTATTCTCTCTGGGGACTGCCATTAACACTCTTTCCCCTTGGTTTCTATGGCTATTAGCACACCGTTTCCCCGTGTTTCTGTGGCTATGACTCATCTTTCATTCTCACACCACAGTATAAATATTTCCCACTTTCTCTGTCGGTTAGCTTTGACAAAGAGTCATTGAAAGAAATGAAATGAAAATGAAAGTCGCTTATTGTCACGAGTAGGCTTCAAATGAAGTTACTGTGAAAAGCCCCTAGTCGCCACATTCCGGTGCCTGTTCGGGGAGGCTGGTACGGGAATTGAACCGTGCTGGTGGCCTGCCTAGGTCTGCTTTCAAAGCCAGCGGTTTAGCCCAGTTGGACTCGAAACGTGAGCTATTTGATTTAAAAAAAAAAAAAAATTTTTATTAAAGTATTTTCAAATTTTTATAACAATAACAAAAACAATAACGTGCAGATATTTTAATGTTCCCTGAGAAAATCGATGAACGGTTGCCACCTCCGAGAGAACCCCAACATAGACCCTCTTAAGGCAAACTTTATATTCTCAAGGCTGTGAAACCCAGCCATGTCACTAACCCAGGTCTCTACACTTGGGGGCTTCGAGTCCCTCCATATTAAAAGGATCCGTCTCCGGGCTACTTGGGAGGCAAAGGCCAGGACATCTGCCTCTTTCATTCCCTGAACAACCGGATCTTCTGACACTCCAAAGGTCGCAATCCCTGGACTCGACACCACCTAGCAACATGGACATTGCCTTTGCAAACCCCTGCCAAAACCCTTCGGGCATGCCCAGAATATGTGAACATGGTTTGCTGGGCTTCCCGCGCAACTCACATACCTATCCTCTACCCCGAAAAACTTGGTTATCCTCGCCGCCGTCATATGTGCCCAGTGGTACATCTTACATTGTATTAGGCTAAGCCTAGCACATGAAGAGGAGGAATTGACCCTGCTTAGGGCATCTGCCCATAGACCTGCCTCTAACTCCCCACCTAGCTCATCCTACCATTTGCCCTTAAGCTCCTCCACTGGGGTTTCCTCCGAAACGTGAGCTATTTTCTGCCGCAACAGATGCTGCCAGACCTGCTGAGATTTTCCAGCATTTTCTCTTTCGTTGCCTTTCCATCTGTTTTTTTCTGTCATCTGCAAATCTGGCT
Organism: Scyliorhinus canicula; assembly: GCF_902713615.1. NCBI lineage: Eukaryota > Metazoa > Chordata > Chondrichthyes > Carcharhiniformes > Scyliorhinidae > Scyliorhinus > Scyliorhinus canicula. Next base: position 95,656,069 of record NC_052149.1, read on the forward strand.
TCAGTACATTCTCTTTCTTCTTCCAAACATCAATATATATTGTAAACAGTTGTCGTCCCACACTGATCCCTGCAGAATCCCACTGGTTACAGGTTACCAACCTGATAAGGACCCCTTATCCCCATTCATTGTTTCCTGACCTTTATCCAATTCTCAATCCATGCCAATTTATTACCTCCATCACCATGTGCTCTTATCTTGTGAGAAGGCAGGCAAGGCCTTGGTTCAACATCTCGTCCAAACGGCAGCACCTCTGGCAGTGCAGCATTCCATCAACACCGCATCACTAGTGTCAGCCTACCTTTTATGTCAAGTCTCTGGAATTGAACTTGACCCCACAACCATCTGACTCGAGAGACAAGTGCTACCAACTAAACTGTGGTTTGCACAATCGAGTGGAGAAAATAAAGAGAACTGAATGGTCATTAACTGAACACCATATTGAAGGTGATGAGAAAACCAGAGGCAACATGAGTAAAATGTTTTTGATGAATGAGTGGATAGGATTTGGAGTGCACTACCTGGCAGGGTTGTGAACACCGGTTGAACAGGAGCCTGCAAAAAGGAACTGAATCAATGCTTGAAGAAGAAAAGATTGCATTTGATATGGGGAAAAAGAGTGAATGGGATTCTTTGAAAGAGCCGCTTATGAACTGTGATATAAACTATTGATAGTTTTAAGCACGACAATCCTAATTTGGTTGACATTTTAATTTCAGTGTCACTGGCTAGCAATTTCCATTTTGTATATTTGCTACTCTATTTTTTTGGCTTTGCTTCCCCAGCTTTTGAAGTATGTACAGGCTTGATGATCAGTAGGGGAATCATAAATGATAGAATCAGGCAACACAGAAGGAGGCCATTCGGCCCATTGAGTTTGCACTGGTCCTTTCAAACAGCATTTCAGTTCGTCCCACTCCCAGTACTCTTGCCCCATAAATGTGCAATTTTTTCTTCAAATGTTTATCCAATTCCCTTTTGAATGTTGTTTTTGTTGCTGCATCTACCGCCGAACAAACACTAGCTGTAATACTTCATTCTCTACCAGTACATTTTCTCTATACCCTTTATGAAGCCTTCAAGTCCTTTCTAAATGATAAGATCCAGAATTGGATAAAATTGGACAAAATACTCCATCTTTATATCGGTTCACCATAACTTGCTGACGTTTGTACTCTTGTATGCCTCTATTTCTAAAAGCTCGGGGTTCCAAATGCTTTCTTAATTGTTCTGTTAACCAGTCCTGCCATCTTCTAACAGTATTCATTGATGCTCTTGGTTACTTGGAACTGACAATTCCTTACTTATTTTAAATGTTTGATTTTAACTCCGGAATTGGAATTTTCCAATGGGTTTCAGAAGAAAATTCCAATTCCTGAGTTAAAATCAAACAATGAAAAGAAATTTTCAGTTCCAAGTAAAGAATAGCAAGGGGCATTTTTTTTTTCTTGCATCAACAAATTTTATCTGCTTTGAAAATTATTGCCCTTTTTGTTTTATAGCATTTTCATAGTCAATTTTGTTCTGGTATTTTGACAGTTTATTGAATGGTTGAAAAAGGCACGATTTGGGGACTTAAGATTAGATTTAGTCCAATAACTTGGGCTTCATTTCACTGAATGGCAATCGTCGACAAGAGAGAATCCAAACATCTCCCCATGACATTTGGTGAAATGCCACCACTGAATCCCCCATTATCAATGTTCTGGGGGTTACCATTGACCAGAAACTGAACTGGGCCAGCCATATAAATACTGTGGCTACAAGCACAAGCCAGAGGCTGGGAATTCTGCATCGCATAACTTGCCTCCTGATTCCCCAAAGCCTGTCCACCATCTACAATATACAAGTCAGGAGTGTGATGGAATATTCTAAACGTACCCGGATGAATGCAGCTCCCAAAACACTTGAAGCTTAACACCATCCAGGACAAAGCAGCTCACTTAATTGGCTCCCCATCCACCACCTTGAACATCCACTCCCTTCACATCCGAAGCCCAATGTTTACCATCTACAAGATGTACTGCAGCAACTCACCTTTGACAGTACCTTCTAAACCCGCAATCTCAAGCACCTAGAAGGAAAAGGCCATCAGATACATGGGAACATCACCACCTGAAAGTTCACTTCCAAACCACACGCCACCCTGACTTCGAACTATACAATACATGGACTTCAGTGGTTCCAAGAAGGCAGCCCAATGAGAGATGGGCAACAGAAATGCTGGCCTAGTCTGCCACATCCCCGTGCCATAAAATAATTTAAAAAAATTATTGTTTCCCATTCTCTGCCTTTCCCTGTACTCTCGGTGTAAAAATGTATTTGCGTTCTGTACATCTCTCACATAGCCAGAATTTAGGTTCTGCATTTCGAACCTAGTCAGCATTCATTTAAATTTGCGCAATCAGCAAGGAACTGAGGAGGAGGAGTAAAAATGTATCTTCTGCCAAATATAATGCCGTCATCTTGGAGTCTTTGGGAACAACCTAGCCTGATTTTGTTGTGGGGGGTGTGGATAATAAACTAACATTAGCTGCATTTATTACTGGCAAACCTAGTCCATTTTTATTGGATGATTCTTGACAGAAGGTGGGGAAGAGCTGGGTACTGCAGGAAAAGGTTCCTCCTCGCCATGACTATTGTTTTTGATTTGTGATCATTTGCTTCTGCTCCCACCCCCTCACTTTTTTTTTTGTTGAACAATGGAAAGTTTTGCTGTATGGGGAACTGACATCTTCATCAATTTCACAGCAGGTTACTTTAGTTTGCTTTCACTTGAGTGCCTTACAGGATTTTCTCTCATTGCTGTCTAGCTGGGTGAAAGTCTAGACACAGAGATGTAGGACTTACTGAGAATTCACAATGCGATTATTGTGAATGTTAAGTAGGAGCAGCTTCCCCTGACGTGCAGGCTTCTTGGCCAAACTGCTGGTAAAAAGACTTTCTCTTTGTTCCTGAAGAGGAGCTAATCCAGGCTGATGCAGGCTGTGCAGTAAACCTTTTTACAAAAAAAAGTCCATGAGTGGAAGGTGAAAGGTCAGCAGTTTAACCTCTGACCAGAAAATAAGAGGGCAAGGGTGTTTCAAAATTGTGGAGAAGAACAAGGGAAGAAAGTTCTCTTAAGGTCTACTCGCCTTGTTTCTCAAAGGCAGGTTAAACAGATGACTGACGGGAATGGTTACAAGAGTCCTCGTAAAACATGTATGATGTCAAAGTCTAAACGGGTTTTGTACTAATAAGCAAACTGCATTGTTTGGTTGGTGAACGCATATTTTCCTTCACAAAACAGACAGCAATGTGAGGGGAAAAGACTGAGCAACACAACAACAGTACGCGCAGTGTCCAGTTGTGAGCTATCGATGACTGATTGATTAGATTCTGCTGCTGGAATCTATGGTGCTACATTTACATGGACAGTATCATCACCAAAAAGGAATAAAATGTGCAAATTTTAACAAAAATGATCTATTGAAAAATTGAGAGCAATTTGTTAACTGTGAATTATTTTGATTTTCAGTATTGTGTAAGAGTGGAGTTGGAAGTTTATCATACTTTCAATAGCTTTTTAAAAAAAGTAGTTCTTCTGTAATGTATGTTGCGACCCGGGCTTTGTCCCAATCATTGAATGCTGCCAGTGAGGATATTGGACAGCTTAAAATAAATCCATGTTAGCAAGCCTGTCACATAAGAGCATGTTTCCTCGCAGGGCAAATGGGTTTTACTTGATTGAAGTTCACATAATGCTAGTATTCTTACCATCTGGTTCTCCTTTACAAAATGTTCAGTAAGACAAAAGATTCGATCTTATACACATGAAACCTTCACCTTTTAGTGGCTCACTCACATGCGTGCTCTTGTATTTTTAAGTCTTAATTTAACTGCATTTTCACTTGATAACGACTGTTGTTCATTTTCCATGGGCGAAAAAGGTTGAAATGTTTTGAAACCTTCATTTATCTGGACAATGGTCTGGTGCATAAGTGTCAGTGAGACGTGATTTTTCTTAATATTTTTCTCCCCAAAATTTCAATTCCTTTCAATTTCTGTGTCAAACATCTTCCCGAGCCAAGAAAACAGGCTGGAGATTTCTAAGCCTTAGCTACTGTTTATGCGTATGAAGTGCACTGGGAGCTCAAGATGGTTGGACCTTCTCTCCTTCCACTGAACTGTGCTATGACTTTTGCCTGGGATTCAGTAAGCTAGGACAGTGTTCCTTGGCTTGTGCTTTTCAAAAACTCTCAGCTATTGTCAAACATTGCGTGCTCCTTCAGTCTTCATTTTGGATTGTTGAAGTTTGGCTCGGATGTTTCACAGGTTATGAACGTGCACGCAACTTTGTTGGAAAATTATTTTACGATGTGTAATGTGCAAATTCACTGTAACATGTGTTTTTGTTTCTTGAGTTACCTTTTTGCTGGGTTTTCCTTCCATGCATATTTGTAGTTATTGCTGTGTAATTTAACAATATCAAGATGAAAAGATAAATCTCAAGAAGGCTATTTTCATGCAGGAATAGGTTTATCGGACACTTTTTGCCTTGAATTGTTTGGGTGTCATTTTGAATAAAACTCCACGATTTCCACAAAACAGTTGTGCCATTTCTGCTATGATGCGCACACCAAACGTGAACTACCAAGTTTCATCCATTAATTCTGCAATTTTGACTTGATTGACTTCAACCCTAAAGCATTGCACTTCAGGCATAGATGTAAAGGGAGCTCCTGAAACCACTGGAGTGGCAGAATATATGGTTCATATGTGTAAAGTATAAATGCATCTGTTGAGAGTCAGTATGGTCTTAAGTCACAGTTTCAGAAATGTGGACAGTGGAATTACAATTGGCAAAATGCGGCACCTATTTTTAATTGCCGCATTATTGTTGTGCCAGGAAGGTACAGATGGCACTGGAAATACTACCCAAAATCTACTGTTGAGAAATGGTAAATCAGTACCCATCTTAAAACACAGTGAACTGCTGAAAGATCTTAGCTTCAAGCTAAGTGTATCAGTCTTTGTCTATATATGAATGAACTATGTGGGTATATGAGAGTTAAATAATCCTAAATTTAAAAATAATGACTATACTTCATTGTTTTCCATCACATCTGCATCAATGTTAAGATCAGATATTTGATTTGGTTTGATTAAATTTATTGTCACATCTACTTCGGTACGGTGAAAAGTTTTGTTCTGCATACAGTCCAGGAAGATTGTTCATTACATGAAAATACATAACTACATAGACATCGGGTGAAGCATACAGAGTATAGTGCTACAACGGTAAAGAAAATGCATAGAGAGATCAATTCAGTCTATAGCAGGGCCATTGAGAAGTCTGGTAACAGTGGGGAAGAAGCTGCTTTGAATCTGTTAGTTCATGTTCTCAGACTTTTATATCTTCTGCCAATGGAAGAGGTTGGAACATAGAATAACCCGGGTATGAGGCATCTTTGATTATGCTGCCTGTTTTCCCAAGGCAGTGGGAGGTGTAGACAGGGTCAAAGGATGGGAGGCGGGTTCGCGTGACGGACTGGGCTGTGTTCACAACTGTCTGAAGTTTGTTACAGTATTGGGCCGAGCAGTTGCCATACCAGGCTGTGATGCAGCCAGATCGGATGCTTTCTATGGTGTATCTGTTAAAATTAGTAAGAATCAATGTAGACATGCCAAATTTCCTTAGTTTCCTGAGGAGGTATAAGCACTGTTGTGCTTTCTTGGTCGTAGTGTCAACGTGCATGGACCAGGATAGATTGTTGGTGATGTGTACACCCATGATTTTGAAGCTGTCAATCATCTCCACGTTGACAGTGCCACTGTGGTTAGCACTGCTGCCTCACAGTGCCAGGGACTCGCATTCAATACCAGCCTCGGGTGACTGTGTGGAGTTTCTCCAAGTATCTGTGTAGGCTTCCTCTGGGTGCTCTGGTTTCCTCCCATAGTCCAAAAATATGCAGGTTAGGTGGATAGGCTGTGCTAAATTGCCCCTTAGTGTCCAAAGATTAGGTGGGATTACTGGGTTGTGGGGATAGGGCGGGTATTTGACCTAGGTAGGCTGCTCTTTCCAAGGGTCAGTGTAGGCTAGATGGTTCGAATGGCCTCCTTCTGCACTGTCAGGATTCTATGATTCTATGATACAGACCAGGGAGTGTCCAACACTTTGCTTCCTGAAATCGATGATCAGCTCCTCAGTTTTGCTGTAATTCAGGGGAAGGATTCCGATCAGTGGTGGGCAACCTGTGGCCAGAAACCACAGTGCAGCCCACATGACATTTTATTGATGGTCGTCCACATGTAGAGTTGCCACATTCCACTGGTTTCCATCCATGTAGCTTTGTCCCTATTAGTATGACTGAAGTGATATGCATGTAAAGCAGGGGCATGGGAAGTGAGGTGTACATTGACTGTGAGAGTCATGTGCTCCCTTTGCTACCAACTAAGCATGAATATTTCTTTTGTTTTTACCTCTTGAAGTTGACAGTTGTATTAATATATGAATGATTAATAATTTTCTATAATTCTTAAATATTCAGGGGAGGCACGGTGGCACAGTGGTTAGCACTGCTGCCTCACGGTGCTGAGACCCCGGGTTTGATCCCTGCCCCGGGGCACTGTGCGTCTGGAGTTTGCACATTCTCCCCATGTCTGCATGGGTCGCCACAACCCAAAAATAAGTAGGTGGATTGGCCACATTCAATTGCCCCTTAATTGGAAAAAAGAATTGGGTACTCTAAATTTATTTTAAAAAAAAGATATATTCAGCGTGTATTTAATGTATTCAATCTTATTCAAGAGTCATAGTTGGTGAACATGCCCGACTTCAATCTTGTGGCCCACTGAGATGAGGGAGGGCCACTCATGCGGCCCACTCACTAGCCTAGGTTGCCCATCTCTGATTTACAAGTGAAACTTGGGAATGATGAGTGAAACTTGATGAAACTAACTCCAGTCAAAGTTGATTGAAATAATTAGATTACTGCCAAAATATTTTAAAACAAAAAAATTAATGCTGTTTCAGGCTGCCGTTTAGGATATTGCAAGATACAAGTATATATTTTCATTGGTGAAATAGAAGATTATTGAATTAATATGCAACTGCTTTTAAAATTTGATTATGACTCAGCTTTCATTTTGTTTGAAATTTTACAAACATTTTTGTTCCATTTTTCGACATGCGTGAAATGATTTCGGACCTGAAAATACATCCAATGTTCATCAAGATGAAAGATCTTGAATATGAGAAATTAAAACTTATTTTTCTATTTCAGGGTCAGAGTCAAGTTAATCTATGTTTCTATGATTGCTGTCCATCCAATCTGAGCTCAGAACTGTACTGTTAGCATTTTTATCTTGCCTTCCAAACCACTTTGTGTCTTCTATGAGCTTTTACTCTGAGCCTATGTCGACGCAGAACTGGGTTTAACCGGCTCAAAATCCATCAGAACCCAGGCCTTAAACAGGGGAAAACCTTCCTCTCAAGCTTGTGTTGATTTTATGCCTAGGTTCCAGGGGTGAAAGGCAATAATGTTGCTATAATTTTCATCTTAAAAGGTTAATGGTGCCTCTCACTCCAGTTTAACTTTTATCTGAGCATAGTGAAGTTAATCATCAGATACTTTTGTGACCATAGGAAATCGGCCATGCTCCAGGAGAATATGGAGTGTATTCTTGAATGCATGGGCACTTGACAGATGATACGAATAGGAGGAAACTGTAGTTGCTACTGTGACACCACTGGTTAGCATTTGCTCTCAAGAGGCAACTTGTGTGCCATGTTCTGCTGCTTTATACCAGCTTATAAATAATTGCAACTTATGCTTTGCACCACAGGGAGGAAACATATCTATAGGATCTTTAGAGTTTAGTGGCAAAAGACAAATTAATTGTTGGAACACAGAGATATTTTACAACTGGCAACCTTTTTAACCGAGCAAGACTTCTTTTCTCTTTTCAAGCTTCAGTGTAGAGTTTCACAGACAGGCATCAGAAGAACGTCAAAACATTGATTTTCAGTCAGTCTGCATCTTTGGAGCTTGTCATGGACCTATCAAAGCACAACATCTGTGGTGCTGCAGTCTTTTTGTTGAAGGTTACTTGCTTTCCAAACCCTGGGGACTGGCAACCCTCTCACCAGTGATGGTTTGATTACTGTGATCACCCACAGCTTCTGAGGGGTGTGAATAAAAGAAATTGCTTTTACTGCCAAGGTGTTTTCAATTCAATTCTCACTCTTTGGTTAAATTCAGAATTGCACGATAGATACGAAGGCATTTTCATGAAAAGTCAATCACTTTTGGAACCGAGGTTACAGTTTAAATCGTACCGTGGAGTTGATTTCTACTTAACCTGAAATGGTAGCTATTTGCAACTCTGTTAAATCGGTTCTGCAGCCTGAAATCATTTTTCTTCTTCTTTGAATCTTCTGGCTGTTCACCTTAAGTATATGCTAGCAAGGATTCAACCTGCGGATAACCATAGAACTGAGTACAATTCATTTCCCACAACATCAAATCTCCTATCATCTCATACACTTGGCTCCTATGGATTTGTCTACTCAGTGGGCAGTCCTTCAAGCACAACAGATAGCTGCATCTTTTCCAGTGGTTCTTCTTACAAATCACCTCAGTCTTGAGCCACCTCAACACCCGTTTGATTAAATGGTTCTTTTAATTTACCTCTAAATTCTCCTTCCCCTTGAAGGGTATTTCTTGTAACTGATGACTTTAATTTTGATTTTGATTTTGCTTTTCAGGACTCTATGGTGGGAGTCCACTTTTGAAATGTGACTTTATTAAATGCAAAAGGGTCCATCTACTCAAAACATCTTCATTCACCCAATTCTTCCTTATCTTTGGTATGCTGCAGTAACGTTGGAATTTAGGCACCTAAATCATTTCATTGCTTGTTTGGTGCTGTGTGCCTCTCATGGTCACGTATGAGACTGCACCAACCGAGACAGTGAGTAATTGGTCTCCTTGCTGAACACTCATCCGTTGAAATGACAGGAGAATCTATCATCTCTAATGTCATCTTGACGTAAGTTATTGCTGATGGGGAGGCAGAATGTAAGCTCTACAGTGATCCAACTAAAAAGCCTTTGTTGCAAACACATTCAACAGACATTTGTTTCAAGCAATGTATCCAGGCTCATCAGAAATTAAGCACTTCTTCATTTGTGCCGCCTACCTCTCTAGTATTCTGAGAACACTGTGGTTAAGTAAAAGGAAGTCACACGTCTTCACCTATTTGTTTAGCACACACAACTGTTCCTGCAAGAAAGCAGATTTGGAATTTCTCAACAAGCTAATAGCTGATTTTGGGAATTGGAGCCCAATTGGGCATTGGACCAAAGATGGCCAACACATGATGGCCATTTTCCTATTTGAAAGCTGTGTGAGAGAAAAATGGTCTGCATGCTGGCATGGCATGGATGCATTTTTGCTTTCACCAAATTAATCTACCAAACCAAAATTAATATTCAGTCACCTCTAGTGGGATACCTGTGTTGGGTATGGTTTGCAGAATGGGATCCTGGGCACTTCAACAACACCAAAATCGCTGAATTTGCAATTTAAAAAACCTTGGGTTTGTAGAGGTGGAGTGGTAGAAGAATCTGATTACTCAGCCATGAAAAATGACAAACTGCCTGTGTAATTTGTCCTAATAGTTGACTACAAGTTCACTTCAATTCGATTAGGACATGAACAGAGAGAAGCACAAATGTGAGAGAGAAAGAACTAGAACTGTAGAGAACAGCGGGTGGGGAGGGAGGGAGGGAGAGAGTGATGGGAAATCTATATTGGAGATTACCAGCATCCACAATATTTTGTTATTGTTTGTTTGATGGAGAGAATGGAACGAGGCATGGATTAGTGCGTGAAATGAACCGACATAGTGGTTTCTTGAGTGAAAACCACCAGTGAAGGCCAAGTTGTGAGAGGAACCAGAGTTTGAAAGCCAATGATAGTTGTTGAGTATGAAGAATACTTGGAGTTGTGCGGAATGTAACTTGGACTTCAGAAGCAGAAAAAGAAAGATTAACTGAACAACTGGTTTAAATACTTCACAGATTGTACTGTAGTGTTAGAAGGTTTGACATTCGGGTGTGACAATGAAACTCAAAGATTATAAGCATTAATAAAGAAAGCTTGCATTAATGTTGCACCCTTTACAACCTCAGTATGTCTCAATGTGCTGAAGGACAAAAGAACAGAGATCCTGATAGTAATTTGACTGTCTTAGTAAATTTCAGTTCTGATCCATACCCGAGAGTGAATCCCAGTCTCAGTACTGACTATCCAGGATTTTAATCTTCAGTCCTGGCTACTCAATCCATTTACAGTGAAACACAGGCACAGTGGTATTGCTGCAAGAGTAGTAATCCAGAGACCCAGGGCAATGATCTGGGACCCCGGTTGGAATCCCAGCACAGCAGTTGGTGTAATTTGCAAACCCAATAAAATATCTGAAATTAAAACGATGACCATGAAACCATTATCGATTGTCATAAAAACCCATCTGGCTCACTATCCTTTGAGGAAGGAAACCTGCTGTCCTGACCCGGTCTGGCCTACATGTGTTTCCAGACCTACAGCAACGTTGTTGACTCTTAAATGCTCTCTGAAATGGCCCAGCCAGCCATTCAGGGGCTGGTTTAGCACACTGGGCTAAATCACTGGCTTTTAAAGCAGACCAAGGCAGGCCAGCAGCACAGTTCAATTTCCGTACCAGTATCCCTGAACAGGCGCCGGAATGTGGCGACTAGGGGCTTTTCACAATAATTTCATTGAAGCCTACTCGTGACAATAAGTGATTTTCATTTCATTTCAGTTGGAGCAAATGGAACAAAAACACTCAGCAATGACCATGTGGCATCGACCTAGGCACCGGTAGTGAAAACTGCAAACCCTACAAAGTTCTTCTTACTAATTAATATCTGGGGGCTTGTGCCAAAGTTGGGAGAGCTGTCTCACAGACTAGTCAAGCAACAGCCTTACATAGTCATACTCACGGAGTCATAGCTTACAGATAATGTCCCAGACACCACCACTGTTATTCATGAGGGAGTTCATCAGACCCCCTGCTCATTTCCCCGTACTGTCCCCCCTCAGCTGATCAATCAGTACTCCTCCATGTTACACACCACATGGAAGAAACACTGAGGACGGCAAGGGTGAAGAATGTACTTTGGGTGGAGGACTTCAATGTCCACCACGGACTGCTCGACTGTGATGGCGGCAGGTGGTGAGTGAATCCACAAGAGGAAAACACATACTTAACCTCATCCTCACTAACCGTCCTGCTGCAGATGCATCTGTCCATGTCCGTATTTGTATGAGTGACTACCACACAGTCCTTGTCGAGATGAAGTCCCGTCTTCACATTGAGGATATCCTCCATCATGCTGTGTGGCACTACCACTGTGCAAAACGGAATAGACATCAAACCGATCTAGCAGCTCAAAACTGGGCATCCATGAGACACTATGGGAATCAGCAGCAGTAGAATTGTACTCTAATCACAATCTGTAACCTCATGGCCAGGCATATCTCCCATTGCCAACAAACCAGAGGATCAACCCTGGTTCAATGAAGAGAGCAGGAGGACATGCCAGGAGCAAAACCTGGCATATGTACAAATGAGGTGTCAACATGGTGAAGCTATAAAATGGGGCCACTTGCACACCAAATAACATAACTAGCAAGTTATAGTCAAAGCTAAATGATTCCCACAATCAATGGATCAGACTTAAGCTCTGCAATTCTGCCAATTCCAGCCGTGAATGGTGGTAGACAAACAACTCACTGGAGGTGGAGGCTCTGCAACTATCCCCATTCTCAATAATGGAGGAGCCCAGCAATTCAGTTCAAAGACAAGGCTGAGGCATTTGCAACAATGTTTAGCCAGAAGTGCCAAGTGGATGATCCACCTTTGCCTTCTACAGAGGTCCCAGCATCACAGCAGCCACATGGTATGAAGGCACCGGACACTGCAAAGGCCATGGCCCGAACAATGTTGCAACAGTAGTCCTGAAAATTTGTGCTCCAGAACGTGCCAAACCCCTAGCCAAACTGTTCCAGTCCAGCATACTGGCATCTACCCGGCAATGTGGAAAATTGCCCAGCTATGTCCTGGACACAAGAAACATAACAAATCGAACCCGGCCAATTACAGCCTCACCAGTGTACTCCTGATCATCAATAAGTGATGGAAGGGGTGATTAACAGTGCTGTCAAGCAGCACTTACTCAGCAATAACCTGCTCATCTTTTCACACATCGTCTCTACTGAGTAGTACTACACACTGTATGCTCACCCATTTCCTGTGCCTATGTATTTACATTGTCTATTTATGTTTTTGTTTTCATGTATGGAATGATCTGTCTGGACTCTACTCAGAACAATACTTTTCACTGTACCTTGGTAGACGTGACAATAAAACAAATCCAATCCAATCAAGGGCAACTATGGAAGGACAATAAATGCTTGTCTAGCCAGTGATGCCCATTTCCCCTGAATGAATTTGGAAAAATCTACAGAGCTGCATGATTTGAACTGAAACCGTGTGGATTGTTTCCAGCATTTTGGGTGCAAACCTTAAATGTTTGTTTTTGTGATTTATGGTCACTGACATTTGGTTCATTTTTGATAATGTACAGATGTATGTCTACAATGAAAAATGGGACAGTAATATCATTTTATTGTGTTCAAAAATGCTGAAGTGACTTTTTATTTGGGGAAGTTACATCAGTGTTTTATGGAGAAACTTGAAATGTGTGATAAAATTGACAGAAATAAAGTGACATGTAAAAAGCTTTGGGGAAATGTCATCAGTTTCTTTTTGACTTGAAGTACTTCCCACTTTTAAACCTTGAACAATCTAACTGTAGGACTAATGTTCTTCAAGTTGTCTATGTGAAATACCATGAGTATTATGGTCAACAATAGTACTGGAATCAGATCTATTGATCTAAATGTCACATAGTTCCAGTGACAGTATGACAGATTGAAAGCATGAAATGCAAATTTTCAGCAAGCCATCACCAGGATAATACATGACCCATATCTTCCCATCTGCGATTTACCTCAACCCCTTCCCCCACATGGCTTTACTTGGTCATATTGAAATTTTATTTGTCGTTGAAAGGTTTAATGGAGGCACTTGATAGTACAGAAATGGCTTGTGCATACCGTTTAAAGAATTGTTAAAACATCTTGAATATGTGTTCGATATTGTGTCTCAAAACTAGAAATTTATTCTTTTACTGTAAATTATGTATTTTGGCCATCAAAGCCAGGATATACACCTGCAATGTTAAGTTCACAGTCTGCTGATGATAAGTGTAAGTTTTGCTTCTGACAATAATTGGGTTGTAGAGGTGTGAATAACTTGTGTTGTTGCAGCTCAGCACCATGGACTCAGGAAAATGCAGTGTGATATATGCCCATGTCCTTTCTGGTCAGGATGGTGGAGGCTATACACTTGCATATGCTACAGTTTGTAATGTTGCTTACCACACTGCTAAAAGAGTTCTTGGTATTTGCATTCAGCCTGTTAAGACGTTTACACTGTTGTTATCAGTTGTCTGATGACTCGAATAGCGATTATTGGAGGAGGGGAGACATTCGTGTGGTGTCTTAAGGGCAGTCCTGTTAAAAATAGAAGCTTAAGAGCACAGGAGGAGGTATTTAGTCCATCATGTTGTGCCGGTCATGAACACATTGTAGTTGGCTGAAGCTAATCCCATTGATTTGCATTCTCGCTGTAGGCCTGTATTTTGCACTCTGAAATATTTGTCCAATTTTCCTTTAACACATGGCTTCCCAAATGTGACCCATTTTGATACCTGAAAATTAATGTGACCCCAGATATCAACAAAACAAAACAGCAAGAAAGTAGCGGAGAAACATTCTGTGTATAATTACTCAAGTTTGCATATAATATAATCTTTATTGTCACAAGTAGGCTTACATTAACACTGCAATGAAGTTACTGTGAAAAGCCCCTAGTCGCCACATTCCTGCGCCTGTTCAGGTACTCAGGGAGAATTCAGAATGTTCAATTCACCTAACAACACGTCTTTCGGGACTTGTGGAAGGAAAGCGGAGCACCCGGAGGAAACTCACGCAGACACGGAGAGAACGTGCAGACTCCGCACAGACAGTGACCCAAGTGGGAATCGAACCTGGGACCCTGGCGCTGTGAAGCCACAGTGCTAATGATTGTGCTACTGCGCTGCCCTATATTGCAGATCAACATATATAATATATCATATAAATGTGAACATTTGTGTTTTAAAGAATGTTGTTTGCGTTTGTGAGTTTATATAGGTTTCAGCCAAGCTCTTTATATTCACTGGCGAAAAAAGATTCAGTGAAGCCCCTCTGCACTCCACCCCCACATTATAGTTAGCCCCGCTCTTTCTTCCCAGTTACCCCCCTCCCCCGCTGCCAACACAGACAGACAGACACACACACACACATCACCCTGCTTTGCGAGCCTGGAATAAAGAATCTGTGCAACAGACAGTAGGAGAGAAATATATTAAAGTTTGAAGCTGCTACTCAACATGGCATATGACCTCCCAGTTTTTGCTGCAGTCAATAATGACTCATTACACTTTGGGTGTCTATTTGCACCACTTGAACCCACTGTTAGAAGTGTTTTTTTGAAGTTGAAGAGCACTTTGGGTTCACTGTTCATCCCATACTGTTTGGCAGAATTGATCCAGTGAGACCAGGGCTCTTCGATCAGTGTCTTGTCTCCACAGTCGTCATTGCTGCTCTGAGGAGGGGCACCTTGCGGTCCCAAATGTGACCACTGCAACCCTAAAGCACTGCAACCCTATTGGGAGTTGTGACGCAGCGATTTGGAACCTCTGTTTTGAAATGGTCTCCAGTTACATAGAACAGTACAGCACAGAACAGGCCCTTCGGCCCTCGATGTTGTGCCGAGCAATGATCACCCTACTTAAACCCACATACCCGTAACCCAACAATCCCCCCATTAACCTTGCACTACGGGCAATTTAGCATGGCCAATCCACCTAACCCGCACATCTTTGGACTGTGGGAGGAAACCGGAGCACCCGGAGGAAACCCACGCACACACGGGGAGGACGTGCAGACTCCACACAGACAGTGATCCAGCCGGGAATCGAACCTGGGACCCTGGAGCTGTGAAGCATTGATGCTAACCACCATGCTACCGTGAGGCCCATAAACCGGAGCACCTGGAGGAAACCCATGCACACACGGGGAGAATGTACAGACTCCACACAGTCACCCAAGCCGGAATTGAACCTGGGACGCTGGAGCTGTGAAGCGACTGTGCTAATCCCTGTGCTACCATGCTGCCCTATTCACTGTGATAGTTCTTCAAATGTATTCCATTCTTCAAATTTCTTTATCCTCGTTCCTAGTGATTTTGACTCGCAAACCAGAGGCCAGTAGTTGTCGTCTTCTATCAAAGGCCTTGATGTTTAAAATTTTAAAATTACATCTCCTTGTAGCCCATTTTACTGGATTGAAAATAACCCCAGTGACTTGAATCTTTCCTTCTTAACTTTAATTATTACTGACCAAATGGCACGGGACTGAAAGCATTAACTCTCCACTTATGCTGCCTGACCTGCTTTGTTTTTGCATTAATTTCTGTTTATATTGTCTCTTAACTTGTTTCCCATTAAAGGCATCATTGGAGTAAATCTGTTTTGTGCATGTATTACGGTATCATGATATTTACGATCACATTTCTCTTCCAATTGGACGTTTGTGCATAGAGCTGTGTGGTGTGTTTCTGGTCTGAACACATGGGTATATTTATACTTGGTGTATATTGAGGGGTGTAAGGAGGACAGCGTTCCAGGGTGTTGCAAAACATTAGCAGGTGCCATACTGGTAGGTGGAGCAGAACTAAATTGAAAGAGTAATTCTCCACTCTGCAACTCTCCGGTGCGCATTTTCCATCTCCCTGTTACATAGATTTAAATGATAATTTTCCTTAATTTCCAAGTTTAAAAAATATATATTTTGGTTCGAGTGTCAAATGTTTCAATTTGCGGCATCGGAGTGTTGCCCCCACTGTTTAAATCAAGCTCAGAAATAGAACATAGAGCATAGAACATACAGTGCAGAAGGAGGCCATTCGGCCCATCGAGTTTGCACCGACCCACTTAAACCCTCACTTCCACCCGAGCCCCGTAACCCAATAACCCCTCCTAACCTTTTTGGACACTTAAGGGCATTTTAGCCAATCCACCTAACCTGCACATCTTTGGACTGTGGGAAGAAACCGGAGCACCCGGAGGAAGCCCACGCAGTCACGGGGAGAACGTGCAGACTTCGCACAGACAGTGACCCAGCGGGGAATCGAACCTGGGATCCTGGCGCTGTGAAGTCATAGTGCTATCCACTTGTGCTACCATGCTGCCCACATATTGGAATCATATTGCAATCACGGACAGCACGGTAGCATTGTGGATAGCACAATGGCTTCACAGCTCCAGGGTCCCAGGTTCGATTCCGGCTTGGGTCACTGTCTGTGCGGAGTCTGCACATCCTCCCCGTGTGTGCGTAGGTTTCCTCCGGGTGGCTCCGGTTTCCTCCCACAGTCCAAAGATGTGCAGGTTAGGTGGATTGGCCATGATAAATTGCCCTTAGTGTCCAAAATTGCCCTTAGTGTTGGGTGGGGTTACTGGGTTATGGGGATAGGGTGGGGGTGTTGACCTTGGGTAGGGTGCTCTTTCCAAGAGCCGGTGCAGACTCGATGGGCCGAATGGCCTCCTTCTGCACTGTAAATTCTACGATATCTATGATAAATAAAACTCTTGTACTGTGTTTTAATTGAACAAGGAACACACTTTACTGTGCAGCTTGCTATTTCCATTGCCTGTGCCAGCCATTCGAGGGAGGAAAAATAAATTCCATTGTGTGCTGTGTGGGGAAAATATTGTGAGCCCATTTGTGAAGATTAGGTTTATTATTTAGTTATGCTTAGCACAAGAATGGTATTCACCACCCTCCTCTGTCCCTCTGGCCTTGTCTGAGTGAATCGCACATTTCACTTGTGCGTTTTGTGTTTTGGGGAAGTTCCTGCTGAAAATTGAACTGGCCAGATGTATTTTTTTTCTCAGTATTGATGATGTGACGACTGGGAGATATTAGGAAATGGGATCAAAGCTGTAGTGGGCAATTTAGGGCTAAGAGCCTAAGGGTAAAACTGCTTGCATTGAGTCAGAGCTATACGCCCACACCTGGCCTGAATTACATTGTCCTATTCAGACTTAAACTCGTTAATGGGCGTAAACAGGGTACGCCTATTGAGTTGGGATGATTCGCTCAAGATCCATTGTCCTCTGGGACACTCTGGTCTGACCAGCCATTATCCCATTATGGAGTCGCAGGCCCTCTTTTGTCCTTAAATTGGAGGTTAGTTGTATAGTCTGACCTTTTATGTAAATGTGAGTGGATAATCAAAAGTCCAGATAGCAATGATGAGTTCAAGTCTGGATATGCCTGGACAGAATTATATTTTAATGGGCTGGGTGGAGCTCAGAGAACTAAAGGAATCCTATTTGAGCAGGTGGGAGAGCAGAAGGATTTGGAGAATGATCAGGAGAGACCATGGAGAAATGGCTGCAGAGACAGGCTTCCGATGGGGTGAGAAAAAAACTCACTACCAGCAGGAATATATTCTGTAATGCAAGTATCATTTTTGCCTGTCTGTGTAAGTAGAGTTGAGAGGTGCATGTTCATTTTATGAGCTATTTAATGGATATTGTGTGTTAGGCTTTAGAGATACATGTAAACTGTTCTTGTTAGGTTTGCAACTTAAAAAGTTTAAATATTGTTTTTCTTTTGTTATGATAAAGTTTTATTTGTAAAAATAACCAAGCCTTATTTCTTATGCAATCACTCCTGGAGCGAATCGGTCTTTCTGCACAATCTTAAAATTAAAAAAAGGTGTGATTCTGGTCCAGTATCTTAGCCACTGATGGAATCTGGTCTGGCGTCCGTAACAATGAAAGCCTTTTTTTTTGTATGTGTTACCTATAACTGCGGGGAATTGTATCTGGATAATATTCAAGCTAATTTTCCTCATTCAGCATTATTGGGGAAGACAGTTGTCCGAGGCTAGGGTCAATAGCTTCTCCAAACTCTATTTTTACCTGTCTGCAGTCATGTTAGGATTTGGGTTGATTGTCGCGTGGACCAAGGTACATTGAAAAGTGTTGTATTGCGTACAGTCTAGACAGATTGTTTTATACACGGAAAACATGGGACATTCGATAGATACACAACGTAAATACATAGGGTGAAGAATAAGGAGTGGTGTACTGCTCAGCAGAGAAGATACATGGAGCGATCAATTCCGACCATAAGCAGATCATTCAGGAGTCTGGTAACAGTGGGGAAGAAGCTGTTTCTAAGTCTGTTAGTGCATGTTCTCAGACTTTTGTATCTTCTGCCCGATGGAAGAAGTTGAAAGAGAGAATAATCCCGGTGGAAGGGGTCTTTGATTATGCTGCCTGCTTTCCCAAAGGCAGCAGGAGGTGTAGACAAAGTTAATGGGAGGATTGGGCACACTGGATATGTGGAGCTTGTTCAAGGAACAGCTATTGCGTGTTCTTGATCAGTACGTACCAGTCAGACAGGGAGGAAAGGGTAGAGCGAGGGAACCGTGGTTTACCAAAGAAGTGGAATCTCTTGTTAAGAGGAAAAAGGAGGCCTATGTGAAGATGAGGTGTGAAGTTTCAGTTGGGGCGCTTGATAGTTACAGGGAAGCGAGGAAGGATCTAAAGAGAGAGCTAAGACGAGCAAGGAGGGGACATGAAAAGTCTTTGGCAGGTAGGATCAAGTAAAACACAAAAGCTTTCTATAGGTATGTCAGGAATAAAAGAATGACTAGGGTAAGAGTAGGGTCAGTCAAGGACAGTGGTGGGAAGTTGTGTGTGGAGGCTGAGGAGATAAGCGAGATACTAAATGAATACTTTTCGTCAGTATTCACTCAGGAAAAAGATAATATTGTGGAGGAGAATGCTGAGACCCAGGCTATTAGAATAGATGGCATTGAGGTGCGTAGGGAAGAAGTGTTCGCAATTCTGGACAAGGTGAAAATAGATAAGTCACCGGGGCCTGATGGGATTTATCCTAGGATTCTCTGGGAAGCCAGGGAAGAGATTGCTGAGCCTTTGGCTTTGATTTTTAGGTCATCATTGGCTACAGGAATAGTGCCAGAGGACTTGAGGATAGCAAATGTGGTCCCTTTGTTCAAGAAGGGGAGTAGAGATAACCCCGGTAAATATAGGCCAGTGAGCCTAACGTCTGTGGTGGGTAAAGTCTTATAAAAGATACGATTTATAATCATCTAGATAGGAATAATATGATTAGGGATAGTCAGCATGGTTTTGTGAAGGGTAGGTCATGCCTCACAAACCTTATCGAGTTCTTTGAGAAGGTGACTGAACAGGTAGACGAGGGTAGAGCAGTTGATGTGGTGTATATGGATTTCAGTAAAGCGTTTGATAAGGTTCCCCACGGTCGGCTATTGCAGAAAATACGGAGGCTGGGGATTGAGGGTGATTTAGAATTGTGGATCAGAAATTGGCTAGTTGAAAGAAGACAGAGAGTGGTGATTGATGGGAAATGTTCAGAATGGAGTTCAGTTCCGAGTGGCGTACCACAAGGATCTGTTCTGGGGCTGTTGCTGTTTGTCATTTTTATAAATGACCTAGAGGAGGGCGCAGAAGGATGGGTGAGTAAATTCGCAGACGACACTAAAGTTGGTGGAGTTGTAGACAGTGCGGAAGGATGTTGCAGGTTACAGAGGGACATAGATAAGCTGCAGAGCTGGGCTGAGAGGTGGCAAATGGAGTTTAATGTGGAGAAGTGTGAGGTGATTCACTTTGGAAAGAATAACAGGAATGCGGAATATTTGGCTAATGGTAAAATTCTTGGTAGTGTGGATGAGCAGAGGGATCTCGGTGTCCATGTACATAGATCCCTGAAAGTTGCCACCCAGGTTGATAGGGTTGTGAAGAAGGCCTATGGTGTGTTGGCCTTTATTGGTAGAGGGATTGAGTTCCGGAGCCATGAGGTCATGTTGCAGTTGTACAAAACTCTAGTACGGCCGCATTTGGAGTATTGCGTACAGTTCTGGTCGCCTCATTATAGGAAGGATGTGGAAGCTTTGGAACGGGTGCAGAGGAGATTTACCAGGATGTTGCCTGGTATGGAGGGAAAATCTTATGAGGAAAGGCTGATGGACTTGAGGTTGTTTTCGTTAGAGAGAAGAAGGTTAAGAGGTGACTTAATAGAGGCATACAAAATGATCAGAGGGTTAGATAGGGTGGACAGCGAGAGCCTTCTCCCGCAGATGGAGGTGGCTAGCACGAGGGGACATAGCCTTAAATTGAGGGGTAATAGATATAGGACAGAGGTCAGAGGTGGGTTTTTTACGCAAAGAGTGGTGAGGCCGT
Source organism: Scyliorhinus canicula (assembly GCF_902713615.1). Classification (NCBI taxonomy): domain Eukaryota; kingdom Metazoa; phylum Chordata; class Chondrichthyes; order Carcharhiniformes; family Scyliorhinidae; genus Scyliorhinus; species Scyliorhinus canicula. The sequence goes on from NC_052149.1 coordinate 95,676,545, forward strand.
GGAATGCCCTACCTGCAACAGTAGTGAACTCGCCAACATTGAGGGCATTTAAAAGTTTATTGGATAAGCATATGGATGATAAGGGCATAGTGTAGGTTAGATGGCCTTTAGTTTTTTCCATGTCGGTGCAACATCGAGGGCCGAAGGGCCTGTACTGCGCTGTATCGTTCTATGTTCTATGAGGCGGGTTCACATGATGGAATGGGGTGCGTTCACGATTCTCTGTATTTTCTTAACCATCTTGGGCTGAACATTTGCCATACCAGGCTATAATGCAGCCAGATAGGATACTTTCTATGGTGCATCTGCAAAAATTAGTAAGAATTAATGTGGGCAAGCTAAATTTCTTTTGTTTCCCGAGGAAGTTTAGGTACTGTTGTGCTTTCTTGGTCATAGCCTCAACATGGGTGGACTAGGACGGATTGTTGGTGATGTGCACACCTAGGAATTTGAAGCTGTCAACCATCTTCACCTCAGCATCATTGATGCAGACAGGGGTGTGTACGATATTTAGCTTCCTGAAGTCAAAAACCAGCTCCTTAATTTTGCTGACATTGAGGGATAGATTGTTGTCGTTACACCACGCCACCAGGCCTTCTATCTCCTTCCTCTTGTTCAAAATCCGACCCACTATGGTCGTGTCATCAGCAAACTTGTACATGGAGTTGGAGCTAAATTTTGCCGCACAGTCATGTATGTGTGTATTTGGAGTATAGTAGGGGGCTAAGTGCACAGACTTCGGAGGCTGTGATAGAGGTGTGGGTGTGTCCAAGGTTGCTGGGCAGTTGACAACTGTTTGTTGGTGTCCTGCTCGAAATGAGCATAGAATGCATTGTGTTCATCGGGGAGGGGTGCGCTGTTGCCGGAGATTCTACTCGGCTTTGCTTTGTAGCCCGTCATGTTGTTTAAACCTTGCCACAACCAATGAGAGTCCATTTCATTAGTCTGTGACTTCTCTTGGCATCCTGATGGCTTTGCAGAGGTCGTACCTATATTTCTTGTATCGGTCAAGGTCACCCGTCTTGAAAGCCTCAGACCTGGCCTTCAGTCGGGAGTGAATGGTTAAACCATGGTTTCCGGTTGGGGAATGTACATTCTATCTTTTTTGGTACGCAATGAGTAATAGGAGCCAGCGAATTCTAAATATTGACCAAGGGATAAGGACCTTCTCTGTTGGATGTAAGTCTGTGCAGTGTGAAGCACTTTGAAAGCTGGATTCTCCGTTCCTGAGACTAAGTGTTGCCGCTGGGCAGGATTCATTGTCAGCAAAACTGGTGCCGCACCTGGACCGATTCAGTGACCGTGGAGGGCGAGCACCAGCGCCACGTGGAACACAATCGATTCCAATGAGAAATGGTACGGGATTCGCCGGGTCCATGATTGACATTTGAGGCTGACAAGGTGCAACCACATATACACACTTCACTCCCCATACACACTCATCCCAACCAACAAGATGGCACTGGTTGTGCTGGAGTGCATCCATCCCACTGATGGGTCGGCTGGGGCCCACTAATGATGTGCAAAGGGTGTTTATTGTAAGTTCCGGAACGCATGGACACTACTGTCGAGGCGACAGAGAATTGTGATTTGGCGTGAAACCGGCAACCGCCATGATTTTGGCACTGGAACCTATTCTCCACCCAATCGTGTTTCCCGATTCCGGCGCGGCCATTGGAGAATTCCGCCCATGACTTTTTGGGGGGATTTTCAATTCATTACATTTTTTTGTGTAAATTTTATTTTTTATTTTGCTGAGTAAAAATTCATGTTCTGTATGTCTGTGGCTGCTTGTCCTTTAACGACTGATCCCTGTAGCTGGCTACTGGGATAAGTGAAGGACTGTGTTGGCAAGATTGTCTCTTCTGTTGTTCTCTTGATTGCTCAGTTAACCCAGTTCAACATATGTACAGAATGGGACTTGAACATTTACATTTGCTTGCCCAACATACCTCACTGCTGTAATGGGCCTCCTTGTATTAATAGTATTTATAATTTATAATTTGCAAGTCAAGATGTGCAAGTTGCAGGATCTTTCAGGATCGTAGAAAGTGAAAATCCTTTGCAAGTGAGTCTAAAACAAGAGGCATTGTCTCCGGTTTAGCGGTTGGCCAAGAAGGGCTGGAAAGATGAGATATTGCTTCACAAACGGGGTCGTGAATCTTCGGAATTCTCGATCATAGATAGATGTGAATGCTCAGCTGCTGAGTGATGTACCATCAATCTGACACGAGTCGTAGAAAGGATTCAAATATTAGGCTTTAATAAGCTAGTCCCATAAGACTGGTAGTATGACTAGAGACCTACTCGAGGAGCACCGAGATAACTGTGGCTGCCCACTGGCCCGCGACGAACGTGTAAGAAAACCAATGAACTATATACAGTGTACAGGAGAAAAAACAACAGTAACCGTAATAAGAATAAAAACACAGGCAAGGAACATATGCCGAATATGAAAGTCCATAAGGTCCATCAAATTGATTCGATCAGCCGAATGTGTGCCTTCGGTGTCCTGCTGGACCTGCACAGCGGCGCCGGTGACTGTGGCGCAGTGGTCGTCCGTGACTCCGGGAGTGGTGGTCGTGGTCCTGTGTCTGTACCCCTGGTCGGAGCTAGCGGTAGTCGGGCCGGGGAAGGGGGTTCCTGTGCGCTGGGTTGCGGGGGCGCTGGGGGTGGTTGGGACTGGGGGGAGGGTGCTGTTGCTGGGGGTTGTGGCCGCACGCCGGTGGGTGCCAGGTCCCGAAGGGAGACCGCGTCCTGTCGTTCGTCGGGATACTCCACGTACGTGTCCTGCGGGTTTGCGTGGAGTAACTGGACTCTTTCAACCAACGGACTTGTGCACCCGCACGTGCTTCCAGAGCAGGATGGGCCCGGGGGCGGCCAGCCAGGTCGGGAGTGGGGTCCCAGAAGGAGACTTCCTGGGGAAAACAAGAAGACGTTTGTGAGGTGTTTGATTCGTGGCAGTACAGAAGAGAGACCGAATAGAGTGGAAGGCGTCTGGGAGGACCTCTTCCAATGGGAGACTGGGAGACTCCTGGACCGAAGGGCCAGTAGGATGGTCTTCCAGACTGTACCGTTCTCCCGCTCGACCTGACCTTTACTCCGGGGGTTATAAGTGGTCGTCCTGCTAGAGGCGATGCCCCTGCTAAGCAGGAATTGATGCAGCTCGTCACTCATGAAGGAGGACCCCCGGTCGCTGTGGCTGTACGCGGGGTAACCGAACAGGGAGAAAATGGAGTGGAGGGCTTTGATGATGGTTGCCGTGGTCATGTCGGGGCAGGGCATGGCAAAAGGGAAGCGGGAGTACTCGTCGCACATTACCAGATGCGCCTGCTCAGGGCGGTAAAAGTGCAGTTTGCACTCTGCGCAAATGTGGCAATCCCTGGTCACAGTCCTGACCTCATCGATGGAGTAGGGCAGGTTGCGGGTCTTGATGAAATGAAAGAAGCGGGTTACCCCTGGATGGCAGAGGTCCGCGTGGAGGGTGCGGAGGCAGTCAATCTGCGCGCTGGCGCAGGTATCGTGGGACAGGGCATCAGGAGGCTCGTTGAGCTTCCCAGGACGATACAAGATATCGTAGTTGTACATGGACAACTTGATCCGCCACTGCAAGATCTTGTCATTCCTGATCTTGACCCTCTGTGCATTATCGAACATAAAGGCCACTGACCGTTGGTCTGTGAGGAGGGTGAACCTCCTGCCGGCCAGATAGTGCCTCCAGTGTCGCATAGCTTCTACGATGGCCTGTGCCTCCTTTTCCACCGAGGAATGGCGGAGTTCGGAAGCGTGGAGGGTCCGAGAGAAGAAGGCCACGGGTCTGCCCGCTTGGTTGAGTGTGGCCGCTAGAGACATCGGATGCGTCGCTGTCGACCTGGAATGGGAGGGACTCGTCGATAGCTCGCATCGTGGCCGTTGCGATATCCGCTTTGATGCGGCTAAAGGCCTGGCGGGCCCCCGTCTACAGGAGTAAAGTGTTGGACTGGATAAGTGGTTTGTCGCCGTAGTTGGGGACCCACTGGGCGTAATAGGAAAAGAAGCCCAGACAGCGTTTGAGGGCTTTCATTGATTTGGGGAGAGGGAGTTCCATTAGGGGGCGCATGCGTTTGGGGTCGGGGCCTATCACTCCGTTACGCACTACATAGCCGAGAATGGCTAGACGGTCGGTGCTGAATACTCACTTATCCTTATTGTAAGTGAGGTTAAGGAGTTTTGCGGTACGGAGGAATTTTTAGAGGTTGATGTCGTGGTCCTGCTGGTTATGGCCGCAGATGGTGACATTGTCGAGATGCGGGAAGGTGTCCCGTAAACCGTATTGGTCAACCATTCGGTCCATCTCCCTTTGGAAGACCGAGACCCCATTGGTGACACCGAATGGAACCCTTAAAAAGTGAGTCGCCCATCCGCTTCCGGTGTACTTTCGGTCACCCGCGCGGATGGGGAGCTGGTGATAGACGGACGTAAGATCCACCGCGGAGAAGACCTTGTACTGCGCGATCATGTTAACCAGGTCGGAGATACGGGGGAGAGGGTACGCGTCCAGTTGCGTAAACCTGTTCATGGTCTGACTGTAGTCGATGACCATCCGGTTTTTCTCCCCAGTCCGGACCACCAGCACCTGGGCTCGCCAGGGACTGTTGCTGGCCTCAATGACTCCTTCCTTCAGGAGCCTTTGGACCTCAGACCTGATGAGGTCCGGTCCTGGGCGCTGTATCGTCTGCTCCTGGTGGCGATGGGTTTGCAATCCGGGGTGAGGTTCGCAAACAGGGAAGGGGGCTCGGCCTTGAGGGACAGTAAGGGGGGGAATAGGGTCGCCGAATTTAAAAGTCAAGCTCTGCAGGTTGCACTGAAAATCCAGTCCAAGAAGTGCCGGTGCGCAGAGGCGGGGAAGGATGAGAAATATATAGTTTTTAAAAACCCTTCCCTGGACCGTGAGGTCCGCTACGCAGCACCCAGTGATTTGGATGGAGTGCGAACCCGAGGCCAGAGCGATTTTGTGCTTTACTGGGAGGACGGGGAGCGCGCAGCGTCTTACCGTATCCGGGTGGACGAAACTCTCTGTGCTCCCGGAGTCCAGTAAACAGCTCGCTTCGTGGCCATTGAGGCGGATCTGCGTGGTCGCCGTGGAGAGCGTATGGGTCCGTGATTGGTCCAGAGTCACTGAGGCGAGTCGCGGCAGGAACTCGGAGTCGTCATCCACAACGAAGTAATCGCTTGCGGGGTCCTCTGAGCCGATCCAAGATGGCGGTGCCCGTCGGCCGCACGTCTAGTCGGGGGTCTAAAATGGCGGCGCCCGCGGGTCGCACGTGGCATCGGGGGCCCAAGATGGCGGCGTCCGGGAATCACACGTGGCGGGGGGGGGAGGCAGCGAGGTCCGCGGCCCGCACGGGGCCCTAGATGAGCGCGGTGGGAGAGATCCATGGTCGCTGTCCGGGACGGCAGCGACCGACTTCGATTGGCAGACGGCCGCATAGAGGCCCTTCTTGCCGCAGCTTTTACAGACTGCGGTGCGGGATTAGGCCCATTTTTTCCCAATGCTACGTAATGCATGAGGAGATGTCCTGCACCTCCTCATCCATGAGTCAGAACGAACTGATGACATGGAGCTCATTGTCAGCAAATGTTACGGCAGTGAAATGCCAGCTCAGGAAAGACCACCTCTAGAGATTGATCTTCATGCCCCTGAAGAATTTGGTGCTGCTGTGTTTATGTGGCTCGAATTCGTATGGTTGCTGGCCCTCAGATAATAAAACAACATAAAAGTAACAAGATATCCTTGCAAAATATTAAAAGCTAAAATGGCAGCCGTATTCCCTTTTAACGTCTTGGCAGGCATTTCTGCAGTGTATACTTGTGGCAAAAGGTACACTTTACCTCAGTGCTCCATTTCTAAGCATTTTCGTAAGAACTGCAAACTCCAGGGCGAATAGAGTACATTGGAACTTAATACATTGTTCTGAGCTGATTCGCTTGCTGTTTCCCATCCGCTCACCCATATAATCAGATAAAGGTGGCCAAGCACTGGCAGACCAAGGGGCTGTATAAAACAGTTGATCCCCAAAAAGAATATGTTGTTCATTCTCGTAAAACGAAGACCAGAAAGTTGTGTAATTGGATTATAATGTGCATTTCTTCAGTCCCCTGTCTCGCTTTGTCAATTGATAGGTTGATAGTGGAGTCACGATTCCCCATCATTTGCAACTCAGAGCATTGAGAAAGCCTCCTGATGTAAGATAATAGTAAATCCTAACTTTTTTTAATCCAGCAACTCCAAACACCTGAATTTTAAATTTGTAATGTATTTTATAATTTTCTTTTTAAGCTGTGCATATGACACAAGGTCACGGTGATCATTACTGTTGTAGTAAATGAGCATGTTTGCTTTCTGCTAAGTATACTTCAACACTGCTGCAGTTTAAGTTGACAGGCTTAACTATGACTGTGGTGCAGATTAATCCTGATAAATACTTAACTGTTTGCTTGATTGAATCATAATGGCCAATTTGTACCATAGCTAATTTTATTAATATAGCCACTTGAAATACTTTGAAATTTATAAATTCACTGTCAAGCTGAAATAATATGGTGCACAGCAAAAGGCAAGTGAGCCAAGTGAATTGTTAACCCATCAGCACATCCGCTACCTATAATCTATAGAACCCAAGAGGAGAGGTTGAGGACAATCATGACCGTTAAGAAAGGACTAGGAGAAACGGTTAAAGAAAAAACATTTGCGTTTTCTGCAAGTGTTTGGCAAGTGACTCAGCTACTTTGGCAGGTCTTTATGGGTTATCTGACTTTTATATCCAGCAACTTAGGAGCAGAGGAAATGATCAAGATGATGGGGATGACAGATCAGATTTTTTAAGGATCACTAATGGTCTTTGTGTCTTTACTAGAATGTCATAAAAAGGCTTCCACTTTTCATGTGTCTCTCCGTCTCTCCCCTAGAACTACTTTAATTTCTCAATTGAAGGAAGTGACTCATGATGAGGTGTAGTTGCACGGACACCAGGCAGTTTCTTGCTGTCTCAGCCACATTGCTATTCTTCGCATATAGGCTAGGCAGTACATGCTGCTTTTCTACTTGACAATGAAAATTATTACACCCTATTGCCCTTGTCTATTGTCTGATCGTCGCATTTACATTCTTGGAAAGTGTTCAGCTGTTAAAACTGGACTCCAGTTTCTCGGCTTCTCCAATCCCGAGGCAGGTAGACGCTTGTGTAACAGTGTGATATGATGGCCATTACAGAGAAATGGGTGAAAAGTGACCAGGTTGTGACCCGAATATTGCAGGATATTTAACGCTGCTGAAAAACAGGAAGAAGGGAAAAGGAGGTGGGATGGGATAAAATTTCAGTTCAGTTGTGAGAAAAGGTCTTGGTTTGGTGGATCAAAATGTAGAATCCGTTTGTGGAGAGATGAGAAATAGCAAAGGAAAGAAGTCACCTGGGGAAGTGCAGTATGGGCCTCCTGAAAGGAGCTACACCGTAGGGCAGAGTATAAATCAAGACATAATGGGGCCTTGTAGGAAAACTAATGTAATAATTGTGGGAGATTTTAATCTTCTTGGAGATTGGAGGAATCAAATTGGCAAAAGTATCTTGGAGAATGGGTTTATAGAAAATATTTGGGATTTTCTTGGAACAGTGCATTTTAGAACTAACCAGGAAATGAGCTACTTTAAACCTGGTAATGTAATAAGACAGGAAAGTTAAAAGGCCTCATAGTAAAGGATCCTCTATGTGACAGTGACTGCAACATGATGAAAATTCACATTCAGTTTGAGGGTGAGAAATGTGGGTCTGAAACTGGTGTCTTCAACTTGAAGAAAGGCAATTACAATGGTATGAGGGCAAGAATTGGCTGAAATGAAATTGGAAAGTAGGTTGAAAGTCAGACAGTAGAGAAGCAGAGGTGGAAATAACTCTTAAGTACATTCCAATGAGAAAGAAAGACTATATGTGACTAAGTAAGGATGGTATCAGATTGAAATAAAGGATGCATAGTGAAGCGAAAATTAATGGTGAGCTAGGAGATTGGGAAAAGTTTAGAAACCAGCAAGGATAACAAAAGGAGGGAGATATTGGAGTATGAGAGAAAACAGCAAAAAAAATATCAAAACTGACAAAAGCTTCTCCAAGTATATAAAAAAGAAAAGAGTAGGTAAAGTTAACATTGGTCCCTCAGATGCTGAGATTGGGCAGTTATTAGTGGAAAATAAGGAAATAGCAGAGGATTTGAAGAAGTATTTAGTATCTGTCCTCAAAGTAGAAGACACAACGCACTCCCAAGAATTGTAGAAAAGGAGGGGACAGAAGGGAGAGAGAAATAAGCATGATCATAAAAAATGTCCTTCAAAAACTAATGGGGCTAAAGGTTGAGACATCCTCTGGACCTGATGATCTCTATATTAGGTTCTTAAAGAAGTGGCTGCAGTGATAGTGGATGCATTGGTTGTAACCTTCCTCAATTCCTTAGATTCTGAGAAATTTCGAGCGGATTGGAAAATCACAATGAAGCACCATTATTCTGGTCAGTGACAGAAAGCAGAAAACTATCGGCCAGTTCATCTAACATGTATCATTGGGAGAATGCTGGTATCTATTATTAAGGAAGTAGTAGCAGCAGGGTTTTTAGAAAATTACAATACAATCAGGCAAAGTCAAATGGTTTTGTGAAAGGAAAATCCTGTCTCACAAATGTATTTACAGGTCTTTTGAGGATGTAGCAAGCAGGGGTGGTGGACAAGGGGAACCAGTAGATATAGTGCACTTGGATTTCCAAAAGGCATTCAGTAGCTACCATGTTAAAGGTTATTGCACAAGATAAGAGCTCAAGGTTTGGAGATGATATACTTACATGGATAGAGGATTGTCTAATTAACAGGAAACAGAGTTGGGATAAGTGGAACATTTTCACATTGGGAAACTGTAACAATTGAAGTGCCACAGGGATCAGTGCTGGGACCTTAATTATTTCGGATTGAGAGGAATGACTTGGATGAAGGGACAGACTGTATTGTCATCTGATTTGAAGCTGATACAAAGGCAGGTGGGAAAGAAAGTTTTGAGGAGGATACAGTGAGTCTCCAAAGGAATATTGTTAGGTTAATTGAGGGGCAAATATTTTGCAGACAGAGTATAATGTGGAAAAATGTGAGGTTATCCATCTGGCAGAAGAATAGAAAAGCAGACTATTAATCAAATGAGAGAGACTACAGAATGCTGCAGTGCGGAGAGATCTAGGAGTCCTTGTACATGAATCACAAAACGTTAATATTCAGATTGAGCAAGTGATTAGGAAGGCAAATGGAACATTGTCCTATATTGGAAGGGAGATGGAGTGTAAAAGCTGCAAAGCCTTGCTGTAACTGTATGGGGCATTGTGATACGGCACCTGGAGTATGGTGTAGTTTTGTTCCCCTTATGGAGGAGCTATACCTGCATTGGAAGCACTTCAGAGAAAATTAACGCGGTTGATTCCTGGGACAAAGGGGCTGTCTTGTGCTAAAATATTGAGCAGATTGGGCCTACACTCACTGGAATTTTTAAGAACCAGAAGCAATCTTACTGAAAGATATAAGATTGTCGCCAGGGGTGGGAGGGGAGTTCAACAGTGGGGGTGGGGGAGGGGCTTAACATGGTGGATACTGGGAGAATGGTTCCTCTCCAGGAGAAATCAAGTTACCGGGGGCCACAACTTAAAAATGCAGGATCTGCTATTTATGACTGAGATGAGGAGGACTTTCTTCCAAGGGTATTTAGTCTTTGGGATTCTCTTTTAAGAGAGCAGTGGGGGCTGGGTTATTGAACGTATTCAAGGCTGACATGTACAGATCGTTGATCAGGGAGTTGAGGGTTGTGTGTGCCCTCAAAAAAGTGGAGTTCAGGCTACATCAGATAGATCATCCATGAACTTATTGAATAGCAGCACAGGCTTGATGGGCCAAATGGTCTACTCCTATTTCTTCTATGCCCACCCGGTGTTCGAAATATTGCAACGAAGCAAGCATCTATTGAAGCTTTAAGCAAAGAGATAAATTTAAGTTAGTTGGACTCCTGGATGATCCACTGGCCTACATTTTGCTGTTAGCAAAGAGAAGGAAGCTGCTAAACGCTTATCTCACTGTCAGTTGTATGAGATGTTTTGCTAGCTTGTCAGCAGAGACGTCTACTGAGCCAGCATTTGTTTCAGAGAGGCACCATTTTGGGGGTCTGTGGCGTCATTGAGCAGTGAAAGAAACAGTGGGGCTGTTCACCCAGTCAGATTGAGGAATCCTCACTGAGACATGAAGTCCAAACATTTTCCAACATCAGTTTTCTTCTGAGGGAATTGTTGCTTGTTCTGGGTGAGTGTGCTTTACACTCAATTTGGCTCTGTTTCGTTCCTTAGCTCTAGAGTCGCCAGGTATCGTTAAGATACCGCCACAAGTTTCAAGTTCAGACCAAATACTCCATACACCAGTTAGTAAGTTCAAACAAGACACGTTTATTATAATACAGTTATCTACTAATTATGCATATAAAACTACAAGACTAGGCTAATCCTACCACTAACAGGCCAAATACTTATCTGGATAAGGGAACTGCCGGATCAGGAAACAACGGCCTCCAGCTTTGTCCTGGATCCACAGGCTTCCAGTTGGTGTGGACTAAAGGGGTCAGGAGTGTCTACTCTCGTAGCGTGCGTTGTATGACACTTACTTGATGGCGGCTGCTGACCAGGCCTCCCCTTCTCAAGGTCTTCTGCTGCAACGGTAGTCACGGAGAGCGCTGGCTAAGAGGAGCTGGTCAAGAGAGCGAGCTGGGGTCGGGGTCTCTGTCTTATACCTCTCCCAGGGTCTCGCGCCCACCTGGGTGGATGCTCTGTACACTCGCAATCGATTGGGTCTCTTCCCAATTGAGTGATTTGAATTTCCCCAATAACGGGGCAGTCCCTCGATCACTGGACGGTTCTTGGGGCTTATTGTTTTGGACTTCTCTTGGTGCCGAGAAGTCTGGCCTTCTATTCAATGTAGTGATTTGAGTTAACTTGTTTCCATTGTACCTGGGAATCACTGGGTATCGCCTCATTAGTATGCTAACTTGTTTTCTTTCACAGTGCTGTCTGGTTTCTGCAGCAGTCAGAATACATAAGTGCTTTTGCAAGCTGCTTGCTTTTGCAACATGTCCATTTTCCCTGCATTCTTTGTAATCTTCCATTTTGTGTTGGGCAGTGGCCACCCCAGGTTGCTACAGAATGAAATTCCATACTGAGACAGTGAATTTTTCAGAGTTAAACTGAGTTGTTTGGCAGGAATGATCTGCGACTGCATTGTTGAAACCAAGTGCAACTGGTCCAAACTTTTTTCAGTCGTTCTACTGGGAAACCCGTGGGTAGGTACGGTATGTTACAACCATTTAGGTGCCGAGCCAAATGGTGAGGACTCGAACAGTGCACAAACAGTGGAGGAACAGGATACTTCAGACATCACCTTCTGGACTTTGACATTCAACTGCGCATGTGCGGGCTACCGAATTTGCTGTCAACTGTAATAACAGAGCACTGATAGCATTGCAGCAAAGTCTCGCTTATTATATTGTACACACAAATCAGCAGTAGATTAACTGTACTCTCATGAGTATTGGACAACAATGCTGCTTATATTTCTAATTTTATGTAATAGTGAATTGGAACATCATGGTTTCAATTAGATTGTGTTTTCAGTCAGAGATGCATTTATCTGGAATTGACTGACCTCTCATTTTCACGATCTATGTTGCCCTGCTTTCCTAGTCCAGTACTCAGTGAAAATGAGAGGTCAGTCGGCTCGTGAAACCATCTGGCTCATGCAGGAAACAAGGACTGTGTGGTGAGAAGAAAATGCAGTTAAAACAGTGTCAAACGTCAGAGGCAGGACAATGTTTTAATTGCCATGTATTTTGCAGTGGCGTACACCAGTATTGAACATGACTGGTACTTTACACTTAGTCCATGTGGAATAAATGAACCCAAGATGGGTTTTTCTATAACTGACTGAATTCCTAATGCCTATACGTGTACACTGGAATTAAATAGAGTACTTGTTTGGAGAAGGTGGTAGTCTGACTTTTAAAATATTGTATCCTGCAGAACATTCCTCGTTTAGTCAGCATTGTCAAAAACACTGGCCATTTACCTTATGTGTCTCATTTATGTTGGCTCACTGTGTGGAAAAGCTAGTATAGTGCCTGCTGACAAAATAGCATTTGTTGCGTTGCAATAAATTTAAGTAAAGTGCTTCAAGATCTGGAAGATGTGATCTGGTGCCATATAAATGCAAGACATAGCATGAGTTTCCTGTGATAACAGGCATGTGGTTGTGTGCAGCAGAAATACCACTGTGTGATCATTAGCCAATTGCAATGTTCAATTTTTGCTCTGCAAGCCAACTTCAGCTGTACTTTGGTTACATTTAAATCCACATGGTTGACTTTATTTCTTTAACCATCATATTAAGAGAATACATCCCGTTCAAACTTTTCAATTCTGACCAAATGTGGAAGATCACTTTTTTGTACATTTTGACCTTTCCCATTGACCGTATGCTACTAGAAAGTCGTGCAACCAACAATTATACTTATAAATAGCCTGTGAATCACATGCATACCACAGAGTTCAGAAACTAGAGACATTTTTGTTTGATATTCGTAGCTGTTCTGTATATTTAAGTCGTGGAATAAATGCTTTTATACAAGAATGCCCTGTATTTCATATAAGTGTGATTAATTTTTTAAATTTGAGTAAGGTTTGTAATCCCTCCTTTTACCTCCTCACTGTCCAGGGCTCCAAACTGCGGACTCTGTTTCTTTTAACAGAGTTGGGTTAGGGTTAGGGTTCGGGTTAGATTCTGCTGTTCCCGTTTGCATCTCCTCTAGACCTATTTTGTTTTGTCCTTTATTGTCTCATGCACTTTTGCCTTGCAATTCCCTCCATTCTGTCATTTCACCTCCACCTTCCATCCTATTGCAGACCTACCCTTTTGTTCTTCACTTCCCTTTCCCTGTTCAATGGCTTAAAAGTTGTAACATTTCCTGTTACTCCTATCCGCCGATGTGCAGGTCAGGTGTATTGGCCAAGATAAATTGTCCCTCGGTGTCCGGGGATGTGCATGTTATGTTAGGGGGTTACGCGAATAGGGTGGGGTGGGCAGTGGAGTGGACCTGGATACAGTGCTCTTTCAGAGGTTAGTGCAGACTCAATGGGCCGAAAGGCTGCCTCCTGCATTGCAGGGATTCTCTGATTCTATGATCTCGAACTCTTTTCCAGTTCTGATGACAGGTAATCCAGCTGCAACATTAGCCTTGTTTCTCTCCACAGTTGCTGCCTGACCTGCTGACTATCTCAGCATCATCTGTTCTCTTTGTGTATTTCAGATTTGCAGCATCCACAGCTGTATTATTTGTGCTGTTTGTGGGGGGTGGCTGTGTGACACTCCCTGCGCAGGCTCAGTTGCATTCTCCGTGTCAGAGTGTCAACGAGCAGTATTAAAACAACCAAAAACAAAGTGCTAGAAAAATTCAACAGGTCAGACAACATTCATGGTGAAATGTCATCGATCTGAAATGTAACACTTGTTTCTCTCCACAGATGCTGTCTGACCTGCTGGATTTTGTCTTCATTTCAGACTTTTAACATCCACAGTAATTTGCTTTTGTATTGAAAAAGGTGGTTTAATACAGACAAACTATTAAGTTCAAGTTACCCATTTGTAGGATTATGCTGTCCTTAACCTTCCTTTATACAAGTTATTATATTTAGTCCACTTATCACACTTTTTTTTAATAAACATTTTATTGAGGTATTTTTGGTATAGAAGCAACAACAAAATAGACAATATACATGAAACCATAAACATAGTGCAAAAACCGTTTACCTTTCGCACAGGTCCCACCCTTATTACCCCCCTACTCTAACCTGAACTAATCCCCACCTCTGGACCCAGCGCCACCCTTGTTTTTAAAACCTTGCACATGAGGTCCGCAAACCCCTGCCAAAATCGCCGAAGCTTTGGACATGTCCAAAACATGTGGACATGGTTCGCTGGTCCTCCCGTGCATTGTGTCCACCTGTCTCCCACCCCAAAGAAGCTGCTCATCGGGCCACTGTTATGTAAGCCCGGTGCATGACCTTAAATTGTATCAGGCTGAGCCTGGCACATGTTGCGGACGCGTTGACTCTACTCAACGCATCTATCCATAGACCATCCTCTATCTTACCTCCCAGCTTCTCCTCGCACTTACACTTCAGCTCCTCGGTCTGCGTCTCCTTCTACCCCATAAGCTCCTTATAGATGTCCAAGACGCTCCCCTCCCCTACCCTCTGGAAACTCCCCGATCTTGAATCCCCCTTCGCGGTAAGAGCGGGAAGGTTGCCACCTGTTTACGAAGGAAGTCCCGCACCTGCAAGTATGAAGTATCGCCAGCCCAAACTATTCCTCCAGTGCCCTCACACTCGGAAAGCTCCCCTCTATGAACACATCCCCCATCCTCTCAATCCCCGCTCTCCGCCATACCCGGAACCCCCCATCCATACTCCCCGAGGAAAACCGGTGGTTATCACAAATTGGGGCCCAGACCACTGCTCCCTCTGCCGCCTCCACAGGCCCCAAACTCTCAGGGCTGCCACCACCACAGGGCTGGTAGAGTACTGCGCCAATGGGAGCGGCAGAGGCGCAGTTACCAATGCCCCCAGACTGGTGTCCTTACAAGAAGCCGCCTCCATAAGCACCCATACCGACCCCTCCCCCACCACCCACTTCCTGATCATGGCTATGTTAGCCGCCCAGTAATAGTTGCTAAAATTTGGCAGCACAGCCCGCCCTCTCCCCGGTTCCGCTTGAGCATTACCTTCCTTACCCATCGGGTCTTGCCCACTCAGATGAAGCCCGTGATCACCCTGTGGACCCGCTTAAAGAAGGACCGCGGAATAAAAATGGGGAGACATTGAAATACAAATACGGACCTCAGGAGGACCGTCATTTTCACTGTTTGTACCCGGCCAGCGTCAACGGAAGCGTGTCCCATCTCCAGAAATTGTCCTTCATTTGGTCCACTAGCCGGGCCAGATTCAATTCATGCAGCCGGTCCCATTCCCGCGCCACTTGGATGCCCAGGTACCTAAAACTACCTCCTACTAATCTAAACAGCAGCTCCCCCAATCGCCCCTCCTGTCTCCTTGCCTGGAGCACAAACATCTCACTCTTATCCATGTTTAGCTTATACCCTGAAAACCGGCCGAATTCACCTAAAATCTTCATGATTTCTTCCATCCCTCTACTGGGTCCGAAACGTACAGAAGCAGATCATCCGCATAGAGCGAAACCCTGTGTCCCACCCCACCCCGGACCAGTCCCCTCCCGCCCCTTGAAGCTCACCGAGCAATTTCCAATGGCTCTATAGCCAGCGTAAACAACAGTGGGGAGAGGGGGCAACCCTGTCTTGTCCCCTGGTGCAGTCTAAAATAGTTCGAAGTTCTCCTGTTCGTCCGCACACTTGCCACAGGAGCCTGTTACAGTAACCTGACCCAGTCAATAAAGCCCTGCCCGAATCCGAACCGTTCCAGTACCTCCCACAGGTAATCCCATTCTACCCAATCAAAAGCCTTTTCTGCATCTGTTGCGACCACTACCTCAACTTCCCTAACTTCCGGGGGCATCATGATCACATTTAACAGTCTTCTTACATTGGCCACCAACTGGCTACCCTTAACAAACCCCACCTGGTCCTCCCCAATAACATCTGGAACACAGTCCTCAATCCTGGAGGACAAGATTTTGTCCAGCAACTTGGCATCCACATTCAGCAGGGAGATCGGCCTGTAGGACCCACACAGCACCGGGTTCTTGTCCCGCTTAAGAATCAGCGAAATCATTGCCTGTGACATCATCCTCTTTCCATTGCATCATTGAACATCTTCAACAACAGTGGCCCCAGTATCCCCGAGAACTTTTTATAAAACTCCACTGGGTACCTGTCCGGTCCTGGGTCCTTACCCGCCTGCATGGCCTTCAAGCCCTCCACTATCTCTTCCAGCCCAATTGGGGCCCTCAGCCCTTCTACCCACTCTCCATCCACCGTTAGGATATTCAGCCCCTCCAAGAAGTGGCTCATCCCCTCCGGCCCCGGAGGGGGTTCCGACCTTTACAGCCTGCTGTAAAAATCTCTAAATGCCTTATTCACCCCAACCGAATCACCAACCATGTTCCCCTCACCGTCCTTTACTTTCCCTGTCTCGCTAGCTGCCTCCCTCTTCCTAAGCTGCTGTGCAAGTATTCTGCTGGCCTTCTCCCCATGTTCATAAATCGCCCCCCTCGCCTTTCTCAGCTGCTCCACCGCCCTCCCTGTGGTCAGCGAGCTAAACTCTGCCTGCAACCTCTGCCGTTCCCTTAAAAGCTCTGCCTCTGGGGTCTCCGCATACCTCCTATTGATCTGTAATATCTCCTTTACCAGTCGGTCCGTCTCTGCCCTGTCAAGCAGCTCCCTATGAGCCCGGATTGAGATCAGCTCCCCCCTTACCACCGCCTTCAGTGCTTCCCAAAACCACCGCTGCCGAAGTTCCCCCCGTGTCATTGACTTGCAGGTAGCTCTGAATGCAGTTTCTCAACTGCTCACACACCCCTTCATCCACCAAAAGTCCCACATCCAACCTCCAATGCGGACGCTGGTTAATGTCTTTACTAACCTGCTGGTCAACCCTGTGCGGTGCATGGTCTGAGATTGTAATCACCGAATACCCCGTGTCCACTCCCCCAGCCAGAAAGACCTTACTCAAAATAAAGAAATCAATCCGGGAGTACACTTTATGCATGTGTGAGTAGAAAGAGAACTCCTTCGCCCTCGGCTGTCAAAACTCCATGGATACACCCCCGCATTAGCTCCATGAACCCTCTTAGTTCCTTTTGCCATTGCTGGCACCCTGTCCGTTTTCGAGCTTGACTGGTCTAACCCAGGGTCCATAACTGTATTGAAGTCCCCTCCCATGACCAACCTGTGCGAGTCCAGGTCCGGTATCTTCCCCAGCATCCTCTTTATAAACTCCACATCATCCCAATTTGGTACATATACATTCACTAATACCACCTGCACCCCCTCCAGTTTCCCACTGATCATAATTTACCAACCTCCCACGTCCGAGTCAATTCTACCCACCTCAAACACCACCCGCTTATTAACCAGGATCGCGACCCCTCTAGTCTTTGAATCTAGTCCCGAATGAAACACCTGACTGACCCAGCCTTTCCTCAGTCTAACCTGGTCCGTTACCTTAAGGTGCGTTTCCTGCAACATTATTTTGTCCTCCTTCAATCCCCTAAGATGCGCAAACCCATGTGCCCTTTTGAACGGCCCATTTAACCCTCAGAGCATTCCAGGTGATCAGCCTAGTTGGGGAGCTCATTGCCTCCCCCCCCCCCTTCGCCGATCAGTCATTCCCTTTTTTTTAGGCCCGCCACCAGCCCGTGATCCGCGCCTCCACCGCCAGCAACAATGCCCTGTAACCCAATCCCTTTCCTAAACCAAACATATGCACACTCCCCACTCTGCTTCCGAGAGCTAGCTCGCCCAGCTAGCTTGGTGGCCCCCATCCCCGGCACCAGATAGTCTTCCACCTATTGTTCTCCCCCCACCCCGCTCATGCCAACAAACTCCAACATTAAACAATCCCCACACAATTGCCCAACCGAAAAACACCAAGATTAAAACTAACACACTCCATCCCCCAACAGTGCAAATGAAAACCTTAACTCACTCAGCTCTACTGCTGGTTCCAAGCAAAACGAGAAACTTAAACAGAGAAACAAATCAGAGAAAACAGAAACACAAACGTTGCAGCCAAGTTCAAAAGTTCTCAGTCCTTCATCAGCCCTTTCTTTCTTGCAAAGTCCAACGCGTCCTCAGGCAACTCCAAGTAAGAGTGCTGATTCTCATGTGTGACCCAGAGATGGGCTGGGTATAACAGTCCAAACTTTACCTTTTTCTTGAAAAGGATCGCCCTGATCTGATTGAAGCGTGCTCTCCTCCTCGCCACCTCCGCATTCAGGTCTTGGTAAACCCGCAGGATGCTATTGTCCGACTTACAGCTCCATGTCTGCTTGGCCCACTGCAGAACATGCTCCTTATCCAAGAACCTGTGGAATCTCACCACCACAGCCCTCGGGGGGAGGGTCTCTTCCATTCGTGGCCTCTTTGCAGATGCTCTGTGAGCGTTATCAACCTCCAAGAGCCGGGTGAATGCCCCATCCCCCAGCAGCTTTTCAAACATGCCTGCGACGTATACCCCAGCGTCCGTTCCTTCGGACCCTCCAGGAGCCCGACATTTTTAAAGTTCTGCCGGCAGGACCTCTTCTCTAGGTCCTCCAACTTCTCCAGAAGCTTCTTTTGCTGGTCCCTCAGCATCCCCACCTTCAGCTCCACCGCAGTCTGGTGATCCTCCTGCTCAGCCAGCGCCTTCTCCATCTTCTGGATCGCCCAATCCTGGATGTTCAACCTGAGCTCCAACTGCTCAATCCACACTTTTATCGGGTCCAAGCAGTCCCGTTTCTGCGTAGTAAAGCCCTCCTGGATGACTTGCATCAGCTATACCATGGACCGCTGGGTCGACAAGTCTCTCTGCCATGCTGTCCCCTGTTGCAACTACAGCCCAAGTCTTCTTTGTCTTCTTGTTTCTGCCCTTCCAAACACTTCTAGTCCTTTTCTCCGTGCACCAAAGTGGGAATTCAGTAGAGAATTGCCACTAACATCCGTTCTAAAATTCAAGTCCGTTAGAAAATTGGGGGGAAAAGGTCCAAAAGTCCAACCAGAGCGGGAGCCACCAAATGTGCGACTTACTCCTTCATAGCCGCCACCGGAAGTCCCACTTATCACATTTTTCAGTTAGCAACTCACACTTTTCAGTTAGCAACTTATCCCCCTCTATCATACATCTCACGGTTCCGTAAATGATGAATATATAGACTTGGACTTTTGTGGAGATTAGTGCCTTATGTAAAATGGCACAGGGATACTCGATCTGGAAGGTTAGGCCTGTAAAACTGTCAAGCTGACCGGTTAGTTAAATCTCCTGTTCCTTAAATTTTGAATCAAACCAGCCTGCTATGTTGGAATTGAAAAAAAATAACGCTCACTATTTGTTGACAGAAGCCTGACGATTAATATTGCAGTGTTATCTTTGTTTTTGTGCTTCCACAATTTGCCATTATCATAATGTAGGATGGAGGGGCTGGGGCGGGCAGGGGTGTGGGTGGGAGGGAGGAAGCGGTGGTGGTGGTTCTTTTTTTCCTTCTTTTTTCTCAAATATTTTTCCCAATTGAGGGGAAATTTAGCGTGGCCAATCCACCGACCCTGCACATCTTTGGGTTGTGGGGGTGAGATGCAGACAGACATGGTGAGAATGTGCAAACTTCACATGGACAGTATCCTGGGGCTGGATCGAACCCGCGTCTTCGGTGCCATGTCACAGCAGTGCTAACCACTGCACAACTTTGCAGCCCATGGACAGTGGTTCTGTAAGGTCACCATTTTATCAACAACTCCAAGAGGTTATTAAGGGATTTGCTGTCTTTGCTGTGTAGTTATGAATGCAAATGTTTGTTTTATAAGAGATTAAGTACTTGAATGGATTTAAATATACTGGGCTATTATCAATGTGATTTTTAAAAAATATAGTGAAGTCTGTAATAGATAATCTTATTTCAACTCAATATAGCTCCTGAGGTCTGCATCTGGTAGATAATGGGTGAGTTACAATGGTGAATGCCAGGGAAAAATGTGGGAGGTAATGGGTTGGGATGTGTTGACACTAAGTTGGCATTAGGTTATAAGAGGCCATGGGGATGATAGGGGTCATGGGTTGGCATGGAGGGAATGGGGGCTAAGGGAGTGGGTAGAGGGGCATACATGGGCATGGAGAGCATGAGAGGTCATGGGAGAACATAGGTAGGCATAACTTGGCATGGTGCAATGAGGAACCAGATGTGGGCGGGTAGGGGAATGCATTTGCACGGATGGTGCATGGGCAGTGACGGGGGCACCAGCGAAGGGGTGAGATGAGGGCCTATTTGCTTTAATCACAATGCAATGCTGAATTGAAATGCTGCTGTAGAATTCCCATTATAAGAGCACTTAGTGCTATTATAGGTAGGTATTCAATTTTAGCACTGGAGTTCCACTGGGAAATGCTTACTTTGCAGTTTCCAACGCAGTATGAGGCAACAAAGCCTTTGATCCTTGGTATGCCGCTGACCAGGAAGGCATCAAGAGCATTAATGCAGGTGCTGGTGGCTGTATGTGTGCGTGCGCAACTCTTCCTGATGCCTTTTCAGCCTGGCAGGAGTCACAATGTTTTGTTTTAACATGCAATTCCTGGGAGATTTCCCTTCTTCATTTTTCATTTGAATGTGATCCCTCAGTAATAATTGTTTTTAGCTGGTATTATTCTCTTCGTGTGACATTTCATCCACTGTAAATAATTGGTGTATTTGGAAGAATAATTGAGGCACTGTTTGGACATCTCTTCTTTTCAAAAAAGGAGGAGCGGTGATGTGCAAATGGGCTTCTACGGCCAGTTCTGCCTTGGGCCAGTTCTGTGGACAAAAGTTTTGGGATGCATCAGACACTTGGGAAGGGGAGTAAAACCAGGGGCATTGATCAGTGGTCAGGTTGCACTGGTAAAAATTTAGCTCCAGCAGTTTGACTTTTGGCTGAGTGGAGGCAGGTGACTTTTGTTTGTTCGGTGAGGGAAAAGCTGCAGTTTGAATAATTTAATTTTGGATGTTTGATTTTGATGCTATTTGGGGTTTAGTTTACTGAAATGGGTCAGTACTGAGCTGAAAGACCCGTCGACGAATTTGATCGACTTTGGATCTGAATGGCGAACACAAGCTTACCGTATTGAGTTAAATTGTTCAGTCACTGAACTTCATGTCTGCAATAAAAATTCGATTTTCTGTGAGAAAGTACAAAATAAATTTTATTTACTTGGGATGTGCTGTACAAACTCTTAATAACTTGCAAGCAGACCATGGTGTTATTAAAAAATAAGATTGAATGCTATTACATTGTTTAAACAATGTAAAAGTCTAGTCATTCAGTTATGCCACTATTTGAACTTGACCTGACAGGAATTTTACATTTTCTTTTATCACTTCCTGTTAAGTCCCTACTGGCCTCTCGTAGATTTTAATATTTTACTCCAGGGATTTTATAGTTAATTAGTTTCACATTTGCCAATGGCTATGGGGAAATATGAAGTGGTCCAGCTCCTCTTCCTGTTGAACAATATGAGGAGGGACATCAGGAATTATTTGAAGAGTTAATCCTCCACTGGACGTCTTGTGCTGTTACGTTGTTTTGTGGCCCTCTATGTTTTTATCCTTCGTTAGCTTTTCGACTTATGACTACTTGTCTGTACGATTAACACAAGTGTTAATCTCCAAGTAATTTTCCGTCAAAACCCTTTAAACCTTTTATTTGTCACTTGCTGCCCGATTTCTCCAGTGGGCATTATATCTGAAGAGCGTCTTGCTTCTCTTTTCTCCTCCTAATCCTGCAAGTGAGCACACCTTCTCTTGTCATTTTACCGAGCTGCCTTTCACTCTGTGAGACTGAACAGGACTGAATGGTAATTGCTTATTCAACCATGCTATGTTACTGTTGTCCTCAATATTGTATGCCTGTCCCCACATGTTTCTGCAGCAGTAACCAGATTCCTGGTAGAATTATTTTGTTTCTCTCCCAATATAGAATCCAGTCATGGTCCATCCTGGTTTTCCAGAGTTGGCATCATACCACATGTCACACATGGGCACCGCTGAAAAATGTGGCTATGTTTCAAACTAATGCCACTCAATGATTCCTTATGCTGGCAGTTTCTTGTATTTGCTCCACGCTCTCGGCTGCTGGTACCGACCACGTCTTAGTATTGTTGAAGAATTGCTGAGTATACTAATCCACTGAAGCCACCCTAAGATGTAACCGACACCACCCAAGCCTCCCAACACAGCCCTGTAACTTCAAGTACTGCCTAACTTGCTGAAAGCCCCCCTAGCTGCTGCTAAATCCTGTACCATTTTCTCTCTATTCTTAAACTCCACATCAGCTACTCCTCTGTTTGCTACATGTTTCTTCACATCTTCCAATGTATTCTCAGCTCTTAAAAGGTACGATGAAGAAATTAAATAAATAGATGAAATACATCCAAGCTTCTTGGCTATGATTTTAATCGAAAAATAAACCAAATTCTGCAATTCTTTATCCAAATCTCGAACCCAAAATCTGTGGCCCAATAAATTAATGCATAGTACCAGTATCATTTTACGCTTATCATCTGACTTTCTGTGAGCATGCCGTGGAAGGTTTATTGGTGATCTGTTGGAAGTCTTGAAGCACCATGCATTTCCTCTCAAGACAACTTCTCTTCTCATTGAGTAACAAACTATGGCTGACTTGGTCAGGGCAGGGTGGTGGTGGAGGGTGAAAACAAATCAGATAATCGCTCCTGAGTGATGAATCTGAGGAATTTGTGAATAAAAAACTTAAGACAAAGCAATCAAAAGGCTGGGAATTCTGTGATGAGTGACTCATGTACTGAATCCTCAAGGGCTTTCCATCATCTACAAGGCACAGATCGGGAGTCTGATGGAATGCTTCACTTGCCTGAATAAGTGCAGCTCCAGCAATACTCACTGACTCCATTCAAGGGGCAAACAGTCTGCTTGAACTGCACCCCATACACTACCTCAAATATTCACTCCCTCCATCGCTGGTACACACTGGCAGCAGTGTGTATCGTCTAGAAGATGCACTGCCATAACTTGCCAGTGTTATAACTTGCTTCTTGACAGCATCCTCCACTGTCGCAACCTTTACTACCTGAAAGAACAGGGCAGCTAAGGCAAGGGAACACCATCATCTGCAAATTTTCCTTCAAGTTGCGCATAATACTGACTTTGAAATTTAGCGTCACTCCTTCACTGGCGCTGGATCAAAATCCTGGAACTCCCTCCCTTACAGCACCATGGATGTGCCTGCACCACATGGCCTGCAGCAGTTCAAGAGGGTGGCTCACCACCACCTTCATGAGGGTGATTGGAGATGAGTATGAAATATTGCCTTGCCAATTTTAATAAGGACACTGGGAGTCCACACCAAGTAAAATAAGAACCAAGTTTTATTTATACAAACGATATATACACTACCCGGTAGACTCCTACCGGGTACCTGCTTGGTTGGTGCCTGACTGGTCGACCTTATATACACTGGGTAATTGAAATATTCCACCCTTAGCGGGGGAGCTCACACTCCACAAGGAGCATAGGGAAGCTGAGCATTCCCACCCTGTCATAATATCCACTTATGTATATAATGAGATGTAGATAGGCAGTGATTGACACATAGGATGACCAGTAAGCATACAACACAGTACAGCCAATCACCAGACAGGACACTACCACTATAAAGCCAGAGGGCACTAGGTTTCTCGCTCTCTCGGGACCCAGCTACTGAGACAGTCAAAGTCCACGAGCTAGCAAGTGCAAACACCATGCGGTAGCTAGTAAGTCTGGTCAGGCTACTACAAGGTCACCAGTCAGATCAATATAGTGTCGACCCACAGCTGAATATGTATAGCAGTTCTATAGTTGAATAAAACAGTGTTGGATCTTCTCCAGTGTTAGACGTTTGTTTCTAACTTCCCTGCATCGAGTGCAGTCCACATCGAACCAACCTGCCTAACACATCACACCCCATAGATCCTGTGTGTGATATTACACCAATGATGCTAACTTCCCTCTGACTAATTAAAACAATAATTTAAATGCTATTTGGGTTTTTTTGTCTGTCAATCTTTATGATTGTTACTATGGTGATTATGTGCTTAGGATAAAATTATATAAACTATGAATAAGATATTCTACAATTACGTGAAGAAACTTATTTTCTACGTTTCTCCTGTGTGTTTGAGCAGCTGTTAATTATTTTCGCAGAAACCAAAGTTTGCAACTTACCTCAGAAATATTTGAAGCAGATATTTTGATGAATAGTTAGTCTCAGGGAGATGGTGCAGCCTGATCGTGCATCAATAGCTTTTCGGGGTGAGTGACTGATTAACTGATAACTAAAAGGATGTATCATCTTGTAGCAAAAACTCACTTTTTTTTAAGCATTTCCTAAATTAGGAGAAAACAAGTTGCCTGATGACTTAAAAAAAAAACTTTCATATTTTGTCAGCAAAAACAAAAAGACTACTCTCAAGCAAGGGTATCTGTTCTGGTCCTAAATTGTCAGTAATGACAGCAATATCCTAGAAAGACCAACTTTGTTCAAGAATTCCAGTGTAGTAGAGTATTTGTTGTTTGTGGG
This sequence comes from Scyliorhinus canicula, assembly GCF_902713615.1. Taxonomy (NCBI): domain Eukaryota; kingdom Metazoa; phylum Chordata; class Chondrichthyes; order Carcharhiniformes; family Scyliorhinidae; genus Scyliorhinus; species Scyliorhinus canicula. Next base: position 95,700,922 of record NC_052149.1, read on the forward strand.
CGCGTATAATTGAAAAATGCAATATTCGTGCCAAATGCACTGCAAGAGTTCAAGCCGAGAGTACATCACAGCGCAGACTGGTTAACAGTGCGAAGTGGGATCGAGCTAAAACAGCCGTATCATGACGGGGAGTATACTGAGAATGGTAATTCAGTGGCCAAGACAGTCAGAACCTGCATTTTGCAACTTGTAGATTCTAATTTGTGCACCTAATTGTGGATTTGCAGTTAACAGGTCGTAGGTGATCATTAGTCACTTTTATGTGCTAATTAATTTACTTGGGCTGACAGAGGGGCTTGACAATAAACTGGTTTGAGGCTTGAGTTGCAAGTAGTATGAAAAGCGAGCCACAGCAAGGGCACGTCAGTTGAAGTAGAAAACATCCTGAACGCTGGTTCTGGAGTGTGATAAGGCTGCGATGAAAGAGAGGTGGAGCGAAATTGAAACTTAAGTACATAAAAAATATGCACTTACCATAATTTTACTGACAGACAATTTCTCCAGCATATTGGAGTTTTAAGGAGCAAGTGTTAACTCTGGCATGTTGTTTCAGCTCATCTGTTGCTGAAACTCTTATTCATGCCTTCCTAGGCTCAGTACGCTCTTGGCTGCTGCCCCGTATTTAACCCTCCATAAACTTAAGGTCATCCAAAACTCTGTTGCCTTGTCTCAACTCCCAGCAAGTCCCATTCTCCTATTGCCCTCGTCCTCACTGCATTTGGTTTCCAGTCAAGCAACATCTTGATTTTGAAATTCTCATCCTTGCTTATGAATGCATCCATGACCTTGTTCTTACTTAGCCCTGCCGTCTCTCTCAGCCACCCCCCCTCCCCACCCTCTGAAACTCTTACTTAATTCCAGCCTCTTGTGCATCCCTACTGCATCAACATTGGGAACTGTGCTTTTGGTTGCTTAGATCCCAAGCTCTAGCAGAGCCTCCTTACACTTCTCTGCCTCACTTTCCACCTTAAAACCTACCTTAATGATGAAGCTTTGGCTCATCTAACTGAAAGGCCCAAATCATCTGGTCAGCAGCCATGTTGAGGATAGTACTGCTGTCTGCAAAGCAAATTATTGTCCTAGCAGGCAGGCCTTCCTGTCCTGTCTACTTTGGCCAGTTTAGCGTAGTTGGCTGGACAGCTGGTTGATGATGCAGAGTGAGGCCAACAGCCCGGGTTCAATTCCCGTAGCGGCTTAGATTATTCATGAAGGCCCTGCCTTCTCAATCTTACCCCTCGCCTGAGGTGTGGTGATCCTCGGGTTAAATCACCACCAATCAGCCCTCACCCTCAAAGGCCAAAGCAGCCTATGTCATCTGGGACGATGGGGACTTTACTTTTGCATTACTTCAGCAATACTCAATGCAGTCATCCATGAAAAGGAATAGCAAGGAGGAGCAGTGCAGAGGCCATGCCCTCATTTTTGCAACATCAGCTGTAAGTTCGGTTAAGTCTTTCAAAGTCTCGGAAGGTTTTCAGTGGGTGTGTAAGATTGAGTGTTTGGGGGACTGGGGTGGATCGTATGTCGTCATGCTGTTGGGGGGGGGGGGGGGGGCGGTGGGGGGAGGGTCAGTAGGAATAGTCAGATTGGTTGTGGTTGATGGACAGTCGGGCCGATGTGGTCAGGGGATGCAATTGGAGTTTGATGGGGGTGGTCAGTTGAGTTCTACTGTTAAGCATTGAATCACATTTGAGATTGAACAGTGGAATAATACCAGAGTAAGTATCTGGTTTCTATTTCATGCGTCTGACGCAGAACTCTGTCAGATTCAGTTTCCTTGTGTCCCAGGCAACTCAAATTAGCCCATCGGAAGTTTAAACTTCTTGGACATCTTGCACACATGTGGGTTAAGTCTTCTGATGGGTGTGAAAGTGCAACAGTGTGGTTTTCTCAACATTCACCACATTCCTCAACATTGGAAGATCCTGTCAAAGGTTTCCTATGTGGCTCAGTGTCATACATTGTTTAATAAGACTCCAGTGATGCAACTTGGGATGTTTCATCATGTTAAAGGCACTATATAAATATACGTTGTTGAAATTCTGATCTGGCTGCAGATAGCAACCAAAAGCATTTTCAATTTAGAACAGATTACTTGACTTTGTCTGCAATTTCATCTCTCTGTGGAGGGGGAGCAAATAAATACAAGGGATAAGTCACTTGGCATCATATTCATGCAGCACATATTGCAGCTAAATGATCTCATTTACACTAATCTGTTTACTGGATTTAACAGGATCTTACTAATGAGTTTTAAAAATGATGTGTATCAGCACAAACTAGACCAGATACATCAAGCTTACAATTAACTTCCAATATTTCTGATGTTTGTGCTACATTTTGTGTGTATGTAACCAGGTGTCCCATAAGCATTGTTAGCAGGGGGTTATTCATGCTTTTCAAAAGTTAGGATGCGATGGTTATCAATATCTCAAAGTCGGGAGAGATCTCTGACAAATCTGAGAGATTGGGCATCAGGGAGTGTAACTCTCCGTATTGTCAATAGGGGTTGGGAAATTTGATGTGTTTGGCCAACTAGAACTGCAGCATAACTTCACTATGGCAAAGCCAGCTTCTAATGAAACCCCATGGTCTTGTCATGAAATTAAAAGCAAAATACCCAGTCTTAAAATCTCACTTGCAAATTCTGATTCAATCGATGAAATTTTCTGGCATTGAGTCAGGTACAAGATGAAGATGTTTCTGGTGACAAATGTGCAGAAGACACGTAACCAGCTATTCCTTCTCTCGATGAGTTTTGAAAAGTAACTGCAGCTGTACAGAGCTTCATCATTATTACCAATCTGCTTGCATTGAGAAAAGCACAATTAGTGTGAAGCAATCAACACTGTGTAGTTTCAGTAAAATAAAATGATGTCCAATTCAAATTGGTTATTTCATAATTTTTCTAATGCTGGAAATCTTCAAGTCCCATAATAATGAACACCCTCACTATCGATGCTTATTGCCTGTCCTGAGGAGCCTCATCAGTGAGGTTCAGTTGCACCCTTCTCCTAATGACAACTTTTAAAATGTTTGTTGTATTAACATTTATAGTTCTCGGTTGTGCCATCCGCTAGCCAGTTGGAATAATACATGGTAAGACTAATACTGTTTCTCTCTTTTTAATCTTTTCTGTCCTGCTTGCTGTTGACGCATAGCTGTTGAGTTGTGGGTATTCCCTGTGTTGTATTCTGGTATCATTGTTATCAGCTCTCCAACTCCATTGCAAAGGATTATGGGAGTCCAGGCATTATTTTCTGTCTGAAATTATCATAGAAGCATAGAATTTACAGTGCAAAAGGAGGCCATTTGACCCATCAAGTCTGCACAGGCCCTTGGCAAGAGCACCCTACTTAAACCCACGCCTCCACCCTACCCCCTTAACCCAGTAACCCCACCTAGAATTTTCTTTGGCACTAAGGACAATTTATCATGGCCAATCCACCTAACCTGCACATCTTTGGACTATGGGAGGAAACCGGAGCACCCGGAGGAAACACACGCAGACACCTGAGAATGTATAGGCTCTGCACAGACTGACCCAAACCGGGAATCGAACCTGGGACTCTGGAGCTGTGAAACAACTGTGCTAACCACTGTGCTACCATGCTGCCCTTTATTATGAAATGTTGACACACTTCCAAGTCAGTATTAATGATTATTATGTTTGTTTTGCTAAATAATTATCTGTCCAACCGATATATAAAAATATAAAAGTGGTGGCTGGGCTGTTCCACCTTTTCGGTCAATTTAAGGAATGCAGCAGTATTGAGGGGGTGGGGGGGGGGGGGGTGATGTGATTTGGTATGGTTGGGGAAAATAGAGGTGGTGGGAATCTGATTGAGCTGTGAGAGCACTCGCATGGTGGTGGACAGACGGGATTGCAACGGAGCTGGATGAGGTTGTTCTGGTAGGGAAGTGGGGTGAGGGATCATGGTATCAGTGGGGAGAAATACCAAGGTTCCATGGAGAAAAGCACAACAACTGCATTCATGTATGAATTGTCCCTTTCTGACCATTTCAGATTGTCTCCATGCCTATCTCAAGCTCTGAGATCTTGAGTTCAAGTAATGCCAGTTAGAGGCAGCACGGTAGCATTGTGGATAGCACAATCGCTTCACAGCTCCAGGGTCCCAGGTTCGATTCCGGCTTGGGTCACTGTCTGTGCGGAGTCTGCACATCCTCCCCGTGTGTGCGTGGGTTTCCTCTGGGTTCTCCGGTTTCCTCCCACAGTCCAAAGATGTACAGGTTAGGTGGATTGGCCATGATAAATTGCCCTTAGTGTTGGATGGGGTTGCTGGGTTATGGGGCTAGGGTGGAGGTGTTGACCTTGGGTAGGGTGCTCTTTCCAAGAGCCGGTGCAGACTCGATGGGTCGAATGGCCTCCTTCTGCACTGTAAATTCTATGAAGAAGCACTGATTATATGCCTGAGATAACACCTGCCCTTCAGGACTCCCACATTTATTTTTTATTTAGTCATGTAATGTGAACGTTACTGGCTAGGCCGGCCTTTCTTACTCCTCCTTAATTGCCCTTGAGATGGGTAAAAAGCAGCCCTGGCCTCCCTGTCCTCTTGTTCTTATGGTGGTCTTTAGTTTATGATTCCTCATTACCAACTCAGTGACCAGTAGAAAGTTTTAATTGATTTACCCTAACACCACTGTCTATAACATTTTAGTTGTCCTGAGTGGATTTTGCTAAATCTGTTGAAAAGAGCTGCAATTTTTCTAACATTACCAGAAAAAAGCAACATGATGTTGAAGCCTTTTGTCTTGCACTCTTCTGGACAAATGCAAGATGTTAAACTTCGGAGGAAACAACAATTTATACTGCATGGGAAAAGGGTTCTGATTGGCAGGTTGGCTATGATTGATTGGAGTGAAATTAATAGGGATTAAGGTGAAAATAATAGGGATTAAGGTAAAAAAAGAAGAATCCTTTCTTTCGACGTTGAATAATTTGCAACAGGCTGTCCTGCCAGGCTGCTGAGTGATCAAGGCCGCTGGTGTACTGTTAGTGTTGGTCTTCTGGCAGGAACATTCATTCAGTACACCCGGGCAGTATGATTTCCTCTGGAGAGTCATTATAACCTTCATTCAAAGGATCAGCCGAGGGCCTGTTTTATAAGACTCTTTGTCTCACGTCAACTCACGTCAACCCATTCTCCAACCTGGGTTTTGATTTTAATCAGTTTCCAGTTTCATCAAATGACCTCCAGCCTTAGTGATGAAAGAGCATAGTCCCCACATGGGACTCTCAGAGTTGTTTTACACCGAGAGAGAGAAAATCAGAGAAGCAGTTCCCAGCTCTGAGCTCAAAGCAAAACTGAAATAAAAACCATTCGTACTGGAGAGAGATACATTCCAAAGATATCAGAACCAATCAGCATGGGCTATTGGCCGAGCCCCACAATCTGAGCCAGTTCATTGGCCACCAGCCAAGTCCATCAAGCTGAGTCAACACTGATGTCAGTCAAATCGTTCTGGAATCTGCTGGTTTGAAATGCAGACAGCTTCCTGCAGACTGCTTTGCCTTGAGGTATAGGTCAGTCTACAGTTGAACCCGAAGCAGGCTTCTGCTCGAATTAAAGATAAACTGCTATGCCTTAAAGTCATTGATCATCCATGGACAAAAATTGCAACAGCAAAAATGGCAGTAATTAAAAGGATAAAATAGGGGACAAACAGGGTTTGGACAGGAGGATTCATACAGAACCTAGCAACTTGCATGGTTGAATTCAACTTTAATGATGCCATGTACACCCAAATAGATGGTGTTGCCATGGGTATCACTCTTGGTCCCGCTGTTGCTTACGTTTTCTTTAGTTTCCACGAGAAATACATTTTTGATGGAATGACCCATAACCGCCGTCTCTGTATATTTCCAATATGTAAATGGCATGTTTGTTAAATTTGAAACTGTAGCTGCATGGAAGATTTTTTTTTGCACAACTTAACGTGCTCCATCCCACACTCGCCTTTCAAATAGAGCAGTCTAATGAATATCCTTTCCTCAATATGCGAGTTGAGAAATCTGCTAATGGATAATACTGTATACCACAAGCCTACATTCTCTGGTGAATATATGCGTTGGGATTCCTACAGTTCCACGTGTTATGTTGACCTTATCAGCAAACTCCTAAAAGTGCCCAAATCATTTGCTCATTTATAAGCTTCACATCGAAAGAGAGCACATCAAAGCTATCCTGTGGTCTAATGGCTGTCCTAACCAGATCATTGTTTGCTGTGTGTCATAAACACTCACACATATGGGCCTATGCCCTTAATTCTGGACCTGAAAACTGCCCAGTCTTCCTCAAGTAAATATATCAAAATGTTGAGCATTAGAGTTAGCCGTTTTGCACTGCTGCGATGCACTGACAACCCGAGTGTTGTTTTCCATTAACAGGATGCTGCCCACAAGGAAAAATGACATTCCTCCTACCACAAAATTGAGCAATGTGGCATATGAATTTCTGTGCTGGTAGAATGCCCAGGTGTGTAGGCCAAATGTCTCAATAACTGGTGGATCATATCAGTCAGCATGTTCCTTTGGGGCAGAGTACAAACAATGCTCAAACAACTGTGCTCAAAAAACCAAGAACATAATGTATAATGCTAGACAGGCAGCACTTACTGACTCTGAGTATGCTAAGGATTCCACAAACAACCAGTTTGAGATGATCATTTGGGCACTTGATGTCGCTCCTGTATGCATCCTGGAAGCCGCATATATTTGTACGCAGGGATCTGCCCTTTGGAATTTGCCCAGACATTGCACTTTTAGTGAATAAACAAAACAATGGGGACAGTAGCTGACTGGGGCAATTGCCATGGCAACATCTCGCCCAATTGGAGCTGACTTGCCAACCAATCAGTCCCCCTTGTCTCACACACTGTTGTTCCCTTTGAAATTTTGCATTCTTGTATTTGTCCTGATGAGCGCAAGGTGAAAAGATTCAACAGCATGTCTCTTTTTGAGCAATACTTAAATTCTGTCCGACCAAGTGATGAATTTCTCTATCCTGAACAAAGTCTGGAGAGTGTTCATGCGGTGTTAAGGCCTGAAATCTGGAAGTTACTCCATAAACCATGCAGAAATAGCATTCCTGCATCTGGCTCCTCATTTAAATGTATTGAACGGTACAAAGTTGCTAATGGTGCTAATGTAGCTATGACCTAAACTCACCTTAAAAATGTAGGTTGAATAATTTCAGTCTAAGTGCCCTTTTAATAGTGTGCAAAGTCTTAATTACTGCTGAAAACTCCTCTGACACCTGAAAATTAGCTTTCTAAAATATATGGAATTTTATTTCTTCAGATTTTGATCATTGTTACACCTGATTTGAAATTGCATCTGCCCACTCTAATTTACACTCAAGGTTCAGACTGTGCAGCTCATTTCATCTGGTTGAAGAGATGCACGGTGTTTGCCCTGTTTGTACACATCTCAGGTGCCTTGTAGAGGGCATCACGCCATTTGCATGCCTCACTGACAGCAACATGCTGTGATAAACCCGATGGGCACGTGCAGTTCTAACGAATGGCTGCTGCTCACACCAACTTTCAGCCGGTAGCTTTTATTCCATGAGCAATCCCAAGAAGGACACTGGCTAGTTTATTTTAAAATGTTTTGTTTGCATCTTTTAATCTCACACTGTGAGCATGCAGTGTTCGATTTATAAAAAAAGTGGCCCAACTTAGATTAAATAACTACGAAGCTGATAGCAGTAAAACATCAGATGACAAATCAGTTGTGCTGCAAGGCATTATCACTTTGGGGACTTGAGATAATCAATTTATGAGCTACAGTCAAGTATCAGTCATAATCTAAAGTGTCAATTTGTTCAGTTAGAAGCACTTCTGTCTCCTGAATACGAAAGTTGTGGGTTCATGCCACACTCCAGGATTTCAGTGCAAAATCTGGTTGCTCACTAGTGCCATACTGAGGGGCTGTTGTATTGCTGGAGGTGCCATATTTCTAATGAGATGCTAAACCATCTGCTTTTTTGCTTGTTCTCCCAGAGTCATTCTGGTATCCTGGGCAACATTCTTCCCTCAAAATAACACAAAGAACAAATTGAAGAATGCGCTTGTATTTATCAGCACTTTGTTGTGTTATCGTGTCGTTGGAATGTTCAGAAGTACTTAATGTAAGAATTGCAGATGAAGTGGTCATTCATGACATTGATTTTTGTGTGCAAAAGCCCACTATTGTAAGATTGCAAAAACTGGTGTGTTGATATACCAATAGTATTGGCCTCACTATAAATTAATGGTATGTGAAACTCATTGATACGTTTGAGAAATGTGGTATAATTCTTTTTCTTCTGTCATGTCTTATTGTTTTGTCGCTCTGAAATTGGCTTGCTTGTATGGGAAAATTGCATTTTTTTGTTTTTGCATGTCTTAAACCAAGCACATGAAGATTTGCACAATTGCTTGCATGCCACCTTGTTAATGTACATTTTTACACCTTCCTTTAATCAGAGGCATTTCATATGAAATGGTCATTTACTTTTACTTTTGTCGTATGAAATTATGTGTAATTGCTTTAACAAATATAACTTCTACTTGAGAAGGTAAAAGTAACTTATTTCCATTAGTGTTTGAAATTATGGGTGTTTTATAAGGCATTTAAACTTTACAACGGGTGCATATTCTGGCACCACATTTTAACCCATGGGTGTTGAAATAAAACTCAGTGCAATTAACCAGGTCCATTAAACTGTCAACAACAACAATTTTAGCAGTTCTAGTTCTTGAGTTAGTAGTAGTCTGTGACCAGTGTCAATTTACAATCATTTGTTCATAATTAAAGCAGCACCAATTTGAAACATATGGTGAAATCTGCTGAAGTACTCTTTAATTAGATAAACGACCTATTTTAAATATACGTTTCAATGCTTCCATTGTGAAATATAGCTCAAACTGTAACAGGGATGTGCCCAACACTGACTCTTGATGAGCACTCTGTGCTGTAGCTATTTGGCCCCTATGGAGTGCAAAGAAATGTCTATATCATGAATGAATCTATGCATTGTGCCCACAACAAAGAACATCATTTAGTAATCAATTAATATACAAGTGTAGTTGTTTAAAAGACCTTACCTACCATATTTGTATCCTATGTTTGCAGAGCCAACATCAAACAGATTAAAATTCAAGTCATCTGAAATTGCTGCGCTTGAGTTTCAGGATATAGAATGCAACCCATACATATAATGTGAATCCCTCAGGACCACTTGGCAATGCAGTTCATGTTGCTTAAAGGCCCTCAGGCTAAGGAGTTTTGTTTTTCTTTATAAGGAATCACCTTCTGGAAGCAAATGGATGAATTGGAAGAAAGATTCAGGAAAACATTAGTACCTGAATTCAGCATTTCGAGCAGTCAGCCACTGTAGCTTATTTGGGCTGTTTGCTTCAGACCGGGCAGGTCCTGATGATCAGCTGGCCATGCTCATCTTGAAATTCTCGAAAGTCTAGTTGTATAAGGGAGGCTGGATTTCCTGGCCCATCGTTGCCAATGGCCATAGGGAGATTAAAGCCAAGAGATTTGAATTGGGCTACAGCTATTTGAAACTTTTTCAGACAATGTAGCTTGTTACGATGTTTTTTCAAAGAATGCATTTATTGCAAATTGGTGAGATTCGAAGAAATGTAATGAGACACAAGCTAATATCTCATCTGTGTAACCAACTTGTTGCACTGCTTTATCTAATTTCTTGCAAAATAATGGGGGAGGGGATCAATTTATTTTTAAAAATAAAAGCAGAAAATCTGGATAAACTTTGCTGGATAAAGTTCTGGCAGCATCCATGGAGAGAGAGAAACAGTCAACGATTAGAATCCTTTTGAATCTTCTACAGAAAAGGAAGGTGATAGAAATGTAATTAATTATCTAGTTCGAGAGGCGGTGGGGCAGAATAGCAGGTCACGGCTGGGACGGTGCTACGGAGAGATTGGCAAAGATGTCAAGGACATGAGACTGTAAATGATGGCATTCCGGGCTGAAGAAGTGCTAATAGTGGCATCGAGGTCAGATAGCCGGCACACCCGTACGTTTTTTTAAAATGGGTCACATGAGAACAAGTTGCTGAAGTGATTTTGTTTTCTGGTAACCTGTCTTGGCAATGGTGTTATGAAGGTGAATTAATGATTTGCACTGGTAACTTTTGCTAATTATTGCTGATCGTGTGGATGAATGGGTTTCCAGTACTGTTCGTATTTGCTTATATATTTGGCCAGTACAGTAATATATCTGCAGGACCAGTAACATTTTAAAACTGTGCCCTAGAATTTCTATATCTGTAAATTTGTTGAACATGAGCAACCTTTCTACTGCAGCATTCAAGTACCAGTTCTGCTCTGATCTTTCTGTTTATAGAAACAATTTTCAGTTGTGTGCAAATTAATATCCAGTCATTTTGCACTAGCCTTGCATATGTTTGGAGTTTGCACCGACGCCATAAATGTAGCCCCACAAACCACAGACTAGGGCCTATTGTTTCAAGGCCATGGTATGTGTCTGGCCTCATAAACCAACACCTTTCTTTTCGTCATGGAGCCAAGGATCCACATAAAAAAAAATGAAAGGTCAAGATTGGCTTGAGCGACATACCACAATTTCATCTTTGGGCTACGGGTTGTTCCATATCCAGGTGATCCAGACAACAAACAACAGTTTTATCACTAGCTATGTTACGTGTCAACTCGCTTGTTAATCCCAGAGAGGTGAACGTAATAAAATTGGAATATTATGTCTATAAAAGTGGACTTGGCCGTGCTTCCTGAATCTTGGTTTACAGCACAGAAGCTGCTGAGAATGTCAGTTTACATTTTCTGATGTCACAATGCCAAAAGGAAATTTGTGTGTGTATCCGCGCGAGTGAAATGAACTCTAAATGAAAAGCTGCAACTTTCTTGGTGTAATCTTTTTATTCGGTGATAATTTTAATTTAGTTGAAGTTGATTGCGAGTTTGGGTCTTGTTCTGTTCAAAGCATCGCTTCACCCTGTAATCAAGATTTCCTTGACACCAGCTTTGTAGGCTCACAGGGATAAAATTAGTGTTTAAATAAATGTTCATATTTTTGTAATTAAATCAAGTTAACTGAAGAACAAACTTGTTTATTTCAGTAAATTATTTGAGAGAAACTTTAATAAAAGGCCTTAAATGTACAAATGCTGCTGTGCTGGAAATTGAAATTCAGGAACACTGTAGAGTGATTTTTGGAAGTTTGCTTCAGCTCTTGCTTGAGAAGTTGAAACTGGCTGCTATTTTAATATTAATGTGCTCTGACTGCAGTGCTTTATTCCTTCACAGCTGATTAATACTGTCTGTCAATTATTTACAGATCCAGTGGTTGTGTGGAAGTTCCCAGAGGGCTTCAGAGACCAGGTTTGAAACATGATTAACTTTTTTTTAATTTAATGCCCATTCGTTGGTACCTGTGACAAGGCAGAGATGAATGAAGTCAGTGAGCAGATCTCCCAGATGTAACCGAAAGCAATTGCAGTGCAGACTCTCCGACAATTTTTCCAAAAGCTCAAATATTTTGCTTGATTAATGATTGGTAACTTATTTTAATATTGATTTCAGTACTTAAGTGTCCTTTTTTTTCTTGGTCCCCTTAATTTCACTCCAGACTTGCTTCATTTTTGACCAGCCTAATTTTAGTTGGTGAGCCATGAAGTGAAATAATGGTGTTCCCATTGGAGAAACCCTCTTTATCATTCTAAATACAACAAATAATATCATTCGGAGCAGCAAAACTTAAATTGTTGATCAGAACAGGATAACGCTATTGCCTGGTCACATCGAGATAGGAAGTGGAGTAGTTGTCCCAAGCCTGTTACCACCTTTGTATCTATGCCTCTCCGATTTGAAATTTTCAATTGATATAACCTCCGCAACCTTTTGGGGGAGGGACACTTTGTTTGAAGTACCCCCAGACATCACTCCTGAACCGCCTAGGTTTAATTTAAAGGTTACGATCCCTTGTTTCTGACTCGCCCATCAGACGGAATAGCTCTTCTGTTTCTGGCCTATCAAATTTTTTATTCATCTTAACCACTTCAATTGGCTCACACCTTAAGCTTCTTGTATACGCAAGAGTGTACAAGCGTAACTGTCCTCATAGTTTAACCCTTTAAACTCCTGCCTATGAGTCTGTTCCACATCCATTCCAAGGTCAGTGTATCTTGCCTGAGGTGTGGTGCCCAGGACTGGAGGCAGTGCTCCTAGTGTCATCTAATCCAAGCTCTGCACAAATGAAATATACCATCCACCCCTTTGTATTTCAGACACTTTGAAATGAAGGCTAACATTCCACTGGCCTTTTAAATTTTCAATTGTTACCTCTCCGCTAGCTTCTTTACTGATTTCGTGCATCTGTGCTATATAGAGGCCAGTGAGTACTGGCTAAAAATCATCTGTAAATAAAGGTGTAGCTTATTATAGAGAGGTCTTAAGAGTGTTGTATCTTCTACCTCTGCCAAAGCACCTTTTTTATTCTTGTTGATAAAATTAAGGTTTTCATCAAATAACCCACCATCACTTACTGGTCAAGCCTGTGTATAAAGAATGGTAACTCTTTTGAAGGTCTGTTGGTAGTAATAGCACCATATCCCAGCATGAGCTACTTAGAGATAGCACCAGCATGTCTATTAATATCAAGCCTTTATTGTCCTGGTGTGGAGTATAGCAAGTGCTGGGTAGGAGCTTAAGAAAGTATTTACTAGAGCAAAGGGGATATGAGAAAGCTCTGGCTGGTAAAAATAGGGAAAATCCCAAGATATTCTGTAAGTATATCAATGGGTAGAGGATAACCAGAGAATGAGTAGGGCCCACTGGGGACCAAGAGGACAATCTGTGGGTGGAGCCAGAGGACATTGCTAGGGTGTTGAACGAATGCTTCACATCAGTCTTCACCTAAGAGAATGAGGATGTAGCTATGGAACTCAGGGAGAGAGACTGTGAGGTTCTTGAGCAAATTAACATTGGGAATGACAAGGTATTGGAGGTGTTGGCAGGTCTAAAAGTGGACAAATCTCCAGTTCTGGATTAATTGTGTCCCAGACTGTTGCGGGAGACGAGTGAGGAGATTGCAGGGCTCTGACCCAAATTTTTAATTCCTCTCAGGCCAAGGGCGAGGTGCCAGAGGACTGAAGAACGGCCAGTTTAGTTCCACTATTTAAGAATAGCCAGTGAACTGCAGACCAGTGAGTGTTAAGTCAGTGGTAAGGAAACTATCGGAGAAAATCCTGATGGATAGAATCTATCTCCACTTGGGAGAGCCAAGGTTTGATCATAATAGTCATGGCTTTGTCAGAGGGCGGTCTTGCCGAACAAATTTGATTGAATTTTTTGAGGAGGTGACAAAGTGTGCAGATGAGTCGTGCAGTTGATGTTGTGTATATAGATTTCAGCAAAGCCTTTGACAAGACTTATAAAGAAGGCAAATGCACATGGGATACAGGGTAATTTAATAAGGTGGATTCAAAATTGGCTTAGTTGTAGGAGACAAAGGGTGATGAACGAAGGCTGCTTTAGTGACTGGAAACCAGTGTCCAGTGGCATATCACAGGGTTCCCTATTATTTGTCGTTTATATAAACGGCATAGATGATTATGTGGGGAAGTAGGACCAATATGTTTGCAGATGACACAATGATTGGCTGGGTGGTTAACAGTAAGGTTGAGTGTCATGGGTTACAGGAAGATATAGATGGGATGGTGAAATAGGCAGATAGGTGGCAGATGGAATTTAACCCTGAAAAGTGTGAGGTATACGCTATGGATAGAGAAATTTGACAAGGAAGTATTCAATGAACGGCATGACACTGAGCAGTTCCAAGGAATAAACGGGCCTTGGCGTGTTTGTCCAAAAATCTCTGAAGACGGGACGGCAGGTTAATAGGGTGGTGAAAGTGGCATATGGGACAGTTGCCGTTATCAGTTGAGGCATAGGTTGCAAAAGCAGGGAGGTCATAATGGAGTTGTATAAAACTTTGGTGAGGCCACAGCTGAAGTACTGTGTGCAATTCTGCTGGCCACATTATAGGAATGATGTGATTACACTGGAGGGGGTGCAGAGAAGATTCACCAGGATGTTGCCTGGGTTGGAAGATTTATGAATAGAGGTTGGATAGGCTTGGATTGTTTTCTTTGCAGCAGAGAAGACAGAGGGATGATCTGATCGAGATGTACAAGATTATGATGGGCATGGACAGGGTGGATAGGGAGCAGCTGTTCCCCTTAGTTGAAAGGACAGTCACGAGAGGGCTTAAGTCAGGATGAGGGGCCGAAGGTTTCGAGGGGATTTGAGGAAAAACGTTTTTACTCAGAGGGTAGTGACAGTCTGGAATGCACTGCCTGGGATGGTGGCAGAGGTGTGTTGCCTCACATCCTTTAAAAGTGCCAGAGGGCAGCACGGTGGCACAGTGGTTAGCATTGCTGCCTCACGGCGCTGAGGACCCGGGTTCGAATCCCAGCCCTGGGTCACTGTCCGTGTGGAGTTTGCACGTTCTCCCTGTGTTTGCGTGGGTTTCACCCCCACAACCCAAAAAATGTGCTGGATAGGTGGATTGGCCACGCTAAATTGCCCCTTAAATTGGAAAAAATAATTGGCTAATCTAAATTTTTTAAAAAAGTACCTGGATGAGTACCTTCAAGGCTATTGAAGCACGGTTCAACACTTCAAATCTTATAGGCAGCACGGTAGCATTGTGGATAGCACAATCGCTTCACAGCTCCAGGGTCCCAGGTTCGATTCCGGCTTGGGTCACTGTCTGTGCGGAGTCTGCACATCCTCCCCGTGTGTGCGTGGGTTTCCTCCGGGTACTCCGGTTTCCTCCCACAGTCCAAAGATGTGCAAGTTAGGTGGATTGGACATGATAAATTGCCCTTAGTGTCCAAAATTGCCCTTAGTGTTGGGTGGGGTTATTGGGTTATGGGGATAGGGTGGAGGTGTTAACCTTGGGTAGGGTGCTCTTTCCAGGAGCCGGTGCAGACTCGATGGGCCGAATGGCCTCCTTCTGCCCTGTAAATTCTATGATCTATTGCCAAGCGCTGACCAATTGAATTAGGTAGGTAAGTCAGGAGTTTTTCATGAGTCAGTACAGACTCGATGGACTGAAGGGCCTCTTCTGAACTGAATTTTTCTGTGATTCTGCTTCACAGGACCATTGAAAGCAAAATTAGATACTGAACGGCGTACGTCAATATTAGGGCTGATGGCCAAAAGCTTGATCAAACAGGCACATTTGGAGCAGCATCTTAAAGGAAGAAAGAGAGATAGAGAATTGGAGAGGTATACGGAGGAATTCTAGAGCTTGGGGTCTAGCAACTGAAGGCATAACACCAATGATGGAGTAATTCAAATCAGTGATATTCAAGACACTAAAATTAGAGGAGCACAGATATCCCCCCAGGGTTGTAGGGCTGGAGGTGTTTATCGAGATAGGGAGGAGTTATATAATGCAGGGTTTTTAAAATCAAGGTGTTGCTCGATTGGGAGCCAGCATAGATTGATGAGTAACGAGTCGATAGGTGAATGTGACTTGCCGCGAATTAAGACACGCCTGCAGAATTTTGGATTACCTCAAATTTGTGGGGAGGGGGGGGGCAGAATGTGGGAGACCAGCTGAGAGTGATTTAGAGTAACCAAGGCATGAATAAGATAGAGCTGGAACAGAAAAAAATTCAACCAAAAAAAAAGCTTACTCAGTCTCGGTGACTGGAACGTCCATTGTTTGAGTATCAGCATTGAATTAAGAAGCTTTATCCCCATGGATTTGACTTTAGCCTCTGAGTCTCAGTCTATCTTAGCATCACAAATCACTTCAAATCTTGAGAGCCTTGTAGGATATCTCAAAATCTGGTTCTTTTAAATTAGGTTTTCATACTCACACTTTGGTTATAGAAATTGCTGATTTCAACAGTAAATAAAGTCAAATGGATTGCAAAAAAACCTTCGTTCACAAGTGTTTTGAAATGTAGTCACAGTCATAATGTAAGAAACATGATAAGATTGATGGTCTCAATTTCATGCTGGAATATACACCTTGCTTCCACGTATACAAATGGTGAAGAATTTTCATTGTACTTAATGACATAGCAGTGAGAAAATTCTCAATCAAAACTCGTTTAAATTTGTTTTGAAAAGTTTTTTTTAATGCATACTTTTTAAATTAAAAGGAAAGCTGTAAAATTTTGAATTCCATTTTATTCACATCTGATACTGCAGTTTCCACTGTGTCATGAGGCATGTTCTTCAATCAGTGTCCAAGGTTAATTGTTTTTATTACCCATGCTAGCACAAACAGTCCTTCAACTGTTAGTAACTTTGCCTGTTCAGGTAGTGGAATAGTTTCCTTATCACTTATCATGGAGGAAGCTCCGAAATGTTTAGGGAAACAAAAGTCGGCAGCAGATTTACAGTTATGAGCAAGCTTCTGCTTTGGTTTAAAAAAAGAAAATTGCTGTCAGAAGCGGCCGAGTGAGCTACATTTTGTGCTGCAGGCTATGTTCTGACCACACTTTGGTCCATATCCTCACCCCCCCCCTGTTGTCCCGAAGCTGTACTGGCTTCCTGTGGCCCACAGAATTGATTTAAAAAAAGGAAAGACGTTCATTTTTATGGCGCCTTTTATGATCTCAATGTCCCAAAGTGCCTTGTGGGCATTTAAGCTCTTTTGAAATGTAGTCACAGTTGTAATGTAGGAAATATGACAGCACTGATGGTCTCATTTCATTCCGTAGCCCTCTGTAGATTAAAATACCTGACTTCTACACCCTCCTTGTTCTCTTTTGACCACATGTCCCTGTTGAAGTGTTGGCTAGTGTAGACTTGAGAGAGGAACAGACACTTCCAACACTGATGAAGGTTCAACTCAATTTTATTAACTACTTCTAACTAACTAACACACGATGACTGTGGGTCTAAATGATGCGAACTTAAACTAGAGACCTAAGCCTTGTCCGAACCATTGATTCTCTCAGCACGTGGTGTGGGTCTGTGCTGGGCTGGATGAGTTCTTGTTACACTGAGAGGCAGCACCCAGAATGAGCGGGAACCGTGGTGCCCTCTGCCTTTATAGTGTGTGTATTCTAACTGGTGATTGGCTGCGGTGTTTGTACATGTTGATTGGTCCCTGTGTGTGTCCATCAGTGTGTGTCTGCACCATGATATACTGGTGTATATTCTGACACCTGTGTGCACCATCTCTGTTCAGTCTCTCTCTCTCTGTTCCACTATTGGTGACTGTCCTTTCCTTATTTCATGAGTTTTGCCTTGCCCCCCATTCAAGAGTTGCCTTAAGAATTTTCACTTTAACTGCCATTTTGTTCCCCTTGGCTCCATGACCACCTGTCGTATATAACTCTCCTGTAATGCTTCTCTAATGTATACTGAGCACCATAGAAATGTTTTTTGCTTAAGGTTTTGATGTGGAATGAGATCTGTTCTTAATGTAGGCAAGAAAATAAGCTAGAAAATGTATTAGCTTATTTGGAAGTGATCCTTTCCCATTTTTTCATGGTTTTTCATGTGAGTAACTTGTATTACTAAGTGACATTTCAGTCATTTCTGTTACATTATGTTCTAATTTTAAGCATCCTGATTTTCCGGCAATGTAACCCTTGCGTTTCTGTAGTGTGTTTAACATTGGAAACATCCCAAGATGCTTTCAAAGGGAGGAGAGAAACAAGACAAGGGTCTGAATGCTGAGCAATGTAGCTGGAGATTGGGAACATGACCTGGGTCCTAAAAATGATTCCTTTTTCTGAAAGTTTTTAATGTGCAAGCTTTCAAATGTCAAGTGGACTATAGAGAGGAGTGGAACCTGAATGGGGTTGTAGAAATGGGAGTGAGGCTAGTCTGCTGCAGACCAGGTTTTAAATTTAATTCCTTGGGATCAGGGAGCCGACGTTGTTCACCAAGGCAGTGATGGACAAGTGAATTAAAATGCATTACAAAATATTGAAGTTTCAATATGTTGGAGTTCAGGGAAAATTGGGATTTGAGCAAGATGAACATTGGTGCAATCAACCAGAGATACTGACAAGAAGCACAAAGGTTTCCGTAATAGGTGAGCGCTGTTGCGGAGGTGGAAGTGAAACTTGACTGTGAGGGGGACAGCATGCCAAGATTTATGAGAACATAAGAACTAGGAGCAGGAGTACCTCGAGCCTGCTCCGCCATTCAATAAGATCATGGTGGATCTTTTTGTGGACTCAGCTCCCCTTACCTGTCCTCTCACCATAGCCCTTAATTCCTTTACTGTTCAAAAATCTAACTACCTTTGCGTTAAAAACATTCAATGAGGTAGCCTCAACTGCTTCTCTAGGCAGGGAAATCCACGGATTCACAACATTTTGGGTGAAGAAGTTTCTCCTCAACTCGTCCCTAAATTTGCTTATCTGAGGCTATGCTCCCCATTTCTAGTTTCACCCGCCAGTGAAAACAATCTCCCTGCTCCTCTCTTATCTGTTCCCTTCATAATTTTATATGTTTCTGTAAGATCCCCCCTCATTCTTCTGCATCCCAATGAGTGTAGCCCTACTCTACTCAGTCTCTCCTGATAAGCCAATTCTTCAACTCCGGAATTAACCTAGTGAATCTCCTCTGCACCCCTTCAGTGTCATTACATCCTTTCTCAAGTAAGGAGACCAAAACTGTACACAGTACTCCAGGTGTGGACTCACCAGCACCCCGTACAGCTGCAACCACACTTTCCTGTTCGTAAACCATCCCTCCAGCAATGAAGGACAAAATTCCATTTGCTGCCTTAATTACTTGCTGCACCTGCAAACCAACTTTTTGTTATTCATGCACAAGGATACCCAGATCTCTCTGCACAGCAGCATGCTACAATTTTTAACCAGTTAAATAATAGTCCATTTTACTGTTATTCCTACCAAAATGGATGATCAACATCTTACCCCATCTGCCAGACCATTGCCCACTCACTTAAACTATCTGTATCCCTGTGCAGACTTTGTGCCCTCTGCACATTTTGCTCTACTACTCATCTGAGTTTCATCTGCGAACTTCAACATATTACACTTGGTCCCCAGCTCCAAATCATCTGTATAATTTGTAAACAATTGCAGTCCCAACACTGATACCCAAGTCACTGATTGGCAACCAGAAAAACACATTTATCCCCACTCTTTGATTTCTGTTAGTTAACCAATCCTCTATCCATGCCAATACATTTCCCGTAACGCCGTGCATGTTTATCTTATGCAGCAACCTTCTTTGCGGCACCTTGTTGAATGCCTTCTGGAAATCCAGATACACCACATCTACTGGTTCCCCATTGTCCACCGTGCTCGTAATGTCCTCAAAGAATTCTAGAAAATTAGTTGAACATGACCTGCCTTTCATGAACCATTGCTGCATCTGCCCAAAGGGACATTTCTATCCAGATGTTTCGCTATTTTTTTCAGAGTTACAAAGCCAGAGCTCAGAGTGTGGTCAGGAGCAAACCTCTAATCCTGTTCCTTGCCTGCTTCAAAAAACAATTCAAATTGAACCCAATTCAAGAGAGACATACCAGATCCAGGCATTACACCTGACCTCATGCTCACCTTGCTGATAGATTCAGGCATTTTCCCCATTACAGAAGTTAAGCTAACAAGATATAGTTCAGCCTGAGTGACAAGAAAGTGGCATTTATTGTGGAGGATGCAAAGTATAATTTTTTTCTTGATGCTAATCATTTGAAGGAATTTTTATGACCCAAATGTGATTGCACGTTGAGCAGGTGAATTGACATTACTGTGGGTATGGGTCAAGGGTACTGTGAGATAGAATGTGAGGTAGAATTTCAAAATGCAGAAAGGAAGTAGCACATACTTGATGACCACATCACTAAGGGGCAGCCTGAAGATAAAGATGTGGAGTGAGTTGAGGATTGATCCTTGGATAACTTTGGACATGACCATGTGGAGGCAAGTTAAGATGTAGTGGCTGCCTTTTGAATGTGAGGAGTGCACCCATTGGCGGCTATTTCCACTGAACTGGATAGAGTTGGCGAGGCAATCAGAGAGAATGGTGTGGTCAGCCATTTATCAACACTGAAGAAGTGAAGAAGAGGAAGAAGGGAGCAGGATAATCAGACAGGATGTTATTTCCAGCTTTAACCAGACAGTCTTGATGTGAGGTGAGCAGAAATTGGATTGCTGACATTTGAACAGAAATGGTGGGAGAGCTGAGTACAACATTCAGTGGCAACCTTCCTCTCCCTTCACATCCCTCTTCTTCCTTGACCTCCACCACCTATTCCTCCTACATGGCACTCCTCCCTCGCCCATGCAATTTTAGATCTCTAATTTATAAATGAAAGCTCAAAATGTTTAAATGCCTTGTCCATGGCTTTCCTTCTGCATGGCCACTCTCCTGCATCTTCTCCCTCCCCAGTGTAATTTTAGAACTGTAATATATAAACTGTTCATTTCTTGGACAGCACAGTGGTTAGCACAGTTGCTTCTCAGCTCCAGGGTCCCAGGTTCGATTCCCGGCTTCGGTCACTGTCTGTGTGGAGTCTGCACGTTCTCCCCGTGTCTGCGTGGGTTTCCTCTGGGTGCTCCGGTTTCCTCCCAGTCCAAAGATGTTCAGGTTAGGTGGATTGGCCATGATAATTTTCCCTTAATGTCCAAAAAGGTTGGGTGGGGTTACTGAGTAAACGGGAATAGGGTGGAGTTGTGGGCTTAAGCGGGGTGCTCTTTCCAATGGCCGGTGCAGCCTCGATGGGCTGAATGACCTCCTGCACTGTAAATTCTTTGATTCTATGATAAATGAAAGCTCCAGATATTTAAATGCGGCTCATGGTTCCACATTTGTAAACAGAATATAACATTGTTTTTAAACAAATATGCAGCAGTTATATATGCACAGTTTGGGAGATTTAGCCTGGCAATGGTTGTTCCGAACATTCCCATCTGTATAGTTGAGTGTGCAGCCTCTGAATTGTAACTGAATTGCAACAGTTTATAATCCAGAAAAGAGTTCTGTGCACTACTCATTTCTAAGGTGAGGGGTTCCAAAATGTTTGATTCCCTGCTGGAATCTATCTATGCTGTCTAGATTCTATGCTTTTGAATTCTTTGCCAGGTTTGGTCCTGTGCCTGCATGAACTAATCTGCCTCATCTTTGGACACGTTTTCTGTCAGCTTCATCGATGCACTTCCTCTTCGCTTGCATGTTAAATGATAATTGCAGCATTTAGTTCCTGTTTCACACCAAGGCCTGAAACACTAGCCTTTTTTAACCCGTTGTTGTAAGTTATCTCTTTTATTTTGTCTAATTTTAGGGTGCAGTTGTGCTGCCCTTGAAAACCTTCAGTATCTTCACTGAGACCTCATGGCACGCCGTTAACTTACTCAACTCCCTGGGTGCCTCAGCACTGTCATGCAATAAGTGAAGAAAATAAAAAGGGGTGCATTAGGTTCTTCGAAGCGTTCATTAAAGGTTGACTGAATCTGCATTTGTATGATTGCCTTGTTGCAAATTTGTTCTCCGCTGAGATACACCATCATCAGTGCCCATCAGTTGAGCCACCAGGTGAAAACAAACTCGATACTGTCTCTACATCTGACCAGTGAAGAGTGTTTACTGGTGAGGTGTGCTGCATCATCGTCAATTCAAGCCTGTGATTTGGCTTGCCTGTTTGGGGGTTGGTGGGGGAGGCGTCACTGCAGGAAGGTGGAAAAACAGCTAAATAAATAAATGAAGGCATTCCTTGGACGAGATTACACTTTTGGAGGATTTGTGTACAGATGGCTTGGCCTCTGGCTTCAACCGCATAAAAGACCTATTCAGTTTGCTCATGATTAGGATTATTTTTTTTTATGTTTTTGTTGGGCTACTGCGGTAGTTGAAGAATTCTAAGTTAGCTAGCATATGGCAGCAGCAATCCTCTGTACTGCTGGCTCTTTTGTTTATCCTGTTATTGTCGCAGTGCTTAATAACAGTTGTAGGCCATAGTTTGGGGCAAAAGGGTTAGTCCACCCTAGGGAGGTGAAGGAGCAGCAGAATTGTGGATTATGGAAATATGAATTGATTGAATAAGAATTGCTGCTGCTGTAGAATGGGACTCAAAGGAAGACAGACTGGGAGCTGGCAGCAACACTGGAATATGATGTGAAAATGACTGGTATAATACTGTGAAGTCTTGGACATTCACAGCTGCTGTCATTGGGAGCAAAAGCATATATTTAGCTCATCAGAAAAAAAGGCTTAAAGGGACAAATAGAGTAGACAGATGGAAGTGAATCTATTCCCTTTAGTCTTTTTTGCAGCTAATATAGTATGTACATGTTTGATTTTCTTTTCTGCTGTGCTGGTTCAGATGTCCCTTATACTTCTGATACCTTAATTATTAAAACCTAATCTAACTTACACAAGTGTAGAATTCAACAATGTAAATAATTTTGTTTGCCTGAGCACCGTCTGTAAACAGACATCTGTGGTCTCTGTGTTCAGACAAATTTTAATTCAAAATGAGAGTTTTATTTGTGTCTTGTAACATTGACAGAGATATGTTCAGTCCATAGCATCTTTGCACATTGATGAAAACAATTTAGTCAATTGATTCTACTTCAAGCTTTTCAATTCACGTGGACATCTAAATGTGATTTCTGGAGTGCTAGTCAGTTCACTAAACAAAGCTCGTCTAACTGCTAGCTAGCGTTGGAACTGCTTTCATGATTAAAGCTTCTAATAAGGCGTTTGGGCCGAATTATACATCGGAGAGCAAGAAACGAATCATAAAAGGACAACGTTATAGTTGGGACTGATAAACTGGCCTTATTACACAAGTCCTTCGGATTGATTTCAGTGTTTTCGATGCCTTCTCAGTTATATTAACGATTGGAAGTTTGTTGTCAGTAATTCTGTCTTCGAGCAACCCCCCAGTTTTTGATGTTTTTCTTTGCAGCCCTTTATCACCTGGAGACGGTCTGGTTCCATTTCAATGGGCACCCATTGCCCACTTGGGCATTACCAAAGTATAATAGTTGAGAAAGATAGGCAGAGACAGATCCACTGGCCTGTTCAGCTTGTCCCACTCAAGCACAACATCTTTGCATTGCATTATAAACACTTCCCATCCCACCTGAATATTATGTAATCACCTGGTAAAGGTGAAAAAAAATAGAAAATTATTTGCCCAATTAAGAGGGGAACAAAAATCTGTGAAGTTCCTTTAGCTGACAGAAACTAGTCCGACCGATTAGTCTAACCCTTGGTAATGTTCTATGCCAACTACCTTTCATCTGAGGTGATCTCTGCCAAGGCCAGAAATGAGTCGGCATTCATCTGAAGAAATTTAGGGGATCGGTGTTCAGTGCATGAG
Source organism: Scyliorhinus canicula (assembly GCF_902713615.1). Taxonomy (NCBI): domain Eukaryota; kingdom Metazoa; phylum Chordata; class Chondrichthyes; order Carcharhiniformes; family Scyliorhinidae; genus Scyliorhinus; species Scyliorhinus canicula. The sequence goes on from NC_052149.1 coordinate 95,724,287, forward strand.
CAAGCAGTCTGCCCCTCCTCTCTGGGGGAAAAGAATCATCTCCCAACATTAACTTAGTTCTGACCTTTCATAACTTGACCTTCTGACCCCTGTCCAGCCAAATCTGGGTCTTAATCCTGTGGGCCTCGGCTGCATAGTTTCCAAAGCATGAACATCACTCGCCATCTGAAGAGGCCAAAACTGAACCTGTATGCTAACGGAGGCCTGTATTCAGACCAAGGTCCTGTACAAAAACAAAATGACATTCTTCATTTTGTAGAAAATATGCCTCAACATCCCAAATCTCTTCAGCTATCACTTCCCTGCATTGGCTGTGCATGCACGCAAGCGCCAGAACATCCAGACCTTTGTTTTTCTACTGACTAAAATACTTCTAATGGAACCATGCAATTATATCTGGCATATGCTTTGCCCTCGAGCACAATATTGCACTTTTCTAAGTTTAACAATTGTTTTTATTTTGTTTTGTTTAAACAATTGCCAGTCAGAGCACATAGATCTGCCTTTAATAGTTGATCATCATTTACGGTCCCGAACCTCTTGTATATCTTGGTATAATTTATAAATTGTTGCCCAAACAAGTGAATCTAATTTATTAATTAAAAACAATAAACAGCAAGGGCGGCGCGGCACAGTGGTTAGCACTGCTGGCTCACAGCACCGAGGACCCAGGTTTGAACCCGGCCCCAGGTCACTGTCTGTGTGGAGTTTGTACATTCTCCCTGTGTCTGCGTGGGTCTCATTCCCACAACCCAAAGATGTGCAGGGTAGGTTGATTGGCTGGGCTAAATTGTCTCTTAGTTGGGAAAATTGAAAAATAAAAATAAATAATAAACAGCAATGGGCTTGACACTCTGACACTACACTACCAGTGACCAGTCTCAGAATAGATGCAAATCCAATAGTAACCATTTTCCACCTGTGAGCCTTCAGTTCTCAATATAGCTCAGTAATTTTGATCGTTAAGGAAAGCCTTATGTGGTACCTTCCCCTCTCTCCACCCTGAACCCTGTGGGTGTGAGTGTTTATTTGTTGAGGTGACTAGCCAGCAGTCTAATCAAACTTGGACTTCCTTGTTCTTTCGTGCTAAATATCTTTGTACCTCACGGTGTCTTATTACAGTTAATAAAACCTGATACTTGTAGAGAAAATTTTGCATCCGTGCTCCCTAATTCCCAAAGAAGACCAAATAAAACTTAACGATATCTGTCCATTGCCCACATATTCAACTGTAACAGCTGCTCACAATAGACCGCCGGCTACTCTTTGACCCCCATGGTTGCCACACATTATGGAATATTTGACCATCTCTTTTTAAGCCATTTCCTAAGTTTTTTTATTGGAAGAAACTAATGACCCAAAACTTTTTTTCTTAGACTTTAGACCAGGTATGACCTACTGAAGTATGAATTCACATTGTTCCACATTTTGTAAGGTGTATTTTCATATGTCGAGTTATAGTTTACTGGCACTTGTTCAAGATTTTTCTGTCTTTAAAGAAAAACTGTCAGCAGGAGATGAATGAGAGCTTTTGCCAGTTATACCACCTGTAGCATCTAACCAGCCACCATTGCATGCTTGTAAATTGCTTGGAAGCTGTTGTTGGATCCTCAGAGGACCTTAATTCACAGTGTGCACCATTAGACACTGAGAGATGAAAATTACTGTAATCATAAGTAATGTTGGTGCATGCTAATAAAACTGTTACTTTCTGTCGAGTTGGTTAGGAATTATTAATATCCCACAAGGAATTTGCAGCATTAAAGAATGTTTAGTTACAACTGCTTTACAGATGCTAAGACTTCTATATGTTTGCAGCAGTGTTTGAACAGTACATTCTGCACTGTGTAGCCATCTCAGATGGCCACCTGCAAAGGACCATAGGAATTATGGCCAACCCAGGACTCGGACAGACTCAGAGCTTGTGTGTGTATTTGCAACCCAGATAGCTAGACGCGATTGAAACCCCCCACTCGTTTGCATTTGAATGGCCCATTTCCCCAGAACAAAAGAACTGTACTCAGGTAACTGGTACAGATACAGACTAATCGGGGCCACTCTCTTTACTCAGGGAGCCCAAACAGCCAAGGCCAATGACCGCCAAGGACACACCCCGCCATCAAGGCGGCCACCCCTTTATTGGCCAAAATCGAAGGCAGTGATTGAAGCCTATCGAATTATTGGGTCCAAGTTAAGGACCGCCCCAAAGAGCGCGAAATCCCAGAGGAATAATTAGAGACACAGCCATGTGCTCGGTCTCTCTTGGATCTGGCCTATGCCAACCCAAGTGCAGCATAACGACCAGACAGACAATTTCAAGACCAACGATCGCTACCAGATGGATGAGCCCAGCAGAAACAGAGGCACTTCTTCCACCCAGCGACGCAAGATCCGGACAAAGGCCTTGTTTATCTGCATGGCGCCGATTGCCCTGAAGTTAAGTATAGGTTATTGTAGTTGTTAGGTGTAGTTTAACTTGTAGTGTATTACGTTGCATGTCGAAGTAATCCTTGTGAGTAAATAAACCATCTTTGAACTTGAACTGACTAACTGGTTGTGTGGTCCTTTCCGGTAAAGCCTTGTGGTGGTATCAATTGATACCTGGTGACTCTAAAGAGCATCATTATTAATTGGCAACATTATTGGTGACTCCGGTGCCGATTGTCAACAACTGTAACTGTAAATTTAAGACAATTCCATCAAGTGGGTTGCCTTAAATTTTCAAGCAACATTATTTATCAAAAGTAAATTGGAGTTGGCAGAAGTTTCAGACATCAAACTTTCACATGCTTTCAGGGAAAGAAAGTTCTGGGAAGTGCATTTTTGTTCCCTTCGAACAATTATCTGATCTGATATTTCTACAGCTATTTTTTTAAATTCCGTTTTCTTGCGGCTATGGCCATGTTTCAGTTCTGGGAAGATATTCTTTACAATCCAGAAAGATTCTATTGCAAGCAGCATGTGGCATGACTGAGCAAAACGTCCTTGAGAATTCCCGGTGCAGGCTGAGAAATTTGCATTTCTGGCCTGTCGCATGTTTTTCCAGAGTTGAACTCCTCTGGAGCAGCCTATGGACATGTATGAGACAAATGTTGGAAACTATGTCACTCTGGGATTCTCCCAGTAAAGGCTAGTGGGACTGGCCAGAAGGACCACAATGGCCTTTTCCAGTCCTGTAGATTCAGACATCATTGATTTTAGTGATGCTGCCGAGCCAGGAGGAAAACATGATGAAGGGCTTCTATGTCTGGAAAAAAATATTTTCTTGAAAATCTTTGAAGAAATATCTAAGGGTGTTATTTTCTTTTGTAAGAAGGGAAGCACTTTGAACTTCAAATATTTCTCTCAAAGCTTTTCGGAAGGACAAAGGACGACAAATCAGAGAATAGTCAATTTCACATCCATTTCAGAAAATGCTGAGGCCGGCTATCGGGGAAGGGGATAGTTAATGAACGACCTCATTTAGTCCAGTTTGAACTCAGAATTAGAATAATCCATTACTAATGAACCATTGAGGACAGCAAAGTTTGTTTCTCCGTTGTACCAGATCTAAAACAGAATTATAAAATGCTAATGTTCTGTTAGCATTGATGAAACATCTAAAACCGACCACTTTTACACAAATGTTGCAACGAGGATGATGCTTTGTGACATTAAAATCTGCGAACGCATTTTAAAGGTAGAGTCATGTTGGGCTGTAGTGTTTCCAAATTACTTTCTTTTTAATGTGCAAGTTTGAACTCTTGTGGCCTTTACATGATGTGAAGCCTCCATGCTGAAAACTGATTTTTTTTTGAATACTGGAGGAATTGAGCAATTGTACAGTAATTGGTAAATTTTAGGCTCATCGTGTGGCATATTAACAAAGTAGGTCTTTATTCTCATTCTGAGCCTTTCAACCAAGGAGATTTTTGAATTTGACTTTGTAGAGCACATCATACCTTTTGCTTAATCTGCTAAAATGTATTGCTTGGTTCTCTTCAGCTATGTAAATAGAGTGAGGAATATGGAAGTTCTAAGAGTCATTTCTCTGTAACGGAGCCCAGTGTCCATAGACTGACTTAAGTGCTTGATTGAGTACATCTGTGTTGTTAAATTCTGATAGGCAAGGTGCCTCCTGGGAAGGTAAAAGACTGTGGCAACAACCTTAAGAAGGAGCCACTACTTTGATAGCAGACCAAGTTAAATATTTATGGTTTTTGTTAGAAATACCACAGAGATGAGAAGATAATCACAACAAAAAGGATTTTCCCTCAGCAATATTTACCACATAAATACTGATGGGGACGAGCACAATTGAAATATATAGAAAAATGACAGACTTTTTTTCAAATGTTTAATATCCTGGTATTAACTTGTAATCTTTACAGATACTGCAGTGATTTTTATTGAGTATGCTTCTGTGATTTATAGCTTTTAGTTTGTTGTGGTGCTTCAGTGTAATTAAAAAATCTCATCGTCCTTGCATATTGCGTATCAAATAATGAATGTTTCAGTCAGGATTTATTCGCTTATCACCAGTTGTAGCACCAAGGAAATCTTGACCCAGTACCTTTCCTTACTTGTGCTTTCAGCGACATTTTTTTTCTGCAGCTCTGCATTTATATGCCCTGCTGCAGCATATGTATGGTTAGAATTTAACAAACCAAAACTTAATTTTAATCCTATAGTTAGTTTCAAATTGAGCCTCACAAGTATAGTTTCAGGCTTGGCAACGTTGTATAACCATTTCTTAAAGTTTAGCCAGAACAGCGAATCCAAGACATTAAAGCTCCTATATATAGATAATATTTTTGAATCAAGAATTTTTGCAGTAATTTGCACATTACACATTTCATCGATTGCAAAACAAACTCCACATGCAAAAATGTGTTTTCCTTTTCTTTCTCTGAATGTTGTCATTACTAGCCTATATTTATTGTCCATATTTCATGGCACTTGAGAAGATGAAGATTAGCCACTTTTGTGAATTGGTGCAGTCGGAGTGGTGCAGTCTTTGTGGTGAAGGGGTTCTCGCAGTACTATTAAGTAGGGAATTCCTGAATTTTGACCAGGCAATGATGAAGGGCTGTCTCGGTCCAAAGCAGGATGACTTGTGACTCAGAGGAGAACCTAGTGGTGAAGATGTTCCAATCCATCTGCTGCCCATGATGGCGATGGAGGAGGCTTTGGCTTTGGGAGGTGCTACAAAAGCAACTTTGGGTTGCTGCAATGCATCCTAGGTTATGCATACTGCAGCAATAGTACTCATGCAAGATGGATGTTCAGGTGCCAAAGAAGTGAACTGTGTTGTCCTGGAAGATACATCAGCAGCCATTCAGGCAGGTGGAGTGTATTTCAACATTGGAGAAGAGTTGGGTAGTCGGGACATGAACCATACTCCACAGAATGCCCAGCTTCTGACATTCTGTGGTCGCCACAGAAACCAGAAAATCTGGGATTGTTCCCCTCACAGCAGAGGAGGTTAAGGGGAGATTTAATACAGGCATTCAAATTTATGAAGGATTTTGATCGGGTCAGGAGGGAGAAACTATTTTCATTGACAGACGGGTTGACGACCAGTGGATACATTTATGAGAATTGGCAAAGGTATCAGGAAAGACGAAAATATTTTAAACGGTATATATTACAATCGGGTAGGATGGTGGTAGCAAACTCAATAAGTAACTTTCAAAAGGAAACTGCTTTCAGACGTGATGAAAGATTTTCTGGACCATGGGGAGAAAACAGGGAAACTCGGATATCGAAACATGATCAGGCAATTTGGCCCTTCTAGCCCACACCATCATTCAACTAGATCATGGTTGATCTTCTATCTCAATGCCATTTTCCTACACTATTCCCATAAGACTTGATATCTTTCCTGAGCATACTCAATGGTTCACCCTCCACAGACCCTTTGGATAGAGAATTTCAAAGATTCCCCACTGTCTGAGTGAGGAAATTCTTCCTCAGTCTCAGCCCCAAGTGGCCTACGTTATATTCTGAGACTGTGCCTATGATCTATAACTTTATATTCCTTCCTGCATCTTTGCTGTTTAAGCCCTGTAAGAATTTTGTATGCTTCAATTAGATCACCAAAACTTGAGAGAATACAGGCTCATATTGGAACTCGAAACAATTGGATATCTCTTTGAAAGAATTGAAAGTGGAATGCCCCCACTTTGTGCTGTAAAATCATGTAATTTCTATGTGCAGGTTCCAGATAAGGTTTTTGTCAATAGTCATGTGAGAGTACCTTTAAGAAATTGATGTTTAAGCAATGTACCTTTAAGAAATGGAGCAGCTCATATTACTGAAGTGATGTCAGAGGGTGGGGGTTGGGGGGGGGGGGGTGTGGGGTGCTGAGCTGAGCTCACTTCTGCTTTTTGGGAGTTTTAGTTTCAGTTTTGAGAAAAAGAGCTTGGGTGTGTCTGTGTTTGCAGTAAACTGAAATCTGCTGTGATCTCTGCCAGGAAAGAATATCTCTGAATCATTTAGGTGATTTAAACTCATAATAGTAATGTCTTTAATGTGTTTCTGTTTAAAGGTGTTAAGTCTTTTGGAGGTTTGACGGAACATTTTGAGGGATTATTTAGTGTTGTATTATTTTTGGGGTTATCTTTGAAGTAAAGGGTGTTAAGGGATTCAATGTTTATTTAGAAAGGCTAAGTTGAATTCATGGAATAAACATTGTTTTGTGTTTAAAAACCCATGGGTCCATAATTGTAATACCACACCTGCAGACCAAGCCGTGTGCTTCAAAAGCAACAATACATTAAAGGGAGAGGTTCTATATTCATTCTGATATAGAAATATTTGTAAATAGAACATGCATTTCATTTTTGCTACCGAGAAACCTTTTACTTCAATAATAAAACAATTGGAATATACAAATTATTATTGAATCTGGTCAATTCAACCTGTCCGACAGATTTGTGATATTCTGCATATCACGATATGTAGCCGAGCCGCTGCAGGAAACCTCCTATGAGGGATGGATAAGCAGATTAAATACCCACAGCAATTTGGGGGGAAAGTCTTGGAAAATTCCTTTGCTATCTAATTTGCTGATCAAATCCATTCAGAAAATCACTTTGTCCTCTAGTTCAGCAAGTACCTTCCTTTTGTAAGAGGTGATGTCCACCCCAACCAGAAATGGACCCAGCACTCACTTGGCTGAATTTAGTGAGTTAGCATCCACTGTATGAGCCAGCAGCCTGTGGCAGCAATCCGCAATTCTCTGCAAAATGAATCACCTTCTGACATCTAACCTCGATCTCGCCTCGCTCAATCTAAAGTGGAGAATATTTTGTTTATTAAATGGCCAACAGGAACAAATCTTTGAAAAACAGCTACATGATATTCCATCGCAACATGGGTGCAGGGATTTAAATGTACAACTGGCACTTGACACAAAATACGTTGGCTGTGCTGTGGCTGAGATTCCAGTCAAGTTTAATGGTGTGCATGTCAAATGTTATGCTCTGCCCATTTGAACTGTGAAAAACAGGCCAACAGCAAAGTTAAGGATGATGTCCTTCTGAGGTTTTGGTTATGTCGGTGGAGAGGATTTTAAACTGTTGACCATCAAGGTTTGCTACGTAATTAAAGAAGGATTAATTGGTGGAAAAACAATGAAGTTGGCTTAAACTCTCCCAAGACATGTCGTTTAAGAATTTCACTAAATGATGATGGAATTCCACTTGCTGAAAAATACCATGGGAGGACTCATTTTAACATCTAAATAATTGCAGGATACATAAGTAACCAAAATTGTTAGGAAGGGCTTACTTGTCACCTCACAGCATTGTTCTTTAATTCAGAGGACTAATTTTTCTCTCTTGTCAGTGTGGCTCAAAAAAGTACAGTTACAGTAATGAGATTATAGAAAGAACACCTCTAAATTAACAGTTCAAGATTATACCACTTGACTTATCATTCAAACACTATACCCAGAAGCTTGACGTCAGCTGCGCACCGTAAGGATGCAACTTCTCATACAGGAATTTAAAAATTCCACAGAAACACACATACCTTAAGGAATGCACCATCAATGTAAAGCATTCCATCAGTGTAAAGCATCCCTTCAGATTGTAGCAATCAATCAACCAAGCTGTGGGAAACATTGTAAGTTTGTGGTTTTAGAGTACAATGTTCTCTGGTTTGTAACTGCAGTCTGTATTCCCCTCTTTCGTCTTCTGCTTACCGAACGGCACTCATCTTGGATTGGTGGGGTTTGGGGGGGGGGGGGGGGGGGGGGGGGGGGAGCAGGATGTGGAATTTGTGCATCATGCAGTTCCCAGCAGGTAACCCGTGTCTGTCTTCAAATTGCTTTAATTTTCAAAAACTGTGTCATCGCCATCTCACTGAGGAAATGGCCAAGACAACATCACCACTATGTTGTCATAATTTGACGCATTAGTGCCAGTGATCTGTCAGGAAAAATTGCACTTAAGCCAATATCCTTGAGGGTTGTGTCATACAGGCCTCGTGTACTGCTCTGAATTCGACGGCTCTGGTTTCTCTCACAACTAATAGTGATGACATTGATAGTCAGGTGGTGCAAAAGCAGAATAGTGATGTCACCTGCAGTACGCTGAAAGCATAGCTTTGGGCATTAATGTTGAAATGATAATTATCTGAGCCCTACGTTTGAACACTCTCGCAGAACTTGGTGGTCAGATGCTTTCAGCTGACACCGGATTCAACATCACAACTTAATCCTCTTTTAGATTCAGACAGTTTTATATTATTGTGAAGTCACACCATGTTGAAATATGCATCAAAAACAACAAGGCAGTAGTGTCTGATGACTTAGTAATCCTTTGAGGAGAGACGCTTCTGTATGCTTTCTGAATTCCTCCATTTTCTCTTCTCATCAGACATGTTGCCAGTTCCAAATGGAGGAAACTGTTATTGTTTTTGTTCCCCTCTGTTTGGCACAGATCTAGTTTTTTTCCTCCCGCCTAATAGATACAGGGGCCCGTTCGAAGATATTGCAAGAGAATTTACAGAGCTGCAGTTAATTGCAGGACAGTTGGTAAAGGCGCATTTTGATAGATTGGTTCTGACAATGCTCAATGAATGCAAACACTCCTCAGCCGTCAATTTTAAATCTGTATGAAAGAAGTTTGATTCTTTGTGCTAAGAGCACAACTGTAGATTTTTGTATTTGGCCAAGAATTGCCTCCCAGCATTTTGAGAGTTGATGCTGCTGTAATTTACTTCCACGTTTGATTCAAATGTTTTCCTTTTTTATTTTCTTTCAGAATAATAAACTGCTCTGTGCAGTGTTGATTTGAGACTTCATTGAAAAGTAGATTTTTAAATCTGTGCTTCTAGTGGATGTTTTTAATTGCAGCATTTACTTTTAATGCATAAGGTTTGTGATGGGGGAATTTTTGCTGCACATTTTTATTCAACTTTTCTCGACAAATAAGAGCTTTCCTCCTATAATGCAGATGAAATTAGTGGAAATAAAGAGTACTTCTGTGAGGTACTATCTGTTTTTATTCACCATATACTTAGATAGGTGCAGCAGCAACTCTCAAAACTCTCACTATCCAGGATAAGGCAATTGCTTGATTTGTACCTCATTCACTCATCTAAACATCTACTTCTATCACCTATAGGTGCAGAATGCCTGCAGTATGTTAGATCTGCAGGTTGTAATGCAGCAACAGTTCCTCAAACAATTTTGCAGAATCTCCCAAACAGATGACCTCTATCACCTGGAAGGACACGGGCAGAATGTGAATGGGAACATAGTCACCTTCCAAGTTTTCCTCCATGTCGCGCAGCATCCTGACTTGGAAACGTATTACATATCCCTCATCGTTGCTAGATCAAATGCAGGAAGCACCTACCATTAGCATTGTGACAGACATATGGCAGTAGTTCAGGTTGGCAGCTCTCCACTAAGTTTTTAGGGCACGTTGGAGCTGGTAATGGGAGGCTTGCCATTGGCACCCATATTCTGGGAATTAATTTCATAAAAAGAACTTTGTACAATGCCCAGTCAAGACGCCTTCTCTTAATTCCTCATTTGAGGCTGTGCCTTTTAGTTTTTCCATTGGAATTTGAACAGTTAACCAAATGTTACCTCCAACTTTGTAAATATGATTCATTTTACATGAATCTTAATTGGCAAATGTTGAAAATATATTGAAGTAACTAGTACACTGGAAGATCATAATTGGCCTTGTGCATAGGGAACAGTCAATGCTTATTGCATAGGCCTCACAAAGATATATCATTTTTGTATATGGTGTATCATTTGAAACAAATCCCATGAAGATTTACTCAAGTGCCTGAAATCCATCCTGAATGTCAACAGAAGGAAGTTTTCAGAGATAAAAGTATGCTAGCTGCAATCTTTGACATTCAGATGTTGTTTGTGATTATCAGTTGGGGCTGTTATAAAATGACATTTCACAGTACACCTCGGAGCACACCAGAAAGATCGTATTAGAACCAAAAGATGTCACAGATTTGTTTTGGTTTTTTCTAGGATCTTCTATTCATCTTCAGTTTTGCTTCAGCTCATGTAACATGCCAAACTGCTGCCTGATATAGGATGCTGCATTTTTTTCTTTGTTGAACCTCAAAAGATGATCTGTGTTAATATGACGAATTACATGGGGTCTGTATGGAAGGTCAAACACATGCCCAGATATCAGTAGCATTTATAACCCACTATCACAAAATGTACCAGCACTTGCCTGCTGAAATATTTCTTGATAAAGGCTGCAAAACATGAAATGTGTGGAGCAAAGTTTTTTTTTTTAAAGTTTCTGCGTTTGGAAGTATTTTAAAAGCTTCTTCTGACTGAGCCCATCACTCACAGAATGATGGTACTATCAGTTTAGATTATGGACTTGAACTGATGTCCCAGTTTCT